>NW_026442039.1:4800000-6000000 GCF_026898425.1 Galleria mellonella | reverse complement strand
ACAGAATATACGCTTCACACTAGAAACACGAGTGAGACAGAGGTACCCAAGTAAATGACCTCCGTACAAAATCTCCCTCTTGTACTTAAAAGTAATAAACTACAGAAGCCGCGATTTACAAATATTAATAAATTTTATAATTTAATACCATATCTGATACCAGCCTCCCTAGACAGACGCCAAAAGAATCTATCAGAAGTATTTGATAGAAACGTTATCGCTTCCGCATGCATAAGATAGAACGAGACAACAACATCCAGTATCATATTCTTTCTTACATGTATACTAATGAACATATCTCTCTAGATATGTTATATATCGACAAAAGCATTATCTCATTAGTGTTTAGACATATTATATAATAGCTTAAGAAAATAAAAAAAAAAAATGCTAAAATAAAGAAAACATTTTAAAATACTAAACCTCATCACTGAGTCAAAGAAAAACAGCAGTGTAAAATAACAACCTAGCCCTTCATTTGCACTAAAAAAAAAAAACATTGCAATCTTTTAAGCTTTCCAGGACCAACAGTAGAAGTGTCATTTCTCTTTGTCGCTACAAGCCTTATTAAGAAACAGCTGTCCCAACAAAGGGATTAAATTAAACGAATAAAGGAAGAAAAAACGCGCGTAAATTAAAGACGTACAAGAGCATTCCCGCAGGGCTGTCGCATATTTAAAAACTTTTAATGAGATTGTTTGATTGAGTAATTAATTGGGATTTTATTCACGTACGTATTTTATTCACTATAAATGACGTGTTTTATTTTGGTTTAAAAAAATGTGGTAAATTTAATCAGCCAAATTTCAATTCATCACGTACATAAGTCTTCATTGTACCAATAGTTAGTGTGGCAGGATTTGATTAATTTATGATAGATAGATAATAGATAACGTCTCCGTGTGATAACAATACCAGAATACAGCATGTTATCGTTCGCTTTCATAATCGGAATGACGTAAAAGGCGAAACATAGGCGAACAAAATATCTATATCGTCATAGTCGTAGAATACTGACGGATCTGACAAATATTACATATATAGATCCGTCGGTATTCTACGACTATGACGATATCTGTGTAACTCGAATTGTAAACTATATATCAAAAAACCTCTTGGTACTAGTGGGCATTCACCTGGTATTAGTGGGCTTCAAGAGCAGCTCATGTCTAATTAGACATTTACAATTTGAATTAATATAGGTAATATCAAGTAAAAGAGGTTTAGAAGTAAGAGAGAGAAGATTGTTAGTAATTGGGAGTTTAGCCCCTATTGCTATCAATATACCCTATCAGGTCGACCTCCACGCGGTTCCCCCTGGAAACTATCGTGACCAATTTATCATTAAATTCGTCACAATGGGCTAACTGACCTGCCTTTTCTGCCTAGTGAAATGAAATATATGAAAATCAATATCAATGAAAAATGAAATATATTTATTGCTCCGCAGTAACCCTAAATACAGTTAAGCAAGGACCTACCCACGGCTATTTGTCGGTAACACGTATGAGGCCTTCCCCTTAACGGTGACGAAGGTTGGCCATTCAGTAATCTCGGGTCGCCAGCTAAATATGGGTTTAGGTTCATGACCATTCTTGAAAGATCCTTTTGTTTAACAATTACAAATGATGTCTAAATTTGGACGACAAAATCTATTTTTAAACGCAATAAAAATGGCAGAACAATATAAATCATGCTGTAAGTCACAATGTTGTGTGTGTAAATTGCAAAACTGTAATTATAATTTGATATTAAAATCTCTAACATGATTCCGAAAAAATTATTGGAATAGACCCAATACTTTTACCAAATTTTAAATTTTTATTATAAAACATTAATTGAATAAGATCTATGACAGAGAGAACAACAAGACGGTGTAGGTACGTCACGTAAACCTTATGCATCTAATAAATTAATATAATTTTAATGATTGATTAATAACATACTATGATATAAATATGATTAAAATATATTTTACAAATAAATGTTAATTCTTTATTTACATAAGTCTTCGCAGACAAAGACAATTATTATGTATTATTAACAACAAAACACGTCTCGCTAAATTAAAATCGTATTGTGTTTGAATGGCATTGCTTATGTATTTGTTGAGACATCACACAATAGCTTTAGCAATATTGAGATTAGTAAAGTATACGATTTATTTATAGAACGCATGAATTCTAAATTGAAATGAAAATAAAAAATAAAACATTTAAAAAAAAATATATTTGAAATGTGTTTTATTTTAAGTTCGTGAAGTTTTTATCGATAATTATTTATAGAAGCGATAAAATGTAGTGAATGACTACCGCTATTTCAGACTGTTTGTCATGTGGTAGCGTGGCCGAGCGGTCTAAGGCGCTGGTTTAAGGCACCAGTCTCTTCGGAGGCGCGAGTTCGAATCTCGCCGCTGCCAGCTATTTTTTGTCAATATATTTTTATATAAGATAATTCTGAAATAGAGAACAAAATTTAATTTGAGTTGATTAATATTTCAACAATTTATAATTTTAGAAAATCACTTAGTTTAAGTATTTGACATTTCTAATTGTTTAAAAAAGTTATCCATTTTTTCTTCTAAAATCATAACAGCTTAATTTGTAATCAAACATTTTTACATAAAGTAAATTCTACGCACTTGATTCAAGCCGCATGACAGCTTAGAACTTTAAGAGTTAATAAATTATCCATGTATTGTTAATGCAAACTGTTTATTTTCATATAACTTTACATGTAAATTAATAAATCCCTCTAATATTTCCTAACCTCTCTCACAATAACCAGTTTCAACCGGTTCTAACCAATGTAACACAATAAAAGCCAATTGCGCGCGCAATTCGCGTCACGTCGCTGTCCGGACAGTGCTGTTGCCCAGACTCTGAATAGAAATTAGGGCATTCCGATGCTAAGCTTAATTCCGGAAATAGGGGACATTGGAGCCGTTTCGAATTGGCTTTTGGTGCGCCTCGTTGCTTTATAAAGCTGTTTACGCGCCCAAATTGTATTTAAACTATTCGAAATGAAGGCAAATCGGGCATACGTAATGTGAACAAATATTTATTTTGTTCTATAAGTGTACTGTGGAAATTATATAACAATACGTTAAATATATCTCACTTGCAGTTTGTTTGTCGATGCATTTTCGCACTTGTGGCATGGTTGTGTTTATGTGTGCATAAAAATATGATTAATCCAACCAATAAGTATAGAAAGTCAGAAAACAGCTTGAAAGGGGTCGTAAAAATTGAATTATTTAAACTAAGATTTGAGCTTTTAAGATCTTGGCCATATTCAAGACTTATCCAACCAAACTGTCAACTTATTAAAGTTATACTTTTATTCTAAGATATTTATATTCTTGTTTATTCCGATACTTATTTCTTTATTTATGATACTCAGAATGGCAAACAAGCTAACGACCCACCTGATGAAAAATGGCTATCGCTTATAGACATAATATTTTTTTATGCAACTTAGAATGGCAAACAAGCTGACGGTCCACCTGATGGAAAGTGGTAACCGTCGCCTATAGACATGAGCAGTGCCATAGACATGACAGAGTATACTGTTTCGCCCATGATACCCCCCATGCGTTGCCATTCCTGACGACTCAGGTGTTATTCCTCTGTACCCTGTAAATTCACACCATATCCCACCCTTCAAACCAAAACACAGCCATGCAAACACAACTGCTTTACGGTTGAAACACGAATCGGACAGAGGTACCCAAGCAAACGACTTTTGTACAAAGTCTCCCTCTGGTATCGCTTATAGACATAATACTTCTCATGCCAATCCTAAAGGCTATGGTATTATGCTTCAGTGCCCTAAAATTTCACTATAATTTCCTTCTCATCATCATCATCATCACAGCTTTTAACCGTCTACTGCTGAACATAGGCCTCTTCCTATTCGTGGATTTTGCCAGTTTCCACGCTTACCAGGCGGATTGGAAATCACAGGTTTTAGTGATGTTTAAAGAGGGACGCTAAATCCCATCCCTTGATCATTAAGTTCCCTTAGTCGCCTCTTACGCCAACCACTGTAAAAGAAGGGGTGTTCCATTCTACGCCGGAACTACACGACGGACAATCCCTCCCCATATTCCCTTCAAACCAAAATATAGCTTTGAAAGAACAACTGCTTTGTAGAAAAACTCCTTGTCTCAAACGAGTAACAGACACAGACCCATCAATTTGTTTACATTCCCACTGCATTTTTAAATCACAGATGTTTTAATCTTCTACAGACGTTGCCAATCGCAATTCTATATAAACAGAATAACCTGTAGTTTTATGCAGGAAAATTTAAAATAGGACCCACTTCTACAGTTCGGTCCCCCGCGGCGATGTCTTACGTACTACATGGAACTGATAAGACCCGAAGAGTTTTGATAATGTAATATGGTATTTTTTTTATTATAGATTATAATGAAATAGTAATATAATAGTAGTACCCCGCTGCGCTAACAGTACACGCTGGAGAAGCAAAGTGAGGGGTGATAAGTGAGAATGAAAAGACAGGTCAGTTAGCTCATCGTGATGAATACACCTGAAATTCAGCACGATGGTTTCCAAGGAGACCGCGTAGAGGTCGATCTGATAGAGTATATTATTATATTGCTAGTAATACGTAGGTATTAAGTAAATAGTGTGTGGCACCCTATCGAGTGGGAGGGAAGAGTTTGTTAGTAATGGGGAGGTTAGTTAGCATCGCTATCGTCGACCTCCACGCGGTTCCCCCTGAAAACCACCGTAACTAATTTATCGTTGAATTCCTCACGATTGGCTAACTGACCTGCCTTTTCGTCCTCACCTATCATCCTTCACTGGTATGCCGCTGATGTATACCGAAAGCGCAGACGGCGTTACCATTCCATTATCATCCATCGAAAAAAACATAAGCACCCTATCGAGTCGACCTCGGCAGGATATTAAATTGGCGATATACTTAGTAATATTTGTGATACAAAATCCCTTATCCCTTATTATCCACCCAAGTGCCACCTCCATAGTAATCATCATCCTCGACATCTCACGTTTCCGTTCCGCCTATCCTCCTCAGATATCCGCGTTTCGTTATTTCGCATTACCAGTTTATTTTTATTTCGTCAGTCCCGCTGAGGCCGTGTTTATTTATTAAATACGATTCTTATGGACTTTAATGAACTGGCTTTCGCTTCTGGGTTGGGTAAGCAAACTGAATTTAGTTTTTCTGTTTTTTTTTTTCTCTCTCCTAGTTTTAGCAATAATGAAATTATATTTATATTATTTAGTGCTGTTTATTATTTTTCGTACTAATATCATAATAAGGAACGTGTTATCTATATATATAAAAATTAATGCCACTTTTCGTTGTAATTTTATAACTCAAGAACGGGCTCACCTATCCAAACCAAATGTTTAAGCTTTGTTCGGACTATTTAGTAGATGGTTTATGTGAAGTTTGCACAAAATCGGTCGAGCGGTTCTTCATTTATTACATTTTTTGTAACAAATGATTTCAATAAATGGCGGATCATTTTGTTAATGTGTCAAATTCAAACTTTTTTTTAAGATGGGGATTGTGCTGTCAAATTGAAACTTTTTTCAGTATTGACAGTACAAGCATGTTGTTATGTCATACATGCTTGATCATTTATTTTTTTTTTTTTTTATTATTTCACTTTATACGTAGCGAAGCACCTACCGGGCCGCTAGTTTGTTTATAAATAAATGATATACTCAAAAAATCTTTTTTTACCTATACAAAACAAATTGTTATGTTTACATTATTTTTACCGGTACCTTTCCTGCACTAGATTACTTGCCAATTCATTATTATCTCTCTAACTACACTGGGTTGGCTGGAAGAGATCTCTTTTAGAGATAAGCCCTCCCTTGCTAACAAGTTGTTAAACTAATCGCTATATGTATTGTTCAAGTGCAATAAAGAATATACTATAAATGCTACGTTATCAGAAAACATAGATTATTGCTATGTAGTTCCAGCATAGAATGGGCCATCCCATCCTTTTCCGTTAGTATCATAAGAGGCGACTAAGAGAACCTAATAGTCGAGGGATGGGCAGTAAGATCCCTCTTAAAACATCACCAAAACATAACTACGGTTGCCAACCCCAAGCGTGGCAACTACTAACAAACCCCTTTTTACTGGGAAGATCTATGTCCAGCAGTGGACAGATAACGGCTGATAAGACGATGATGATGTTGAGCGTATGCTATTATTTTCAAAAATTCTAACTACCCATGCACAACCAGACCGAATTGCTAGCAAATTATATACTGAGAAGTTGCTGTCTGCGGAGCAAAATCTTAATATTTCTAGACACACGACATCTTATTCCTTCGGAAACGCAGTATTCCACATTGGCGGCACAATATATTCTACTATATCGACGCTACTATTTATTATCTATCAGGTAGACCGTAAGTTTGTCTGCCATTCCAAGTTTATCTTTACCAGAGGGAGACTGTACAAGTCGTTTGCTTGGGCACCTCTGTCTCATTCGTGTTTCTTGTGTAAAGCAGTTGTGTTTGCATGGCTGTGTTTCGGTTTGAAAGGTGAGGTATGGTAGTGAATTTAAAGAGTACAGAGGAATAACACCTGAGTCCTCTGGAATGGCAACGCATGGGGGGTATCATGGGCAAAACAGTTTACTTTGTTGTGTCTATGATACTGCTCATGCCTATAGGCGACAGTAACCGCTTTCCGTCATATGGACCATGGACCATGAGCTTGTTTGCCAAACAAATCTGTACACAAAATTAACTTTACCGTTGACAAATCAATCGGAGACATCACATGTCAATAAACGAAATCTTGAAGAAAGTAGCACAGTGAGAAATAAAGCCGCGCCGCCGGAATCGAACCCGGGACTTACGGGTATTGATCCGACAGTAATGCCGTATAATCCACTTAGTGGGGTAAGTATGAGTGACGGGGATTACGTTATGGTAGTGTATAACAGGCTATCAAATCCAAAAGTTAAGTAATTGGTTACCAGGAAGCCGTGCTCTTGTAAGACTGTTTCTAGTTTGAAGTATTTGATTATCTCTAAATATTATATATAAAATATTACCTCTTAGTAGGTATTATTTTTATTGTTTTAAACGGTATTTTTGAAATATTATATGCACAGAGGGAGATTTTGTGCAAAAGTCGTTTGCTTGGGTACCTCTGTCCTATTTGTGTTTCAACCATGAAGCAATTGTGTTTGCATGGCTATTTCGGTTTGAAGGGTGGGATATGGCGTGAATTTACAGGGTACAGAGGAATAACACCTGGGTCTTCAGGAATGGCAACGCATGGGGGGTATTATGGGCGAATCAGTATACTCTGTTATGTCCATGGTACTGCTCATGTCTATAGGCGACGGTTACCACTTTCCATCAGGTGGGCCGTCAGCTTGTTTGCCATTCTAAGTCGTATAAAAAAAAAACAATTAAATCGACTAGTAGAGAACACTGTCCGATGTCCACCAAATGTACATAGAATTTTACTGTGCATTAAAGTTTAAATAAATAATAAACATATATATATTGTTGTATTGTGCTCCTGGCATAGAATGGAACAGTTCTTCCAGAGGTGACTAAGGAAACTCAATAGTCTAGCGATGGATAGTAGCATCCCTCTTAAAACGCCACTAAAGCCTAACTGCGGTTGCTAACCCGCCTGCCAAGCATGGCAACTACTGGCAAAACTCTCCTTATGAGGAAGAGACCTATATTAAGCAGTCGACAGTTAACGGCTAATATAATAAAATAAGGAATAAAAATATATAATAATACAATATGACACTTAAACTACCATCATATTCAACTACAAAGTCGTGTAAAACTGGCCCCCTCTTGCATGGAACAATTTATGGTAATTCTCTTAATATCGAAAAGAATTTATCTTCGATAAAAGATTATTTGCCCATAGTGCTAGCTGAATACGTGTGTATTACTAATCAATAACCTGAGTTATATGCAAAATCTTCAATATCCGAACCTAGATTTCATTTTAGATCAGTCTGGATTAACAATATCTAGATAGGGCGTTTCTTTATAAACGCTTCGTCAAAAACCGCTCAACTTTTTTTATTCTTTAATTCTCTATTGTACACACTAGTTATAAGAATATGACAGAGGTAATCAAAAGTACAAAGGCGAGCTTAACTCTGATAGAGTTTTCTTCCAGCAACACCCAAAGTGGAAAGGAGCATCAATGTCGACAGATACAGCAGTGTACCATACAATATTGTGACAATTTTTAAACACACAAAATTAAATTAATTACATTATATTTAATCGTACAAATACACATATACATATACATAAATATATACCCAAATCTATGCATATACTTACACACACATACATATATACATATAATATACCTACATATATAGACAAATAAATATATGTTCATAGAGATAGAAGATGCTCTTTAAGTCTATTCTTAAAAATATTTAGGGATTAACTCTCACGGATAGATATGAGAAGAAAATTCCACAATCACAATATTCTTGTGTGATGAATTTCATAAGTTGTATACCAGATTTAAATAATCCATCAGTGTGTACTTAAATAAAGAAAAATGTATTGTACTTATTACTTTTATGAATGAAAATTATCACGGTTTGAATTAATAGATAAATAAAAATGTATTAGCATTACAAGGATGCAAGGTAAAGAAACAATAATAGACAGCCTTATCGATAAATAGGTAAGTTTCAGATAGAAAAGAATTTATTGATTTATTTAAAGAAAAAACTATGCTTGCTAAGATTGCTTTTAAGTGACTGCGTTTTGGGACGTTTTTCACTCGACGCTACATTTAAACATAGTATATGGTGTAAGATCAATGTATATAAGGTGTTACCTTATATATAATATACCTATATATTTACAGCTACTATTATTCCTCCACTGCACTGATAATATGTCAACAGTACTGCGACATGGCGCATTGTGTTCGACCATTTGCTAATTATCCACCGGATCGCTTGCATTTGACGTGCATTCGTTCTATAATTGAGTGATTCAATGCAATCCCGGTGTTTGTGTGGGCCATTGTGTTAGAATTTGCGTATGTACATAATGAACAGATCGGTAGAAATGTATTATCAATTAAGCAGTACAAAATGATTGATCACATTATTGGATACTACATACCATTCAAACAGAAGTCATTTACTTACGTATTTTTGTTTTTTGGTGGGTAAAAATGGAATGGTAACCCCGCCTGTGCTAACGGGATACGCTGGAGAATAAAAACGGGCCAGTTAACCTATCCTGATGAATTCTATTAGAATTAGCCACGATGGTTTCCAGGGGGAACCGCATGGAGGTCGACCTGACAAGATATATTGCTAGCAATGGAACTAATAGCTTGCATTACTAACAATCCCTTCCCCCCTTTACTTACGTACTTCAGTTATATATGTATTTTTGCAGTGAATCAGCTATGTTTACATAGCTCCTTAAATAGTATATAGTTTTTTTTTAAATGGGTGAAATGAAATAGTGACCCCGCCTGCGTTATCGGTATACACTGGCGGGGCACTAGTGATGGATGATAGGTGAGGATGAAAACAGGTCAGTTAGCACATCGTGACAAGTCCAATCATCAAGAATTAACCACGATGGTTTCCAAGGGGAACCGCGTGGAGGTCGACCTGATAGGGTATATTGTTAAAAAGGTGGTTGTTAGACCCCATTACTAACAATCCCTTCCCCCCACATAGTTATAGTTAGGACATAGTTCCCCTGGACATTGCTGGCTAAGAAAAAAGTCATTATCCATTTAAAATTTGCCTTTCTTTTTCATAAATTGCATAAATCCGACCTGCCAACCAATCATGGCAACTACTGGCAAAACACCCGATTTGGTAAATTCTATATTCACCAGTCGACAGTTAACAGCTTATATGATTGCAATAAAACGAGAAGAGAATAGAAGTAGACGAGAACTTTGTAGAAATGTGATTCATATGAATAAGTCCCTTTTACTTATACGTTTAAGCTTCGAGTCCTATAATTTCACAGCCATATCCCAATTTACAAATAATCAAAACACAGCCATGCAAATAGCTGCTTTGCGCTAAAACACAAACACATACAAATACGCACACACGCACGCACGCACGCACGCACGCACACGCACACGCACACGCACACGCACACGCACACGCACACACACACACACACACACACACGCACACGCATACAAACACACCCATACTTATATACTTTACCCTTATAGACAGCTTTAGTACAAAGTCTTTGTCTACACTTTTCTACACAAAAATCTCGCTACTGGGTAATAAATTATTAAATACAAAAAAAAACATTTTAAATATTAATTAATGATCTGTTCATTTAACGGATAATGGAGGACATAAACATTTCCTTTAAATTCTTGAATTAATTCTTCATTAGCATTTCTACGTAACCGTTTGAACTTTCATTTTGGTTTACAGCGAAGTGATAAATATACATACATATATAATACAAAATACATAAAACCTTTTCGGGCACCGTGTAGCATTACAGCTACAGCAGATAATAAGCGACATCAGGGGCCGTCCTAAATATTTTATACGTGGAGCATCAACCGCAAGCCGCACCGTTTATATATCATGTAATGACCCACGCTCCCTGGACGAGACTGTGTGCGACACTGCGGCTCACAAGGACATATATCCCACTAGAACATACCTCCTATTTAAGGAATATTTTCGAAATGTTACACACACTAACACATGGTGTCTTTTTATATAAAAACTATTTAGAATGAAAAAGAATATGAGATACTTTTTCCGTTTTTCTTTTTACGTGTGGTCCCAGTATAGAATGGGCCGCCCTTTCCTTTACAATGGATGTCGTAAAAGGCGACTAAGGGAAGGCGAGGGATGGACAGCAGCGACGAAATTATATTTTGATAAAGATAAATTCAGGTCAATTAGCCCATGGTTCCCTTCAAATACTATGGTGGTGTCCAGAGCGAACCATGGGCCTCACATGATCTCGCCAGCGTATACCAAAAGCGCGGGCTTAATTACTATCACCAATTAAAAACACCTTAATGTTTTTTTTTTATACAACTTAGAATAGCAAACAAGCTGACGGCCCACCTGATGGAAAGTGGTAACCGTCGCCTATAGACATAAGCAGTACCATGGACATAACAGAGTATACTGTTTCGCCCATGATACCCCCCATGCGTTGCTATTCGTGAGGACTCAGATGTTATTCCTCTGTATCCAGTAAATTCACGCCATATCCCACCCTTCAAACCGAAACACAGTCATACAAACGCAACTGCTTCACGGTTGAAACACGAATGGGTCAGAGGTACCCAAGCAATCGACTTTTGTACAAAGTCTCCCTCTGTTAACTAATGGAACCAAATCTCTCTCTCTATAAACAGAGAATCACCACTCTGGTAAAGAGTTATATTTCTGTTGCACTGATGTATTGTGTTATATTCCCTTAGTCTTCTCTTGACGTTTCTATAATTAAAATGAGAAGTACTAATTAGGTTAATTAAGCTCAACCATAGAAATTCTATGACAGACTAAGCAATAACACGCGTCATAAGAAGCAGAAAACTTCATATATTGGATAATTACTTAGCCAGGATAAATATCACGTTCTGCACGTGATTATGATGGGCAGAACTGCTGGCAAGACAAGTGTCGGTCGTAGAAAAAAATCTTAGCATCGCAATGTCCAGAAAAGAAAGGGCATTGTGAATGCAGCCGAATTATTCCATCTCGCAAGATACAAGGACAGATTCCGTGAGCTGGTAGCCAACCTTTATTAGTTGGAAAGCCACTATAAGAAGAAAAAGCTCAACTAGAAACTACTAATGTTATAAGTAAGATATATACCTCATTACATACTCCACTAACCCTTTCTACCCCCATTATTTCAGTGTCGTTAGCCATCAATAATTCATCGTGCCCTGTGAGTTATAGTCCGTACGATCTCCCTGGATTTCCTCTCGCTTTCCACGTGCTAAGCCGTCGCACTTACGTTGAAAATATTTGCTCGCTGTTCCTTAGTTTTGAGGCTAAACTACTGCCTCTATAGTTTTATTAAATTATAATTACTATCTCTCTCTCTCTCTCTTCGTCCTCTTCATACCAAGGATATGATGTGCGCGTTGCCAAAAGAACAGCCAATAAAAAGAATTTAAACTAAAAATATTTTTAATAATACATAAAAAAAAACAACACGAAAGCTAAAAAGCGCGGTATGTTTTATTTAAATTACAAAAGGCCGAGAAATCGTCTATAATATATCCCATTAATTTTCAACATTCCAAAGACTGGGATACGGGCCTTCACTTTCTTCGCCTCGTCTTCACTCAAGTTCGTATCATCTGTCTCCAAATTATCTCCGTCTGGTGATGGATCATTCAGCAAAGTCATCGCTTGCTGCTCGTTTAGAACAGTTAATTCGGCACTATTTTCTTTAATTTCCTTAATCCTGAGGAAAAAAAATTGATAATTTTACATTTCATCATCGTCATCATTTTTTTTATACAACTTAGAATGACAAACAAGCTGACGGCCCACCTGATGGAAAGTGGTACCGTCGCCTATAGACATGAGCAGTACCATGGACATAACAGAGTATACTGTTTCGCCCATGATACCCCCCATGCGTTGCCATTCCTGAGGATTCAGGTGTTATTCCTCTGTACCCAGTAAATTCACGCCATATCCCACCCTTCAAATCGAAACACAGCCATGCAAACACAACTGCTTCACGGTTGAAACACGAATGGGATAAAGGTACCCAAGCAATCGACTTTTGTACTTTTCCTACCATTATCCCAATTCAGTCGACATAACTTTCATTTTTTAGTTTTTTAATACTTAGGTATTCTGCTATTCGGAACACCGGGTCAGCTAGTAAGATAAAAAAAGAAAAAAGATAGTTAATAATTACATTATGTCAAAAAATAAAAATTATAAAACACGCCGTGCCACGTCACTCAATTGTTTTGCCTTCCCGGAACCTCTCCACTAACACTTGAACTTTATGGTATGGTATTAAAGTTCAAATTGAATTTTAAGTATTATTACAAAACGTTTATATGGGAGTATAGAAAAGTATTGTTTTTAGGCTTTTTAAGAACCATCCTCGTACTTCAAGAAATAACATCTGAGTCCTCAGGAATGGCAAAGCATGAGGGGAATCTTGGGCGAAACAGTATACTCTGTTATGTCCATAGTACTGCTCATGTCTATAGAAAACGGTTACCACTTTCCATCAGGTGGGCCGTCAGCTTGTTTGCCATTCTAAGTTTTATAAAAAAAAAAAAAAAAAAACTTGTTTACTATTCTAAGTTGTATAAAAAAATATTCTAAAAAAAAGAATTAACGAAATCGGTTTAAGTGTTCTCGAGATTTGCGCTTAGCAACACATTCGGCGATTCATTTTTATATTACAGATTAATTGCTTAACTTATGTTACGTCGAATTACGTCTATAGACTTAATGAAACATCTACACTGTGACATCCAACATGGGATAATTTTTATCCTAATTCAATACAATTCCAATCATCCAACTAGTATTAGTAATTCTACGATATTAAAATACTATGCATTCGAATATTTTTTATATAGAAAATGTAAATACAACTATTTACTTGGGAACTCACTTAATAAGCATCATAAATAAATCTTTTGTTATTAAAATCACATAACATGACTTATTTGAATATTATTGTAAGATTTCAAAGCTTCTATATGAAAATTAGTTGCATATTGCATTTATTATCCATAATGGAATCACGTATATCATGGCTTTAGTGCATCGTGAGAATATTTCTAAACACATTAATTTTTATTACTTTCTCTAATGTGTGTGCGTGTGTGCTTATGTGCATGTGTATATTATATACATATATGTAAAGTTAGTATTACGCAGTACCCCACATATCATTTTATATATATATATATATATTAAATATTATAAATAATAAATTGCTTTTCTAATAATACATGCATATTAACCACTCCTTACTCTGCAGTAATAATAAAAAAAGGAATAACATAGCGTAGTAACTACTGACAAAACCCCCCCAAAAAGAGGAAGCCTATGTTCAGCAGTTGACAGTTAACGGAAGATTTTTTTTCACAATACAGGGCAAACGAGCATGCGGCTCACCTGATGCTAAGTGACTACCGCCGCCCATGATCGCCCACAACACCAACGGCATTGTAGGTGCGCTGCCGACCATTTAAAAAGGAATATACTCTTTTCTTGAAGGTTAAGTTGTCGTATCGGTTCGGAAATACTGCTGCTGGAAATTGATTCCAAAGAGTGGTTGTGCGTGGAAAAAAGTGCCTTGAAAAACGCACGGTGGAAGACCGCCACTCGTCCAGATGGTTAGGATGAAACTTTAGTTTATGGCGGGTTGTACGGTGGTGAAAATCAGCAGCAGGTATCAATCCGAACAATTCCTCAAAGCACTCCCCATGATAAATGCGGTAGAAGATGCACAGAGATGCAACATCTCTGCGCAGTTTTAATAGGTCGAGTCGCACAGTAAGGCGCTGATTATCAATAATTTAAATGATATGCATCATCATATCATTATCAATATAATTATAATTATAAATAGGAAAGACTTGATTGTTATAATGACTTAACTAAAAAACTATGCACTCAATTTAAAGATTCTACCACCTATAGAAAGCTACATTACCAGCCAGTAACATAAGCTGTATATTATTTAGAAATTTCTATCTACCCGTGCGAAACCGGGCCGGATCGCTAGTCTTAAGAATAAGCAAAATTCTTTCTTATTAGTTTCCATGAATTTGTTTGTTTGTCATTGTTAATAAGTGTATATTTTATGCTATCAATTAAGTAACATGTAAAAATGTAAAAAGTTATATCTCAATATAAATAATAATATGCCACGAAATAGTCGGAATTGTTCTTTGCAACAGACTATGAGAGAGGCATCACATAAAAGTTTATCTGGATATCTCTATCAATCTTAGATCGTCTATCTTATTTAGTCCATAAGGTTTGAGGTAGACTGCAGTATTAAACGGCATACCAAACACTGCAGACTACCCTCAAACTATACATAATAGCTTAATATAACAGGTTATGATGGGGGGGGGGGGGCAAGGGATTGTTAACAATGGAGTCCAGCCCCATTGCTAGCAATACAGGTCGGGTCGACCTCACGTGATACCCTCTGGAAGCCATCATGGTTAATTCTAGTACAATTCGTTACGATGGACAAATTGACCTGCTTTCATCGTCACCTATTACTCCACTGGTACCCCGCCAGCGTATACCGATAGCGCAGGTGGAGTAACCATTTCATTATCGCCTATTAAAAACACATAACCTCGTATCAAAAAAAAAGAGGATAGGACGCCCAAATAAAAGTAAATCTAATTTTAAAAAAAGGGGGAAAGGAATTGTTAGCAATGGAGTTTGACAGCCCCATTGCTAGCAATATATCTTATTAGGTCGACCTCCACGTGGTTCTGGAAACCATCGTGAACAATTCTTGTTGAATTCGTCACGATGGGCTAACTCACCTACTTCATTTTCACCTATCACCCTTCACTGGTGCTCCGCCAGCGTATCCCGATAGCGCAGGTGAAGTAACCTTTTCACTATTTCGCCCATTCACCTTTTCGCCCATTAAAAAAACATAACCTCGTATCAAAAAAAAGAGGATGGAATGCCCAAATAAAGGTAAATCTAACTTTAAAAAAAAGTCTCATACCCACGTGGCATAGAGGTTGACTGTTTCTCCTTATTTTTCATTTCGTCGAGGAAATGCTGCGCTGCCTTGCCCGCAATATCATTGGCCAATTCCTTCAGATATTTCGAAGACAATACAGACTTGAAAATGTCAATCACTTGTTCCGGCTTCAGTTTGATTATCAAAGGGGATTCGTTAGCATCTGTTAAGACATTCAGCGAACAAAACAAGAGAATAGTCGTAAACATTATTTTTTAATAGGAATCAGCCATTAATTTCAATGTTATCAGCTTTACTTCACTAGTTATTGTTACCGGCTTTGACATTATGTGAAATTTATTTGTTTTACTAACTATAAATACTCATGGGGGAAAGGAATTGTTAGTGACATTTAACAACTCCATTGCTAGCAATATTGCTATCAGGTCGTCCTCCACGCGGTTTCCCCTGGAAATCATAGTGGTTAATTCTTATTCACCTTCTCACTGTCACCTGTCACTTTTCACTGGTGCCCCAGCAGCGTATACCGATAGCGCAGGCGTGGCTACCATTCCATCTTCACCCATAAAAAAAAATATATATACTCAGGTATTACTCAGGTCAGGAGTGTAGTCCACTAGCAAACTGTCTGATTCAAGAGTAAGGACACATGGGTAAGAGACCTCGCCCACCTGAGTCACTGCAGTTTCTGAAAAATATTCTGTCCACAACTGCAATATTCCCCTTTCCCTGATCATCATAAATCCTTCATTATTTTTTTCTTTCGTTAATTTAAAAGGAGAGATAACGGATTACACGAGAGTGAATCCGAAGAAAGCTAGTTTATAATAATAAAGTTATTTAAAACTAAGTACCTACATATATAACATATGACCAGACAATCGGTAATAATGTAGATATACATACATATCGTGTAATTATTTTGGTATTTCATTTATTTAATCGATGAAATTTAATTGAGTGTATAATTAAATTGTACAGTTAAAACGTAAGTAATGCTGGCTTCTGCTTAGTAGTTCGAATGATTTAACCATATCTTTCTATTTCAACGACTATAAAAAGGACTACGCTCTCAATAATGCCATATCTTAGTTAATTTTTTTTTTATTTTTATTAAATATCAAAAAGAAATAGTTTGTCAATTCGACCGTGCCATATATACAGGCAAATTATATACTAGAGGGAGACTTTGTACAAAAGTCGTTTGCTTGGGTACCTTTGTCCCATCCGTGTTTCAACCGTAAAGCAGTTGTGTTTGCATAGCTGTATTTCGGTTTGAGGGTACAGAGGAATAACACCTAAGTTCTCAGGAATAGCAACGCATGAAAGATATCATGGGCGAAACAGTATACTCTGTTTACAGCTTGTTTGCTATTCTAAGTTGTATAAAAAATCGATATTTCAACTCCTTTTATAAATATTTCAAAGGAAGTTATTTAATTATTCATTAAGATACAAGCTCGGCCTAGTTCGGTGGCTAGTAGATTTTACCGAAATATACATATATATACATATATATACATATATATATATATATATATATATATATATATATATATATATATATATATATATACACTTGCGTGTGTGTGTCATAGAATTATTTAGAATTAAGAAGAATATAAGCTAATTTTTCTATAGTCGTAAAAGGCGACGAAGGGAGGCCGAGGGTGGGACAGCAACGTCCCTCTTCAAAAAATGTCCAAAGCCTAACTGCAGTTGTCAATATATCGTCATAGTCGTAGAATACTGACAGATCTATATATGTAATATTTGTCAGATCCGTCAGTATTCTACGACTATGACGATATGATATTCATATAAGTGGAATATATTTAAAAAATATATATATTATTAAGAATCTTAATTAAAAAACCAATAAATGTTACAAAAATGTTTTTTTGAAATGTTGCCCGCCCTTTATATGTTTATGCTGGTATCACGCAAAAATTACTGTACCAAATTGGATGCAATTTCCACAGTTATATTATTATAGATCTAGCTTAAAATCGTATGTATATTTTGTCTTGATACGCCATCTAGTGTTTAATTTGATTAGTTTCCCTATTTCTATCTAAATAAATCTAGTATAAAATAATCGAATCTCTTTAACACAAAATATATAAAGTTGTTTTACTAAGATACAAAATTGTACATAGTACCACCAGTTACCACTTTCCATCAGGTGGGCCGTCAGCTTGTTTGCCATTCTAAGTTGTATAAACAAATCTAAGTATACCTACAGGTTAATATAACATGATATTTTTAACGATATATCTGTAAACACTCTTATTTTGCCTCTATTTTTCTATAGACATTTCCATTTCTTCCAATCTGTACTCATGTATCTCTATATTATAGGTTCATCGGTTTCCATCGAATCTTACCTCTATCTATTTTGAAATTTGATCGTACTGATATCGATTCATACCGACCATACACGCTACGATAAATCGCTACACACATATCTGTATAGGTCAATATACTATTAATGTAACAGTTTCTAAAATAGTTTATATGTTGCCATGATTTTTTTTATACAACTTAGAATGGCAAACAAGCTGACGGCCCACCTGATGGAAAGTGGTAACCGTCGCCTATAGACATGAGCAGTACCATGGACATAACAGAGTATACTGTTTCGCCCATGATACCCCACATGCGTTGCCATTCCTGAGGACTCAGATGTTATTCCTCTGTACCCTGTAAATTCACGCCATATCCCACCCTTCAAACCGAAACACAGCCATGCAAACACAACTGCTTCTCGGTAGAAACACGAATGGGACAGAGGTACCCAAGCAGTAGACAAAATAAGTTTGGGGACCCTTGATCTAGGCGATTTGTCGTCACGTGAATGGCGAGCAAAAACTACCAAACTCGAGTGGTATATTCCAATTGGTCCCGCTATACAATATCGACCAATACGTTTCCCATAACCCATAGCTTCCTCTTCAATAATTGATAGCAAGGTATTCAATAGCGGTTACATGTGCATTATTAATTTCGTTAGAAAGCCTTCCGATATCCGTCTCTAAATAGAATTCCGTTATTAGTCTACATTAGTTTATTAGCTAAGTTCTCTTCGAGTGATACTTGACTGAATACATGTTTTTATATCACTTTTTTTAGGTATTTACATGTGTTTGCTATAATTTTGAAGATTTTTTAGGTTTACTGAATAAAATGTTCTCAATTTTACTCGACTAAAGTTATTATATTTATATACAAAATATGTTTAGAGTTAGAGAGTATAAATATATATATACAGTGGATTAACAGGGTACAGAAGCATAACTCCTTAGTCCTCAGGAATGGCAACGCATGGGGGTATCATGGGCGAAACAGTATACTCTGTTATGTCCATGGTACTGCTCATGGCTAGGCGACGGTTACCACTTTCCATCAGGTGGACCGTCAGCTTGTTTGCCATTTGAAGTTCCATAAAAAAAAAGTATTTACCCATATATAAAAAAAACATCTGTAAACACATTTTCTCAGATCTTAGCTCAGCCGACACTACCTTCAGATTCTAGCTACATTTATTGCTTAATGTACAATACAGGACACCGTGAACACATGTCCAAGAGAAACATTCCCAACAATACCGGGCTCATTAACTTTTATTGGTATTAGCCCACTACGGCTCTGTGGATTGACGTTAGGAACAGTCTGTGTCCATTGTACACAATACTCGTATTTACTTATCTGCTCAAAAATTTAACGGTATAAATTGATTAAAACTAATATTTAAAAATTTATTAATTAAAACATAAATTAAAATGAAATATTTCGGGCAATTTTTGCATAAACGAAAACAATTAATTTCACGCCGGCTGTTGGAAACCTCCGGTGACCAGAAGGCTGGCCTATACTTTGGTCAACGCATTTCCATTGCTATTCAGCGTGGAAATGCAGCAAGTATAGGCACCCTACCAGCAGGCAGTGATCTCAAAGATAATTTTTAATTTTAATTTTTTTTAAATTACTTGTACTTTATATTATTATGATGTTAATTAAAGAACATCTTATATTTGAAGTAGGTTGAAATTGCTTTAGTTTAGTCACATAATTTTCTAACAATATTATGTTATTTCTTAGACTTTATTATCTAATTAATTCATTTCATACGAATTTTTATATTTTATATATCTATTATTTCTTTTAATTCTATGCTTAACATTTCTTATAACTAATTTTCTAAACAGATAATTATACCGGAGTGAAAAATAAAATTAAGATTACATTATTAGACAGACATTATTTTTGGCAGTTGATACTCTCTGCCTACGCCATAGCTTGCGCGAAAAAAAAAGTAAGCGAAAAAAGGTAATGATTTGTGAAAGCGAAACATAGTCCTACATGATTGCCCATATGCAAAAGCTTCAAATTACTCGGAGAACTATGGAGAGGGCTATGCTAGGAGTTTCTTTGCGTAACAAAATCCGAAATAATAATATCAGCAAATAACAAAGCGCAAAGGCTAAACAGGTAGCAGCAATGGGCTGGTCACATGGCTCAAAGAACCGACAATATAATCGGGGAAAAATGTTCTTAAGTAGCGACCCAGTACGGGCAAACGTAGTGTAAGACAACTTCCCACTAAATAGAGTGACGACCAAAAATGCATTGCAGAAACTTATTGCATGCAAATGACTCAAGACCGTTCCTTATCGCAGTCTATATAGAAAGCCTATATTGAGCAGTGAACACACAATGGCTGAGATGATGATGATGAAGCGAAAAAAATTATTACAATTATATTTTCTTCATAATTTTACATGAGCCTGTTGCAGTCAAAACTCTAAACCAGTCAAAAATACTATTGACTAGCAAAATCAGTCAAGAGTACTTTTGACTGAACAGGTTGGTAAAAGAGGTTTTGACTGAAAATTATTGGTTATTTTTTCTTTGACTGCAAAGCGGATAGGTTTTTTTTGTAATGGGTGATAATGGAATGGTAATCCCACCCGCGCTATCAGTATACACCGGCGATAGGTGAGGATGAAGCAAGTCAGTTAGCTCATCGTGACGAATTCAATAAGAATTGTTCACGATGGTTTCCAGGTGGAACCACGTGGAAATCGACCTAATAGGGTATATTGCTAACAATAGGGCTGTTAATCTCCATTGCTAACAATCCCTTTCCCCCTGCAATTTTTTTTTTGATGGTTGAAAATGGTATGGTAACCCCGCCCGCGCTAACGGGATACGCTGGTGGAGCACCAGTGAAAGGTGATAGATGAGAATGAAAACAGGCCAGTTAGCCCATCATGATGAATTCATCAGGAATTAACCATGATAGTTTCCAGGGAGAACCGCGAGGAGGTCGACCTGGTTGGGTATATTGCTAGCAATAGGATTCTCAGTCTCCATTACTAACAATCCCTTTCCCCCTTCCCCTGCAGTTAGGTTAGGTTAGGTACTTTTAACTGTTATTTTAGTCAAAAGTATTATTGACTAAAGCATACAGTCAAAAGTACTTTTGACTGGTTAAAATTTTTGACTGTAACAAACCGTTATATTCGTGTCGTGTGTAACAATGGAAACAGATAGCGTTATATCGAGTTACTTCGGCCGTGTTACGGCCAACGCATAACATTTTATACACGTCGTGATATTCGAATCAAATGTCCTTCTTTGTTACTTTATCGCGTTCTTATTTAATGGAATCACCTGTCTATGGTATTTGCACATGAATATTGCTCCATGATTTTTTTTTATTTCTCCATACGCTTTACGGATATTATTATTGACATCGGCATATTGAATAACATGAGTTAAACCTGTGAAGAGAATAGAAGAGATGCAGAAATTTCAACCTATTTCAAAAGAAACAAGTTTTCAATTCGATTGTAATTTTTTTTAAGGTTTGATACTTATAACCTCGTCAGTTATAAACCGATTTGAAAAAATCTTTTTTTTTTATCTAAAAGGATATACTTTTAGATTGGTTCCACAGAATTTTTTTCAAAATCGCTCCAGTGGTTTAGTTATTAAATAAAAATATTTTTTTTTTTTTAAATCAGAATAATTGATTTTGTCGTGACTAAAGTAGATTTTCTTTTTGTATGTGACACAATCTTAATTATGATCTTATATTAATAGTAATGGAATGGTAAAGAAATAACAACTCATACAGTGTTTAAACGTAAACTTAAAGATTGGCTGTTATTTAATAGTTTTTATAACATTAATGAATATTTTACTAAAAAAAAAACAAATTCACTTGACAACCTATACTGAAGATGTTTTTTTATACAACTTAGAATGGCAAACAAGCTGACGGCCCACCTGATGGAAAGTGGTAACCGTCCCCTATAGACATGACCAGTACAATGGACATAACAGAGTATACTGTTTCGCCTATGATACCCCACATGCGTTGCCATTCCTGAGGACTCAGATGTTATTCCTCTGTACCCAGTAAATTCACGCCATATCCCACCCTTCAAACCGAAACACAGCCATGCAAACACAACTGCTTTACGGTTGAAACACAAATGGGTCAGAGGTACCCAAGCAATCGACTTTTGTACAAAGTCTCTCGACTTGCATTTGATCGGCTTTTCTTAAAGAAGGAACTGCATTTTCGACGTTCCCATATTCTTACATTGGAAGAAAACTCTTAAAATACAATAACCGCTTTCACACGGATAACTAGACACTTGATAATCTTACCATTTACTCCACAAGTAGGTATTGTACAACAAAATCATTATCGTGTACCCGGTGCACGAAGCCGATCTATATTTAGTAACAGACAAATGGCTGTAATGTCATTATTTATTTAATTTTCGTGTTGTAACCTAATGCCCACGCCGTGAAGTGGAGCCGAGAGTGCGGGGAGGTTGGATAGACAGTCAATATACTTATTACGTACTTATTGTTAAGCATGTGTTTGTTACCGTAAAGCAGTTCTGTTTTTTTTTGATGGGTGAAAATGGTATGGTAACCCCGCCTGCACTAACGGAATACACTGGCGGAGCACCAGTGAAGGGTGATAGATGAGAATGAAAACAGGCCAGTTAGCCTATCATGATGAATTCATCAGGAATTAACCATAATAGTTTCCAGGGGGAACCGCGAGGAGGTCGACCTGGTTGGGTATATTGCTAGCAATGGGATTCTCAGTCTACATTACTAACAATCCCTTTCCCCTCAAAGCAGTTGTGTTTGCACGGCTGTGTTTCGGTTTGAGAGGTGGGATATGGCTGTGAATTTACAGGGTACAGAGAAATAACGCCTAAGGCCTCAGGTATAGCAACGCATGGGGGGTATCATGGGCTAAACAGCTCTGTTATATCCATGGTACTGCTCATGTGTGTAGGCGACGGTTACCACTTTCCAACAGGAAGCCGTCAGCTTGTTTGTCATTCTAAGATGATATATAATAGCATGGATGCAACTACATATGTCTTTACCATAGTTATTAGTCGTTTATTAAAAAATCAATGTACATTATGTCTGAAATTGTGTATTTATTTAAAAAAAAAAGTATTGAATTTTTTTTTTATACAACTTAGAATGGCAAACGAGCTGACGGCCCACCTGATGGAAAGTGGTAACCGTCGCCTATAGACATGAGCAGTACCAAGGACAAGACAGAGTATACTGTTTCGCCCATGATACCCCCCATGCGTTGCCATTCCTGAGGACTCAGATGTTATTCCTCTGTACCCAGTAAATTTAATTGATTTATAATTAGCAGTAGTAATAATAATAATTTTTTTTTACAATTAACAACGTAATATGAATAACCTGACTATTATTTATGGTTACCACTTTCCATTAGGCGAGCCGTCAGCTTATCTGCCATTTTAAGTTGCAACTGTTGCTTTTTTAAAAATGTTTATATAAATAAGTCCACCTGTGTACATTTTTGGTATAACCTATTATCTATAAGTGAATGTACAAAAGTATATAAATAAATAGATTTAATTATATAAATGATGAATTTGTATAAATACAAACTACATACTAAGTTTGGGGGAAAAGGGGTTGTTAGTAATGGAGTCTGAGAATCCCATTGCTAGCAATATACCCAACCAGGTCGACGTCCTCGCGGTTCTCCCTGGAAACTATCATGGTTAATTCCTGATGAATTCATCATGATGGGCTAACTGGCCTGTTTTCATCCTCATCAGTCATCTATCACTGGTACCCCGCCAGTGTATACCGATAGCGTAGGCGGGGTTACCATTGCATGATCATGTATTAAAAAAAAAACTACATAATAAGCAGTGTCAGAACATAGACAGATAGATAGATAGATACTCTTTATTGTGTCCTCCAAAAGATTACAATAGCAAACTTATTATAAATAATAAATAAATACATAGTCACATGTCTACAACATTTTGCTATATCTTCCCTTATATCGTCTCAGTTCTCATAGCGTCGTGCGATGCCGGAACGGAACGGCGAGTCGGCGACAGCGCGCCAACGGAAACCGACTGTGACTGCCGCAAGAGCGTTGATTACGTTTACATTTGGAGGCGGCATATTATTTATTTGTCAACCAACTTCAAAAATGGAGGTTCTCAATTCGCTTGTATTTTTTTATGTTTGTTACCTCATAAATCCGTTGTAAACCGATTTGAAAAAATCGTTTTTTATCTGAAAGGACTTACAGATATTATACATGTTTCATAGAAATTGTATCAAAACCGATTTAATAGTTTAGTTTTGAAATAAATAAATAAATAAATGCAGCATTGCAGGGAATCAGTAAAAGCTGATAGTTCAGAACCGTTCCTTATGGGAGTTTATAGGGAAGGCCTAGGTCCAACAGTGGACAGATAATGGCCGGGATGATGATGGTGATTGAAAAATAATTTCTGTATTCAATGAAAGTATTCAATAGAGGAATAAACTTAAAGACTCCATAAGAAAAATTAAAGAAACTGTACAAGTAATACAATTGCAAATCTCTTCCTTTCAGAAGTCGTTAAAAAAAACAGCCGTATCCAAATTTTGAATTTCGAATGTCATTGAGCCCAACCCTCGCATACCGGGTGCGTTCCGTTTGCGTCGTGCAATGCGGACGCTTCAGCGCGTCGCACAGCTCGACGCCTCTCGCTTCCAAATTCAAACGGTTGACGCAACAAATTGGAATTGTATTTTTTTTTTCGATTCTCTACAGGAATTGATTTTAGCTTTACTAAAATTACGCACGATTGAAGCCAAAAGCATCTGGAGACTAAAAAGAACCTCCCGTGTACAATCTTTCTTTTTTGCATTTTGTCCTAAGATGTATGTAGCAAGGTTGCCAGATGCGAATTTAGATATTTATTCAAATGTCAATTTTTTTTTTTGAATCGGTATGATTTTTAGGATTTTTATCCTGTCATATAGTTGTATCGGTTTTACCACGTTTTGCCATATGCCACAAAATGAAAAAGTAATTTGTTTGTTGTTTCTACTTTTCCCTCTCTTTCTCTTTCCATTAAGTACCTTCAGTCATATCTTTTACTATAATTATGTACCATATACATATATATAAAGTTTACAAGTACAAAACTATTACGCATAATTAAAAAAAAAATTACTCAAATTTCCGCAAACACATTTCACTTTTCTTTAAAAATTCCTCCAAGAATTACGTCTCCACAATTTCGCGAATAAAAATATTTTTACCCAGCGTCTTTCTTAAACGGGGGTTCCCAAACTTATTTTGTCTACTGCCCACTTTGAAAATAAATTATTTTTTAGCGCCCCCATTTTTTCACCTACTCAAAAACCACTATTACTTCAAGATCAACAAATCACCCCCCATGTCTCTACACAACGCCACCGTTTTTTGTCTGGGTCTCTTACCGCCCCCCTTTAGGCCCGCAGCGTCCACAAGGGAGCGTTATCACCCACTTTGGGAAAGGCTGCTCTAAAACATCAACAATGCCTATTACGGTCGCTAGCCCTACTGCCAAAACCCCCTAATAAAATATTAATTCACAATATGTGAATTAATATGTAATCTATATACATGTATTATTAAAATTATAAATTTAATAAACCACCGTAATCTTTTTAAAGTCTATTAAGACATTTTAGTAACAATAAATGCGGCACAATTTATGTCTGGCACATCGGAACGGATCTCCTTAGCATTCGAATTACGAAATTAAATTCGGAATTTAATTTTATAACGGTTTTACTGAGCACTAAATGCATGCCGCAGAGGGAGTGTTCCAGAATATTTGGAATGAAGTCGTAATAGCATAGTGGATTTACAACGTTTTAAGCTACACACTGACGGTACGAAAACTTCTGACATGAGAGGCTTTATTTACTCAACCATTTTATATTTTGAGTTAGAATAATCTACTATGTTATATATCTACTATCATACCATACCATATAGGCCGTTAACTGTCCACTGCTGGACATAGGTCTCCCCCGTAGACTGCGATTAGGAACGATCCTGAACATTTAAGGTCGTCATTCCATCTAGTGAGGGGTCGTCCTGCACTGCGTTTGCCCGTACGAGGTCGCCACTCAAGAACTTTTTATCCCCATCGGTTGTCGGTTCTTTATGTTCGGGTTTAAAGATTAACTTTACAGTGCAGTGATCCAAAATCTTGTCACCATAGCCTCTTTCTTGAAACCTCTTTTTTCAAGAAATAGGCTATGGTAGTCGTTTACCATCAAATGGAGTGTCGCCGTTGGTTTCCAACATAATAATTTAATAATAGAAGTACCAATTTAGAAGTACTACTAACATAAAGATATGCCAGTTTAGTGAATTATGTTTTTTATGCAAATTAGAATGGCAAACAAGCTGACGGCCCACCTGATGGAAAGTGGTAACCGTCGCCTATAGACGTGAGCAGTAACAAGGACATAACAGAGTATACTGTTTCGCCCATGATACCCCCCACGCGTTGCCATTCTTGAGGACTCATGTGTCATTCCTCTGTACCCTATAAATTCACTGCCATATCCCACCCTTAAAACCGAAATACAGCCATGCAAACATAACTGCTTCACGGTGGGGGGGAAAACGGTGGGGGGATTGTTAGTAATGGAGACTGAAAATCCCATTGCTAGCAATATACCCAACTAGGTCGACCTCCTCGCAGTTCTCCCTGGAAACTATCATAGTTAATTCCTGATGAATTCATCATGATGGTCTAACTGGCCTGTTTTCATTCTCATCTATCACCCTTCACTGGTGCTCCGCCAGCGTATCCTGTTAGCGCAGGCGGGGTTACCATACCATTTTCACCCATCAAAAAAAAAAAAGCTGCTTCACGGTTAAAACACGAATGGGACAGAGGTGTCTAAGCAAACGACTTTTGTACAAAGTCTCTCTCTGGTATATGTATGTGTGTTCCATTTATATTCAAAAAGCATCTCTACTATTCCATCTCGGTGTCTCGGAATACTTAACAGGGAGCCATTATCAAATTGTACGCGCCTCTCGTTACAGCCATTATATCGGAGCCTACGAATTTAAATTAAAACGACGATTGTGGGTATACAAAATACCTAAATTACGGTTCGTGTATTAAAATTTTATTGCGTAATCTCTCTCGGATTACTGTCGTCAGTACATTATAATATTTTTTTTATAATGGCCTGTTTTTTTGATGGGTGAAAATGGTATGGTAACCCTGCCTGCGCTGACGGGATACGCTGGCGGAGCACCAGTGAAGGGTGATAGGTGAAAATGAAAACAGGCCAATTAGACCATCATGATGAACTTATCAAGAATTAACCATGATAGTTTTACCAAAGGGAGACTTTGTACAAAAGTCGATTGCTTGGGTACCTCTGTCCCATTCGTGTTTCTACCGTGAAGCAGTTGTGTTTACATGGCTGTTTCGGTTTGAAGGGTGGGATATGGCGTAAATTTACAGGGTACAGAGGAATAACATCTGAGTCCTCAGGAATGGCAACTCATGGGGGGTATCATGGGCGTAACAGGATACTCTGTTATGTCCATGGTACTGCTCATGTCTATAGGCGACGGTTACCACTTTCTATCAGGTGGGCCATCAGCTTGTTTGCCATTCTAAGTTGTATGAAAAAAAAGTTTCCAGGGGAAACCGCGAGGAGGTCGACCTAGTTAGGTATATTGCTAACAATGGGATTATCAGTCTCCATTACTAACAATCCCTTTCCCCCCGATAATAACCTGTTAGTAAGCTTCGAGTTTTTTTTTAATGGATGATAATGAAATGGTAACTCTGCCTGCACTATCGGTATACGCTGGTGGGAGACCAGTGAGGAATGACAGGTGACGATGAATGCAAGTCAGTTATCCCTTAATGATGGATTCAACAATAAATCAATCACGATGGTTTCCAGGGGGAACCGTGTGGAGGTCGACTCGATAGAGTATATTGTTAGCAGTGGGATTGTTAAACCCAATTACTAACAATCCCTTCTCCCCCCCCCCCCTTCGAGTGATTTGGGTGTGTGGTGCATCTTTTTTTTTTATTTCAGCCATTAACTGTCCACTGCTGAACATAAGCCTCACACTTGAGAGTTTTGCCAGTAGTTGCCATGCTTGGCAGGCAGGTTGCTAACCGCAGTTAGGCTTTGTAGATGTTTTAAGAGGGACGCTGCTGCCCTTCCCACGCCCTCTGGTCCTTTGCAACCTTCATGGGAAACGAAGTTACATATATTCCAATCTATGCCAGGACTACACGACCAATAAATATAATATAATAATAAAAATAAATATAACACTAAGTAAAACAAACTAATAAGTAATGGCGGTTGAGCGCTGTTGTCTGAGATACGGGTTTTATAACCTAGTTCAGACACAGATGTTTAGGCTGATCCAAAAGTACAAATTAAAAAAAAAAAAACTTTTAAACAAAACAACATAAACTTTCGAATGTATGTATAAATTTCATAAAGTTATAACAATTTTATGTTGAAATCATAACAGTAAATGTTCAAAATTAACCTTTTTTACATATAATGACCATTATAGTTTTTTATGAAAAAGAAAATTTATAAATAATTAAAATAGAACAAAAATATATATACAATACATCAAGTCAACAGACAGTAATTTCATTTACAATTAATATAATATACATACATACATATATATCTGTCACGCCTGTCTCCCATTAGGGTAGGCAGAAACAATGGAACGCCAAATGCTTCGATTCAAACAAACCTCTTTCGCTTCTTCCACGTTCATCAATCTTTTCATACACGCTCGCCGGTTACGGGCACTTTTAATTTGGCCCTTCTTCAGCACGTCGCCTATTTGGTCGACATACGTCCGTCTAGGGCGGCCCCTACCGACATCTCCATTCATTCTTGCTCGATAAATCTCTTTCCTAATTCTTCTTTCATCCGTCCTCTCCAAATGACCAAACCAACGTAACATTCCTTTTTCGATTTTTGTCACTACATCGTCTTTCAGTCCACACTTCTCTCTAATCACACACAATATAATATAATTAATAAATAATATATAGGTACATACAAGAACCAGTATATTTTACAAACAGTAAGTACTAGTACAGTGTATTATTTATTAATCTGTACTTAGTCAGCGATAAGATTAAAAAGGTTTTGCTTAGCAATAAACAATTTAGAAGTAAAAACTTTTTTAGCCACGTTGGGCATCATTTTTAAATGATGAAAAAGCACTGAATTCACGTGACCCTACATACAAAAGAGTCATACAAAGATCTTTTGGGATATCCCATGGATCTCCCATCCTATGTCGGGGCCACATGGCCATGTGGTTGTGTGGTATTTTCCCGAAATGAAAATTTTATTACAATATTAATACGTTCCTAAAAATATTTCGTAATAATCCAAAAAATTACATTTACAAGTTTATGGAAATAAGAAATTTTTACTTCTAACGTACACACTGTGTGTATACGTTTTTTTTCTACGACTAACTGCTTTTTTTGTTTCCCAAACAAAAACAGTAACTTAAATAGTCACAAAATTAACGTGAAACTAGTACAAGAGTAAACCCTATCAATTATAATATGTTTACTAACCTATGTTCCACAATAAATAATTGTAATTGTACAAAAAATAATCATGAAAATCGGTTTAGAATTGATAATGTAATGGCGTAATATATAAAAACTCAGACAAATTATAAACCTTTTGGAATTTTTCTATTCGTGAACGCTTTATTAAATTATGTAGTATGATTGAAAATTTTGGGTACATTATTCCGAAACGCAAAATTTTTATTCATTGATTTAATTTATTGATATATTAAATTGAAATAAAAAAGAAAAAATAATGCATATATCATAAAAACACAATAAAATAAGCCATATGCTTACGGCCTATTTTATTGTGCTTTTATGATACCTTATGGTATAAATATACATATAAATAGATAGAGACTCTTTATTATTTCCTGCAAAAGATTACAATAGTAAAATTATTATAAATATAAACAATTACAAGAAATAATCGCAATGAGAAAACAATGGGCATAATAATTATATGACTATTTGTTTTTTCAAACAAAATGGACAGAATTTTATTTCTATAACATCAAAACTAATCCGCTCTTCGGGTATGGCTTGTTGCCCATATTCAATTTCAAGTCTAGAAGAAAAATATATCTTGATTCCCATTTAAGACATAAGAAAGCACTCAGTACAAGCCATTAAGATATTAATGGATGAATTTACAAACTCGTCTCGTGATAAACGAGTTTCCATTCGTCACGACGCGACGAGGCGGGAACGTTAATAGCACGAAACTTTGAAAAAGTTGGAAAGTTGCAGCGAAGACGAGGGCGGGAATCGAACTGGCAACTTTTTATTATTACAAATTTTTTTTTTAAAAAAAGAATTACTTTTAATAATATATACATTGTTGAAATGTCTTAAATGGTTTATATTTTTTAGAACTGAATAGAAACAATCTTTATTCAGATTTGTTCACGAGCTCTTGAGTTGACCGCTGAGTTTTAAATACTGTTATCTGCTGAGAAGAACCCGCATGAAACTCAACAGTTACTCTTTTTAATTCATTCATACTGAATATTTCTCCCACGAACACTCAGATTACGGAATGAGCTCCCTGCCGATGTTTTCTCAAGAGTTCTTCAAAAGGGGGGTAAAGAGGTTTCTTCAGGGTCGGCAACGCGCGCGTAATACCTCTGGTATTGCAGGCGTTCATAGGCTACAGTAACAGCTTACCATCAGGTGGGCCGAATGCTTGTTTGCCACCTCAGTGGTATAAAAAACAATATTAAAATAGTCCTAGGCCAGTCATGTTTCAAGAATCATTGATTAAATATAAACCAAGACATTAAGTTCTTGGAGCCCATACTCTGAAAACTGAGAATGAGCTCTGGAACAAATTAGGACGCATACCTCTGCGGGTTGCTGCATGTTATGTACCTTTTTTTATACAACTTAGAATGGCAAACAAGCTGACGGCCCACCTGATGGAAAGTGGTAACCGTCGCCTATAGACATGAGCAGTACCATGAACATAACAGAGTATACTGTTTCGCCCATAATACCCCCAATGCGTTGCCATTCCTGAGGACTCAGGTGTTATTCCTCTGTGCCCTGTAAATTCACGCTTTATATGTAACTTCTTATTGTACCATGTAGCAAGCGAATAAATACGATTTGATTTGATTTTATTTTATTTGAGTAGTTTCTATAGTAATTTCCTTTAAGAAGACTCCTTTTTACCTATCTCTCTCTCTCCGAGAAGAGAGAGAGAGATAGGTAAAAATCTCATTACCTCTCTATTTTGCCTTGATGATTACTACGTGTTATTTACCTTGATCTATTTAGTATATTTATATTTACGTGCTATTATTTATATTATATATGTATGTTTATGTAATTTGGTCTTATTTTTATATAAATGATATTTAGAATAATATGCATTTTATTAGGTTACTTTTTTGTATTTACTATGTCTGAATAGCGCCATCTACCTTTCTCTCTGTACTTATCTACTATTTATGCCAAAATACAAAATGTACAAACAAAAAAAGTTAAGTGAGGCCTTTGACCTGCCCTTTTTTGTAATAGACAATAAACAAATAAAAAAAAATTATTCGCAAAATACGAATTTCAAAGATAAAAAAAAATAGTCCTTCCGTTTCGTTAACCGGAAATGTTCCATTTCTTCCATTCCCCTCGTCCATTTAAGATATTAAACCTAAAAATAAAGAGCATTCAATGCAACATATCCCCTATATCCCCTTTCCGTGACGTCACATCGCATTACGGCTGAACAAAAGAAAATCGCGGGTGACGTCACACGTCACTAGCACGCTGCACGCTGCTCCGTTCTAGAGCAGCGTCGGTTTGTATTTCGTATACCTAATATTTTTTTTTTATTCCCAATTACAATATAAATTGAGGGCATTAAGGTTATTATACTAATAATATTTTTTTTTTATTTTTTTTTCCAATTGCAATTTAAATTCATATCAATAAGGTAAATATGGTAACCATGTGGTCCCGGTATAGAAACCCACCCCTTCCTTTCCCGTGGGTGTCGTAAGAGGCGACTAAGGAAAGGCCAGGGATAATCAACAACGTCCTTCTAAAAACATATCTAAAGCCTAACTGCGGTTGCCAATCCGCCTGCCGAGCGTGGCAACTACTGGCAAACCTCCCAAGAGGGAAGCTTATGTTCAGCAGTGGACAGTTACAGGCTGATATGATGATGATGATGATATTACATTTGGATGGAAAAACATAAGCAATTCGTGGGTAAAAGCTAGTATATTATATGTAAGTGCATTCTTTATGTAGTTGGATATTCTAACACTGTTGTTTTATGTATTCACGAAGGATTTACTCACTGTTCTATCAGTTTATCAATCTAACTCACTTCTAATCTTTTTATAGACCGCGGATACTAGTCTTTGATATAAATAACGTAGGGTTGTCACTTAGTAGCGCTATAAATTTTAATATTATTATTATTATTTCGTTAACTGTCCACAGTTGGACATAAGCCTTCCACATAAGGAAAGTTTTGCCATGTTTGGCAAGCGGGTTGGCAACCGCAGTTAGGCTTTTAGAGATGTTTTAAGAGGGACTCTGCTGCCCATACCTCAACCTCCCTTAGTCGCCTCTTACAACACCCATGGGATAGGAAGGGGTGGCCTATTCTATGCTGGGACCACACGCTTAATTTATTTTATATTCTTACTATCTTACTAATAGATATTATACAATTGTAACTAGACTATATATATATATATATATATATATATATATATATATATATATATATATATACTTCTGGAAAATTGATACGAGATCAGAGAAGAACTGTTGAGAAATTACAGTTGGAGATAATCTTGACAATCCAAATGGTTTCAAAAATGTCCATAATTAGTTACAAAGATATTTTTCCTCTTTATAATATTATAATTCTAGTTGTATGCTGTATAATTTTTTGTTTCTTTCCTGCTAATTGTTAGCAATAATATATACTACGTTTGCCTATAAAGTTTATATTACACTTAGTTCTGAACTCCATGATTGTATAAATACTTACACTATCTTATGGAAATAATTGTTGATAAACCTAAATAAATAAATAATGAGAACGAATAAAAAAAAATATATATATATTTTTTAACTCTTTGTCTCTCCATCTTTTTTTTATGCAACTTATAATGGCAAATAAGCTAACGGCCCGCCTGATCGAAAATGGTAACCGTCGCCTATAGACATGAGCAGTAGCATAAACATAACAGAGTATACTAGTGCGCCCATAATACTCCCCATGCGTTGCCATTCCTGAGGACTCAGGTGTTATTCCTCTGTACCCTGTAAATTCACGCCATATCCCACCCTTCAAACCGAAACACAGCCATGCAAACACAACTACTTCACGGTTAAAACACGAATGGGTAAGACGTGTCCAAGCAAACGACTTTTGTACAAAGTCTCCCTCTGTATCTTAGTTCCGGTATCATGCCAAAACATCTGCACCAAATTGGATGCAATTTTCAGAATTCAATTTCTAAAGATCTAACATAAAACATTAAGTATACGTATTATATTTATATCTAGAAATAATTACCTAATTCCAAAATCCACGCATAATAAGTTACGGACAAAGGTTAGTTAATAAGGATTCATTGACAACCCTACGCTAAAGGCACTGATGTGGGCAACTTGGACGTAGCCAATTTGTCACATGAGTGCCCTCTGTAATGTGGTGCAGATCGATACAGCAACGCCATTCAGGTGGGATATTGAAACAGCTGATCGCATGCAGCGTTTTAATAAGCTCTTATATGCAAAATATGAAAGAGACAATCGTCGAGACAAAGTCGCCTGCATGGGTACCTCTATCCCACCCGTGTCTCTGCCGTGATAAAACTTTCATTTGCATGGCTGTTCGGCTCGAAAAGTGCAATATGGTAGTAAAATTTCAAGGTAAGGTACAACATGTCCGTGTAGTCCCGGTATAGAATAGGCCATCCCATCCCTTCCTTTCCTGTAGGTGTCGTAAGAGGCGACTAAGGAAGGGCGAGGGTTGGGCAGCAGCATCCCTCTTCTTGTTATGCAATTTCAAATTGTGAAAATAAGTAGATTTTATTGCAAAAGAAAACACACTCCAATAGTAGCAGAACCAGCGGGTCTACCATGAAATGAAATTCCGAAATTTCGGGCTTAATTTCGTGTTTTTGTTTATATCAAAATCGGACCAATAAATAAAGTTTAACATTTCGTTCGTCATACATCCTATCATAAAAGTCCAAAGGAACAATATTTTAACATTTTTGATATTTCCAAACGGCATGTCTTATGTAATTTTAACATTAAATTTGTGTTTCGTTTGGCTCTGATATTTCGGAAAACATTTCATGGTAGGCCCTCAGTTATTTTAATTTAAAAATCAAACTAGTGAACTGATTTTGTTAAAATTTTTACGAAACCAATCTGTGAGTATATATTTCAGTTAAAACAATTACGTTCCAAAACGATTTACAATTGACGGAATTCTGAGGTACAAACATAAAAAAAAAATACTAACGAATGGAGAACCGCCTCCTTTCTAAGTCGATTATTGAAAATATAACCTTGGGCATTGATAGAAAATTAATTAATACCTAAAATAAGCAACCCTAAGGTTCAAATTTCCATAAAAATGTTTCCCTCTCCATCTTCGATTATTCTTTACGTTCCATCTTTAAAATCTTAAAAAATACACGAGAACAAAAAATAATTCACCGTCTTGACATCAACTCGAATTCGAAGTAAGAAAATATCTAAAAGTACTTCAAACTTTCATACACAAATACGGTGAGTAAGAAGTTTCCCGCGCATTGCGTAGGTACTTACTGAAACTTCGAATAAATCTTATAATACGCAATCGGTTAAGTAGCTCCAACTCGTAAGTACCGCTTGTAAACCGATTAGCATATTAGAGGAAGCAGCGGCGATGGAGTTTCACGTATTCGAAAGCGGGATATGGTTTTAAATTGTTTCGCCTCTTTCAAAAGTCAACGAACTGTCGTACTTTTCAACCGACTTCAAAAAAGGAGATACTCAATTCGGTTGTATTTTTTTATGGTTCATTCATCATCATCGTTTCAGCCATTATCCGTCCACTGCTGGACATAAGCCTCTCCCATAGACTGCCATAAAGAACGGTCCTTAGCCACCTGCAACCACTGACTCCCTGCAATGCATTTCAGGTCGTCACTCTATCTAGTGGTACTCAAGAACCTTTCTTCCCCATCGGTTGTCGGTTCTTCGAGCTATGTGACCAGCCCATTGCCACTTCAGCTTGCTTATCCTTCGGGCTATGTTGGTTATTTTGATTCTTTTGTGGATATCCTCGTTTCGGATTCTATCACGCAAAGAGATTTCGAGAATAGCCCTCTTTATCTGGGAGAGAAAGGGATTGTTAGTAATGGAGACTGAGACAATATACCCAACCAGGTCGACCTCCTCGCGGTTCTCCCTGGAAACTATCATGGTTAACTCCTGATTAATTCATCATGATGGACTAACTGGCCTGTTTTCATTTTCACCTATCACCCTTCACTGGTGCTTCGCCAGCGTATCCCGTTAGCGCAGGCGGGGTTACCATACCATTTTCACCCATCAAAAAAAAATAGCCCTCTCCATAGCCCGCTGAGTAACTTGAAACTTTTGCATACGGGCAATCGTGTAGGATCATGTTGCGCTTCATCATCACTGGTGATGACTTATGGACAACAACAACCATAAAAAACTCTTTAACCACCGGTTAACCTACTTTTTTATGGTTGTTACCGCATAACTCCGTTATTAGTAAAACAATTCATATCAGCCGTTAACTGTCCACTGCCGAACATAGGCCTCCTCCTATTAGGGAGTTTTGCCAGTAGTTGCCATGCTTGGCAAGCAGCTTAACAACCGCAGTTAGGTTTTCGTAATCTTCTAAAAAAGGCGCTGATAAACATCACTCGACTATTAAGTTTCCTTAGTCGCCTCTTTCGATACTCACGGGAAAGGAAGGGTGGCCCCTTCTAGACCGAGATTATAAAGCGAAATATATTTATTTCAACCGTTAACTGTCCACTGCTGGACATAAGCCTTTCCTATAAGGTAAAGTTTGTCAGAAGTTGCTACGCTAGCAGGCGGATTAGCAACCGCAGCTAGGATTTTAGATATGTTTAAAAGGAACACTACTGCCCATTCCTGGCCCTCCCTTAGTCGTCTCCTACGATACCCACAGGAAAGGAAAGGATGGTCCATTCTATGCCGGGGATCATAAGGCGAAATGTATTAGTGGTTATTAAATCTGAATACTCAAACATAACGAGTCACACTTCGTGATTGTACTGTTAAATAATTATCTCTTTGTATCAAGTATAGAATATTTTATTTTCTTTCTGCGCTTTCCACCTACCCTTTGAAGAGGCCTCCATCTAATTGCTTCGCTTAAAATAAAAGGAATATCCGTTTGTATTAAAGGTGTGGTACAACAAACAGCGATTTTATATATATATATATATATATATATATATATATATATATATATATATATATATATATATATATATATTACACAGTAGACAAATAAGATGTAACTCACCTGATAGTAAGTGACTACCGCTGCCCATGAGCACCCGCAACACTAGAGGAACTGCAGATATGCTGCCAGTCTTTTGAAATGAAATATACTCGTTTCTTGAAGGTTTTATTTTTTTAAAAAACTTTCGTATTGAGAAGATTTCGTCGTATATGTTAATTACACAATATTTTTATATTCTCTTAAGATATGTATGATAAGTTCCTTGCAGAAAATTGATTAGTTTCTCAAACACTATTACTTTCTGGTTCTATAACCTACTTAAAATCTATTTTAGCTATAAAATTTTTTTGTCACTGTCATTCAAATTGAAAATTTAGCACACACGAAAAAGACAAAACACTTCAATAGTTAAAGCGGGTTTTTGAGACGTTTGACGTTTTTATGAATACGAGGGGTTAGTCTATATATTATATGAGTAAGTTCATTTGTATGTTAATACACAATGAAGATCCAATATATATCCTCTGATTTATTGGAAGAATCTGTTAAAATATGGTTTAGTCTTTGAAATGTTTATCTAGTGAAAATTTATTATCTATGTCAACATACATTGTTTGTTATTGTTATTGTCATGATATGTCAATTGCGAGGTTTAGAAATGTCATGTATCTGTTCGTCAGTATGTAGATAAGTCTCCGTATTGTTCCAATTATTGTTCTAATGTCAATGTTGTTGGTTCTCACCTATCGTACTTTGTACCTAAAGAACTTTAATTATGTTAAACTAGAAAATGTTGATTATTGTACAAAGCAAAAATCTTGCTAAAAATCTTCATAAAAGCTCTAGTTTTTTATTTATATATTGCTACTAGAATCTTTTTATATAATATCATCACCTATACCTAAACGTGACAACACCATGGTCATAAAATGAAATGAGATTTATGCGTAAAAAATGTAACTGTAGTTTCTCAACTAATATTAATATTATAGTTTTATAAGGGTACAGTAGATGTGGTTTTAGAACTGGGCTCCTATATAGGTTAATATAATAACTTGTATTAAGGGGCCACAGCCAAATATAATACTAAAAAATAATACTTTATAACGCCCATGATACCCTACTGATAGCTGTACTAAAATTCAGTCCGCTGTCAGTGGAACCACACCATCGACAGAAGATAATGACGCTTCGACTGCACTCGGCCCTAATGATCTTTATATTATTTAGGACGAGCCCTTCTCTTGTTTAATTAATTGACGAAAACTCCTCTCTAATTTTGAGTTTTATCCCGTTTAATATGCACTAATTAATGGATAGAATTTGAATAATCCCGTATATTGTGTCTATGATCTTTAAAAATATACAATAATTATAATGGATACATTTCCCACTAAATTATAATGAAATAGTACACGCTTAAAATATGACTTCGAAAATGCGGGCTTTCTTAATTTTTTTTTTTTTTGCGTGCGTTACGAGATATTTTCGGTAATTCTGAATATACATTATTAATACAAACATTGTAGGCGACCTAAAAAGTTTTGGCACTAGAGGGCACCACTGTCACGTAATTAGTAGCAATAGTTCATTATTAATCGTTTTTGATAATACTGAAAAATCGATTAAACCATTTATTACAATTCGTCTCTAGAAAAGTAGGTATGCATATAAAATCAATAAAAATCAGGCAAATCCTTAGTACCCCACCGTACAAACCGCCATAAACTAAAGTTTCATCCCAACTATCTGGACAAGTGGCGGTCTTCCACCGTGCGTTTTTCAAGGCGCTTTCTTCCACGCACAACCACTATTTGGAATTAAGTTCCAGCAGCAGTATTTCCGAACCGATATGACATCATAACCTTCAAAAAAAGAGCATATTCCTTTTTAAAAGACCGGCAGCACACCTGTAATACTGTTGGTGTTGTGGATGATCATGGGCGGCGGTAGCCACTTACCATCAAGTGAGCTGCATGCTCGTTTGCCCCTGTTATAAAAAAAATATACCTTACCTGCCCTTAGTATGAAAACCTCTGAAGTATTTTTTTTATACAACTTAGAATAGCAAACAAGCTGACGGCCCACTTGATGGAAAGTGGTAACCGTCGCCTATAGACATGAGCAGTACCATGGACATAACAGAGTATACTGTTTCGCCCATGATACCCCCCATGCGTTGCCATTCCCGAGGACTCAGGTGTTATTCCTCTGTACCCAGTAAATCATATCTCATATGACTAGGACTTTATGTACTTTTGGAATCGAGTAACAATGATTTTAAAAATATCCATAGTAATGAATTTGAAAATTCAGAAATTTAGGTTGAGATTTGATCTTAAAGTCCATAGACCACAATCAAGCGTTCGCCGACTAACTGTAAATATATCATAATCAGCGTTTCTTAAGCTCAGGTCGCGACCCAAATTCAAGTCGAAGGCGGTATTGTGATGGGTCGCACGAATTCTCCAAACGTTATTTGAAATGGTGAAATATTAATTTCACAACACATTTTTCAATAACAAAGAATTAATTATTTTAATTTTAAAATTATGTTTTTTTAGTTAATCGTATTATTTTATTTATCACTGAAAAATAAAACACTGGGATCGCGGATTTCAAATATACATTTCTGTCACTGTGGCCCTAAACCCCTGTCTTGCTTCTAACGGAGATTAGTTTTCCATCTCCTCTCCTTGTGATGATGATGATGACCTTTTGAAATGTGAATTTTGTTAAAAAAAAAAATAATAATAAACTATACAGTTTTTATTAAATGCTTAATACCTGAACCTAACGGATCATTTGTAAATACAAGGAAAATGTAATCAAAATGACTCATTCAATTCAAATGTTCAATATATTTATACTAAACATGTAATTTTAAAGTGCCTTATCTTACTTTAGTAACATTTTTTTATTTAAATTGGGTTTTTTTAACTATAATTTTTATTAGAGATTGTGAATCTTAGGTTATTTCTTATATGATGTGTTTGCATGGCTGTGTTTCGGTTTGAAGTGTGGGATATGGATTCCTCTGTACCCAGTAAATTCACTGCCATATTCTCTTAAAACCGAAACACAGTCATGCAGACACAACTGCTTCACGGTTGAAACACGAATGGGACAGAGGTATCTAAGCAAACGACTTTTGTACAAAATCTTCTTCAAACTGAAACACAGCCATGCAAACACTTGGAAGTTTAAAAAAATGACCCATTAGAATCGATCCTACTACCTTCATAATACTTACTGCATTCAAAATACAAGCTGATACTACTAATATCAAGATGTATAACAATATTTCACAGCGACATTACAGACGACGGGCCATCTCGTATCGTACTGCCAATTTTGATGCATCGTACACACTAGAATGAACTCCCTACGGATATCCTGTACATACATCTGTAGATATGTCAGCCCAATATCCCTTCACGTTACTCTATCTCGGCTTCGCCATTATGATGTCTGATATCCATCAAGTTTACATGTTTAGGGAAAGCTAGACAATAGAGGTTACATGTCTACACACGATATATGTAATCTGCATTATGATGACAACGCCAGGTTGAAAATAATATGGCCAATGTACAATATTATATTTAAACTAATTTTTGCCAGTTATTTACCTAATTACACTTTTTTTTTTTTCTTTATTGCACAATAAAACTTTGTACAAATGGCGAACTTAATACAATATTGCATTCTCTACCAACTAACCATTAGGTAAAAACAGAAAGCGTATGAAAGAAATGGGCAGATGTGATGAAAAATATGTGACAATTACAATTACAGGACAAAATTAATTTGCAAGCATTAAAAGAAAAATCAATGTGAAAGATGTCACAGAATATGCAAGAAAGAAAAATGGCGTTGTACTGAACATTTGATGAGGAGCAAAAATGAAAAGTAGACTAAAGAATAACCAAATGGTATCCATGCAACGGTAAAAGAAATAGAGAGAGAGACAAAAAACTAGACGGGAAGACTACTTGAAGGAAGTGGCAGGAGCAAAGTGGCGTCAAACCATACTTGATTGAAGTGGATATCGTTGGAGAAGGAAATCGTTTTTTTATCACAAACTGATAAAAAATAATAATATAGATAGATAATCTTTATTGTTTCCTCCAAAAGATTACAATAGTAAAGTTATTATAAATATAAACAATTACAAGAAATAATCACAGTGAGAAAACAATGGGTGGCCTTATCGCTAAAATCGATATCTTCCAGGCAACCTTTGGATGGAGAGGAGTAATTATATTGTAAACAGTTTAATCGGAGGCATTATGAAATTCTATTATTTCTTAATATAGAGATATGATACATATATAATGTAAAATATATATACCTACTCATTATAATTTGTTGTTATTGCGTAAACTAAACAATGTAATTGAATTTATCTATTTATCAATTGGAATATATTATTTATGTGAAATTAAACTATTAATAATTAAAGGGTATCAAAAGGTAATAATTAATACGTTACTACAGTAATTTAACAAAGGCTACATTAAACAAAATTAAGATAGAACCGATACGAAATTTAACCAATTGTTTTTTTGTCATTCAAAATCTATATAAATGTTTGTATAATAAACTTGGAATTATCAACATAAAGTTTGTATGAAAGGAAATGTTTAAAAATTTTACTTAAAAGTGAAGAATTATGTAAAGAAACACCATATAAAAAAACTAATGAGCATATGAGACAGATGACAGTAGGGAGATTTTCAAAAATACAGAATGGATAGATTTAATCTGAGTTCCTTCATTTGTACACCCGTGCGAAACTAGGACGGCCAGTAATCTTTTTTATACAACTGAGAATGGCAAACAAGCTAACTGCTCACCTGATGGAAAGTGGTAACCGTCGCCTATAGACATGAGCAGTACCATGGACATAACAGAGTATACTCTTTCGCCCATGATTCCATTATCACCCAGTAAAAAAAAACCTAACAATACAATTTTCTACTATTTTTTCATATAATATTTGTACTACCTTGCAACTAGCTCACAAGCACAGTAGATAGTACAAAGTAAAAAGTAATTCCGTGTAAAATAAAAGTATTACAAAGCGCCCACTACGAGCAATTTCATTCTGGGTAGTGGAATAAAAAAATCTGGGTCAGGTGCGAAGTTCGCTGCATATAACGTAGAAAAGTTGTTATAGCCCACAAACATAAACTTATCCTAGATGAGCTGGACTCATTATATATTTTTATGGCTGAGTGGACTTACTGACATTGCTGTATTTACTAGCAACGCTAAGTAAATGTAGGTATTAAAACATATTGGGGAAAAAGAGATTGTTAGTAATGGAGACTGAGAATCCCATTGCTAGCAATATACCCAACTAGGTCGACCTCCTCGCAGTTCCCCCTGGAAACTATCATGGTTAATTCCTGATGAATTCATCATGATGGGCTAACTGGCTTGTTTTCAGTCTGATCAATCACCCTTCACTGGTGCTCCGCCAGCGTACCCCGTTAGCGCAGGCGGGGTTACCATTCCATTTGCACCCAACAAAAAAAAAACATATTTAAAATCAAATAATAGTATTATATGTGTGTAGACTCATGTTATATCCATATTTTCTTTCTCTTTGCACTCATGAGAATTCATTTAATTTTTTTTATATATAAGTTTGAATTATTCTGTGTTTTCTATATTTGTATGTTTTTTATCACCGTGTGGTCCCGGCATAGAATAGGCCACCCCTTCCTTTCCCGTGGGTGTCGTAAAAAGCGACTAAGGAAAGGCAAGGGATGGACTGCAGCGTCCCTTATAAAACATCTCCAAAGTCTAGCGATTGCCAATCCGTCTGCCAAGCGGCAAACTCCCCCACTTTACTGGCAAAATCCCCCAAGTGGGAGACTTATGTTCAGCAATGGACGGTTAAGGGCTGATACGATTATGATGTTTCTTTATATATGTATTTATAAAAAAAATATGTCTATCAGTTGTCTGGTACTCATAGTATAAAAGAACTCTACAAGCTTAAAACTAGATGCCGCTTTGTTATTTATATGGACGTATATTTAAAAAATTCCGAATAGCGTTTCGCAATTTATCCAAAGATAGTTTTATGAAATTCAGTACTTCGTTTATTTACAATATACACAAAACTCGCCTGCCATACGTGGTAACTTTTTTTATACAACTTAGAATGGCAAACAAGCTGACGGCCCACCTGATGGAAAGTGGTAACCGTCGCCTATAGACATGAGCAGTACCATGGACATAACAGAGTATACTGTTTCGCCCATGATACCCCCCATGCGTTGCCATTCCTGAGGACTCAGGTGTTATTCCTGTGTACCCAGTAAATTCACGCCATATCCTACCCTTCAAACCGAAACACAACCATGCAAACACAGCTGTTTCACGGTTGAAACACGACCAGAGGTACCCAAGCAATCGATTTTTGTACAAAGTCTCCCTCTGCCTACTGGCATGTGGATATATATATATATATATATATATATATATATATATATATATATATATATATATATATATATATATATATATATATATAAAATAAACAAAACATATTTATTAGGACATGCTACTGTAATCAGGTTAACAGGGCAATTTAGGGCGACTGAAATCCTTCTAGTGCATTTATTTCCACGACCAAAAATAGGCTACCGGTGAGCACGGCTGCAATTTGATGCGGCATCACGACTGCGCCTGGACTGTGCAATCTAGTTATCATAATAATATAAATTACTATTATATATATTTTGCATGTTAAAGATAGATACTCTTTGTTTCCTTCAAAAGATTACAATAGTAAACTCATTATAAATATAAACAATTACAAGTAATAATCACAATGAGAAAACAATGGGCGAGCTTATCGCTTAAAGCGATCTCTTCCAGGCAACCTTTGGGTGGAGAGGAGTAGTTATAAACAGTTTGATCGGAGGCACGATAAAATTCTAATATTTTTAAAATATAGAGATGTGTTATACATGTATGTACTTGGTATTTTTTTGTGAATGATAATGGAATGGTAACCCCGCCTGCGCTATCGGTATACGTTGGCGGGCCACCAGTGAGGGATGACGATGGAAGCAGGTCAGTTAGCCCATCGTGACGAATTCCACTAGAATTAACCACGATGGTTTCTAGGGGAAACCGCGTGGAGGTCGACCTAATAGGGTTTTTTTTTGTTGATGGGTGAAAATGGTATGGTAGGTCATGCAATAACTTTTTAATATTCAATCACCATGTTATTTTAAACACAATACATTCATTTTATAACTACCGGTTTAACTTAAGTTTAATTAAATGAAGAAAGCTCGACTAGTTTCAGGATCAAATCGTGCTCCTTATTCTTAAGTGGCTGTGTGTAATTATCATATAAAAATATAATACGTACTTACGTTACTTTTAATAATAATACATTTATTATATATAAATACACATAATGTTAACAAAGATTTGATAAGATTTTTAATTATTTTTTGTAATTTCATCCCAGTAGATAACTTTTCGAAACTACAGTAATATTAGCAAAAAAAATATTTACTATTAAAGGGTCCCGCAATTGATCACGATCTCGCCTGAGTAGATGTAGATGTAGAGTGATAAGTGACGATGTGGTCTAAAAATGAGCTCTCGAGCCATCATCATGTAAAGTCATTTAGAATTCTGTACCAGCTTCTTTTTCCACCTCTCTCAGATTTCATGTTAAAGTGATTTAGAAGCGTGAACCTAGAGCGAACAGTCATTGAAATTGTGTGTAACACTTTAGACCATATCGTCACTTAAAATCCACATAAAAATACACAAATAATTATAGTAAATACTTAATAAAAAGTATATTATTCATCTTCATCATACTTTATTGTATCGTATATGTTATATATTAAATAATATATTATTATATTCATATATAATATTGATATCATCTAGAAGGTCCAGTTAACAGTATATTAAATATTTAATCCTATTTCTCGAGCGCTACCTATTGAGTGATGGCCCCACTGACAATCAGCGCTGCAGCACCACGCTGAGCACTAAGCTTTTTTTTATGCAACTTAGAATGGCAAACAAGCTGACGGCCCACCTGATGGAAAGTGGTAACCGTTGCCTATAGACATGAGCAGTACCATGGACATAACAGAGCATACTGTTTCGCCCATGATACCTCCCATGCGTTGCCACTCCTGAGGACTCAGGTGTTATTCCTCTGTACCCAGTAAATTCACGCCATATCCCACCCTTCAAACCGAAACACAGTCATGCCAACACAACTGCTTCACGGTTGAAACACGAATGGGACAGAGGTACCCAAGCAATCGACTTGAGTGCTGAGTGGGGACTTTTTCAGCTGCTACCACAGAATTATTATTTTAATGTATAAAGTTGTCATTAATATTTATATGTTTTATAGCTGAATAAATTATATTATTATTATTAGTTTCTATTCTTTTTTCTCAACATTAGTTGGTACATACGCTAGTGTAGTATACGCACTTGGTGCTAGTGCTACACTTGCACCAAGTGCTACACTTACCTACGGGTCGTCACCAAGTAAGTGTAGTGTGTACGTGTGTATGTGTGTCTGTGTATGTGTGTGTTGTGTATACGTGTATGTGTTTGTGTGTCTGTGTGCGTGTGTGTTCGCGTATGTGTGTGTTATTATTATTAAAAATTTTATAATAATGTTTTTGTAATGTACATATATACTTTTATTTTATTTTCGAAACTTGTGATTAATTTTTTTAACAATATCTCATACATCTATGTTTTTTGTACTGTTTATTTTGGTATCGGACTTCATTATAAAAATCAATGTTATTTGAAATCTTTCATTTCCACATCTATGAACGCACTCAGTATCGCTTCATTCGCTAACGTATGACTAATATTGCAATGTATGCGTCCTTTGAAATACGGCAAACTTCTAGGTATATTCTCCACTGGTATGCTCATGTTGTACATATGATAATCACCCTGAAATAATAATAATTTAATATTTCATATGGTCATATAGACTACAGGAAACGTTTGGTACAGTTTTATAATGAAACCGCATTTACAACGCTTTAAAAAGTCACATATCGAATAGTAGTGTGGCGACATTGAATTTACCCAACTGTCAATATTCTTGCCATTGATGTTTTTTTAATGGATAATAATGGAATGGTAAACCCGCCTGCGCAACCGGTATACTCTGTGGAGGCACCAATGAGGGATGATAAGTGAGAATGAAAAGGCAAGTCAGTTAGCTCATCGTGATGAGTATACCTGAAATTCAGCACGATGGTTTCCAGAGGGGACAACGTGGAAACCATCGTGAACAATTCTCGTTGAATTCGTCACGATGGGCTAACTGAACTGAATAGAGTGGTAACCCCACCCGCGCTATCGGTATACACCGGCGGGGCACCAGTAAAGGATGATAGGTAAAGGATGAAGCAGGTCAGTTAGCCCATCATAACGAATTTAACAAGAATTGTTCACGATGGTTTCCAGGGGGAACCACGTAGAGGTCGACATAATAAGGAATATTGCTAGCAATCGGGCTTTCAAACTGCATTGCTAACTATCTCTTTCCCCCCGGTATTGTGCGTTGTTCACACCGGTCGTTTGATGAGACCAGCTACAAGACTAACAAATTTGTCCATAATCAATACCTTACCGGTGGATGCGGGCAAGGCGCCTTGTATTTGCCCTGTCTCATGGCGGTTCCAATTATCGTGTCCATGGAAATAAAGTTGCACCATTTTCGATGGATTTCGAATAATGTCCGATAATGTCCGTTGCCTATATCTTGACTGAAGTAAAAGTTCATCTGAAATTGTAACAACCTCACAGTATAGAAAATTAACTATAATTATTATAATATTTATGAAATCTACATAAGTAAATATGTATTTTTTAATGGACGATAATGGAATGGTAACCCCACCCGCGCTATCGGTATACACCGGTGAAGCACCAGTGAGGGATGATAGATGAGGATAAAACAGGTCAGTTAGCCCATCGTGGCGAATTCAACAATAAACCAATCAAGATAGTTTCTAGGGGGAACCGCGAGGAGGTCGACCTGATAGAGTTTATTGCTAGCAATGGGATTGGTAACCCCCATTACTAACAACCCCTTCTCCCCCTAGTAAATATGTATTGCTAAACACAAAACTCGAAAGCGGCTGGACTAATTTGGTTTTACAATACAGGGGGCAAACGAGCATGCGGCTCACCTGATGGTCAGTGACTACCGCCGCCAATGATTACCCACAACACCAACGGCATTGCAGGTGTGCTGCCGGCCTTTTAAAAAGGAATATGCTCTTTTCTCGAAGATTATGATGTCGTATCGTTTCGGATTTTTATTTAAATATTCTTTTAAATCTGGGGAACGTTAAAAAATATCCTATATCGTAAATTGGAGCGAAAAATACACATTTACAAAATGTAATTAAAATCGGTCCAGCGGTTTCGGAAATCAGAATAAACAAACATCGTGACTCAGGATTTTTAAATGACTTCAATTAAAGAAAGTTCTCACTTCGGTTGAATTTTTTTATGTTTGTTACCTCATAGTTACATCAGTTGTAACCCGATTTGGATTTTTATAAATAATATATAATATAAATAATAATAATAATATAAAATAATATAGAAAGATACTCTTTATTGTTTCCTTCAAAAGATTACAATAGTAAACTTATTATAAATATAAACAATAACAAGAAATAATCGCAGTGAAGAAACAATGAGCGATATATATATATATATATATATATATATATATACACTTACATTTTATCAAAATCAGTTCAGTTTTTAAATCAAAATAACTGATTTTGCTACAATTGAAATCGATTTTTTTTTATGATATTCACTCTTAAATTACTACATACTTACTAATACACCTGAGTCCTCAGGAATGGAAGGAAGGTACTTACTGTAACATTGTCGTCCATATAGATTAAACTATTACTATGGATATCCACATAATAAAATGGGTTCTTTCTGCTGAACCGTCTGGCCGATATATTTACATAGGAGAAGTATTGACGATTGTAATACGTGATACGGGGTCGTTCTGTACTTATGTACCGAATCTGAAAATAATTGTATTATTTAAATAAACTTACATTTCGATTACATTTAAAAAAGTTTTTTTTTTGATAAATTGTCCATTCAATTTATATCCATTTCTTGTTAGAAATCATCATCATATCAGGCTTTAACTGTCCACTGCTGAACATAAGCCTCCCTCGGGGAGTTTTGACAGTAGTTGCAACGTTTGGCAGGCGGATTGGCAACCGCAGTTTGACTTTAGAGATGTTTTAAGAGGGACGCTGCTGCCTTAGTCGCCTTAGTCGCCTCTTACGACACGCACGGGAAACGAAAGGGTGGCCAATTCTATGCCGGAACCACACAGCAGATTAAATATAGATTATAAATAATAACACAATGCCACTACTTATACTAACTTTTTCCGCTATATCTACGCGTAAATAAATAACAAAAAGCAAGGAAGTGATATATATTATATTTTTATACATTTTTATACGTAAAGTTTATTTATTTAACACTTTATTGCACCAATATTACAGAACTCTGAGTAATTATCAATAATCATAGTGTAATACAAAAAGGCGGTCTTATTGCTAAGCAATCTCTATCAGACAACCAAATAAATTATTTCTGCCTATCACTGATGAATAAATCAAAAATACAAATATGCGGAACGGCTGTGTAAATAATGATATTGTCGTAGTTAAAATAAAAAATGTAGGAATAGCAAGAAATTTCTAGATAGGTATAGTATATATGTATATATATAATATACCTAATATTTGTATTACATATGTAATATTTTACATTATTACATGTATTACATTTCCGTATTTAAAAATGTCTCCTTGTGCCTCCGATCAAACTGTTTATAATTACTCCTCTCCATCCAAAGGTTGCCTGGAAGAGATCGCTCTTAGCGATAAGGTCGCCCATTGTTTTCTCACTGTGATTATTTCTTGTGATTGTTTATATTTATAATAAGTTTACTATTGTAATCTTTTGGAGGAAACAATAAAGAGTATCTATCTATCTACAGTGGATGGTTGATGAGGTTCTTCTTCAAGAGTAAGAGTTTTTTTATACAACCTAAAATGGCAAACAAGCTGATAGCGCACCTGATGGAAAGTGGTAACCGTCGCCTATAAACTTGAGCAGTACCATGGACATAACAGAGTATACTGTTTCACCTATGATACCCCCCATGCGTTGCCATTCCTGAGTACTCAGGTGTTAGTCCTCTGTATCCTGTAAATTCACTGCCATATCCCACCCTTCAAACCGAAACACAGCCATGTTAATACAAATGCTTCACGGTAGAAACACGAATGGGATAGAGGTGCCCAATCAAACGACTTTTGTACAAAGTCTCCGTCTGGTTGTCTGCAATATGTCTCCATGTATTTCTGTTCACGGCCGAGCGGAAGCATCTCACAATAATTAATAGAACAACTTCTAGTCATTTATCAACATGTCTATATCATTATTACATTGCAACAATGGATAAATTGATTTTTATATATTATTATGTATATTTTATATATAATATAAATTATAGATATGTTATTATTTTTTTACTACAGCAAATAATTACTTTCGGTATCATTAAATCAATTGTAAAATTTTGTATCATTATTTTTTATCAACAAATTAAAAAAAGATGTTATCATTCAAAATTACTATATCACAATAGTAACTAATATTACAATAATAGCAGCATATGTAATTGTCGATTTATATTAAAAAAAAAAAACAAAAAAATAACACTTTTTTTCTAACTTCATCTAATCAAAGTTAATCTATACTACCAATGTATGCGGTAGTGACAGTCAAGCATGTGACTCCATAAAGCGAGTCGCATGGTTGTTCTTAAGAGTAAGCGATTACAAAAGATATAAAAAATGAAAGAAAAGCAAAAAAAGAAATGCAGAAGACAGTAATAATACCAGAATACTTACTTTTGAATACTTGAAGGCCCACATATCGAATTATAAACAAGATGCAATAAAAGTACCTAGATTATCTCGATATTTCACCAGAGGGAGACTTTGTACAAAAGTTATTTGCTTGATTAGCTCCGTTCCATTCGTGATTCTACTATGAAGCAATTATGTTTGTATGGCTGTGTTTCGGTTTGATGGATGAGATATGGCAATGAATTTAAAAGGTACAGCTGAGTTCTCAGGAATGGCAACGCATGGGGGGTATCATGGGCGAAACAGTATACTTTGTTATGTCCATGGTACTGCTCATGTCTATAGGCAACGGTTACCATTTTCCATCAGGTGGGCCGTCAGCTTGTTTGCCATTCTAAGTTACCATCCTTTCCCGAGGTTGTCGTAAGCGGGGTTCAGGGAGAGCGATGGAAGGAGCGTCCCTCTTAAAACATCTCCAAAGCCTAACAGCGGTTGCCACTCCTTGTGCCAAGTGCGGCAACTAATGGCAAACCCCCTAAGGGGGAGGCTTAAGTTCAGCAGTGGACAGTCAAAAGCTGATATGATAATTCTTTGTTGCATAAAAACATATAGTATTTATAACAAATTAGTAACAAAGTAAACAAAGGTGAACTTATCTCTAAAAGAGATCTCTTCCAATCAACCTAACATAATTTCTTTATATCTCGTACAAGTAAAACTAAACCTTATTCTATATATATAAAAGAGGATACTCAGTGACTGACCGACAGCATACTCACAGCATACTCACAGCTGAAACCGCTGAATCTGGAATCTTAAAAAGCAGACAGATTCATTTTTATAGCGTAGTTGAACAATAAGAAAGGTAGTTTGAAAACTCAACCCTAAAGGAGTTAAAACTTCCAAAATCAATACGTACAAAGTCGCCGATAAAAGCTAGTCATTGTATAAAGCTCGAAATCAAAAATTCTGTATCGTATTCCTACGCGTCATTCTCTCCCATCTCGAGTGGGTGGCTGTAAATCTTATAGGAATTTAATATAAAGACCAGGCGAACTGTAAATCTCGGGAAGCCATAACTTATTTATAAGTTAAAACCCCCGCCGTTCGAAGGCTCTATATCAAACCTGAAATCCTTTCAAACCCCCACAATGCTCTTTATTCTTTCGCGCTGTGCCGCTTTAATTATTGTTGAATTATTCTGCAGTTTTCGAAGCCAGCTCTTGTTGTGTAACATTTTTGTATTTTGCTGGAAATATTCTTTAAAGTTATAAGACGTTAAGCACCCTTCTACCTTCAGTTTGTTTATATACCATACTTCATTAAATAAATAAATAAATAAATATATACGGACAAATCACACAGATTGAGCTAGCCCCAAAGTAAGTTCGAGACTTGTGTTATGGGATACTAACTCAACGATACTATATTTATAATAGATACATATATAGATAAACATCCAAGACCCAGGACAATCAGGAAAAGATCGTTTTCCATCATGACCTGGCCGGGGATCGAACCCAGGGCCTCCACGTCGCAGGCAGGCGTGTTGACCGCTGCGCCACGGAGGACGACCTTTAGGACTTCATTAACATTGTACACAAAATATTACAGTTTAGAAAAACTTTTAACCGGGAAAAGGCTAGCAGAAAAGATGGGAATCTCCTTCGAACAAACCTTGTAAAAACTTGCAGTTTTTATAACTATCTGAAGGGATTTTGATGAAAGCATCGAACTTCAAACTCTATTCGAACAAAATTTATTTTCAAAAATAGGTACTTTCAAGCGAAGCTGGTGACCGTCTCGGAAGTTGCTATAGGCTGTTCCACTTGTCACAATGTGGTAATTTTTGAATACTTAATATGAATTTGACCTCGATAATACTAAGCTTTGAATCATTCCTTTTTATAATTAATTAACAATTCGCCCTGACTTCGCACGAGTAGATATATAGAAAGATAAATTAGTATTGTATATTAGTCTTGTTAGGAAATTTTTTGATAGTATAGATAACATTATTGTACTTTTGTAAGGGTCTTTTAAAAATAAGATATATCCTATATTACTCACTGATAATGTAGCTTTCTATAGGTGATTGAATTTTTAAAATCTGAGTAAGATGTTTAAGTTTTTTTTTTATGCAACTTAGAATGACAAACAAGCTGACGGCCCACCTGATGGAAAGTAGTAACCGTCGCCTATAGACATGAGCAGTACCATGGACATAACTGAGTATACTGTTTCGCCCATGATACCTCCCATGCGTTATTCCTGAGGACTCGGGTGTTACTCCTCTGTACCCTGTAAATTCACTGCCACATCCCACTCTTCACACCGAAACACAGCCATGCAAACACAAACTTCACGGTAGAAACACGAATGGGACAGAAATGACCAAGCAAACGACTTTTGTACAAAATATCCCTCTAGTATTTATATCCATTACAAACTATATACAAATCTTTCCTCTTTCTTATATCAAGATAGACATCTCAAAACACTTTGATCATGAATGCAAGTCTCTTTTCGTCTTGAAAAATTTTTTTTAGTGGTATGTCGCGGCTCACTTTTGGCCACAACAGAATATCAGTGTTTTGCTCTTTTTAGGGCAAAGCAAAAAGCTGAGTTATGACCAGTTTGTATTATTGTGGCACACGCATGAAAAAAAAATTTTTACTAATTTTATGCATTCTGATTTTGTTTTTGATTTTTTTGTTTAATCTTTTGTACATGTATCTTTTTTTTTATCTTTTTTCACTTTGCATTTGTGTCTTTTGCTGTTTGTGTGCTGTAAGTGATGCAAATAAATGATCTATCTATCTATCTATCTTGAGATATGGAACCTTGAAATGACAATAAAAATGGACGCAATGCACCGTTTCCGTTCCGTTCCATTACTCAGCGCTCGGGACCATTTTCAATAACAACCCTCGATGACAGCTCGGTGTCTCCCCGAGCCTGCACCCTGCAAGCGCTCTGCACCGCACCCTCAGTCATTAGCTGCACTCACCAGCCACTGGACACGGGATATTGTAAGTTTGTTGCACTTCAGCTATGCAATCCTGGGGATGTGGTGCAAAAAAAAAATTCCTCCGTATTATTTTACTCAAAAAAAGTATTTGAACTATAAATATTTATCGAATATCTAATATTTAGAAGGTTCATTTACTCTGAACCCAGCGAACGTTATTTCTCACCTAATAGATTCATATTTCCTTATCGAGATAAAAACCGTCCTATCTCTCAAATTGTAACAAGAAATACACTTTTACAAAATTTTTGTTAAAATGATCACGTGACTTTCGTCAAGTCCATTTAGCTATTTATGCGTGGCTAAATAACATGGTCTAATGACTATTTACATTACCAAATTACGATTTTAGTCATTTAGTTACTAATTATCAAAAATATTTACTTAGCTTCACGTCCTTTTAATATTATAAACAGGCTTATTTCAGTAAGTTAACGATAATTAGAGAGAAAATAACCTACATTACATTATTTTAGGGATAATATCTTTGAAATCTATCTGAAAACCTTTTATATTTTTTAAGTAATACATATCTTAATATTTAAACAAACTTTTACATATATAATAGTAGGATATAAATGTTCCTAAGGATGGATTAGTAATACATATATACATAGTTGATATCAAGTCGACATAGACTTAAATTACAAATGGTCATAACACAACACGAAAACTTTAAATCACAAATCCAACTAACATTATTTCTATACAGAACTCTAAAAACTATCTTTATCTCTGTATCTCCTTTTTCCCCAACTTACAAACCAATACTGCACCCCGTCTCCTCGACTAAACGCAAACTTACCCTCACAGGTCTCCCCTCGACACATGATTTGAGTTTAATATCCTCTTTGAGTACTTCTGCATTCCTTTAAGGCAAATGACGCTAGAAAAAGTCATTGGGGTTCGCATTCATACACAGAGGTCGCTGTCGTATCCGACAATGAGTAAGTGAAATGCTAGTGTTTTGGCGTGGTCTTGTCTATGCATAATTAACTCCGCCATTATACGATTTTGTACCTCATTTTCTGTGCACGAAATGTGACGTGAGCGTAAAGTGTGGGGTTTTTTTTTACTGAGTGAAGATGGAATGGTAGCCACGCCTGCGCTCTCGGTATACGCTGGGGGGACACCAGTGAAGGGTGACAGGTGAGGATGAGGGCAGGTCAGTTGGCCCATAGTGACCAATTGAACAGGAATTAACCACTATGGTTTCCAGAGGGAACCGCGTGGAGGTCGACCTGATAGGATGTGTTGCTAGGAATGGGGCTGTTAAATTTATTTATTTATTCATTAGTACCAATATGTGTACACGGCGGACTTAATGCTAAAAGCATTCTCTCCTAGTCAACCATAGGGAAGTGTCAGAATATTCGAATGCGGTACTACTAATTATTGATATACATACATACTAAAATTACATATATAAACGAATAAATATATATGAATAACAAATACACTTACACATATATGATATATACTATATTATACACGAAATTGAGAATAATATAAAGCACTTACTGCTCGGATAAAGTAAGAAAGTGAGCGTGAACGCTTTTTTTGAAAGACGGTTTAGTCGGTAGTCTCTTAATGGCATCAGGAAGCGCGTTCCAGAGTCGTGAAGAATGTAGGAGAAAAGAGTTTGAAGCGTAACCAGTACGGTGAGATGGGAGAGATAGATGGAGAGTATTATTGGAATGTCAATAACTCAGGTGTTATTCCTCTGTACCATGTAAATTCACTGCCATATTACTACTACCCATCCTTCAAATGGAAACACAGCCATGCAAACACAACTGCTTCACGGTAGAAACAAGAATGATACAGAGGTGTTCAAGCAAACAACTTTTGTATAAAGTCTCCCTCAAGCTGCTGAACGTAAGCTTTCCCCATAAGCGGAGTTTTGTCAGTAGTTGCCACGCTTGGCAGGCTGGTCGGCAACCGCAATTAGGCTTTTAGAGATATTTTAAGAGGGACGCTGCTGCCCATCCCACGCCTTTCCTTAGTCGCCTCTTACTACACCCACGGGAAAAGAAGGGGTGGCCCATTCTATGCTGGGGCACACATGATAAAAAAAGTTTGTATGACGATTAATTAAGCCCTTATCACGCTAAGAGGCAATAAACAAACTCACACGTGACTTTACTTAATTATAATAATACAACATGTAAAGACAATATACAATATATAGGTACAATATATACATACATACATACATATCTGTCACGCCTGTCTCCCATTAGGGTAGGCAGAAACAATGGAACGCCAAATGCTTCGATTCAAACAAACCTCTTTCGCTGCTTCCACTTTCATCATTATATATATATATATATATATATATATATATATATATATATATATATATATATATATATATATATATATATATAGTACTCGTACTAGTTCTGCCAAGTTAACGCCTCCTGCTTCTAGTTAGTCACTGTAAACGCATTAGCGTGCGAGCTGCATTCCGCTAATAGCCCGTGACGTCATAAATTGCAGAGGGACGGGCGGTGACGTCACATTCACTTGCAAACAAGGGCGCCTACTGCACTCATGCATACTGCGTCATGTATACCAACATACTAACTGTATAGTACTCAATTATACAATATAAATATATATAAGGATATATTAAGTTGCAACTTACTATTTTTTTATAATGCAACCTAGAATGGCATCTAAGTTGACAACCCACGTAAAGGAAAGAGGTATCTGTCGCCTATATTGAGTAGTAGCCTCTAGTTACTTGCTAATTTTGCCAAGGTTATAAAAGAAGAAATAATAGGATATAGTTCACCGGAGTAAAAAATGACCGAATTACCAATAGCTGAGAAATCACTTTTTTACTATCTGTGAGCAAATTACCAGAGGGAGACTTTGTACAAAAGTCGATTGCTTGGGTACCTCTGTCCCATTCGTGTTTCAACCGTGAAGCAGTTGTGTTTGCATGGCTGTGTTTCGGTTTGAAGGGTGGGATATGGGGTGAATTTACTGGGTACAGAGGAATAACACCTGAGTACTCAGGAATGGCAATGCATAGGGGGTATCATGGGCGAAACAGTATACTCTGTTATGTCCATGGTACTGCTCATGTCTAAAGGCGACGGTTACCACTTTCCATCAGGTGGGCCGTCAGCTTGTTTGCCATTCTAAGTTGTAAAAAAAAACATTTAGTTATTATTTCTTATTCGGCAGGGAAAACTAAAATAATTGAACTAACCAAAAATTCATTATTTTAATAATTATAGTATTTTTAAAGTACTTTTAATGATTTTCCTTCCTACATCTATATCATAGAATTTGTATATTAAAATCTGTAAATGAATAATTAATTTCATACATTTAAAATAGATATTTGACATATTTAAATCCAAGATTTACAATACACATAACCACAGATCAAAGAATGCTTTCAATAATAAGATCACCTTACTGTACTTATACAACTGTATCGTTACAATTATTGTCTTGCTTATTCCCTATATTGTTTAAAGTAAATAAAGTATACTCGTTCATTCAAAACAAAGACAACAAATGACAATAATAATTATAAATTATAAGACGTATACATAATTAGTACTTCTTCAGTCTTCCCTAAAAACAAAGCCTAATTATTTAGCAAACGGAGATTAAAATACGCAATCGTCAACTCGCAAAAACTTCAAACAACCGTGGAGTTTTCATTAAATACGTTAAAACTAGGAAACGTTAATTATCTTGTACGTTTGAATATTACTTTACCAATTAAATTGGTCGTCTATCTGGCGCTGAACATTCGACAATAAACATACAAATTAGTAAGTTCGAGATCGGCGCGTAATGAGTTTGTTAACATTAATTAAGACGTGGATTTACTCTTAATTAGTCGTGTGTACACAACTTGGTACGCTGTTGAAACTGGGTCGTTGATTCATCATATTCGTTTAAACATATCAATCGGCCTGATCTATGTACATTTATTTTCTTTACATGTTTTAAGCGGTTTACAAAAGAACAGTATTCTCAGTTTGTCTGAATTGTTTGTGACTATTTGAGTTGTAAGTTTTTTTTTTTTTTAATTTTTTTGTAACTGCATCATACGATTAAAAATACTTTGATTTCCGTCAATAAAGTTTTTTTTTTTTTTTTAACCAATTTTCATTTTTATTCAATGTCTATATTTTTTTTTATGATACTTAAAATGGTAAATAAACTAACGGTCTACCTGATAGGAAAGTAGTAACCATCGCCTACTGTTGAGGACTAAAGTGTTATGCCTCTATACTCGTATTCTGTAAGTTCACTGCCATATGTCTGATCTTTCAAATCAAAACATAGCCATACCCATGCAAATAATATATTAATTTGGTCAAAGTCTATTATAAAACAAAATTTAGTTTTTTTTTTTTGATAATTATTCAAAAAAATTGTAAACTGTTGAATCGTTTTTAAGTTACATTGTAATTCGTCGGAAGATTTTTTTTTTAATTAATATGTATTTATTATTTTTAAAATGCAGGTTACCCATTAATTAATAATTAGTAATCGCATTGCAGGGAGTCCGTGGATGCGGGTGGCTCAGGACCATTCTTTATGGCAGTCTATGGGGGAGGCTTATGTCCAGCAGTGGACGGATAATAGCGGATGATGATGATAAATGTGATTTGAACATATATTGTGCATTTAATTATATTTTAAAATTGTAAATTAATAACTTATAATTTAACTAATACAAAGATAGATTGGTGCTTGTTTTTAATGGGTCAAGGTCGTTCTTTACAGCAATCTATGGAGGAGGCCTATGTTCAACAATGGACAGATAACGGCTGATATGATGATGACGACAATGACGATGATGATGACAGATAGATAACCTTTAACATGCAAACGATTAGAATAACATCACCTTACAAACAAACATAGGCAATACCAGAAACATTTTTAAACAAACACAAGCCATTACATTCGTTGTAATAGCAGAAATGCAATCCGAACTTGCCTCGTGCACTTCACAAATACAAGTATTCCTGAAATTCCATCGTTTTCTCAAGATAAAGTCGCGGCCACCATCTTTGTTCGAGTCGAAACAAGTTAAGATGTTCAATTGTGAAGGTGCACTTCGATTTCTTTAAATTGTTCTCTTTCCAAGTTACCCTTTTATACCGTTGTACAGTTCAGCGGATTAGTTCAATGATTTTTGTGCTGCTCTTTGAACGTACCTTCTTTAATCTCTTTTTCAAACGTAACGCCACTGTTTGTATGATAAATATTTATAGAAATAGTGCAGTTATTATTTCTATCATTATGTCGACTTCAGAAAGAAGAAAGTTCTCATAACTCCATCATTTCTAAACTGATTTGAAAAAATCTTTTTTATCCGAATGGATAAACTTACAGATTGTGTTCGTAGATTTATCAAAATCGGTTTAGTAGTTTAGATTTGATATCAAAATAATTAATTTTGTCACAATAGAAGTTTTTTTTGTATTTATTATGTAAATATTAATTGCTATACCAATATTATTCTGATTAATCCGGCTCGAAGGACCAATATGTATATTTCTTTACTAATAAATAACAATGATTGAATGACGATACAATGATCTGTAAAACTACTTCTCGTTATAGTCACATTCGAAATAAATGATACAGTTAGGTAATTTAGGCGTGTAGTGCCGACGGTAACGTAAGACAAAGTGGCAAATAACAATTCAAACTGAAACAGCCCAAGAACTGTCAGCATTGCAGTTTGATGAAGCCCGACATTCCTTTACGATGACGTTGTTTTCTTGATCAGTCAGTGTGACGTGTATTTTCTTAAACATCAAGATTACTTATACCACTGGTGGGCTCTTCAAAGACTGGTAGATTCCGGTCTGTTGGTGATAGAGAGCACGTTGAAACTATGTTCATATAACTGAAGTAATTGGCTGTTCAACATACAACTTGTAACAAATAATTTGAACTGAATACTAATGGTCATAAAGTATGGAATTCTCAGACGATTTTGGTATCGCAGTTTGCAAACTCGCCAGCAATGTAAGGAGTATTGTACTTCCACTATTTTGGTTTAGGGAGGCTTTACACTGCACCTGAACGATAAAGGTGTTATTACAGAGACAATATAATTTTATTTGTATCTACATATGTGAAGTGTAAGTTCATTTATTTAAAGACTAGCTTTATCCGCGTGCTTTTCTCCATCTCAAATAATACGCGTAAATCAAATTAAATTATGACGGTTGAGGTTGTGGTTGACGACTGCTAGATACGGACCTTCCTAAGTGTATAAATAATTATTATTTATAAATAATTTAACACATTGATTGAAAGGAACTTTCTGCTTTTACATTCATTTATTGACACAAATTTGCGGATAAAATATTCACTAACCATATTATGTTCTGCAAGAATTTGTTTTGTTTATAATAATGCTATAGTAGATAGATACTCTTTATATATATATATATATATATATATATATATATATATATATATATATACTAACACATATACATACATACATATACACTTATACATAATATAGTAAGTAATAACTGAAAATCCTCCCTTTCTCACTCTCTCTAAAAATTTTTACAAAAATTCGGGACACACAATTGTGCATGGTCCTTTATAAGCCGGACACCTGCGCCAACTCGGTACACTAACCACTAACTTCTATTAGCACTCGTGCTCTCGAAACTTGCTTGTATCTATCTGTCGCAGTTACAAGTACTCGAACTTAGGTCTGAACAAGTCCTCCGTCTTGTTCCTGAATCGTGGTGTCCCATTCAATTTGTTAATTCTGTTAAAGAGAATTGTAATAAACTAGTGGCTCACTCCAATTTCTACAGTCTAATATATCTTTATTATAGATATGGATAATAGATAGATAGATACTCTTTATTATTTCCTCTAAAAGATTACAATAGTAAACTTATTATAAATATAAACAATTACAAGAATTAATAACAATGAGAAAACAGTGGGCGACCTTATCGCTAAGAGCGATCTCTTCTAGGCAACCTTTGGATGGAGAGGAGTAATTATAAACAGTTTGGTGGGAGGCACGATGAAAAATTTTGTTAGTTCTAAATATGGGAGATGTGATACATATAATAATATAAATATTATCCCTACTCATTATTATATATATACAAATAAATACATACTGTACATATACATAATATACAACAAAATCTATATATTCTTGTTACAACATCTATTTATTGGACCAAGAAAGCCGTCCACTGATTAAGCCTCCCCCATAGACTGCCAAAAAGAACGGTCCCGAGCTACCTGCATCCACCTGCAGCAAATATCTCAAAAGACCTAACTGCGGTTGCCAAGCGTGGCTACTACTGGCAAACCCCCCAATGGTATATACCGTAAATATCAATTATGCATTGTATAATATCAAAATGAAACACCCGAAATAAATAAATAAATAAATATATATATATATATTGGAGCAGTACCGATATTATCCATCCCTTTTTCAACCGACTTAAAAAAAGCAGACAGTAGGAAGAATTTTAAAAATAGCACACCCGTGCGAAGCCAGTACGGGTAACTAGTATAATATATCAACCTAACATCAACCCTTGTTATTGTCTTGTCACACAGCATCAATGGAGAAATCGCAAATCCAGCAAAGCGCTCTATTTACTGAGCCGCCGCGAATACACAAAATAAGATGAAGCGATGACTTCATTCTACTGAAAGGGTTTTTGTCCTAAATACGTTTCGTCAAAGGTCCTAGTGACAAACGGATTCCTGCCTCTGGCATATTTCGACAATGAAATACACGACGAGAAATTACAACCGCCTCTGCGACGATTTAAGGTCTATTTTGCCAAAGATCATTGGACTAAATTCATATTCCACAGTTATATATATTATTAACAGAACAAATTACCAGAGGGAGACTTTGTACAAAAGTCGTTTGCTTGAGTACCTCTGTCCCATTCGTGTTTCAACCGTAAAGCAGTTGTGTTTGCATGGCTGTGTTCGGGTTTGAAGGGTGGGATATAGCGTGAATTTACAAGGTACAGAGGAATAACACTTGAGACCTCGGGAATGGCAACACATGAGGGATATCATGGGCCAAACAGTGTACACTGTTATGTCCATGGTACTGCTCATGTCTATGGTTACCACTTTCCATCAAGTGGGCCGTCAGCTTGTTTGCCATTCTAAGTTGTATAAAAAAATTGAATTATAAATCTACCACAATAGTTTCACTTCAAACTTGAAATGCCACAAATCTAAACAGATCTTTTCTTAAAGGAATTGGTGATGTATTTCATCATCATCATTAAATCGGCTGTTATCTCTAATTCTGAACGTAAACCTCTCGCATAGACTGCCAGAAGAAATGGTCCTGAGCCACCTGCACCCACTGGCTTCCTGCAATGCAATGCAGTGCAATGATGTGATACTTTTTTAATACTAAATAGTTAGAAATTGGCTATAACTTATAAAAATTATTTTATTTTCAAACAACTTCAATATTCGTATTTATTATAATTGAACTAAAGTAAACATTAGTCAACTAAACATTTAAGTCGTATTTTATCTTAAAAAAACTGTACGAAACCATAGTAGATCACTAGTCATTACTTATAAGTATATGTGTAAATACAGTATAATATACTGTCTCGTCGTGGACACAATGGAATTTATTTTAGAATAAACTCTGGTAATAGTTGATAAGTGCGTTTTATTAGATATAAATATTAACAATAATGTTCTGACTGGCGTTACAACTATCCAAGTCAAAAACAAGATGGCACCGTACTAGAAATACAACAGTGGACGGTAGGACAATAATAAAAAAGGAAACGCCTGCTCGAACAGGCCGAGCACGCAATTACGAAATTGTCATTAACATATACTATTTCAAGTATATTATCTTTGTTAAAAATTTCTAGCATTTATAACTGTAATTGATTGAGTTTCTTTCTTTGATATAAACATATTATAAAATTTATAATATCAAACGGCACAGTCCGTAATACCGTACCGTATGTTTCATCACAAAGGATCTTTAGATATTCACGGCACTTCGGGTCAAGAATGGCATTCTGCCACTTTTCCTTGGACACTATTATGGCTCAGTGGTTAAGGAAAAACAGGAGCAGCGACATTCCAGCTGCTTTCATTTAAAAAGCTGTAGAATTTAAACTCGCCAAACATTTTTGCGCAACTATGAACATATATTTATTTATCTATATATGTACGTATATTCTTTTGATGGGTGAAAATGGTATGGTATCCTTGCCTGCGCTAACGGGATACGCTGGCGGAGCACCAGTGAAGGGTGATAGATGAGATTGAAAACAGACCAGTTAGCCCATCATGATGAATTCATCAGGAATTAACCATGATAGTTTCCAGGGAGAACCGCGAGGAGGTCGACCTGGTTGGGTATATTGCTAGCAATGGGATTCTGTCTCCATTACTAACAATTCCTTTCCCCTCTATGTACGTATATTTTATAATATGTGTATGTGTGTGTAAGTATATGCATAGATGTAGGTATATATTTATGTATATATATATGTGTATTTGTACGATTAAATATAATGTAATTAATTTAATTTTGTGTGTTTAAAAATTGTCACAATATTGTACACTGCTGTCCACATTGATGCTCCTCTTCACTTTGGGTGTTGCTGGAAGAAAACTCTATCAGAGTTAAGCTCGCCTTTGTACTTTTGATTACCTCTGTCATATTCTTATAACTGGTGTGTACAATAAAGAATTAAATAAAGTATTATATTATATTCGTAAATATAACGTCGCTTCTTACTGGCGACTGTGACTCATACTGGCCTGGAAAGGAAGGGTGGCCCATCCTATACCGGGACCATACATCGACTATATGACTCGCTGATAATGTAGCTTTTTTAGGTGAAACTATTTAGAAAGTCGATTGATTAGTTTTTAATTTATTCATTGCAAACAAAAATACAAAAAAGCAATATTATTTAGGGATTTAAATACTAGTGTAATTAATATAATATCATAAACCTGTAGTAAGCAAACTCTACGATTATGTACTAAAAACATAACAAGCCCCGGAATTCATTAGCAAACTGTAATGAGTGGACGCTAATCTGAAGGTAGCGGAGTAGTTAAAGGACTTTCATTAGTTCCCGTCAGCGTACAGGTACCTCTAGTAGTTAACTCGTGTACTTGGTTATCCAATTTACGTGTTGCTACTTACACAAGTTTCGGGTTTGAGTTTATAAAGTTTGCTTGCTTTATTCAGGTCACTGTGATAACTGACAAACTTTGGTATTTGGTATTTGGACTTAAATAAATATATGTTTTTTTAACGCTACTTAGAATGGCAAACAAGCTGACGGCCCACCTGATGGAAGGTGGTAACTGTCGCCTATAGACATGAGCAGTACCATGGACATAACAGAGTATACTGTTTCACCCATGATACCCCTCATGCGTTGTCATTCCTGAGGACTCAGGTGTTATTCCTCTGTACCTAAAGCAAAGAGTGAGAACGAGACGTCATTTGTTAATATTGATCCAGAATTTCCAGACATAATAGGTAAGTACATACATACATCGATACTTACTAAACAAGAATAACAAATACGACGCGGACAAAGTAGGAGGCATCAGCTAGTATTCTAAATATGTATCCAAGAAACATCTCATGCCTAACTTAACCGTAACGTATGCTCATTACTAGCTTTAACCTACAAATTTGTCTGCATAACTGGAATATAGTCACTGACATATAAATAGTGCAATACCATATAAAGGAGGGATAATGAACCCATTGCTAGCAATACACCCTATCAGGTCGACCTCCACGTGGTTCCCCCTGGAAACCATTGTGAATAATTCTTGTTGAATTCGTCACGATAGGCTAACTGACCTGCTTCATCTTCACCTATCATCTCTCACTGGTGCCCCGCCAGAGTATACCGATAGCGCGAGCGGGGTTACCATTCCATTATTACCCATTAAAAAAACATATAATAAAGCTATTAAGACGCTAAGAATTAACAAACAAACTTATAAAAAACAATATGGTAGATAGTCTATCACATATCTCTATATCTTATCACGTTTGAACTTAATTTTTATTTAAGAATCAAAATCTACTTGTATTTTTGAAATAATCCCCTTGTACAAAATATTAATTATTTAAGAGCAACCTTTTTGAGATGTTCTCCCAAAAATGTTCACCTAAGGCGGGCGGATATTCGACGTACCTATGACGTCACGTCCGTTTTTTATTTCCAATAGAATCCAGCCGGCTCGGCGCCTGTTAAAATATGAACAGAGCTGAATACAAATGCTGTTGGCTGACTTTAATCAACCTTCCACACTTGGTGTTTTCTTAAAAATCCTCCTCGGTTAGCGATCCAATGCGACACACCGTGTGACCGAAATGCTGAAAGCATTTTGTGTCGTAAAACACGTGATAGGAAACATGTGTGTCTTTTATTGAGAAGTTTTTTTTTAGTTATTGATAATAATAGTGATGACGATGATGACCATAATACCTTTTTTTTTATACAACTTAGAATGGCAAACAAGCTGACGGCCCACCTGATGGAAAGTGGTAACCGTCGCCTGTAAACATGAGCAGTACCATGGACATAACAGAGTATACTGTTTCGCCCATGATACCCCCCGTGCGTCGCTATTCCTGAGGACTCAGGTGTTATTCCTATGTACCCAGTAAATTCACGCCATATCCCACCCTTCAAACCGAAACACAGCCATGCAAACACAACTGCTTCACGGTTGAAACACGAATGAAAGTTTGCATTACACTTGAATAACATTTAATGTATTAATCGATTTTTCTATACATTACCCATCTTTCTTCAACAGTCGGATAAATTTTTATGAATCTGTTATTTTCGCATTTATTTATTCATCAACTGCGGGTGTCTGTAACATGACAATTCCATTACATCTTACAAAACCACTCCTTTGTGACCCAATTTCATATATCTAGACGTCAAATAAAGAATTTCCGGCATAACAGTAATATAGTACTGTACAAAGTGAAAACAAAAACATTGGCGTTCTTCTAAAGGAGTATTTTGCCAGAAATTTGAATTTTCAATACTAATATATATAAATATTATATATATATATATATATATTAGTATGGAATACATACATTATATATAAATAACAAATATACTTATACATATATTAGATATTGAGTAGCGACCGCGTACGGGTAAACGCAGTGTAGGACGACCCCCCACTAAATGGAGGGACAACCTGAAATGCATTGCAGGGAATCAGTGGATGCAGGTGGCTCAGGACCGTTCTTTATGACAGTCTTTGGGGGAGACTTATGTCCAGCAGTGGACGGATAATTGCTGAAATAATGATGAAATGACATCGTAACCTTCAAGAAAAGAGCATATTCCTTTTTAAAAGGCCGGCAGCACACCTGCAATGCCGTTGGTATTGTGGGTGATCATGGGCGCCGGTAGTCACTTACCATCAGGTGTGCCGCATGCTCGTTTGCTCCCTGTGTTGTAAAAAAATGATGATATAATCTAAATAGATAGATAGATAGATACTCTTTATTGTTTCTTCCAAAAAATTACAATAGTAAACTTATTATAGATATAAACAATTACAAGAAATAATCACAATGAGAAAACAATGGGCGACCTTATCGCTAAGAGCGATCTCTTCCAGGCAACCTTTGTATGGAGAGGTGTAATTATAAACAGTTTGGTGGGAGGCACGATGAAATTTCTGTGTATATATATATATATATATATATATATATATATATATATACATACATACACGCATACATATATATAAAAACCTACACTAATACATAAAAATATATAAAGTATGCTAAGTATGTTAACCAGACATATAAACATATTAAGAAGATGACAACTTGCTCAAATAAAAGTCCTTAAGTTTTGTTTTATTATACAATAAAATGAGAATAGTGGACTGTCAATATAATGTAACAGTTCATATTATGTAAAATTTAACAATCTCAATTTGCAAGTAGAAATCACAGCATACAAGTAGCTCATACACTTGTACACATATCCGTATGTGAGCGCATAGTTCAACAATAGGCGGTTTGTAATGACAGGCCATTTCGCCGTCAACGACGACTACAAGTGACTTCCCTTTGTCCTCGTACACAATATGGGTATTTTGATACATTTTTGTGGAGAAACCCTATTCTATACTAATATTATAAAGAGGAAAGATTTGTATTTTTGTGTGTATGTATATTTGTAATGAATAAACTCAAAAACTACTTTGCCGATTTAAAAAAATCTTTCACCATTAGAAAGCTACATTCACCCTGAGTAACATAGGCTATATTTATTGCTAGAAAAGATTAGAGATCCTTACTAAAACTTCAGTAACATAACTCAAGGTGTAAAAAATGCTATAAAATATCTTTCGTCGCGTGCGCTGCGGAAACTATTGGTGATAGAACAAAAGTATGTTCTACAATATTGAATAAAATATCAATAACTACAAAAAACTTCGCAATTACTATATGTCCAACTATTATCGTTATATCACAATAATAACTATTGTAAAAATGTCCACCCGTGCGAAGCCATATCGTATAATAAATATTGTAAAAATGTCCACCCGTGCGAAGCCGGGACGGACCGCTAGTACGAGTAATAAGTAAATGTGAAAGTGAGTTTATTTGTTTGTTATCTCTTAACGCCTAAACGACTGAACTAATCATACAAATAAAAAATTCTTCTATTGAATGTTTCAAATTGTTACTAATTTCATTTAGTGTGTATTTCTGTGACAATTTTAATCAAATTTGGTTACTTTTTTTTATACAACTTAGAATAGCAAACAAGCTGACGGCCCACCTGATGGAAAATGGTAACCGTCGCCTATAGACATGAGCAGTATCATGAACATAACAGAGTATACTGTTTCGCCCATGATACCCCCCATGCGTTGCCATTCCTGAGGACTCAAGTGTTATTTCTCTGTACCCAGTAAATTCACTGCAATATCACCCTTCAAACCGAAACACAGCCATGCAAACACAACTGCTTCACGGTTGAAACACAAATAAGACAGAGATACCAAAGCAAACGACTTTTGTACAATGTCTCCCTCTGGTAAAATTCTTACTTTTTTATTATTTATTTATTTAAAATTTAATGCACAGCAAAATTCTATGTACATATGGCGGACTTAACACCGGACGGTGTTCTCTACCAGTCAACCATTGGGCAAACAGAGAAATAAGTAGGCGGTGCATTATTAAATAGAGAAAAAAATAAAGAAATCATCTCTGTCATCGTCATATCAGCCATTCATTAGATAACAGAGGCCGCTATAATAATATTAAATGGGCTGTTTTCCAGTAAAAGGAATTTTGCCAGTAGTTGCCACGCTTGGCAGACACGTTGGAAACCGCTGTTAGGCTTTCGGTTTTTTTTTTTTGATTGGTGAAAATGGTATGGTAACCCGCCTGCGCTAACAGGATGCGCTGGCGGAGCACCTCATCATCAGCATCAGGAGCATCAGGAATTAACCATGATAGTTTCCAGGGGGAACCGCGAGGAGGTCGACCTGGTTGGGTATATTGCTAGCAATGGGATTCTCAGTCTCCATTACTAACAATCCCTTCCCCTAGGCTTTCGGTTATGTTTTAAGAGGGACACTGTTTGAGCGACTTATTCTCTATTTATTTATTTATTTATGTATGTCTCCCATTGCATATTACATAAAAAAAACTACATAAAATCCAAACAGTGCCGTCTATCTGGACGTTATCATATGTGAACGTGTTGCGAGCACTTGTCATCTAGACTACAATAGGCAGGGGGCCAGCAACAAAAGAAACCACCCAGTCGACGGCCCGTTCGGAAACGCGCGATACACTATACTCTCATATATAACATTAGTTGAACTTCCGCGCAAGGAGTATTAGCACGACATTTTTATATGTTAATGGCTCGATAAGACATTGTAAATTTTTGCTTGGGTACCTCTGTCCCATTCGTGTGTCAACCGTAAATCAGTTGTGTTTGCATGCCTGTGTTTCGGTTTAAAGGGTGGGATATGGCGTGAATTTACAGGGTACAGAGGAATAACACCTGAATCCTCAGGAATGGCAACGCATGGGGGGTATCATGGGCGAAACAGTGTACTCTGTTATGTCCATGGTACTGCTCATGTCTATAGGCAACGGTTACCACTTTTCATCAGGTGAGCCGTCAGCTTGTTTGCCATTCTAAGTTGTATAAAAAAAAATTGTAATCATAATCGATTGGCTTTAGAGATAAAGGGATTGTTAGTGATAGGGCCTAACAGCACCATTGCTAGCAATATCAGGTCGACCTCCACGCGGTTCCCCCTGGAAACCGTCATGGTTAATTATTGTAAAATTCGTCACGATGGGCCTGAATGACCTGATTTCAATTTCACTTGTCATCTCTCACTGGTGCCCCGCCAACAAATGCCCGCCCTCTAGCAAGCCACCAGGCATAGTGATGCCTCCGTATCCTGCAATTACGCTGCCATATCCATTCAATCCGAAACGAACAAGCAAGCAGCAATAATTTGTTTGCTTTAGAGATACGGAACCCTAATATATAGTTTTTTTTTGTGGGTGATAATGGAATAGTAACCCCACCCGCGCTATCGATATACACCGGCGGGGTACCAGTGAAGGATGAAAGGTGAGGATAAAGCAGGTCAGTTAGCCCATCGTGACGAATTCAACAAGAATTGTTCACGACGGTTTCCAGGGGGAACCACGTGGAGGTCGACCTAATAGGGTAGGCTAGCAATGGGACTGTCAAACTCCATTGCTAACAATCCCTTTCCCCCCTCCCTAATAAATAGTTATACCTAATTAGAAATTACGCGACCAAAATGGTCACCACTCAGCTAAGTGTCTATGCGTTCATACATAACGCCTAAACGCTTTTTCCTTCTTTTTATCAACATGAAGTTTGTGATAATCACTTTATTCATTCAAATTCATATTTTTTTTTTATAAACTTAATTTTTATTTGAAAACAAGTAACAGCCGTGTTTCTTGCCCGTTCTTCTCGGCTGAAATTGCATTCCGAACCTGGTAGTAGATTTATAAAATTATAACTATTCAAAAATGCTTATAATTCAGTTTACTTGAATACAAAATATTTTTTTTTACAACACAGGGGCTAAACGAGCATGCGGCTCACCTGATGGTAAGTGACTACCGCCGCCCATGGTCACCCACAACACCAACGGCATTGCAGGTGTACTGCCGACCTTTTTGAAGGTTATGTTGTCGTATCGGTTCGAAAATACTGCTGTTAGAAGTTAGTTCCAAAAAGTAGTTGTGCGTGGAAGAAAGTGCCTTGAAAAACGCACGGTGGAGGACCGCCACTCGTCCAGATGGTTGGGATTAAACTTTAGTTTATGGCGGGTTGTACGATGGTGAAAATCAGCAGCAGATATCAATCCGAACAATTCCTCAGAGCACTCCCTATGATAAATTCGGTAGGAGATGCACAGAGATGCAACATCTCTACGCAGTTTCAGTGGGTCGAGCTGGACAGTAAGGCAAAATATTTTTTCTCAAACATGCTTGGAAATGTGAGCATTATTTTAACAATCTTCTTAGAGATAAATCAAAATTGCCGTACTGTCCAGATACATATAAAGTTGTATGAAAATCCATATCTGTCGTGTTTTGCGGCCAGATAAATTACTATGTAAACTCATATCTGTCCTGTAATTTAAAAATGGAATGACCTTTTACTTCGAAACATGGCTACCAAGGAGGTAACTAATAAAAAGTTTTATTTAAATTTCGAACTGGCTTGCAAATAGAAAGCTGTTTATTAAAAAAAAAGGATCATTATGGCACGTGAAAAATTAATATTGTTCGTTATTCGTCCTTGAACTTAAAAAGTAAAATTGTGTTTTTGATTTCCGCGCATTGTTTGAGAAAAGTACTATACAAGCCTTGGCCACAACTAGGCATTGATGGACTCACGTATGTGTGCCTCGGCTTCGCCTCGGCCCACATTTGCTCGATCGTCCATCAATGCCTCAGTTGCTGGCCGCTGCAGTAATGTACTATTATTGTTATTGAAAGAGATTGTACTTAGTCATAAAAACACATAGAACATATTAGACTTGATTTTTATACGGGTGGAACCATAAGTCACAACTAGTTCATAACGAAAGAACATTAATATTTTCAGAAAATGAATTAAAACCCATTAATTTTAACTTTTGCAAAAACTACGGCCAACTTATCATTTTTTCAATACATTACCCGTTGTTCTGATATGGACTGTGCTGCATAGATAATAAGGACTATGTTTAAGGGCATACCTCGAGTTTTGGCTTAACGATTAGCGTGTAAGTTATATCTGTATCAGCGCGCTACCCCCGCGGGGGACCGGCAGAGATATAAAGGGATGTGCCGGGAGATGCGCACACCCCTTATGTTTCATTAACGACGGTTTGTTGTAGACTTGTAAACGTTTAGACAGACGGGTAAAAGAAACATTTAAGACTTGTAGAAAAATATTACGGAAACAAGTATACGAAAATGTCGATTAAAAGGGAATAGTTTCACAGGTCGCCTCTATTTACTTTGAATTTACTTCGTTCATTGTGAACCAATTTTGATTTAGATAATTTTTTTTTATCGTTTTTTTCATTTGCATTTCGGAGTTACACTGTAACTACACTAGATATGAACACACTAGTTGTATAAAAATAAAATAATTATAAAAAAATAATTTATAATGGACAACTATAGTCTGATTACATGCCTACCCTATTGGTTTATGCTAGCTCTTTCAAAAAATAGGGTAAAATTAAATTAATTATTTTTTTAAGTAACACATTATTTGTTTTTGAATTATTGGTTGGTTGAATTATTATTATATTACCAATAATTAACTAATATGGTCTCAAAATTGATCCTTGGTAATCAACCTTAATAAAATATCCCATACTCTTAGCAATATGGAGTAAGAGTAAATAATAATATGTATACATTAATATTGCAGTTATAAAATTTGTAAATTTATAAAATATTGGGCTAAAGAATATACAAGTATCAAATATCAGTTATCCAATATATAATAAAAGAAATAAAAAACCTGACCGAAATGTATATATGTAGATATCTAACTGGTATGAGAGATATCGAAATGAGTGCCGACTTTTTGTCCATCATAAATGTGCAGAAGTACCCAATATATAGATATGAGAGCGGTACCGATATTACCCATGCCTAATAGGGACACAGAGGGGGGAAACGGATTGTTAGTAATGGAGACTGAGAATCACATTGCTAGCAATATACCTAACCAGGTCGACCGCCTCGCGGTTCCCCCTGGAAACTATCATGGTTAATTCCTGATGAATTCATCATGATGGCCTAACTGGCCAGTTTTCATTCTCATCTATCACCCTTCACTGGTGCTCCGCCAGCGTATCCCGTTAGCGCAGGCGGGGCTACCATACCATTTTCACCCATCAAAAAAAAAATAGGGACACAGTCGGTGGACACTCTAAAGATTCTTGATTCTACACATTTCATAGTCCAGGAGCCGTCGACACAATGACCCCGCGTAAATCTCCTCGGTCCCTCGCAACTCGGGTCCGACACCGGAATTCATAAATTATGATTCACTTGCTCACTGAAAACCTTTTTTATGGTAACGCTTATTCGGTGAAAAGCGACCATTTTTATTTCACTCGTTTGTCGCTTAACGTTGTGTGTTTTATTGGAGGGGCTTGCACCCTTGCAGTCGAGCCCGTGCTAGTTTACATTGTTTTCTTACAAAATTACATTATATAATGAACCTAATAAACTAGCACATAATGTTTAAATTTTAACCTGCTGGTAAAAATATATTAGTCCACGGTGACAGACTTTTCTTGTACAATTTAGAATAGCAAACAAGCTAACGATTGATCTGATGAAAAGTAGTAAGTGGTAACCGTCGCCTATAGACATGAGCAGTACCATGGACATAACAGAGTATACTGTTTCGCCCATGATACCCCCCATGCGTTGCCATTTCTGAGGACTCAGATGTTATTCCTCTGTTCCCTTTAAATTCATTACCATATCCCACTCGTCAAAACCGAAATATAGCCATGCAAATACAACTGTTTCACGGTAGAAACACGAATGGGACAGAGGTACTCAATCAATCGACTTTTTTACAGTCTCCCTCTGGTGATCTGGTGATATCATACAGTAGAATGTGCTATTGCTCGTTTTCATCCTCATTGCTAGCAATATGCCCTATTAGTTCAACCTCCACGTAGTTCCCCCGGGAAACAATCGTGAACAATTCTTGTTGAATTCGTCACGATGGGCTAACTGACCTGCTTCATACACATTTATCACCCTTCACAGGTGCCCCGCCGGTGTATACCGATAGCGCGGGTGGGGTTACCATTCCATTATCACTCATTAAAAAAAAAACCTAATAAAACTAACAAAAAATCGCATTAAAAATGGTCTATCTTTGTTCCTAACTCCCATCTCTTATAAAACACCCACAGCCTATCCTATGACAACTATTTATTTTTTCAATTTAAATTCAGAACAGAAGCGTAGCTCTTTTACGAGATTGTGAATCTTCGTGTCTTGTATATATGCATTTTCATGTACCATAAAGTAAGAACATAAAAACATAATTTCCGTCGTGTTTTAAACACGTTCACTTGTGTTCTGTAACAGGCAGTATAATTTTTTTTTTTTTATTTCAATAATTTCCATCGACAATTTACGGCCAGCAGTATCACTGTAAAATGTCAACAGTCGCAATAAAACGCGCCGGTGACGTCTTGACATGAATTTTACATTCAATACTAACATACATACGTATATAATACTTATAAAATGTCATAAAATTTACGAACTGTGATGGTATTCGCGCCGACTTTTTATGCGACCTAAGTTTATGGGGCTTTCCTCTTATTTATGGAAATAAGTCATAAGATTATGAGTAGACGGTACAGCGCGGCGAAAACGTATAAAACTTTTGTGTATTCGAAATTTAAATATATTTTTTTATAATAAATATTTTAATATAATAACTACCAGTTTAAGTTACGTGTAATTAGAAAGCTCAACTAGTTTCGGAATCAATTACTGATCCTTAGCCATGAGTGACTGTGACATGAGCACGAAATATAATGTGTGCTTACAAAACTATTAACAATGATAAATAAATCATTTTAAAATGTCATACTTTATCTAAAAAAAACCATTACGGGAAAATAAAGGAGGCGAGGAAAGAAGAAAGGATAAAATGGGAACTGTCAATTCATTCGCTGAGTAAACGAGCATGTGACTCATCTTATGGTAAGTGTCTACACCACTCGTGGAGTTGCGAGTGTGTTGTCGGTCTTTAAGGGCAAAATTTATTCTTTTTGGAAGATTTGCTCCCTGTCGAAGTTTCAAAGTTTTTCCAAGAGATAAATGAGGTTATACGTGCAGCATGCGGTTCTTCAAATGAGCAAGAAGTTCCTTCAGGGTCGACAACGCGCGTGTAATGTCCCGTCTAATGTATGGCAGGCGTTCGTAGGGCAACTACTGGCAAAACCCTCCAAGGGAGAGGCTTATTTTCAGCAGTGTTTATGTGTTATATGTGTATTTCTTATGTATCATCATGTATAATTATTTCAGTATTTTACCATAATTATGTCACATATTTTTTAAGTACATCTGCCCTTCATACCCTTTGTGTTTTTACCTAATGGTTAGCTAGTACAGAATGTCATATGGCATTAAGCTCGCCACTTGTACAAAGTTTTATTGTGCAATAAAGAATAAATAAATAAACTATACGGATATAATCAAAACTAACGATTCCACCACATGTAATAGAACAACGACGTCATATTTCCCGCCAAATCCTCGTCACTTGAAACCGACACAATTATTTCGGTTGAGACAACTAGCGTCGAATGACGTATTAAGTACGTACACTAACTGTGATCTCGAAGCGCGTCGGCTGTCGGCACGCGTCCTCCATAAACTGACATATAAAACAGCCATAAAACATTTTTCGTATTGTCATTACGGTAGATTATTTACCAGAGGGAGACTTTGTACAAAAGTCGATTACTTGGACACCTCTGCGCCATTTGTATTTCTACCGTGAAGCAGTTGTGTTTGCATGGCTGTGTTTCGGTTTGAAGGGTGGTATATGGCAGTGAATTTACAGGGTACAGAGGAATGACATCTGAGTCCTCAGGAATGGCAACACATGGGGGGTATCATGGGCGAAACAGTATACTCTGTTATGTCCATGGTACTGCTCATGTCTATAGGCGACGGTTACCACTTTCCATCAGGTGCGCCGTCAGCTTGTTTGCCATTCTAAATTGCATAAAAAAAAGGTACTGACTAAAACTTTAAAACTTTATCATTCAGTAGTGCAAAATCACCCTTTGTCAATAAAAAAAAATTAACAAACCGTGAAAACACATAAATATTCATAACATTCCGAAATGGCCGATAGAATCATAAAAATGACTGTTGTAAAGTTAAGGATTTTACAATAGTCGCTTTTAATTAGAATCCAATTATATTTTCGAATAAAAATTATATACAATTCTATCCTTTCCATTAGTGAAACTGAATGTATTTCCAAAAAAAACTGATATATATATATATATATATATATATATATATATATATATATATATATATATATATATATATCCATTGTTTTTTATTGACAGCAACGTCCCTCTTAAAACATCACCAAATGCCAAACTGCGGTTGCTAACCCGCCTAGTAAGCGTAGCAACTTCTGGCAAAACCCCCCTTGGAGGCCATGTTCATCAGTGGACAGTCAACGGCTTATACAACAAGAAATAAATGTATGAATGTCAATAACGTTGAACCAGGGCCATAGCTAAACCCAAGTGTAAGGCAGGGCAAAACTATTTGGAAGGACAAGAAGACATTACGTGACTTCGAAAAAGCGAATCTATAGATAGATAGATACTCGTTACTGTTTCCTCCAAAAGTTTACAATAGTAAACTTATTATAAATATAAATAATTACAAGAAATAATCACAATGAGAAAACAATGGGCGACCTTATCGCTAAGAGCGATCTCTTCCAGGCAACCTTTGGATGGAGAGGAGTAATTATAAACAATTTGATCTATCTAATTTTCTTGGGGCCTTTTATTTTAAGGAAAGATATTTGGCTTTAAGGTAAAGAGCAATGCCCTACCTTAGAGCCCCCCCCCCCTAGCTACAGCCATGCATTGAACTATTTGTGATATTATTCGCCCGTCACCGGGGCCGGTGTTAATCCCCACTCATCTGTCTGTCTGAGCGATGATTTTATTTTATTGACGCTACTGTTTTTTACGATTGTCGATCTCTGACTATCAACGTGACTCAGACAACGCCCTCCGGATTTACAAAACGGTAATAGTTTTTTTATCGTTAACATTGCAATGAATGCTATCGTATAAATTCTTTATCATCCCAAATACTACATGTAGGGGGGAGAGATTGTTAGTAATGTAGACTACCAATTCCATTGCTAGCAATATACCCTATCAGGTTCACCTCCACGTGGTCTCCCCTGAAAACCATCATGCTGAATTCCAGATGGATTCATTACGATGACCTAACTGACCTGTCCTTTCATTCTGACCTATCACCCCTCACTGGTGCCCCGCCAGCGTATACCATTAGCACAAGCGGGGTTATCATTCCATTGTCTGAGGGAAAGGGATTGTTAGTAATGGAGTCTAACTGACCCATTGCTAGCAATACAAAATCAGGTCGACCTCCACACGGTTCCCCCTGGAAACCATCGTGGTTAATTCTAGTGGAGTTCATCATGATGGGCTAACTGATCTGCTTCATCCTCACCTATCATCTCTCACTGGTGCCCCGACAGTATACCGCCTGCGCGGGGCTACCGTTCCATTATCACCCATTAAAAAAAACAAACTATTCCATTATCATTCGTTAAAAAACATGTATGTACGCTACATGTATAGATATATAATTTATTTGCACAAATTTCACAATTTGCACAAACTGCACACAAATCACAACAGACATAGATATAAATAAAAAGCGAGATAAAAAGAAATGCATAAAAAAAATACATAACAGCCAAACACAATTTTACCGAGTATACCGAATGTCATCATGATTTTTGACATCATGATGACAAAATCAAATAATCTTTTTATTGAAATAAACTTAATTACTAACTCACCTTATGTGGAAGGCTTATGTCCAGCAGTGGACAGTTAACTGTTAAAACTTAACTTTTTGAATAGTCATTTTGGGGGGGGGGGAAGTGATCGTTAATAATGGAGACTGAGAATCCCATTGCTAGCAATATACCCAACCAGATCGACCTCCTCGCGGTTCTCCCTGGAAACTATCATGGTTAATTCCTGATGAATTCATCATGATGGGCTATCTGGCCTGTTTTCGTTCTCATCTGTCACCCTTCACTGGTGCTTGGCCAGCGTATTCTGTTAGCGCAGGCGCGGTTGCCATGCCTTTTTCACTCATCAAAAAAAATTTTAATTTTTTGTATATCTACCGCTCCAATTGGTTGAGCCGTTAAGATACTAAAAGGTAACGTACAAACACACTTTCAAACTTATAATATTAGTATGGATTTCCAAATATTGCTCTCAACCCCTGACTTTCTATAGTAAACCCATTAACTTTTTTGACTGCAGTGTGCCTAAACCACTCCTTGCCAACTGTGCGCAAGGGCTGTATCTAATTAAATAATGATTTACACATTTAAAAAACGTGTTTAATGGCGGCATGTGAGTGCAGAGTTAAGGTCATTACCCACTGTTACTGTCTATATAAAGCTATAAAATTTTTTTTTTTACAACCTAGAATGGCAAACAAGCTGACGGTCCACCTGATGGAAAGTGGTAACTGTCGCCTATAGACATGATCAGTACCGTGGACATAACAGAGTATACTGTTTCATCCATGATACCCCTCATGCGTTGCCATTCCTGAGGACTCAGGTGTTATTCCTCTGTACCCTGTAAATTCACGCCATTTAAACAAACATCATCATCATCATCATCATCATCATCATATCAGCCGTTAACTATCCACCGCTGAACATATGCCTAAACAGAAATTATGTAGTAAAATGAATTTGAAAACAGCATGATGCATTTTTTACAGCTATTTAATCACCTTATAAATATGTAGATACGTAAATACTTATTTAAATATACTTATAATATATTAGTGTACTAATACATATACTAGTTATAATATTTATTAATTTATTTAAACTTTAATGCACAGTGAAAATGCAGTGGCGGACTTAACACGTGACGGTGTTCTCTGCTAGTCAACCATTGGGCAAACCGAGAAATAAATAGCCGGTGCATTATTAATTTGAGGGAATATAAAAAGTAACATTTAATATATTATAAACATATAGTTAGACTAATATAAACATACACATAATATATTATATAAATAAACATATAAACACTATTTTCCTGCCCTTATCCTTTTTTTCGTTTCGAATCGGCGGAATATTTTTTTCCTCCTCCATTCATTCCAGTTATTTCACTATTTACTTCCTTCCTTATTATAATAATCTTCCCTTCATGTAGTCCTCCTTTCTAATCATAATAGTCATATATAGTTAATAGAAAAAAGACAACTCTATTGGACACAGGGGAGGAATTGTTAATGATAGAGACTAAGGGCCCATTACTAGCAATATTGGGTATATTGCTAGTAATGGACGACCACGTGGTCCCCCCTGGAAAGCATCGTGCTGAATTCCAAGTGTATTCATCACGATGAGCTAACTGAGCTGTCTTTTCATCCTCACCTATCATCCCTCACTGGTACCCCTCTAGTGTATACCAAAAGCGCAGGCGGGGTTACTATGCCATCATCACCCATTAAAAAAAAATCAAAATTGTGACTTTTCAACTTTGACATTTAACATTTGACAGTTAACAGAAAATTATATTTTTTGGGCAGAGCCACATTATCTGTTAAATTAATCTCAAACAATAACATAAATTTATTTACAATTTTTTTATCATAGGTATAAATTATTTTAAAATACGATACTGCGTAATAAAATAAGCAGTGAAGGGCCGCCTTTAGCACATTCAAATGAGGATTTAGTCACGCCCCCGCCCTTTTGTTACGAGAAATGTAATCTTAGTTCGGTATCGCAAAATTAAGAATAGTTTAACAAGCTGACGACCCACCTGATAGAAAGTGATATTTTTTTACTACTGAGCTGGCAAACAAGCATACGGCTCACCTGATGGTAAGTGGTTACCGTAGCCTATAAACACCCTGACGACCCTGAAAAGACCTCTTTACCCCTTTTTGAAGAACCATAACCATTTGGTAACCATCGCCTATAGACGTGAGCAGTACCATGGACGTAACAGAGTGTACTGATTCGCCTATGAACCTCCATGCGTTGCCATTCCTGAGGACTCAGGTATTATTCCTCTGTAGCCTGTAAATTCACGCCATATCCCTTCAAACCAAAACACAGCCATGTAAACACAACTGCTTCACGGTAGAAACACGAATGAGACAGAGGTGCTCAAGCAAACGACTTTTGTACAAAGTCTCTATCTGGTTACATACATAGATATTATATGGTATCTAAGTATCTCTAGATGGAGTATGGAATTTCAAAACCGGACGGTCAACAGTATTTTACTATCTTTACTGGTGAAATATTTTTTTTTTTCATTAACACATTTTCTCTCTTCTATTTCTTTTCTACTCTATTATTCGGCTAATGTTTTTAAACAAAATGTAATGTACCATTTTTATCTGTTGTAAATAAATAAATTGCATATAATCTGTAATAATTAACTATGGAACCAAAATATGGTCTTACACGGTAACCCGTGCAGAAGCTTCAACTCTCTGAGCTATGGAGAGGGCTATGGTTGGAGTTTCTTTACGTGACAGAATCCGAAATGTGGACATCCGCAAAAGAACCAAAATCCGAAACAGCCCGAAGGATAAGTAAGCTGCAGTGACAATGGGCTGGTCACATAGCTTGAAGAACCGACAACCAATGGGGAAGAAAGATTCTTGAATAGCAAGCCTGTACAGGCAAACGCAGTGTAGAACAACTATCTACTAGATGGAGTAATGACCTTAAATGCCTTGCAGGGAGTCAGTAGATGACTACCTGCAGGGGGGAAGGAATTGTTAGCAATGGAGTTTGGCAGCCCCATTACTAGCAATATGCCCTATTAGGTCGATTTCCACGTGGTTCCCCCTGGAAACCATCGTGAACAATTGTTGTTGAATTCGTCACGATGGGCTAACTAACCTGCTTCATCCTCACCTATTATCCTTCACTGGTGCCTCGCCGGTGTATACCGATAGCGCGGGTGGGGTTACCATTCCATTATCACCCACAAAAATTATCTGCAAGGCATTTGACTTTTCCTTATGACAGTCTATGAGAAGGCCTATATTCAGCAGTGTACAGATAATAGCTGAGATGATGATAATGATGAACGTGCTGGTGGGAGAATTGGATTGTTAATAATGGGGATTACTAGCCCCATCGGTAGCAATACACCCTGTCGGGTCGACCTCCTCGCGATTCTTTCTAGAAATTATCGTGTTTTATTCCAAGTGCATTCATCACGATAGGCTAACTGACCTGCCGTTTCATTCTCACCTGTCATCCCTCACTGGTGCCCCAGCATATACCGTTAGCGCAGGCGGAGTCACCATTCCATTATCATCATACATGACATTAACATGACTTCTGAACATTAATACAATGTTATAAAATCATTCAACTGGCCTCAATGTAAGTCGACGCCATGTAAGTCGACGTTTAAAGTAAGCTAATCGTTATCTAAATTAAAACGAGCGTACCTTATTTAGAAAATCTTAAACAACTTTCACAGTGTACCATCGTGCTGGCAACACAGCTCGCGGTTAACCTAAATAACGGTCATTGTACAAAGCAAAACGCTTTGTTTACCCACTTTTTGTTAAGAATTTATTATAGCAACGGGTTGAATGAATACCATAAGCGATTTACGGAATTAAATTAAACTCTAGACTCGACGCTCGCCGCGGCCACTTCCCTTTTCAGCAATTAAATACAGATCAAAGTGGACCCTCCCAGTTTCACTTTTTTTAGGCGAAGGAAACGCCGCAATAAAAATAAATTATGGTTTTTAATTTTGCTTTGCAAGTATTACGATGCTTGCCTAATGACAGTGCTCGGGCAGTCGATGGGACAACAACTTTATTTTACGTCGGTTGTTACATTGATATAAAAATATATAACAAGATTCAGATTCCTGTATAAAAATTACAAAGTACGGTACGATTTAGCTCAGAAAAAAAATTATAGCAATAATATAGAGTTGGATAATATATAACAATATGTATATATTGGCACAATAACGAATATGGTAAATGCCTGTTATCCAATATTTAATGTTGAAATGAACCAATCGAAATTAATATAGATAAAGCAGTTATGTTTGCATGGCTGTGTTTCGGTTTGAAGGGTGGGATATGGCAGTGAATTTACAGGGTACAGAGGAATAACACCTGAGTCCTCAGGAATGGTAACACATGGGAGTATCATGGGCGAAACAGTATACTCTGTTATGTCTATAGTACTGCTCATGTCTATAGGCGACAGTTACTTAGAATGGCAAACAAGCTGACAGCTCACCTGATGGAAAGTGATAAACGTCGTCTATAGACATGAGCCTAGTACCATGGACACAACAGAGTATACTGTTTCGCCCATGATACTCTCCATGCGCTCATGATACCCCATTCACTGCCATATCCTACCCTTCAAACCGAAACACAGCTATGCAAATACAACTGCTTTACGATTGAAACCACGAATAGGACAAAGGTGCCTAAGCAAACGACTTTTGTACAAAGTCTCCCCCTGGTGTATACTAAAACAAGTCAAATAAAAGCTTGTAAAAGTCCATATATGTAGACGTTATGTTTTGACAAAATTAGAAATTAAACCTTGACACGTTTGATATCAAAAAACACTGAATTGTACTTAATAATTGCAAAATTTGATTAATTACGCTCAATTTTCAGTACAATCTTTACTGTACACAAACATAATGTTAAGAACAATTAGTTTTGAATGTAATGTACAAAGGCGAGCTTATCTATAATAAGAGATTACTTCCAGCAGACCTTTTTATGCTGTGATTGTGCATCTAGGTTTTTTTATATATCAATCTTTATTGTATACAAACATAATGTCAAAAACAATTAATTTTAAACGTAATGCACAAAAGCCAACTTATATTTAATATTTATTTATTTATTTAAGGAACACCAACAACATATTGCATTATAACATATAGGTATAACAAACATTAAATATAATACAATATTAATGCACATGCCTATTATAGGTATTCACAGCATTTATTTTAACATTACATTAATAAGAGATTTCTTCCAGCAGACTTTTTATGCTGTGATTGTGCATCTAGGTTTTTTTATATATCAAAGCGTTGCTAGCTCACAATTTCTTTTATCAAACTTTCGTAAGCTCTTGAAAATGTCGTAAAGATCCTTTATTGGGCTTCGAGAGAAATATGAAAGTCACTTTTAGGCTTTTCAATAATAATATAAAGTGAGTTTAATTAAAGTGTAAATTTTGCATAGCGGAAGTTACGAGTTGGTTACGAATTATGACAGAAATTGTGGTTGGTAACTCGTGATTTACTGTTGTTTGTTAAATTTAAGTATAATAAGACATTTATCTAAAAATATTAGTTTAAAACTAACGTCTAAACTATTGTAGGAAATTACATATTAATCAATTTAAGAATAGTGTATATAAATTATTATTAAGTAAATGCAGTAAGTGCAAGTAAAAGCAACAACCTAGATACAGTCCAGTGATAATGAACACATTACAAATATAATACAACTAATTTCAAAATGCCAACGTCTTCATTACCCGATGTAATGATGGAGGTGCATCTTTATCTGGCGGATTCACCCCATTAACCCTGCCGCTGCGGTAGCAATTTATCAAAATGTCATTAATCTTAGTAGGGAAAGAAGTGCACCAGTGATTAAGACTTCTTGCGGGGCGAGATGGTCGCAGTCGTTAGTCCGCCGGCCGAAGATGCGGCGGTAAATAATGCTTCTTTTATTCCGCACATTTTTCACTATCAAAGGGTTGGAGAATAAAAGCAAGAATTCTTAAAATGTGTATAAAATGGAACTCAATTATTAGGTTAGAACAGAAATGTCTTTATTTATATAAATTTAATAGACACCGTTACAAATTGTAAGGCCAGTCTTACTTGATACGTGAGTGAGTACCAAAGTTGATTGCTTAGGTACCTCTGTCACATTCGTGTTTCTACCATGAAGCAGTTGTGTTTGCATGGCTGTGTTTCGGTTTGAAAGGTGGGATATGGCGTGAATTTACAGGGTACAGAGGAATAACACCTGAGTACTTAGAAATGGCAACGCTTGGGCGGTATCATCGGCGAAACAGTACACTCTGTTATGTCCATGGTACTGCTCATGTTTATAGGCGACAGTTACCACTTTCCATCAGGTGGGCCGTTAGCTTGTTTGCCATTCTAAGTTGTATAAAAAAGAGATTCATCTATGAAAGACTATCATATTGTCACTTCTTAGAAACAATTCCAAATACTACAAAGTCTTAATAAATACCAATATCAAGACATATTGTTAATCTTTACAATCTGTATCATCCTTTAAAGGGATTAATAAAGAGTTTTCATTCATTCATTCGTTCATGAATATACAAAGTTATAACCATTCTCTGATATCTTATCAGGTCAACCTCGACGCGGTTCCCCCTGGAAGCCATCGCGACTAATTTATCATTGAATTCGTCACGATGCGCTAACTGACCTGCCTTTTCATCCTCACCTATCATCTCTCACTGGTGTCCCGCCAGTGTATACCGATAGTGCAGGCGAGGTTACAATTCCATTATCATCTATTAAAACAAAACCAATCTCTGATTTCGGTAATTTACGATTACACACCACAAAAAATATAACTTTAATCAGGACAAAACGAGGCCGTCATAAACGCAAAACTAAATTGATGGAGACGTGAATAGATTGCAAAAATATCACGTATCACATACAAAATACACAGTTGAATTAAAAGAGTTACACGCTGAGTTACACCCATTTACATACATACATACATATACATATCTGTCACGCTACATACACGCTACATCAGTCACGCCTGTCTCCCATTAGGGTATGCAAAAACAATGGAACGCCAATTTCTTCGATTCAAACACGCGTCTTTCGCTTCCTCCACATTTATCAATCTTACACGCTCGCCAGTTATGAGTACTTTGAATTTGGCTCTTCTCCAGCACGCCGCCTATTTGGTTGGTATATGTCCATCTAACGTGGCTTCTACTGACATCTCCGTTCATTGTTTCTCAATAAATTTCTTTAGTACTTCTTGTTTCATCCACCCAACACAACATTCCCTGTTCACCCATTTATACAGTATAAGACATATATAAGTTCCTGCATAGAATGGACCTCTCTTGTCTTTTTTTTTACAACACAGGGGGCAAACGAGCATGCAGCTCACCTGATGGTAAGTGACTACTGCCGCCCATGATCACCCACAACACCAGCGGCATTGCAGGTGTGCTGCCGGCCTTTTAAAAAGGAATATGCTCTTTTCTTGAAGGTTATATTGTCATATCGTTTCGGAAATACTGCTGCTGGAAGTTGATTCCAAAGAATGGTTGTGCGCGGAAGAAAGTGCCTTGAAAAACGCACGGTGGAAGACCGCCACTCGTCCAGATGATTGGGATGAAACTTTAGTTTGTGGCGGGTTGTACGGTGGTGAAAATCAGCAGCAGGTATCAATCCGAACAATTCCTCAGAACACTCCCCATGATAAATTCGGTAGAAGATCCACAGAGATGCAACATCTCTGCGCATTTTCAGTGGGTCAAGTTGGACAGTAACGAGTGTCTTTCTCGTGGCTATCGTAAGAGACTACTAAGGAAACTTAATGGTAGAGGGATCGGCACTTAAAGCATTACCAAAACCTAACTGCGGTTACCAAACCGCCTGCCATGCAGTGCAACTACTGACATGACTCTCTTTCTGGGGAAGGCTTATGTTCAGCAGTGGACAGTTAACGGCTGAAATGATGATATGATCAGGAAAGTAAGTTAACCAACTGATCACCTGGTAGAAAATTTGTGTAGCCATGCACATATTTTAAAATTTAAAGCAAAATTTTATTTTAATACTCAAATAACTCCCTCGTCAAAATATACTATTCCCCAGCAACATTTTCAAAGCCTACAACAATGGCGGAATACTTCATAAATCTCCGATCGATAAGTGCGATTACCGTCTCTTTTATAAGTAACATTATCATTACAATATAGGGTCTTACTTGTTTAGGGAAAGGCCCTCGCGATCAAAAAGCTAAGGAGCGTAAGTAATTGATTGATAGATTCGTCCCTTCCGAGAAACAGCTGCGAATATCCCGTATCTTCGTAATTTCTTTCGCCTACCAAACAAAAATTTACTTACTTTTACTACAATGCTTTCTTTAGTTTAGTTTTCATGTAACTATTTTCTTTATACCATTAAGGAACAAACTATGAACCTTTGCAATATCAGGGGCATTACGTCAATGTTGCCGGCCCTGAAGAAAACTCTTTACCCCTTTTTTGAAAAACTCGCTGCTATAATCTCTTGAGGAAACCTCAATAGGGAATTTATTTCATAACCTGAGTTTTGTGAGAGGAAGCATCTCTGAAATTGCAAAGTATGTGACCACCCAGGCTCTAAAGTATAGGAGTCAATTCCCTGTTAATGGCGCAGAGTACGATGATGGAAAATGGCCGTAGGCATCACGTTAAAAAAATCCTCTAAATACAATCCATTGTACAATCGATAAAATAAAGCGGTAAAATAGTAGTTGATACATCGTGAAGTATTGTTTTACTCTATCAAGTTTTTTAGATTATTATCTTTACGCTATATCCCAACGGAACATGCAGAGAGAGTATCAAATGCCTTACGAGACTCATCTTTATCTGAGGCAATTTTATATATACATAAATTATTCAATTAACCCCTAAAAAAGCATTAATCTCCATCTGATCATAATAATATTATTGGTCTCCCAAACTCTACATACAATCCAAAAATATAAAAGATTTTATTTTTAAAGTTCACACAATCCCTCATGTAATAAAAATTTGACAATAAATACCACCATAAAATTGACAAATATTTACATATCGGATTGTGGGTTGTTTTTCAAAACTTTTTTATTGGCTTTTTCATTTCTTCCTACTACGCTACTTTTTTTTATACAACTTAGAATGGCAAACAAGCTGACGGCCACCTGATGGAAAGTGGTAACCGTCGCCTATAGACATGAGCAGTACCATGGACATAACAGAGTATATTGTTTCGCCCATAATACCCCCCATGCGTTGCCATTCTTGAGGACTCAGGTGTTATTCCTCTGTACCCAGTAAATTCACGCCACATCCCACCCTTCAAACTGAAACACAGCCATGCAAACAACTGATTCACGGTTGAAACACGAATGGGACAGAGGTACCCAAGCAATCGATTTTTGTACAAAGTCTCTCTCTTCTATATAATCATAGATCTAAAAGTGTTCTATTTCTTTTAGTTACTATAAGTTTATAAAGCTTAACCTTTCTTTAAAATCACCCTAAAAACAAAACAATTAAAATACGAGAGAGCAACGCAAGAAAAAAAAGCGTATTATCGAAGTTGAAAAGCAATATTTCGACATGATTATTCCATTGCAAGTTTAACAAGAATGCTGCCGTCGGGGCCCGTTCGTAACCGCCCGAGAAAGATCTAAATTCAACAAATGCTTGCCAAAGGAGCGAACTTGCCTTATTACATAGGAAGAATTTTAACAAGATGCTAACTTGTTTATAAATTGAATTTCTGAACGGTAACAGCTTGTTGCTGGTATAGATTAAGTACGAAAAAGTTCGATGATTCCGTTCGGAAATTGAGGCTGTAATAACGTTGGGAACGAGCCGCTTCGAATCCGTGGTCTGATTCAATTTAGGAGTGGCTCTGAGAAAAATTAAGTCGTTTAAACGCCGCGTCAGGTTAGTTCAGTGTTGCTAGATAGGGTAGTTTTTCGCAATTTTTGGTGAAAATGTTCGAAATTTTTCAATTTTTTTTTTAAGTTTGTTAGAGAAATATAAAATCGGTCAAATTCGGAGAGAATCGGAAAAATTGAGCAATTTTTTTATTATATTTGGAAAATATATATATATATATATATATATATATATATATATATATATATATATATTATAATATATATATATATTATAATAAAGAAATCCTCAAAAGGAGGCACTATTTTTTTTCATTGCTCGTGTAAGTAGTAATTGGTTAAACAGACAAAGATTATGTTTTGGATAAAAAGCAAAGGAAATCGTATAATAATTTATAGTTTCTATAAATTATTATACGATTTCCTTTGCTTTTTTATTTTAAATTTAGGGAATAATAAAAAATTACACATGGCAACGCTAGATTGCTCGGACTCCGGGGCCCAGACGTAAGCGGGATCTGCAAGGAAACTTTTTGTTAGACTTTCGTCTAACCACTCATGAATATCGAACAATGAACGTGAAGTTTCACGTCGGTTAGTCGATCCCACGACGTGTGAGCGTCTACTTTAATCAGCGGTGAATAGCAAATTTAAACCGTAGAGTGTTTGATATCGTCTATAGAGGAATACGTTAGGTATAGGATATCTAAAATAAAATACAACAATTTTATCTAAAAAGCAGACATTTTTTTTTTTGATGGGTGAAAATGGTATGGTAATACCGCCTGCGCTAACGGAATAAGCTGGCGGAACACCTGTGAAGAGTGATCGATGAGAATGAAAACAGGCCAGTTAGCCCATCATGATGAATTCATCAGGAATAAATCATGATAGTTTCCAGGGGGAACCGCGAGGAGGTCGATCTGGTTGGGTATATTGTTAGCAATGGAATTCTCAGTCTCCATTACTAACAATCCCTTTCCCCCCGCAAACACTTTATTAACTAATAATACATATAATATATATATATATATATATATATATATATATATATATATATATATATATATATATATATATATATATATATATATATATATATATATATATATATATATATATATATTCTTCCAGTCAACCTAACACAGTGGCATAGGAAGTAGTGAGTGGGCAGTAGTAGTACAAAACAAAAATTAAAATAAATATTTAAATAAATTACAAATAATTATTATGTACATTGATTAATAATAACAAAGTTATAATTATAAAAACTCCAAATTGGCAAGTCCAATTAACAATAACAACGGTGCAATATTTACGTTTAGTGCCACATTTAGTGCCACCGGCGCCGACGGACGCATGTAACATGTATGTTTGTATTTGCGAACAATAAACACCAACACAATATCCATCAAATGGCATATTCTCATAGCGTATTAATTAAAATGGCTAATATATTTGTAATTGCAAATATTAATTGATTAAATCACAATATAACAAGATATTAAGAACACATATGTAATAATTAATACGAACAGTTTTATATGATTTTACTATAGAGGTCCTAGTCTCTCATTCTCATAGGAAATTAATTTTATTTACTTATTTATTTATTTTATTTTATTCTTTATTGTACACACCAGTTATAAGAATATGACATAGGTAATCAAATGTACAAAGGCGAGATTCGTCATTTTTTTGCTGTTTGTGTGCTGTTAAGTATGTGTATGTTATGTATATATTTAATTGTGTATATATTATATATGTATGTGTATGTATATATGTATGTATGTATGTATGTATGTATGTATGTATATATGTTTGTATATGATAATATCTATATAATAGTGCGCCACCTACCCTTTGTCTTTTTCTCAATGCCCTCTACCCAAAGGTTGTCTGGAAGAGATTGCTTAGCGATAAGGCCGCCTTTTTTATCACTTCTCATTAATATTTACTATATTTGTTATTTCTCTTTTTACTTGGTGCAATAAAGTGTAAAATAAATAAATAAATAAATACTTACAGCTACACGGGTTACAATTAAAAAAAATCTTCGTGAGAGACTGGCGTCGGTACAAGAATAGCCTGTCTTACAGATCACCAGGCTCCCAACTCGAGGACATCTATTTTACTGGATTTGTTAAGGAAAGATTATATATGTATGTAAATAAATTAGTACAATCTATATTATATGCAACGTTAATGAAACATTATTTTAGTTTATAGTTTGTTTCAATAAATTTAATAAGAAGGTAGCCAAGTTTTGTTGTAATTAACACAGTAACACTCTCTAAATGAAATTAGTAGTAGTACAACCAAAGGGAGACTTTGTACAAAAGTCGATTGCTTGGGTACATCTGTCTCATTCGTGTTTCAACCGTGAAGCAGTTGTGTTTACATAGCTGTGTTTCAGTTTGAAGGGTAGGATATGACGTGAGTTTACAGGGTACAGAGGAATAACACCTGAGTCCTCAGGAATGGCAACGTATGCGGGGTATCATGGGCGAAACAGTATACTCTGTCATGTCCATGGTACTGCTCATATCTATAGGCGACGGTTACCACTTTCCATCAGGTGGACCGTCAGCTTGTTTGCCATTCTAAATTGTATAAAAAAAATAGTAACAAGTCGAAACATTACTATTGAATATCAGCAAACTGTCTTTAGAATAGACCACCCCTTTATTTCCCGTGGGTGTCGTAAGAAGCGACTAAGGGAGGGCAAAGGATAGGCAGCAGTGTCCCTCTTAAAACATCTCCAAAGTCTAACTGCGATTGCCAATACGCCTGCCAAGCGTAACAACCACTGGCAAAACCCTCCTAGCCTTCCCAGGCTTACGTTCAACAGTGGACAGTTGAAGGCTGGTATGATGATGAGTCTATACAAAATATATGATGTATAAAATCTATAATTACGTTTCACTCAAACCATCACCTTAAGAAGTCTCCATTTGTACCATAATTATATATTTCACGTCCGTTAAATCTTCACATTGTGTAATGAGATACACGAGCGCCACAAATAATCTTGGTACTAGATTATAATCCCGCCATCCAATCAAACGGCGGTATTGATAATTTGATCCTCTTACCCGCGCCCTGTTATGGGGCAAATTACACCGTGAAAGCCGACACACCATAAAAGGAGGAACTTTCTCTATGTTGCTGTCGCGTGATGACATCGTCGGTTGCCGTTTTGTCCAGGTTCCTAGCTTATTGGTTTTTTTTTATACGACTTAGAATGGCAAACATGTTGACGGCCCACCTGATGGGAAGTGGTAGCCGTCGCCTATAGACATGAGCAGTATCATGGACATAACAGAGTATACTGTTTCGCCAGAGTATACTGATACCCCCAAGCGTTGCCATTCCTGAGGACTCAGGTGTTATTCCTCTGTACCCTGTAAATTCACGCCATATTCCACCCTTCAAACCGAAACATAGCCATGCAAACACAACTGCTTCACGGTTGAAACACGGGACAGAGGTACGTACGTACCCAAGCAATCGACTTTTGTACAAAGTCTCACTCTGAGAATGTTAAAAAGTAAATTATAATGTAAATTGAACTTTTATTTTACTACGACTCTCATTTAGGCCGTTACACGTGTAAGTTGTGGCTAATACAGCCAGCCATCTGAGAACGTTTTATTTATATGTATATATATATATATATATATATATATATATTATAGTATTATTATCATATTAACTTTATTATTTTTTTATATTTACTGTATGCATACAACTTCTTTAATATCACTGATATGTAACGCTAAAAATTTATGCTCTCTTAAAACGGTCAATTTGATCTTAGCCGGTACTTTTGTAAAGTTACTGCAACGTTGCGCCAGCGGTAGTCCTAATTCGGTATGTCCAATCTAACCATTGATTCGTGGACACTTAATGCATGTTATTCAATACAAGCTAACGAATACTCCCATCTGGACAATGTATCGAATTTTTTAATGACACTTTCTCCCCATATCAATAATGAGATAGTCTTTTTCTTCTTCCTTATATATATATGTACTTATTTTTTTTTTCTCGTATATATTTTTATGGTATTCAATTGAAGTGTCAGACATCATTTCATTAGCGTCAGTATATTTTTTATAGAACTAAAATGGTTTCAAACTAACCGCCTGATTTAAGCGGTGACTTCTATATTATCTGTGCTGCTATAGCAATCGACTTTTGTAAGTCGATTGCTTGGGTACCTCTGTCCCGTGTTTCAACCGTGAAGCAGCTGAGTTTGCATGGCTATGTTTCGGTTTGAAGGGTGGGATATGGCGTGAATTTACTGGGTACAGAGGAATAACACCTGAGTCCTCAGGAATAGCAACGCATCATATCATGAGCGAAACAGTATACTCTGTTATGTCCATGGTACTGCTCATGTTTATAGGCGACGGTTACCACTTTCCATCAGGTGGGCCGTCAGCTTGTTTGCCATTCTAAGTTGTATAAAAAAAATACCACTACCACCCATTAAAAAAACCCAAATACAAGGAGGTATATACCAATTATCAAAATGATCAGTTTAGATTTTAAGACGTCGAAAGATAACAAAATATTAATTACTAGGTAAACAGAACAGCGTTAAATCAATTTCGCAAAACATCCCAACGTGAATGGTGTATTATTTTAACAGCTCTGATTACTAACACACGTGAATCGTGTAATTAACACTGAAAGAGGCCATAAGTGGTTCATGAGCGTTAACCGACTGCGGCCCAAAAGGGTGGTTATTGTGGTAATAACGGCCTCGTCGGGCGAAACCTGACCTAATGGCCACAGTTATGTGGCATAATCGCATGGAATACGAGACCAATTAGCGAAATTGAACGCGGTGAGGTATAATAAGGACACCCATGGTAGCTGCACATAGCCAGGTGAGAGAATTTTCAACAGATTAAGGCAAAGGAATTACATCTTGAATGTAAATTTCACCAAATAATTCTCGCAATATTAAATTATTACATATTTTTCTTAATGTATTACTTAATCTATAGGAGGGAAGGGATTGTTAGTTATGGAGACTGAGAATCCCATTGCTAGCAATATACCCAATCAGGTCGACCTCCTCGCGGTTCTCTCTGGAAACTATCATGGTTAATTCCTGATGAATTCATCATGATGGGCTAACTGGCCTGTTTTCATTCTCATCTATCACCCTTCACTGGTGCTCCGCCAGCGTTTCCCATTAGCGCAAGCGAGGTTACCGTACCATTTTCACCCATCAAAAAAAAATTAATCTATAAATATATATTAGGTGATATAATAAATATAAAAGTTTGTTTATTTGTTTTTTTTTTTATACAACTTAAAATGGCAAACAAGCCAACGCCTCACCTGATGGAATGTGGTAACCGTCGCCTGTAGATATAAGCAATACCATGGACATAACAGAGTTTACTGTTTCGTCCATGATACCCCCCATGCGTTGCTATTCCTGAAGACTCAAGTGTTATTCCTCTGTACCCTGTAAATTCACGCCATATCTCACACTTCAAACCGAAACACAGCCATGCAAACACAACTGCTTCACGGTAGAAACACAAATGAGACAGAGGTACCCAAGCAATCGACTTTTGTACAAAGTCTCCCTCTTATATAAATTATGAAGGGTGTTGTTCATTATGAAGGGCATATTGGCTATCTTCTTTATAGGTTGCAATTTAATATTTCTTTATAACAAAAAGCTGCTAGGTTTTTTAAAAAATGTATAGAGCCATAACAAAAGTAAATTTGAATTTAAATATTATTGATAAAAGTATTTGTATAAATATTAATTTGGGATAATTTGTTATTAGAATGTTAATCAATGTTAATAATATTAAAAATATTATTATTATTATATTAATTATAATGAAATATTAAAAAATGTAACGGATTCATTGTTTGATGGATACTACATATAAACATTTGCATGCTGTTAAATATGGCGAAACACACTGAACGTTAAAAAACAAACTGTAACATCATATTATCTGTGTTTCTGGCAAATAAATTTATTTTTATTTTATTTTTATTTTATTATTATTATTATTAAAAAAAAGTAAACATTACCCATAATAAAACATTACAATTGGTTTACTTGGAAAAATATTAATCAAAAATATATCAAAATAAGTTGAACGTATAAGTAAAATTAATATTCGAAATAAAATGAAGGAGACCTATATCCAGCAGTCGATGGATAATGGCTGAAATAATGATGATAATGATGATACTCTAAAATCTAAACTCAGCCATAGCAATAAGAGATATTGAACATTTATACTTATAACTCAGCCATGTAACTCAGCCACCGTACTAGTTTATTCCACGTTCGTTTTTCTAATTCAATCTTCAGTATCCCAATGATGGACCAAAAAATACATATGCCTGCGGGAAAAGGCAATAAACAATGTAGCACTCTCATTAGACCAGGAACTTTAATAGTTAGTCCGTCCGGGTCCTAGTTAATTTATTTTTATTGCACAAGTGAGCCTGTGTTTATTACCACTAAACCTAAGGCACCTCTTCCAAATTTATTTTGACCGGCTCAACCTCTGCTTTCAGGACTATAAATAAGACCGTTTCAGCAAAATACTTTTGTATTGATTCCATTTCCGTGCGGAAACACCTAAGTCTGAGTGGATGGAATAGATGTTAAAAACAGGATGCAATAAAAAAAGATGTATGTAAAAAGAAATACTACGTAGATGCTATATTGCAAGTAATAATAATAATAATTTATTTACCAGAAACATAGGTACATAATATGTTATAATTTGTTTTTTTTAGTATTCAGTTTCGTCATAATGCAAATTTGTAGGTAGTATTTATCACATATCAAAATACATAGTTTATATACATTTTAATGAAACTGTTATATTAAAATCTTAAGTAAATAATTATTAATTAATGATGACATAATACTTTGAGAATTTGCGACTTATTTGATAATGTTTTATTATCAAATAAGTCGCAAATTCTCAAAGTATTTTAAAAACAACTTTAAATATGATTATTCCGCGAAATTTTCTGTATGTTACGCTCTTAGATTATACAAATAGTCTCTCCATAGAAATGCTTCGAGAAAAACGGTTGGACTTTTTCATACAATTTTGCATGATAAGTGGTTATGAGTGATTCCTTTGACTTCTATATTTATTTTGTCTTATAATTTTTTGGATCTTTTTAATGCGTAAATACTCATTTTATTTATTAAATAATACACCAAGATCCTTGTAAAAAAATCTTTGTAAAAAAATAATACGTATCTATAGTGCACATGTAAATAACAAAGATAAGACAGTTCTAAATATTGTGAGCAAGGGTGGACTTATCATTGAAAGAAATCTCTTCCAGCCAACCAAATAATGTGATAGAGGATGTAGTTAGCAGGTAACTGCTTATTTTTGTATACTACCTGATATTTTTGTTATAATAGACTAAATTCCATGATTATTAAATAAAGAATTTACTTCCACTCCAACTTATACTATTTTATCCAAAATTGGAATCCGGTGTTTATAAAACTAGCTTTATCTTGCGACTTCGCTCACGTGAATCAGTACATATAGAATTCTATGTAATTAATTAAAATGTAACCTACTCGTGTACCTAATTTCATTTAAATATGTTCGGTAGCTTTTGCGTGAAAGAGTAATCATTCATTGTCCTTCCTTTTTTTCTTTCTCATTTATAATATTAATAAGATATTACACCAGGTAAATGTTCGTGTGGTCCCGTCATAGAATAGGCCAACCTTTCCTTTCCCGTGAGTGTCGTAAATGGCGACTAAGGTAGGGCGAGGGATGGCCAAACGTGTCCCTCTTAAAACATCTCCAGGGCCTAACTACAATTGCCAATCCGCCTGTTAACCATTAGCAAAACCCCTCTAAGGAGAAAGTTTAAGTCCAGCAGTGGACAGTTTAAGGCCAATTTGATGAAGACACCAGGTAAAAATATGCAAATTCTCAACATTTCCATTGAATTAGATTCCAACTTGCATCTCATAACTATGCAAGTATAGTGCATATTCTTTCAGTCAATTCAGATACCTTTTTAACAATTCCAAAACTCACAGTTAACCTCAATTCTCTGTTAAAATATCTGTTAAAATTTAATTAAATATATTTAATTTTAAACAGATATAAAGCAACGCAATCAGTATGTGCCAGACGGTTAATCAGAACAGACGTGTATACTGCAGTAGTGTCGACCGCAGCCAGTAAGGGCACTCCACACGAGAGCACTCGAACATCTGTCGCGGCGCGCGAGGGCTTACACTAAACGCCGGATTGTTTGCGGGGGATAGTATGAACGCTGCATTTTATAGCGGGCTGTTGAAAGATTTTGTATTGCCCCCGAGCCCGGGAGGTGTATGGGCTTTTAGGATTGTGAATATAGATGGGGAGATATTGATGTAATCGCTACTTCAGATTTCAGAAGTGTTGCCTGCGATTTTGTTACCATCAACATATCTAATATATATCTAATATATAAAATTCTCGTGTCGCGGTGTTTGTTACCAAACTCCTCCGAAACGGCTTTACCGATTTTTATGAAATTTTGTGTGCATATCGGGTAGGTCTGAAAATCGGCCAATATCTATTTTTCATACCCCAAAATGATAAGGGTGACCTACCCCTAAATATATTTTTTTTTATTTTTTTGTCAATTTTTTTATTTTTATTTTATTATAATTTTGCATTGAAAAATACATACAAATACAAATTTCCACGCTGTTACGATCAACTCCTGTTTTTTAATCACGATTTTTATATGCCGCAATAGGGTTGCAAGATGGCAATCGAATATAATAATTGTAGTAGGATAAATTTTCATATAAATTCTCGAAATAATGTATATGGTAAAACATATATATATATATATATATATATATATATATATATATATATATATATATATATATATATATATATATATATATATATATATATATATCCCAATGGACATAAATGTTTACAATATGAACTCTAATATTTATAATCTCCTATCGTGAAACAATTGTGTTTGCATGGTTATGTTTCGGTTTGAAGGGTGGGCTATGGCAGTGAATTTCCAGGGTACAGAAGAATAACGCCTGAATCCTCAGGAATGGCAACGCATAGGGGCTATCATGGGGGAAACAGTATACTCTGTTATGTCTATGGTACTGCTCATGTCTATAGGCGACGGTTACCACTTTCCATCAGGTTAGCCGTCAGCTTGTTTGCCATTCTAAGTTACATAAAAAGATAGTTATCATTGTAATAAAACATGACTACCTGAGCAAAAACTTATATTGAAATATAAAGGAAACGACAGTAATGATCTTTGAAAAGGAAAATTCTAGAACCACTGCCGGAGTTAATAATATAGATAATAAGTTATTGAAACAAATAGATGAAATTTTTGCCTTAAATATAGTTTCACTAAAGATGGGAAATGTAGCGCTGATATAAAAAGAAGACTGTATACTAGAAATATAATTAATTAGATTATGTGAAAGACTAGTTTTTCGCCGCAACTTCTTAAGTATTAATTTTAAAAAGAAAAAATCAAGACCAAACTTTTATCAGATTTTAAGTTACATCTTCAAAAACACAACTGTAAAAACTGCAGTCAATTTGAACAATAGTTTTTGCGTAATACTAAAACAAATATACAATCAGACAGACAAGAATTCTAGAAGTTATTATTTGGGCTTCTAATATCCTTATAATGCCTCATATTAATTTTCCTAAAATATGTACTAGTTTGTATATATATAAATATATTAAAATAAAATAAATTTGGAGAAATGACACCTCAGTGTCGGCTCTGCTATTTAGCTCACTGGACGCCTTTTTAAATCAGCTGCACACTTGGATCAAAATAATCAAAATTTGTCCAAATAAATAAAAAACCGGCGCTTCTAGTGATTCTCGAGCTTTTTAAATTCATAACACAATTTGACGCGTGCGACATAGTAATCCTGCTCTTTAAAGAGAATAACATGTTCAAGTTTATTGTCATGAACGTGTATAACCACTATTTACGACGATGCTGGCACGAAACCGTGTTATATCACACGTCAACATGACACATAAAAATAAAAAAGTACTCACCTAGGGACACAAATGGAATGGTAGATGCCATGGTTCCTGAGTACATGGATGAATTCAGGCAACGTCCGGCATGCGCCCATGATGCTGAAGGCGGCGAGCGCGCTGTTCCACACGAGCAGGGTGCGCCGGAGTTCAAACCTGGCAACAAATTGCGATTGAAAATTAAGTAAATGCATTCAAACATCTAGACAAAAGAAAAATCGATATTATAATTCATGATCATCATCTCAGCCATTATCTGTCCACTGCTGGACATAGGCCTTCCCCATAGACTGCCGTAAAGAACGGTCCTGAACTTTATTATTATTATCTTATTTTATTTTTATTATCTGTGTTTATTCTTTATTCACGAAAAGTTTGTTTGGGTTTTAAAACTTGACTTACATTGTTTGTTCATTGGTCACAAGAACTCAGATTAACTACTCCTCTCCATTCTAAGCTTTTCTAGAAGAAATAGCTATTTAGCAATAAGGCCGCACATCATTGCCTCTTTACCTTGCTTCTACAAGAAGCATGCTGTTTTTTTTTTTTTGTTTAAAAGTTTTCAATTACAATCTATCAGTGCAGGGAACAATAGTTTTTATTCATTAAACACTTTCATTATGTCATTGCATAATTTTTGATGTGAAATTTGGTATTAAATATAGATAATTGGATAAACAAGCTGAAGTGGCAATGGACTGGTCACATAGGTGAAGAGCCGACATTCGATGGAAAAAAAGGATCTTGAGTGGCGACTTTAAATGCAGTATAGGATGACGCCCCATTAGTTGGATTGTTGGATAGTATAATTAGTTTTATTTTAATTAATTTTTTTCATTACTAAGGACTTATGGGCCACCCTGTATCTTAAGTGAATTTCACTGGTTAATCGAAAAGAATTATTTTGTATAATTCCGCTGTCATTAGTGCATGTGCCACTGTCAACATTTAAAAATTGACTACTATTATTATCAGTAGATATTCTACGACTTTCCATATTACTCATCAAACTTCGACCGCTATCCAGGCCACGCACATGTTGCACACACATGTGTTTTACCTCTAAACGAGGCATCTTCAGGCAAATTAATAGATCGCTGCTCGAAACTAGTGTTAACCGTTTGGTACGACTACAAATAACTTAATGTTTTTTTTTCGATCGTACTTACTGTTGGCCAGTGATGGCCTCTTGGCCACATTGCCTTATTTATACCGGAATAGTAAGAAAGGGCGTAAGGAGGCATTATTTCTAGATAAAATTCAGTAATCTATTCATTTGTTTCTACCAGGTTTATATAAATCATTACCCTATATTAAAATAAACTCAAATAGTACACTATCAATACAATCAAATGAAGAAGATCTAATCCAGGCCTCCATTTACACAGACAAATTACGTATTACGTATAACCGTGTGGTCCCGGCATAGAATAGGCCACCCGTTCATTTCCCGTGGGTGTCGTAAGAGGCGACTAAGGGAGAGCGAGGGCTAGGCAGCAGCGTCCCTCTTAAAACATCTCTAAAAGCCTACCTGCGGTTGCCAACCCGCCTGCCAAGCTTGGCAACTACTGGCTAAATTCTTCTTATGGGGAAGGCTTATGTTCAGCAGTGGACAGTCAACGGCTGAAATAATAATAAAAGTATTACGTATAACATTAAAAATGCAATGAAAGAGTATTTACATTCCATTCCACTCGGCCGCTTTATTAAGCAAGTGGAAAAGCGATAAACAGCTAAATTGTAAGAGAGCGGATGTTACAAAACGAAGCGGTCGCCGCAAACAAAAAGCCAATGTGTATGAGACACGTCGATAACATATCAACAGTTATGAGGGAGGTACAATGGATGTGGCATTGTTCGGTTGTTTTTTGTCATTATTCGTTAATATTATAATTATGTCTTTAAAGTTCCAACAAAAAGATTTTACAATACAATTGACAGTTGAGTTACTTATATGTATAATAATTTATGTTTATATATATATTTAGTTATATCTATACATGTATGTGTATGTATATATAATTTTATTTATCTATGCTCTGTTACATACATATATTCTATATAGTTAATATAGTTATTAATGATTTATTATTTATCGTACAGTATATTCTGTTATGTTCATGCTACTGCTCATGTCTATAGGCGACGGTTACCACTTTCCATCAGGTGGGCCGTCAGCTTGTTTGCCATTCTAAGTTGTATAAAAAAATATACCAACCCTATAGACACTTCCTCCACAACCTTTCGGGTTCTCAAAGTTGGCTGAAAAAATCCTTTTAAGGGATAAGTCCGGCTGTGTATATTTTTGCTATAACCTAATAATCTATACTATAAGTGAATGTACAAAGGCATATAAATAAATAAATAAATTATCAGTTTACGGTAGACATGAAAAAGACGTGACCTGACGCTCTTTAAAAAAACTGTATAGTTTTTCATTAAATATTGTTATTACTGTGTCACAATATATTAGCTCTGTGGCAAACCTTCTTTGTTTTATTACAGCAAATGCTGAATGACGACCATGACTGAAATATATGTGTCCGACTTTAAACTTTAGGTGAATAATAATAAAATATATATTCGGGTTACCAGGCCCTACACAATTTTTATACAAATTATTACAATTACCTACATAACCAAATTTTTTTATATTATCCAGTATGTAAATCGTACTACAATGATTCATAGACTGACAGTCTACACCTTTAGGTATAGTGTTAGAGCTAGCCGGAACTATACGCATCAGAAATGTGCACCGTTTTCGCATAGTAACATAAAAACAACACGCGCTTCGACGAACATTCACGATGCACTACAAAACAAAAGCTGATCACCGTCATTACCGTTATTCATATTTCTCGTTTCCTTGTCCGGTACCGTCGGAATGGTCTTAAGGTATTATTTCTCTGGTACACTTTTACCAAAGGTAGACTTTGTACAGAAGTCGTTTGCTTGGGCACCTCTGTACCATTCATGTTTCAACCGTGAACCAGTTGTGTTTGTATGGCTGTGTTTCGGTTTGAAAGATACAATATGACAGTGAATTTACAGGGTACAGAGGAATAACACCTGAGTCCTCAGAAATGGCAACGCATGGGAGGTATCATGGGTGAAATAGTATACTCTGTTATGTCCATGATACTGCTCATGTCTATAGGCGACGGTTACCACTTTCCATCAGGTGAAACGTTAGCTTGTTTGCCATTCTAAATTGAATAAAAAAACACACGTTTGTTAATACCTGTAAGAGATCGCCAATGAAGAACCTTTCTGTCTTATCGGTTATTAATTCTTTAAACTGGTCCGTACTATTGCCACTTTAGCTTGCTTATAAGGATATCCTATTTTCCTTTTAAAAAAATCCTATTAAAACTTTGTACGTATAATAATATCATCATTATCTTATCAGCCATTATTCCTTCTTTGCATGATTTTTTTTATTGGTGATATAAATCAATCATGTTCAAAATTAAAGGAAAAATGCTTAAAAAAAGTAAATTTGACAGCTATAATTTTTTTTCTGCAATGGACATTAAAAAGGTATCCAGACACGATCAACTTAAAATGAACTTGGTCTTTTATATAATTTTTGGGCATTCAATATTATGGATGATGAAAATTTCCACCATTATGGAAAGAAGGATTAACTGTCCGCTGCTGAAAATAGGTTTCCCCAAAAAATTAAGATTTTGCCAGTAGTTGCCACTTTTGGCAGGCATATAAATAATGAGTAGCATATCCAGCTTTTTTATATCATCACCGCCATTACGCTCCGTGTGAATTAACCTCGTTTGTGAGACGGCTCCTTATAAGGCGAGTGGAAAGCGCACTCGCCTTATTAAACGGGGCACAATGAACGTCTAATGGTTACTCTTAACACACTAGTACCTTTTGTAGTCAAAATGAAGCGAATAATGTTGCTATTATAAATATTTTATTAATAAAAATTTAAAATATTTAGTAGTACCGCATTCGAGTATTCTGACACTTCCCTATGGTTGACTGGGAGAGAATGCTTTTAGCATTAAGTCCGCCATGTACACATATTTGTACTAATGAATAAATAAATAAATAAAAAAGGCTGATGTTAGCAACGAATAGTATCCCGATGCGGTCATAATTCCCGACTACCTTAAGTGTAAATTTCAATTTCATGGGAATGGCAACGCATGGGGGTATCATGGGCGTAACAGTATACTCTGTTATGTCCATGGCACTGCTCATGTCTATAGGCGACGGTTACCACTTTCCATCAGGTGGGCCGTCAGCTTGTTTGCAATTCTAAGACGTATAAAAAAATACCAGTACACTTATGAATTTTTTTTTATACGACATATAAATTCATTTTGTACAAGCATAAGTAAATAAAAATAAAGACAACATGTGAAGAATATTGTAACTGAAATATATTATATAAACATTATATTACATAATTTGTACATAATTATATGATATAATTTTTATACATTTCAATATGTGTATTAAATAACAAGGTAAATACCTATATTTATAAACTAATTGCCTGATATAAAGGTAATAAAAAAAAAAGTACGCTCATAGAATGATAAAGTATATATATATATATATATATATATATATATATATATATATATATATATATATATATATATATATATATATATATATATATATATATATATATATATATATGTCGTTACATCTAGAATATGAATCCAAGTAAAAGGAGGTAGATATTAACTTTCCCAAATCGGAAATTACAGTTGTGAAAATATTTACTTTACTTACATTATAACATAAACATTATTTTAAATATTAACCGGTAACTCGAAATGTTAACTGTTTATTTACTCATTATTATTTACAAGCAAGCCACATTCTGAATACTCAATCTTTCTAACCAACTCTAAACTCAGCCAAACAGCGGATTCGCCACCATACAATGTCGTCACCCCAACACAATCTATCTTAATTCACTTACCTCCCTATTCTATTCCATTCAATTCGAAATCCGAACGCGTTCTCGAATTATTCTCGAATCACGACATCTCAAGAAATGAGTCGAGCTGTAATCGAATTACGACCCTCCATTGAGGAGATAGTTTTGAGTTGCACCGCAACGTCTCGAATGTGCCGCGGCGAAAACCTATTTTGTGACGGTCTCTGCATCAGACAAAATTGCATTGGCCCCGTAAATATGTATCTTATATGTACAATATATAAATTATTTATATATAAATATAGAGAAATATTCACAATCATATTAAAGTATATATATGTATGTATATATATATATATATATATATATATATATATATATATATATATATATATATATATATATAAGATTTTACAATACAATCTATACAATATAAATCTATATAATACCTAGGCTCCCAGACGGCTTATTTTTTTTTCAAAACCTCCAACAAATATAGTTATTATTTTGGCCAATATATACAAAAATTTAACAAATTATAAACTAAAACCTTCCTCGAGTACCACTCTATTAAATGGTGAAAACAACATGAAAATCGGAGCAGTAGTTTTTGAGTTTATCGCGAACCAACAGACGCGGCGGAAGACTTTGTTTTATAATATATAGTGATATGAAGAAACATACAAGTGTTTTACTAATAACATATTATATTATCTGTGCTAATAATATCAAAATGTCATTGCAGTTTAAAAAAAAAAAAAAAGTATCAAAACGTCATAATGCAGTTAATCACTGGAGGTGGTCGTAAAAGTGCAAGTGGACGCATTCAGACGCGTAGCTGTCTCTGACAAATGTGCTAGCACCGATTTATAGTGCTCGGGCTTGCGCTAGGCGCCCTAAATCCGGCCCGTCGCTTTTGATATACGATTTAGCGCTTGTTACTCTTATACTATTCGTGCATACGTTGTATTTTATGAGTTTTTACTAAGTTATTGCAGTGTCAAATGTCGCTTTCTTCGTTTTTATTCTTAGAACACAAGTCTAGAAGTATTTTATAAATTGAGTGATTGACATAAATTGAGTGATTGACATAAAGAATGTAATTTTTAAAACTGGAGTCGATTCTGGGACGTCATTTGTTAGAATATCTTTTTATCTAATATTTTAATTTGACGATATTTATGATATTATTGTTTTATGGTTGCCATGTGGTCCTAGCATAGAATAGGACACCCCTTCCTTTCCTCTGGGTGTCATAAAAGGCGATTAAAGGACGGTGATAGATGGGCAACAGCGTTCCTCTTAAAACATCTCTAAAGCCTTACTGATGTTGCTAATCCGCCTGCCAAGCATTGCAACTCTATTGTGCTACTGATAAAATACCTCAAGGGGCTTATGATATGTTCAGCAGTAGATAGTTAAGAGCTGGTATGATGATGATGACGAATATATGAATATATCTATCTATTTAAGAGCTGCGCTCTTGTCGGTGGAGCTCTCGCCACTCACTACGATTTTCAGCGAGTCCCTTCACCTCTTGATACGACACGACACCAACTCCTTCCTTGATCTGCCTGATGTAACTATGTCTCGGTCTCCCTCTTCTCCTCTTTCCTTCTATTTTACCTTCTATTATAATGTTCCTAAGTTCGTCGTGTCGTATCAAGTGTCCCAACATAAATAACGCATTTTTTTTTATACAAATTAGAATGGCAAACAAGCTGACGGCCCACCTGATGAAAAGTGGCAACTGGTTGGAAATTATCAATAGCTAAGCTTGTACAAGTATTCATATCTGTTTCGGTGTACAATTTGTCGCGGCATGCAAATGAGTCGTCGCCATTGACATTTGGAGGCGTAACACGGTTAAACGAACGTAAATCAGCGTTCGGATAAAAACAATAGCTTTAGGCAACAATGGGACCGGTGAGTTGGCGCTTTGTACTACGTACTAGTTCGTGTCGAGTTTCGTACTTACTACACGTAGAGCGCTCGGTCACAAATGACGTGTCGTTATCTGTATACTCGTTGGCTATACGAGACCATGATATTTGTAAAGTTGATATACTAGTTTAGTGTTGTAACAGAAATATAATTTCAATAAACGATTTACATACCAACGGTGAAGTGGCAATGATTAATAAATAAATTGTGTTTTGAAGGCTTTTTAATTTACAACATACATACAACATACGAGTATTATATATTATTTAAAATATTAATTATTTAAAAGTCAACAATATTTTATAAAATTCATTGACATATAATTATTTATAAAACCATAACATATATAATATTGTTATGGTTTTAAAGAAATAATGCCTATTCTATTTATTGTCATATTTATGTAGAAATATTTTAAAAAGTAAACAGATAAATAAAATAGTTTTTGTTTCCTGTAAAGTTGTTTTTTTGATTTATTATAAAATGTCACTTCACCGTCAATATACACACACACGCACACACACCCACACACATTTATAAAAGCAAAAACTAATATTTTCAGAATATATTTTTATAATAAATAAAAAAAGAAATTGCTCTTAAACGGTGAAATGTAAACGGATATAGAACAAAAAGTAAAATCTATTTAAAAAAAAAAACAGTCAGAACAAAACGCCACGCCACAATCAGTCGTGTGAACATCAAAGTCGGATGATTAACGACATACCGTGGCAGGCCTCTTCTTTGAGCTCTCCGAGGAAACCCAATACTATTGATTGAGTTCATATTCAAAGCGCCACTAACAAAGAGCCAGCGTTTCGGTATTTAAGAGTAGGGTTTCATCTTTTCCGCAGTTAAAGATTTATTACAGAAATTCATTTCCATCCTTGCTAATAAGTATGATAGAGAAATTGTTTGTTGCCTATTATATTTAATATAGTATATTTATCACTACCAAAATATTTCTATAATATTCTAGATTTACTCGCGAACTGGTTACCATGAACAGGATATGTTAGTTACCAACTACGTTAAAAATTAGAAAAAAAAATATGCCATTCAAACTTAAACCGCTGAAAGGATTTAAATAAAATTTTGCACATAAATGGACTATAATTATTTATATTCGACACATAGGGCAAGAATATTTTTTATCCAAATTCACACAGACAGTCGTAAGGTGCAGATTGTTTCTTCTCTTTATAACTTCATCTTGTATATATAGCTCAAAATTTTGCTTTTAATATATTTATGTAATCAGTAGTCCAAAAACCAAGAGTTTATGTAAATGCATCAGTTAATTAATGTAAAAGTAATAAACTAATGACGTTTGGGGGGAAAGGGATTGTTAGTAATGGAGACTAAGAATCCCATTGCTAGCAATACACCCAACCATGTCGACCTCCTCGCGGTTCCCCCTGGAAACTATCATGGTTAATTCCTGATGAATTCATCATGATGGGCTAACTGACCTGTTTTCATTCTCATCTATCACCCTTCAGTGGTGCTCTGCCAGCGTATCCCGTAAGCGCAGGCGGGGTTTCCATACCATTATCACCCATAAAAAAAAACTAATGACGTTTTTATAAACCACGAAATATTTTTCTCTCAAAATATTGCAACTTGGAAACTAGATATAAATACTTTAAACGCGACTTCATTCGCGTAACCAAGACATATCGTGAGAATTACCACCATATGAGAAGTATTAGCTAATAAATATTATAGTAAAATACTGGTGATATCAGTATGCCAACTTTTGAAGGTCTAATTTCAAATCTGCTGCCTTATCTTGATACACTGTGTGATAGTGGGTATCTACTTTTAGAATCCACGCGTACAAAATTACAAAAAGCTAATAAAAATAATAAGCTAAAAAATGACAAAAGCTAATATTATATTTTCTATTATTTTATCAATGAAGTTGTGAAACAGTTGTGTTTGCATGGCTGTGTTTCGGTTTGAAGGATGGGATGTGGCAGTGAATTTACAGGATACAGAAGAATAACACCTGAGTTTTCAAGAATGGCAACGCTTGGGGGGTATCGTGGGCGAAACAGTATACTCAGTTATGTCCATGATGCTACTCATATTTATAGGCGACAGTTACCACTTTCCATCAGGTGGGCCGTCAGCTTGGTTGTCATTCTAAATTGCATAAAAAAAAATATATTTTTCATTTATTGTATTTTTCAAATTATGTATTATGTGTATTTTAAAAAGGCTCTCTACTTTTTGTTCTCGTAATTTATTATAGTCCCGTATAGTATAATACCTATAGTTTAGTATTGAATTTTCTACATAACTGTGTCTATCCATTTATCATACGTTATACGTGTATATAGTTAGTATCCGCCCATTCATCGTATTGGGAGTATCCACACAGTGGTAAATTACTGTCAAATGATTTAATATGGTACAGTAAGCAATTTAAACTGTGCAACAACTATATTTAAAGCGAACAAATACCATACCAAGTCTCTATTATGGATGTATTTCAATCCTTACTAATATTATAATTGTGAAATTGAGTGTGCTTATTTGTTTGTTTATTACGTCTTGCTTCCTTAACAGTTCAACCAATCTTTACAAAACTTACAAACATGCAATGTGTGACCTGGATAAGAATATATACTTCTTGTTCGTCGGCGCCAATTTCACCACTTGCTATTTTTGTTTCTTTTATTAAAAATTCAAAAAATTCTAATTTCAACTTTACAATAATAAATACTATATAAGTAATTAACACATTTATGTTAGTATTTATTTAAAAAAAAACTCGCTTCATCGTACTTCATGTAAGTTCAATATCTTGGACTCGAGGATAATTATAAGAAACTATCCAGCAATTTCTATTGTACTAGATTTCAGAAAAAAAGAAATATAACATTCCAACAATTTTGATTATTATGTCTTATATTTATTTTTGTCTTATTAATAAATGGGATGAGGGTAGGATTTATTTATGTCCTATTTAAAATTACTAGTGCATTAGCATTATCGTTGATATCAAAAAAGGGACGATTGACGTATTGCTACTCATAATAAAAACAATATTATTGGACAAATGGGAGAGTAACCTAATTTCTACAAAAAAATTATACTCATTTCTAACATTGTAATTAAACACAAATTCATTTCCTTTATTGTCAAATAAAATATGACGTTATTCTTCTTCAACAATATCTACAGGCTCCACAACGTGTACCCGCCCTCTTTTGGAGTCGTACATAGGGTTTCTAAACCCTGTATTTATACTTGTACCTATTGGTGTTCCAGAATCTCTCCTGGTCAATGATACTACGCTCTCCGTTCTTCTCTGAAACCTAGAAATAACCCTACGAGGCCTATTCAAGTTCAAATTTTCCACCCAGTGTTCTGGCACTCTATAATAATATACGTATACTGCACCCATTACCAGTATTACAGTAAAAAACATGGACACCGCTATTTTCCCATTTATTCCTGATTTTGATAAGGGACTTCCACTTATTGCGGCTGTCTTCAAACCCTTTATCCGGTACTGTATTTCATTTGTTACCTGAGCACTATCACCAGTGTATTCTCTTTTGTCTACCACAACAACTTGAACCTGACCATCTGCACCAAAGTCGTTATCATTGTCTAAAACAAGATCAGTATATTCTTCTCTCTTCAATACTTGTGGAAGTCGACTTATATGCCACAAAATATTATCACTTCCATAGTCATGTACAATTTTTGCAACAAATTCTTTGAAGGACATCATATCGAAGCTCCTATCAACTGCAAAAGTAATGTATCCACCACAGATTTTGCAACAATGGCCAATAGGTTGGATCGGATTATCGCAAGTTGGTACAGGACAAAACTTGGCAGAACAGTCCACATTGATACCGAATTTTTGACATGGACAACCACTTCTCGACTTGCACGAAGTCTTCATGACATTTACTCCTGATTGTTGAAATTTGTTAAGTATAAATTGCTGCGATTGATCTTTTTGCATCGACACATAATTTGAAAATGCATCAGTAGTAGTTATATTAGCGCTTTTTCCAATTCTTATCTCTTTGACTATTTGATTATCATCTGGAAGGATAATTGTAAATTGTGCATTTTGAGGAAACTCTACAATGTCGTCGTAACATGGTATTCTTTCTGCATCAGGTGTTGCATCGTTGAATTTTGTTGAACTCCACATATCGGGTTGAGCCCATGACGTAACTGAATTGTCCAAATAGTAAACATTGCCGTCATCGGTGCAATTAGAGTCATTTGGGTCTGCACCAAAACTAATAACGCCATTGGCAAGAGTTATTTCTCCCTCACTTGGTAATACAAATTCACTTACAGATATTTCCGATTCCAGTCGCACTGATTCAATTATATTTTCAGGGAACACAACAGTTTGCCTGGAACATGGTAATTTTCCGTTCAAAAAATTTACTGGCAAATTGAAACTTCTGTTTGGCAGCCACTTAACTATAGATAGTGTTGTGGGCAAAATAAATATTGAAACCAAGAGAATATATGTTTCCCACATAATTGAAATCGGTCTACGATGTCAATTCAACAAGCGACAAATAACAAATGGAAATTTCATGCACACAGCGAAACTTGATGCTGACAGATGTTTTCTCGTTATCGTAGCGATATTTGTTATCCATGATGTGGCCGTTCGAAACACTATCCCTGTTTTTATCGCTTAGTTAATTGAAAATAGAACTATATTTATGAATGAAATTAAATGAAATGTGTTTTATTTAGCCATAAATTATATTAATATTGGAAACCTCATATTAAGTATATGTTAAGCGATACTTGTATCGTGAAGTGCCTCCCTTCAAAAACATAATTCGTATGAGAAACTAATACTTGCAAATAAAAACTATATAATTAATGTTATCACTATTGTTAATGTTGCAAATTTGTAGATTTTTTACAAACAATAACATATGAAATTTTAACAAAAAACTATGCGTGTATGCGTGCGTGAGAGCGTGCGTGCGTGCGTGCGTGCGTGCGTGCGTGCGTACGTGCGTGCGTGCGTGCGTGCGTGCGTGCGTGCGAGCGTACGTGCGTGCTTGCGTGCGTGCGTGCGTGCGTGCGTGCGTGCATGCGAGCGTGCGTGCGTGCGTGCGTGCGTGCGTGCGCGCGTGCGAGCGTGCGTGCGTACGTGCGTGTGTGTGTGTGTAAATCATGTGCACATAAATACCTATACAACATGTGTATTATTAATATATTACAAAGCTGTCAACTTATATATAGCACTCCTGTAATAATTTATGTATAGCATTGTCATGTGGTCCCGGCATGGAATAGGCCACCCCTTCCTTTCCTGTGGGTCTGTAAGAATTGACTAGGGTCGGGGGGATGGGGGGAAGTAATAAACAGCAGTGGCGCTCTTAAAACATTTCTAAAGCCTAACTGCGGTTGCCAACCCGCCTGCCAAGCGTGGCAACTACTGACAAAACCCCTAAGGGAGAGGTTTATGTCCAACAGTGGACAGTTGAAGGCTTATACTTACGGTAACGAGTAAACAATATATAATTTTAATTTATCATTTAGACAGAGTAAATGATATATATTTACTATTATTTAGTACAATGAAGTCAATTAAATATTCATAGATAATTAAGTATTTAAAATATTTTCGTTTCATATTTTGTACAAGTATAATTCAATAACATACATAATTATGTTTACACACTGGAACCACTTCACTATGAGATATGACTAGTTGGCGTCATTGTTTAAACCATATTACTACATAATGTATCCCCGCTATCCATATGCAACGCTGTATTTCCTGCATGACCAGGGTTAATGAACACATATGTATTGTATTATAATTTATGTGACATTGAGAATGAGTTATACTCAGCTTCTATAGTCCTGGGGGAAATTAAAGCTGACTTGTAAAAACTATCATAGCCAAAGATAAGTAGATAACTTTAACAATCATGTACCCAGGGGGATGAAAGGGATTGTTACCCAACCAGGTCGACCTCCTCGCGGTTCCCCCTGGACATTATCATGGTTAACTCCTGATGAATTCATCATGATGGGCTAACTGGCCTGTTTTCATTCTCATCTATCACCCTTCATTGGTGCTCCGCCAGCGTATGCCGTTAGCGCAGGCGGGGTTACCATAAAATCAGGTGGGGGGGATTGTTAATAATAGAGACTAAGGACCCCATTGCTAGCAATATACCTAACCAGGTCGCCCTCCACGTGGTCCCCCTGGTTACCACTTCCCATCAGGTGGACCGTCAGCTTGTTTACCATTCTAAGTTGTATAAAAACAAACTACAGAAAGTAAATTTTAATTTAGTAAAGTTTATCAATAAATATATATCACTTCTGTGAACAATTTGACTTTATATATATCTTAACAAATTGTTAAACTAAACGTAAGCTCAAGCTACACCCACGCGTACAATATACCACATAATAAGTACGTATATTATATAATCCTCTAAGAATTATTAGCAACCTTAACGTTTATATATAAGAGTTGCCCATAAAAATACGTATAAACAAAAGATTATCCGAGTTCCGGGAGGCATTGCGGCGTTCGCGTGATCCACAGGATTACTCCCATCTTGAGACGGCAATAAAAGTCACGGTGGAGCATGCACGATCCTATTACGGGATACCTTATGATTTATCACAGAATAACACCGGTAGGTGGTTAAGTACAAACCATTAATGACTTTTGGAGGGGTGGAAATTTAATAAGACGCCGCGATCGTGCCAGACTGCGTAGTTATGCAAATTTTATTACTGGAAAAGCCTCGAGATGGAACACTTGGGTCGATGTTGCGGGCGGCCGCTTGACTGTAATTAGTTGTTTAACGAGCCCATCATTAATTATGAACTTTGGGATTTTTCTATAACATTTAGTTAAGTGTTATGTTACATTGAACCTGCTGCAGTAACAAGTAAACAACGTTAATTACTCATTTAACAAAAAAGTAATAAAGTCATGTAACGTTTACCGTTTCATTTCAGATAGGCTGTCTACAAGTACATGTTTTCAAAGTATTATAAATTAATGTTTGATCCGAGAAAAAACAGCTACTTCAATTATGTAAAAATTAATATAAAACTAACACCCATTACAAAAATAATCATTAAAATAATTAAAGAATGTGTCCCACAAAAAAAGACTTTAATTATGACAATACCAGTTATATTGATTTAAAAAACTAAACCCGACATTGATAAAATTTCTATAAGACCAATTTATAAGTACCTAATCTTTCAAATGAAACAGAATTTTCCAAAACGATTTAAAACTGTCAAAATTGTAAGATAATAATCATAAAAAAATATACAACCAAATTGAAAATCTCCTTTTTTTTTAAGTCGGTTGATTAATTTATAATTGAATACATAAAAAACAAAATCTTCTCTCCATTGAAATTTAGCAACTGGTAATATTAGAATGGGGAGAAAGGGACTGTTAGTAATGGAGACTGAGAATCCCATTGCTAGCAATATACCCAACCAGGTCAACCTCCTCGCGCTTCTCCCTGAAAACTATCATGGTTAATTCCTGATGAATTCATCATCATGGACTAACTGGCCTGGTTTCATTCTCATCTATCACCCTTCACTGGTGCTCCGCCAGCGTATCCCGTTAGCGCAGGCGGGGTACCATTTTCACCCAGCAAAAAGAAATGGTAATATTAGATAAACTGTTTAAAATTACTACACCTATGTGTTACATGGTACCCAATAGTTTTTTTCTAATATTTATAACAATATATCTTCTCCAGTTATTATTTTTATCAGGTAATTAATACAAAAAAAAATACAATCTGTACATCATAGGTAGCGACTGATAAAAATTGGAAACGAAGCTGAAGATTGTACTTAATGGCATAACTTTAACAAGGCTTACCTCCAGCAGTGGACTGCAATAGGCTCATTATAACAATGATGACCATCTGAAATAACCGCAACTAGCACGTCCAAAAAATTTACCCGTATGTTTCCACCCTAGCATGCTCTGTTGATCGTAGAACATCGCTGAAACGCACAATATGGCAGATGGGTGGATAACACGGGCCTGTAAGTGTTTGGGTTTTACGGTTGCCCCATCAAATTGTGGGTTCTGTAGGGTTCTGCTCAGCCTTATTGTTAACTTCGCGGTTATGGTGCTCGAAGTGCCGAAAACTGGCAACTTTATAGCACATTAATAAATTTATTTCAAAATCAGTTGTTACAGATGTTTCGTAAGCAATTTGTCGCACTTGAGAATGGACATGTTTTAAATAATATTTCACATTATTTTCATAATTATTACAGTTTTCAATCTCGACCAATTTAGCACAGGAGTGAATTTTTTTTTCAAAGAAAAAAGAAAATAATCGAAATAAGGGAAGAGGTCACATTTAATCATAAGCCACTAGATGGCGTCCTTTGTTATTTTTATAATGTGATTTCAATTATCTTACTAACAACTGTACGTGATTACAAAAAAAAAGAATATAATAGTATTTAAACTATAAAAGTGTATTAATAACGCATAATTTATATACAAAAATTATCACATTTTAAAGTCGGTTAAACAAAACTATAAAGTTCTAAACTGTATTCAATCATCAACAAAATCGTCATTTATATCATACATATAATGTAATAAATGTAAAAGTTTGTATGTTTGTTACTAGATCACGCTTAAACGGTTGAACTGATTAGAATGAAATGTGGACAAAGCCACGGGAAATAACCAGTTAAACTGTAAATATTAATAGTAAATATTAAGTGAAAGTACAAATACCTCCTCTAAACACCTACAAAGCAAACGTATCTTCATTCCGTCACATTACCCTGTTTAAATAAACGTTCCACTAACAAACTTATTATTTAAACATGTCAAAATTACCAATAACTTCTATTACGAAGCAAATAAAGTCTATAATCATGTAAATTTCGATTTTGAATACGCATCATTGGTGATACTATTTCTTACAAAACACGAGCTGCCCAAGGATTCGCACAAAGCATTTCGGGTATATTCTAGTTTGAATAATGGGTGCGAGGTATTTGTTCGAGCGGTTGTGAAAATGGAAAATTAAGTGCGTCCCTTCAGTAAATACTGGAACACAGCCGCGATTGTCGGATGGATCTGATAACGTTTGCACAACTATTGTATGGGCGCGTTCCGTTATGGTTATTTACTTATATTTTGGATGAATTGACAAATTATATTTTTAGTTGATATCGAATGACTACTGATAAACTATCGTGGGCCAATCGTCATTATAATGATGAATAATTTTAATCATTCTCCCAATGAATACTTTGTTAATTTACTTGTTAGAGAATCCGCAAATAAAATAGGCATTGCATTTACACTACATTTTGGATATTTATTTGAGTAATTTTTTTTTTTTTTATAACTAACGAACTGATCCGACTTTTTTATTGTTTTTTTGTTTATGTTACTCTCTGATAATGTAGCTTTTTATAGGTGAAAGAATTTTTATAATCAATTAAGTAATTTTTTGAGTTTTTGTTGTTTTTTTTTTAATGGATGATAATGGAATGGCAAACCCGCCTGCGCTATTGGCGGGGCACCAGTGAGAGATGATAGGTGAGCATGAAAGCAGGTCAGTTAGCCCATCATGACGAATGCAACATGTATTAATCACAATGGTTTCCACAAGGAACAACGTGGAGATCGACCTGACATAGCTTACTAGCAATGGGGCCGTTAGTGCCCATTACTAATAATCCCTTCCACCCCCCTCATCCATTGTTGTGTCAGCCATTAACTGTCCACTGCTGAACATAGATTTCCCTGTAAGTGGGTACTGTTTGCCAGTAGTTGCCACGCTTGGCAGGCAGGTTGGCAACCGCAGTGTTTACTTTTCGTGTTATTATTATATTTCGTTATATTAGAGGGATTGGCATATATATATATATATAAATCGCGATTAAAAGACAGGGGTTGATCGTAAAAGCGTGAAAGTTTGAATTTGTATATATTTTTCAATGCTAAATCATAATAAAATAAAATAAAAAAAATTTGTCAAAAAAATAAAAAAAAAAAATATTTAGAGGGTGACCCACCTTTATCGTTGAGGGGTATGAAAAATAGATGTTTCATAAAAATCGGTAAAGCTGTTTCGGAGGAGTTTGGTAACAAACACCGTGACACGAGAATTTTATATATAAGATATATAGGTATAAGTTTATTTGTAACATATTTGACATTTTTTATTAGTAATAAACGTTCAATTAGCACCAAGCATCAATAAACGAAGTAAACCAAACGTCCTTAATACTTTTATATACATTGCAGTCAATTAACGCAAGAATTTATTGCATTTTTTATAGTAACCCTATAGTGTGTATTGTTTAGGTTGTAAAATTTATAGATGCACTAAAAGGTACATTAGTTTAGGTGCGAATTATAGACGATAAACGGCAAATCCATTGCAGTTATAGCTTGATTGGCTATTAAGGGAAACCATTTATTGCCAGCTAGCATAAGATTTATGTACTGAATCTAATATTTTATATTGATGCACAAGAACAAACGTGTTCGGATTTAGTGGATAAGATTCGAGCGGTATCTTTTATCTTCATAAAAACTCGATAGTTTCAAAGGAAAAAAAATATTATAGGTATTAGAAATTCTAACATTAATATTGATATTCATATAAAAAAAAGACTTTTTAGATCGTTTGAAACTGTCGTGGACATATCGTCACCTCTATGGCAAATTTACGAAACTGCAGTTTTTTCAAATTTGACATTTCTTTAAAAATCTACATTTTGCGTCATACTACTTATTGTGGCTTATTTTCAAATTTCTATCTCTAACGGTTTAAGAAATCGAGTAGCTCGAATCTATATTTTTGTGACTTGCCCAAAGTAAACTTCCTTAGCATATTTTTATAGTACTTTCTATAATAAACACTTTAATTTGAAAATTTCAATAATTATTTTATCAATTTTTCAATCCTAATTTAGTTATTTTACATGAATGATTGCTGTAACGTTGTTATTTAAACTGAAGTTTTGTCCAAAACACGTGATTTATACCTTGGTATATTTACAAAAGTGGCACTTTCATTAGTTTGCCAGATATTAAAAAAAAATTATTTTCTTTGGCAACTTACGAAACTGCCACTTTCATAGATATGCTGTTGTATAACTCAATACCTAGGAACTCTCATGTATGAAGGTGCAAAGTAACGAATATGCATTTAATTCTGATACTTGTAATATAATAATAATTAATTAAGTGCATTCAATAAAAAACAGGATTTTAAAACTAAAATGTTAGCATGATCTTTTACAGTACTCTTCTGTCAAAAGTTATTTGCATTCTCATATTTCAAAACGTTCCCCTGTAAAATGTATCTTTTTCAGTTTCGTAAGTTTACCATAAAGGTGACGATATTAATAGTCGATTTTATAAGGGTGCTGCACTTCCATCTCACGGATTGATTTTGTTGACGAGTGTTTCATTGGCAGAGAGTTAATGCGAGTTTTATTGAGATACAGAGAGCATCTAGGATAATTAAAAAAACAGGAAATCTGTAATTGTGTGTAACTCATAGAATCTGATATACTTCTTAATTTCTTGAAATAAAAAGAGAAGCAACATTTTTATAAATATCCACCTGATGGAAAGTGATAACCGTCGCCTATAGACATGAGCAGTACCATGGACATAACAGAGTATACTGTTTCGCCCGTAATACCCCCCATGCGTTGCCATTCCTGAGGACTCGGGTGTTATTCCTCTGTACCCTGTAAATTCACTACCACATCCCACCCTTCAAACCGAAACACAGCCATGCAAACATAGTTGTTTCATAGTAGAAACATGGATGGAACAGTATCCAAGCAATCGACTTTTGTACAAAGTCTCCCTTCCTTCCATATTTTGTTTATGAAATATTCCAGATTAGCATATATATATATATATATATATATATATATATATATATATATATATATATATATATATATATATATATACAAGTAGTTGGAAAAGTTTGTTGGGTAATAATAACAAATTTATAGTAAACATTTATTTCTTAGTATATATATTAATATTCGGTATTTTAGTATATAAAAATCGGTAATGTAAATCAAAAGGTCGCTGAATAAATGAATTAATGAGTATATTTTATTTGCATTATACAATATAGGGATTAAACAAGACAATTAATAAATGTAACGGTACAGTTGTATAAGTACAGATTTTTTTAATGGGTGATAATGGTATGGTAACCCCGCCTGCGCTATTGGTATACACTGGCGGAACACCAGTGAGAAATGATAGGTGAGGATGAAAGCAGATCATCAAGAAAAAATCCACAAGAATTAACCACGATGGTTTCCAAAGGGAACCGCGTGGAGGTCGACCTGATTGGGTATACTATACTTACTAGCAATAGGGCTGTTAGACCCCATTACTAACAATACCTTTCCCCACATATTTAGCCCATCGTGAAGAATTCCACAAGAATTACCCACATTAGTTTCCAAAGGGAACCGCGTGGAGGTCGACCTGGTATATTGCTAGCAATAGGGCTGTTAGACCCCATTACTAACAATCCCTTTCCCCACATATAAGTACAGTAAGGTGGCAATATATTCCTTCCTGGCTTCCGCAATAAAACTTCGGAATCTTTCAAATGTTTATTACTCAATCACACTTAAACGGCTGAATTGATTGAAATAAAATTTATGTTATATCCTAACTTAACATTTTTTTTAATGGATGATAATGGAACGGTAGCCCCGCCTACTCTAACGGTATACGCTGGCGGGGCACCAGTAAGAAATCATAGGTGAAAATGAAAAGGCAGGACAGTTAAACCATCGTGATGAATACACCTGGAATTCAGCACGATAGTATTCCAGGGAGACCACGTGGGGGTCGACCTGACAGAGTATATTGCTAGCAATGGTACTTTTTATCCCACTGAGGTGGCAATCAAGCATACGGCCCACATGATGGTAACCGGTTACCGTAGCCTATGAACGCTTGCAATAGTATATGGATACTTCATATACCAATTTATTCGAGCAAAGCCGCGGAAATCAGCTAGTAAAAAATACTGTAGCTATTTTAATTTTTGAAACAACTAGCGGCCCGTCTCGGCGTCGCACGGGTGGACATTGTTACATTTTAAAAAGTGGCCATTAAGGCTGCACACGCGACGGAAGCCTAAAAATGGAGTAACTTCTTCCGTTTTCCCAGCATTTCCCTTCACTGCTCTGCTCTTATTGATCGTAGCGTGATGAAAAGTATACTATAACCTGCCCATGAGTATAAAGAATAATTGTACCAAGTTTCGTTAAAATCCGTCGAGTAGTTTTTGTTTCTATAACGAACATACAGACAGACGGACAGAGAGACAAAAATTTTACTGATTGCATTTTTGGCATCAGTATCGATCACTAATCACCGCCTGATAATTATTTTGGAAATATATTTCATGTACAGAATTGACCTCTCTACAGATTTATTATAAGTATAGATAATATTTTTCCATTAAGAACCTCCTGTATCTCTCAGTGTATATATTTATAAACACATATCATATATAAATCAATCCCCTAAGCGCCGCCATTGAAATGTCTTGAAAATGTCTTGTACTCGCATCAATCGATCTACTATAGTAGGCGCATGTTGAAATGGCCACAAACACTGCAAGCTGATAATTTTGCTTAATATTCTATATCTATCATCATGCCAAGTCTCTTGAAGATTAGACAGAGAGAGTGCGAAAGACCTCGTTCCTTATATGTACATCTTTTGTTTCTCACCAAAAAATTATGCTAAGGGAAATGGGAAATGTGAAAGCCATTCCTTCGAATTCATATTAAAAAACAATCTTTCTCATTTCGGGAATATTAAGTCAATTGTGGGAAATTTTTCCAGATAATTGCAACACTAAAAATGGCGCGAATTCTTTTAAAAGAAATGTAAATATTTATTACTATATTTATGTTTAAAATTGATGATACATACCGGCTATGTTATCCAAACTGGATCAGAATGGTACAAAATAGTGCTTGCTTTTCGTATGTTCTTTTAATAAACTTTAATTGTCATGGCGCAGATAATGACGTTTTTAGATCTAAAAATATATTTATTGTTTCTTTTAAAGAGACAGTCTCTCTTAACGAGTGATCCGCAACGACAATTGATTATGACAATCTTTTTTTTTTCTCTTTTAATACATGTAACTCCGCCTGTTCGGGCTCGTAATTCTTCCTTTTCATATTTAACAATTATTTATATTTAAAAAGCATTAACAGATTCCTATGTTCATCATCGTGCAATTTAAAAGCGGCGTTTTAAAATGTAACTTTCAATATAATATTTTAATATGAGAATAACTTACTTATATTTTTACTGTGCATATACTTCACCAGAGGGAGACTTTGTACAAAAGTCGATTGCTTGGACACCTCTGTCCCATTCGTGTTTCAACCGTGAAGCAGCTGAAAAACGTGAACGAAGTCGCAGCTAATTGTCTATCTATAATTAATCTATCCAATAAATGATATAACCAAACGACCAATACTGTCAATACCAACTACATCGCTGGCTTCCCCAATGCAATGAACGAACTATGGCGACAAAGGAATCAATTTATCACAACGCGTGCTGAAAGGTCAGACTTATTGTTGGTTGGGGAACAGGTACCTATTGATTTGAGGTCCTTCACCTTAATCCCAACGGGGGGCACGAATTAAAAAGTTAATCCTTATACACGTAACGGCTCCCGCTGCGGCCGAGTAATGGTAACATTTTATCTTCTGAATATAAAAAAAAAGTGTATTCTCAGATGTCTATGGTACTAGTCATGTTTATATACGATTAACACTTAACAAGGCGGGCTATTATTTTAGTTGTCATTCCATTTATTTATTTATTTTATTCATACTTTCTTCTACACAAAAAATTACAATGAAATAATTTATATTAAATAAAGATGTATAATAGGCGCGCCTAACTCTGTAAGAATAGGGGGAAAGGGATTGTTAGTAATGGAGACTGAGAATCCCATTGCTAGCAATATACCCAATCGGGTCGACCTTCTCGCGGTTCCCCCTGGAAACTATCATGGTTAATTCCTAATGAATTCATGATGATGGGCTAACTGGCCTGTTTTCATTCTCATCGAACACCCTTCACTGGTGCTCCGCCAGCGTATCCCGTTAGCGCAAGCGGGGTCACCGTACCATTTTCACCCATAAAAAAAAACTCTGTAAGAGTCTATTTCCAGCAAACCCTGAAACTTAAATTCCTATAAAAAGCATACAAATATTAAATGTGAAGTGTTTTTCTTTTTTTACCATTTCTCTATCTCTTAACCTACTATTTTAATTTGATAGATAAATAGATACTCTTTATTGCTTCCTCCAAAAGATTACAATAGTAAACTTATTATAAATACAAACAACTAGCGGCCTGTCCCGGCTGCGCACGGGTGAACATTTTTAAACAACATTTTAAAAAGTGGTTATTGTAACAACGATAATAGTTGCACATATAGTATCGCGAAGTTTTCTTGTAGTTATTGAGATTCTCTTCAATATTGTAGAACATACTTTTGTTCTATCACCAATAGTTTCCGCAGCGCACGCGACGAAAGATATTTTATAGCATTTTTACACCTCGGGTTACATTACTAAAGTTTTAGTAAGGATCCCTAATCTTTTCTAGCAATAAATATAGCCTATGTTACTCAGGGTGAATGTAGCTTTCTATAGATGAAAGAATTTTTGAAATCGGCGAAGTAGTTTTTGAGTTCATTCATTACAAACATACATACACACAAAAATACAAATCTTTTCTCTTTATAATATTAGTGTATATTACAAAGAAATAATACACTGGAAAAACAATGGGTGGCTTGATCGCTAAGAGCGATAGTTTCGTGAAATTACTGCTTTATTATAAACTCTATTGTGAACTACCACCAGAGGGAGACTTTGTACAAAAGTCGATTACTTGGATACCTCTGTCCCATTCGTGTTCCAACCGTAAAGCAGTTGTGTTTGCATGGCTGTGTTTCGGTTTGAAGGGTGGGATATGACGTGAATTTACTGGGTACAGAGGAATAACACCTGAGTCCTCAGGAATGGCAACGCATGGGGGGTATCATGGGTGACACAGTATACTCTGTTATGTCCATGGTACTGCTCATGTCTATAGGCGACGGTTACCACTTTCCATCAGGTGAGCCATCAGCTTGTTTGCCATTCTAAGTTGAATAAAGATTTAAAAATAAATTTAACAACGTATACAAATCTATTATGCAATGGAGAATGATATTATTAAAAAAAAAAATACTAACACCTAATTATTAATATAATTATTATCTAAATTATTGCAAATTTAAACAGTGTGTATAAAAAAAAATTAACACTGAAACGCATTCACGATCAAAATGTAATTCATAGGACTGTAATAAATTGTTCCTTTCACACGCAAAATATTAGACAGTCATAAACATTAATCTTTCGCTGCAACATATCCAACATTCCGTCGTATGTATGATTCGCGCTCAAAATACCAACATCCACAGATTATATTTGTCGTGCCATAGACAACAATACTCTGTAGTTCTGCAAGTTCGAATGGAATTTTGAATTTCGAATCGAATTATGGATTTGAACCGTTATTATGCGGTCAAATGGGTTGTTCCGCGTTCGATCTTATTTATGTATTCCACATTGCATTCCTAATAATTCTATTACATAAATTTTAGTCAGGGAATGTTGAGTGAACTTAGAATATAAACAAAAAAATTTGCTACAAAAATAATCAACTTCAAACTTGACGTAACTGGTATGTGTCTAACACAATGGGAATAGGGGAAAGAGATTGCTAGTAATGGGATTTAACAGCCTCGGTGCTAACAATATACAGCTATCAGGTCGACCTCCACGTGGTTTTCCCTGGAAACTATCGTGACTAATTCTTGTTGAATTCTTCACGATGGGCTAACTGACCTGCTTCATCCTCACCTTATCATCTCTCACTGGTGCCCCGCCAGCGTATACCGATAGCTCAGGCGGGGCTGTCATTCCATTATCACCCATTAAAAAAAAATACAATGTGAATTGCGTTCATTTACATTAAGAACACACTTGACTTACAATTAATGTCGCGTAAAGTAGGTATATACAGAATTTTAATACATTGTAAATTATACGGTCGAATTAAGTACCTTTTCTTTTTTGAAATTGGTTAAAAACCAATAAATACAACATCACCCCATACATTAACAAAAATTTTGGTTAGACTTATAATAATAAAATTCATTTAAAATTATATTAGCAATAAAATTTTATTAATTTTTTACTTTCTAATGAAGTAAAAACACTCATTAAAAATTCATAATTGTTTTTATACAACTACAAATGGCAAACAAGCTGACGGCTCACCTGATGGAAAGTGGTAACCGTCCCCTATATACATAAGCAGTACCATGGACATAACAGAGTATGCTGTTTCGCCCATGATACCACCCATGCGTTGCCATTCCTGAGGACTCAGGTGTTATTCCTCTGTACCCAGTAAATTCACGCCATATCCCACCCTTCAAACCGAAACACAGCCATGCAAACACAACTGCTTCACGGTTGAAACACGAATGGGACAGAGGTACCCAAGCAATCGACTTTTGTACAAAGTTTCCCTCTGGTAATTCAAATCGTTAAACTATCCCATGGGAACACATTACCAAACGATGAAGTTTCCTTACTAATTATATTTAAAAATCCGTCTAACTACTTAACGCGCGATTACGTAACAAATATCTAAACATCTTCATAGACTCGCATTTATTTATATTTATCCTCTAAGAAAATTATCAGAATGCTCTTTAAAAACTCATCCAAGTTAATTAGCCTAAAATTGTTTACCTCCATCAAATTTAGTTGAAACATTTATGTATCTCGTATCTCGTCGAGGAAAAATAAAGAGGAGAGTTCAAAATAGAATAAATTATTAACACTTGTCTTACCATCCAAAATTATTACAGGGAAAGGAGATGTTACAACGCGACGTTTAATTCTGAATTTATCTGCTATAACCAAGTCTGAACTATGACTCAACGGGTTAAGGCCCAAAATAGAGGAATAGGAATGCCTTTCATTATACTCTCCTTAATTGTTGTAGCAATAACGTTTAGTTTTGTTTGTTTTGCGATTTCGGTAGTTGGTAATTTTAAACAAATTTGCAACTTAACGTGAAACGATTAAAGTTGAGTTTGGTGTGGTGCACGGATTTGATGTTAATGCAGTTTTTGACCGCCCGCTGGGCGCATTCGAGGTGATCATAACAAATCATCAAGTTGTACATACTTAAGGGATGAACATAATGGATGCTGTCAACAATTAAATGATTTATTGAAATAGGAAAATCAAATGAAAGATTTATTCTAAATATAAAAGTACAAGGCGGTTACTAAATTACTAATTTATGGCAGTGAAATGAGAGAGAGCAAAGATGGGAAGGAATCCTCAGGAATGACAATACATGAGGGCTGCCATGGACAACACAGTACATTCTATGATCCATGGTGCTATTCATCTATAAACGACTCGATTTAATAAGTTTTGTTATCAATGTTCCTTTTTTACAACGATAAATTGCTGTCTCATTCTATCTCATGTAGACAGTAGCGATAACATAACGATTTTTTTATTTTTTTTAATACAAATTAGAATGGCAAATGAGCTGACAATCCACCTGATGGAAATTGGTAACCGTTGCCTATAAACATAAACAGTATCATGGACCTAACAGAGCACCTATCAATAGATTTGTCGCTTCTCTAGTACGCCTACATCTTAACAATAAAATCTTTAAAAATAATAAAAAATATTAATAATAATAAAAAAGGCCGGCAGCACACCTGCAATGCCGCTGGTGTTGTGAGCGGCGGTAGTCACTTACCATCAGGTGAGCCGCATGCTCGCTTGCCCCCTGCGTTGTAAAAAAAAATCAACTGTCACTGTCAACCACATTTTACTGCGAACACATTAAAATATAGCGATAAAACTGCAATAAACACTATCTGAACAAAGATAAATCTTCGTCAGTGTGTACGTCCCTTTAAACAAACGATCCGATACCCCGGCGAGCTCTTAGCATGACTCTTGATGAATTGTCCTCTTGCATAGCATTTAAATTGCACTCCGCATGGGGCTACTACTATAATTTAATAGTATTACTAACTGTATGACTATGCTAGAATAGTTTTATTTTTTTTATGCAACTTAGAATGACCAACTGACGGCCCACCATCACCTATAGACGTGAGCAGTACCATGAACATAATAGAGTATACTGTTTCGCTCATGATACTTCCCATGCGTTGCCATTCCTGAGGACTCAGGTGTTATTCCTCTGTACCCTGTAAATTCATTACCATATCTCACCCTTCAAACCGAAACACAGCCATGCAAACACAACTGCTTCACGGTTGAAACACGAATGGGACAGAGGTGCTCAAGCATTTTTGTACAAAGTCTCCCTCTGGTATTATATTATATTATTATATGGTATATATATCCCTATTATATTTACGGGATACGCTGGCGGAGCACCAGTGAAGGGTGATCGATGAGAATGAAAACAGGCCAGTTAGTCCATCCTAACGAATTCAACTAGAATTGGCTACGATGGTTTCCAGGGGGAACCACGTGGAGGTCCACCTGACAGAGTATATTGCAAGTAATGGGGCTATGTGACCCCATTACTAACAATCCATTTCCTCCCCCGCAACTGACAGAGTTACAATACCTTATATATACAAACATAAAATATACAATCGAATTGGGAACCTCCTTTTATGAATAATCGAGAGATAAATACCCTGTTAGTTGGACCTCCATACAGAGACCTCTAAAGACTATGGTGGTTAGTTCCTAACGGGACTGCTATTCCACTTGCATGAAATAAAAAATCAAAACTAAATAAAAATTTAAAAGCTTTCACATTTATAATATCACTAGCTATTGCCAGCAACGTCGTCGGCGTTTCCGTCGTTTTTCGTAAAATAAGTAGCCTGTCCTTCCTCACGGTTCAGTGAACCGTGAGGAAGTACATAGTAAGTAACAGACACATTTCATTTCACTGTTTTGCTCCTATTGGTCGTAGCGTGATTAAAAGTATATTATAACCTGCCCTGGAGTATGAGGAATAATTGTACCAAGTTCTGTTAAAATTCGTCTAGTAGTTTTTGTTTCTATAACGAACATACAGACAGACAGACAGACAAAAATTTTACTTATTGCGTTTTTGGGATCAATATCGATCACTAATCACCCCCTGATAGTTATTTTGGAAATATATTCCAGGTACAGAATTGACCTCTCTACAGATTTATTATAAGTATAGATTAGGATACTTTTGTGATGCAACTGCAAATGTGTCAAAATGAAGTGACATTTATACCTAATATTTTATTATATTTCTACCTTTCTTGATATAAAATTCATTATAATATTTCCCAAACGACATTTCTATTTTTAAAACGAGCATTCTTTTTTTCTGCAATTTTTTTTTCTAAATATTATTTAATGTATCCTCTTGTAAGTTAATTTGATACGAAGCACAAAATAAAATCAAAATAAGGTAAAACTTCAAACAAAAAGCTTCCTAACGCATGAAATTAATTGTCCACTCCCCTCGGCGCCGAGATGAAATTAAAAAGATAAAGCGCACTCGAAAAGTCGAAAATTCGAAATAGCAAGAAAACCCACCATTATCTCGGAGCAATCTCGTCAAAAACATCCGCGCTAAGGGAGAAATAATTTAATTTTCACGTTTTCACAAAACTGAATGCCACTCGAAAGTGTAAGCCGTTTCGAGTTCCGTATGAAAAAGCAATTAGAATAATGAACTTGAACGGAGGGAAGAAGTTAAAAGACCTTGGCCAAGGAGCAGCGTGAGTCACCTGAAGGGGTCTTGTTAAATTGGTTTTGCTTTGTGAAGTACGGTGGTCGAACCTCATATTTTGTGCGGAACCCTCACGAGTGCTAAGGTTCTCGACCGCAATCAGATTAATGCATCAAGAGCATATTCTACGAGCATCTAACGACATATTTTTTAGACAGGTGAATCTCTATTGTTAATTGTACATTAAAATTATTAGTGTCGTAGAAATATCAGTGCCATATGTGTGTATTTTTTTATGCAACTTATAATGGCAAACAAGCTGACGACCCACCTGATGGAAAGTGGTAACCGTCGCCTATAGACATGAGTAATACCATGACATAACAGAGTATACTGTTTCCCCCATACGTTGCCATTCCTGAGGACTCAGATGTTATTCATCTGTACCCTGTAAATTCACGCCATATCCCACCCTTCAAACCGAAACACAGCCATGCAAACAACTGCTTCACGGTACAAACACGAATGAGACAGTGGTACCTACCCAAGCAATCGACTTTTGTACAAAGTCTCCCTCTGATATTTTCTTTCCACCTTCTGTCTCTGCAACAAAACTAAAAACCTTTAGTACTTCGTTAACAATCTACCACTGTCATTATGAAGTTCGGAAATTATTTAAACTGTCTTCTAACTGGCAAGTCATTATTTTATATAGTCCGCCTTACCGTTCTCCCATGTTATTGGTAGTAATATTGTGTTTGGAACAATCCAATTTTCAAGTCTACAAAACAAAAAAAAAACTTAAAAAAAGAAAAACAAAATTTATCCTAAACCGAATACGTAACCGTTTGCTAATCAGACATTTTCATTTGTCTTCACTTTCGACTTCACCCTAAAAGGTGTTTGCAGCACTCCAATTTTCCAATTAACAGGAGAATTGCAAAAATAAAATTTAAGGTGTTGAAAATAAGGCTCACTATAAAGTAAACGTATTCAAAACTGCATTTCAATATAGCCAAGATATAGTTGTTTTGGAACGGATTCCTGTTTCTTCTTTATGTTATCTTGTTTTAAATGTTTTTTTTATTTTTTTTTTATTTGTGACTGTGCGAATGAACTTACATGAAATGTAGCATTTATACTAATCAAAATCTTAAATATATACAGTTATATATATTAATAGAATAATAGTAGTACTGTTTCCCTAGAAATTAGTTCCTCTGGGCTGATTCATACTGTAACGGAATTGCAATGAAATTAACTTACGGAGAACAAAAAAAACTATCGTGGGCCAATCGTCATTATAATGATGAATAATTTTAATCATTCTCCCAATGAATACTTTGTTAATTTACTTGTTAGAGAATCCGCAAATAAAATAGGCATTGCATTTACACTACATTTTGGATATTTATTTGAGTAATTTTTTTTTTTTATAACTAACGAACTGATCCGACTTTTTTATTGTTTTTTTGTTTATGTTACTCTCTGATAATGTAGCTTTTTATAGGTGAAAGAATTTTTATAATCAATTAAGTAATTTTTTGAGTTTTTGTTGTTTTTTTTTTAATGGATGATAATGGAATGGCAAACCCGCCTGCGCTATTGGCGGGGCACCAGTGAGAGATGATAGGTGAGCATGAAAGCAGGTCAGTTAGCCCATCATGACGAATGCAACATGTATTAATCACAATGGTTTCCACAAGGAACAACGTGGAGATCGACCTGACATAGCTTACTAGCAATGGGGCCGTTAGTGCCCATTACTAATAATCCCTTCCACCCCCCTCATCCATTGTTGTGTCAGCCATTAACTGTCCACTGCTGAACATAGATTTCCCTGTAAGTGGGTACTGTTTGCCAGTAGTTGCCACGCTTGGCAGGCAGGTTGGCAACCGCAGTGTTTACTTTTCGTGTTATTATTATATTTCGTTATATTAGAGGGATTGGCATATATATATATATATATAAATCGCGATTAAAAGACAGGGGTTGATCGTAAAAGCGTGAAAGTTTGAATTTGTATATATTTTTCAATGCTAAATCATAATAAAATAAAATAAAAAAAATTTGTCAAAAAAATAAAAAAAAAATATTTAGAGGGTGACCCACCTTTATCGTTGAGGGGTATGAAAAATAGATGTTTCATAAAAATCGGTAAAGCTGTTTCGGAGGAGTTTGGTAACAAACACCGTGACACGAGAATTTTATATATAAGATATATAGGTATAAGTTTATTTGTAACATATTTGACATTTTTTATTAGTAATAAACGTTCAATTAGCACCAAGCATCAATAAACGAAGTAAACCAAACGTCCTTAATACTTTTATATACATTGCAGTCAATTAACGCAAGAATTTATTGCATTTTTTATAGTAACCCTATAGTGTGTATTGTTTAGGTTGTAAAATTTATAGATGCACTAAAAGGTACATTAGTTTAGGTGCGAATTATAGACGATAAACGGCAAATCCATTGCAGTTATAGCTTGATTGGCTATTAAGGGAAACCATTTATTGCCAGCTAGCATAAGATTTATGTACTGAATCTAATATTTTATATTGATGCACAAGAACAAACGTGTTCGGATTTAGTGGATAAGATTCGAGCGGTATCTTTTATCTTCATAAAAACTCGATAGTTTCAAAGGAAAAAAAATATTATAGGTATTAGAAATTCTAACATTAATATTGATATTCATATAAAAAAAAGACTTTTTAGATCGTTTGAAACTGTCGTGGACATATCGTCACCTCTATGGCAAATTTACGAAACTGCAGTTTTTTCAAATTTGACATTTCTTTAAAAATCTACATTTTGCGTCATACTACTTATTGTGGCTTATTTTCAAATTTCTATCTCTAACGGTTTAAGAAATCGAGTAGCTCGAATCTATATTTTTGTGACTTGCCCAAAGTAAACTTCCTTAGCATATTTTTATAGTACTTTCTATAATAAACACTTTAATTTGAAAATTTCAATAATTATTTTATCAATTTTTCAATCCTAATTTAGTTATTTTACATGAATGATTGCTGTAACGTTGTTATTTAAACTGAAGTTTTGTCCAAAACACGTGATTTATACCTTGGTATATTTACAAAAGTGGCACTTTCATTAGTTTGCCAGATATTAAAATAAATTATTTTCTTTGGCAACTTACGAAACTGCCACTTTCATAGATATGCTGTTGTATAACTCAATACCTAGGAACTCTCATGTATGAAGGTGCAAAGTAACGAATATGCATTTAATTCTGATACTTGTAATATAATAATAATTAATTAAGTGCATTCAATAAAAAACAGGATTTTAAAACTAAAATGTTAGCATGATCTTTTACAGTACTCTTCTGTCAAAAGTTATTTGCATTCTCATATTTCAAAACGTTCCCCTGTAAAATGTATCTTTTTCAGTTTCGTAAGTTTACCATAAAGGTGACGATATTAATAGTCGATTTTATAAGGGTGCTGCACTTCCATCTCACGGATTGATTTTGTTGACGAGTGTTTCATTGGCAGAGAGTTAATGCGAGTTTTATTGAGATACAGAGAGCATCTAGGATAATTAAAAAAACAGGAAATCTGTAATTGTGTGTAACTCATAGAATCTGATATACTTCTTAATTTCTTGAAATAAAAAGAGAAGCAACATTTTTATAAATATCCACCTGATGGAAAGTGATAACCGTCGCCTATAGACATGAGCAGTACCATGGACATAACAGAGTATACTGTTTCGCCCGTAATACCCCCCATGCGTTGCCATTCCTGAGGACTCGGGTGTTATTCCTCTGTACCCTGTAAATTCACTACCACATCCCACCCTTCAAACCGAAACACAGCCATGCAAACATAGTTGTTTCATAGTAGAAACATGGATGGAACAGTATCCAAGCAATCGACTTTTGTACAAAGTCTCCTTCCTTCCATATTTTGTTTATGAAATATTCCAGATTAGCATATATATATATATATATATATATATATATATATATATATATATATATATATATATATATATATATACAAGTAGTTGGAAAAGTTTGTTGGGTAATAATAACAAATTTATAGTAAACATTTATTTCTTAGTATATATATTAATATTCGGTATTTTAGTATATAAAAATCGGTAATGTAAATCAAAAGGTCGCTGAATAAATGAATTAATGAGTATATTTTATTTGCATTATACAATATAGGGATTAAACAAGACAATTAATAAATGTAACGGTACAGTTGTATAAGTACAGATTTTTTTAATGGGTGATAATGGTATGGTAACCCCGCCTGCGCTATTGGTATACACTGGCGGAACACCAGTGAGAAATGATAGGTGAGGATGAAAGCAGATCATCAAGAAAAAATCCACAAGAATTAACCACGATGGTTTCCAAAGGGAACCGCGTGGAGGTCGACCTGATTGGGTATACTATACTTACTAGCAATAGGGCTGTTAGACCCCATTACTAACAATACCTTTCCCCACATATTTAGCCCATCGTGAAGAATTCCACAAGAATTACCCACATTAGTTTCCAAAGGGAACCGCGTGGAGGTCGACCTGGTATATTGCTAGCAATAGGGCTGTTAGACCCCATTACTAACAATCCCTTTCCCCACATATAAGTACAGTAAGGTGGCAATATATTCCTTCCTGGCTTCCGCAATAAAACTTCGGAATCTTTCAAATGTTTATTACTCAATCACACTTAAACGGCTGAATTGATTGAAATAAAATTTATGTTATATCCTAACTTAACATTTTTTTTAATGGATGATAATGGAACGGTAGCCCCGCCTACTCTAACGGTATACGCTGGCGGGGCACCAGTAAGAAATCATAGGTGAAAATGAAAAGGCAGGACAGTTAAACCATCGTGATGAATACACCTGGAATTCAGCACGATAGTATTCCAGGGGAGACCACGTGGGGGTCGACCTGACAGAGTATATTGCTAGCAATGGTACTTTTTATCCCACTGAGGTGGCAATCAAGCATACGGCCCACATGATGGTAACCGGTTACCGTAGCCTATGAACGCTTGCAATAGTATATGGATACTTCATATACCAATTTATTCGAGCAAAGCCGCGGAAATCAGCTAGTAAAAAATACTGTAGCTATTTTAATTTTTGAAACAACTAGCGGCCCGTCTCGGCGTCGCACGGGTGGACATTGTTACATTTTAAAAAGTGGCCATTAAGGCTGCACACGCGACGGAAGCCTAAAAATGGAGTAACTTCTTCCGTTTTCCCAGCATTTCCCTTCACTGCTCTGCTCTTATTGATCGTAGCGTGATGAAAAGTATACTATAACCTGCCCATGAGTATAAAGAATAATTGTACCAAGTTTCGTTAAAATCCGTCGAGTAGTTTTTGTTTCTATAACGAACATACAGACAGACGGACAGAGAGACAAAAATTTTACTGATTGCATTTTTGGCATCAGTATCGATCACTAATCACCGCCTGATAATTATTTTGGAAATATATTTCATGTACAGAATTGACCTCTCTACAGATTTATTATAAGTATAGATAATATTTTTCCATTAAGAACCTCCTGTATCTCTCAGTGTATATATTTATAAACACATATCATATATAAATCAATCCCCTAAGCGCCGCCATTGAAATGTCTTGAAAATGTCTTGTACTCGCATCAATCGATCTACTATAGTAGGCGCATGTTGAAATGGCCACAAACACTGCAAGCTGATAATTTTGCTTAATATTCTATATCTATCATCATGCCAAGTCTCTTGAAGATTAGACAGAGAGAGTGCGAAAGACCTCGTTCCTTATATGTACATCTTTTGTTTCTCACCAAAAAATTATGCTAAGGGAAATGGGAAATGTGAAAGCCATTCCTTCGAATTCATATTAAAAAACAATCTTTCTCATTTCGGGAATATTAAGTCAATTGTGGGAAATTTTTCCAGATAATTGCAACACTAAAAATGGCGCGAATTCTTTTAAAAGAAATGTAAATATTTATTACTATATTTATGTTTAAAATTGATGATACATACCGGCTATGTTATCCAAACTGGATCAGAATGGTACAAAATAGTGCTTGCTTTTCGTATGTTCTTTTAATAAACTTTAATTGTCATGGCGCAGATAATGACGTTTTTAGATCTAAAAATATATTTATTGTTTCTTTTAAAGAGACAGTCTCTCTTAACGAGTGATCCGCAACGACAATTGATTATGACAATCTTTTTTTTTTCTCTTTTAATACATGTAACTCCGCCTGTTCGGGCTCGTAATTCTTCCTTTTCATATTTAACAATTATTTATATTTAAAAAGCATTAACAGATTCCTATGTTCATCATCGTGCAATTTAAAAGCGGCGTTTTAAAATGTAACTTTCAATATAATATTTTAATATGAGAATAACTTACTTATATTTTTACTGTGCATATACTTCACCAGAGGGAGACTTTGTACAAAAGTCGATTGCTTGGACACCTCTGTCCCATTCGTGTTTCAACCGTGAAGCAGCTGAAAAACGTGAACGAAGTCGCAGCTAATTGTCTATCTATAATTAATCTATCCAATAAATGATATAACCAAACGACCAATACTGTCAATACCAACTACATCGCTGGCTTCCCCAATGCAATGAACGAACTATGGCGACAAAGGAATCAATTTATCACAACGCGTGCTGAAAGGTCAGACTTATTGTTGGTTGGGGAACAGGTACCTATTGATTTGAGGTCCTTCACCTTAATCCCAACGGGGGCACGAATTAAAAAGTTAATCCTTATACACGTAACGGCTCCCGCTGCGGCCGAGTAATGGTAACATTTTATCTTCTGAATATAAAAAAAAAGTGTATTCTCAGATGTCTATGGTACTAGTCATGTTTATATACGATTAACACTTAACAAGGCGGGCTATTATTTTAGTTGTCATTCCATTTATTTATTTATTTTATTCATACTTTCTTCTACACAAAAAATTACAATGAAATAATTTATATTAAATAAAGATGTATAATAGGCGCGCCTAACTCTGTAAGAATAGGGGGAAAGGGATTGTTAGTAATGGAGACTGAGAATCCCATTGCTAGCAATATACCCAATCGGGTCGACCTTCTCGCGGTTCCCCCTGGAAACTATCATGGTTAATTCCTAATGAATTCATGATGATGGGCTAACTGGCCTGTTTTCATTCTCATCGAACACCCTTCACTGGTGCTCCGCCAGCGTATCCCGTTAGCGCAAGCGGGGTCACCGTACCATTTTCACCCATAAAAAAAAACTCTGTAAGAGTCTATTTCCAGCAAACCCTGAAACTTAAATTCCTATAAAAAGCATACAAATATTAAATGTGAAGTGTTTTTCTTTTTTTACCATTTCTCTATCTCTTAACCTACTATTTTAATTTGATAGATAAATAGATACTCTTTATTGCTTCCTCCAAAAGATTACAATAGTAAACTTATTATAAATACAAACAACTAGCGGCCTGTCCCGGCTGCGCACGGGTGAACATTTTTAAACAACATTTTAAAAAGTGGTTATTGTAACAACGATAATAGTTGCACATATAGTATCGCGAAGTTTTCTTGTAGTTATTGAGATTCTCTTCAATATTGTAGAACATACTTTTGTTCTATCACCAATAGTTTCCGCAGCGCACGCGACGAAAGATATTTTATAGCATTTTTACACCTCGGGTTACATTACTAAAGTTTTAGTAAGGATCCCTAATCTTTTCTAGCAATAAATATAGCCTATGTTACTCAGGGTGAATGTAGCTTTCTATAGATGAAAGAATTTTTGAAATCGGCGAAGTAGTTTTTGAGTTCATTCATTACAAACATACATACACACAAAAATACAAATCTTTTCTCTTTATAATATTAGTGTATATTACAAAGAAATAATACACTGGAAAAACAATGGGTGGCTTGATCGCTAAGAGCGATAGTTTCGTGAAATTACTGCTTTATTATAAACTCTATTGTGAACTACCACCAGAGGGAGACTTTGTACAAAAGTCGATTACTTGGATACCTCTGTCCCATTCGTGTTCCAACCGTAAAGCAGTTGTGTTTGCATGGCTGTGTTTCGGTTTGAAGGGTGGGATATGACGTGAATTTACTGGGTACAGAGGAATAACACCTGAGTCCTCAGGAATGGCAACGCATGGGGGGTATCATGGGTGACACAGTATACTCTGTTATGTCCATGGTACTGCTCATGTCTATAGGCGACGGTTACCACTTTCCATCAGGTGAGCCATCAGCTTGTTTGCCATTCTAAGTTGAATAAAGATTTAAAAATAAATTTAACAACGTATACAAATCTATTATGCAATGGAGAATGATATTATTAAAAAAAAAAATACTAACACCTAATTATTAATATAATTATTATCTAAATTATTGCAAATTTAAACAGTGTGTATAAAAAAAAATTAACACTGAAACGCATTCACGATCAAAATGTAATTCATAGGACTGTAATAAATTGTTCCTTTCACACGCAAAATATTAGACAGTCATAAACATTAATCTTTCGCTGCAACATATCCAACATTCCGTCGTATGTATGATTCGCGCTCAAAATACCAACATCCACAGATTATATTTGTCGTGCCATAGACAACAATACTCTGTAGTTCTGCAAGTTCGAATGGAATTTTGAATTTCGAATCGAATTATGGATTTGAACCGTTATTATGCGGTCAAATGGGTTGTTCCGCGTTCGATCTTATTTATGTATTCCACATTGCATTCCTAATAATTCTATTACATAAATTTTAGTCAGGGAATGTTGAGTGAACTTAGAATATAAACAAAAAAATTTGCTACAAAAATAATCAACTTCAAACTTGACGTAACTGGTATGTGTCTAACACAATGGGAATAGGGGAAAGAGATTGCTAGTAATGGGATTTAACAGCCTCGGTGCTAACAATATACAGCTATCAGGTCGACCTCCACGTGGTTTTCCCTGGAAACTATCGTGACTAATTCTTGTTGAATTCTTCACGATGGGCTAACTGACCTGCTTCATCCTCACCTTATCATCTCTCACTGGTGCCCCGCCAGCGTATACCGATAGCTCAGGCGGGGCTGTCATTCCATTATCACCCATTAAAAAAAAATACAATGTGAATTGCGTTCATTTACATTAAGAACACACTTGACTTACAATTAATGTCGCGTAAAGTAGGTATATACAGAATTTTAATACATTGTAAATTATACGGTCGAATTAAGTACCTTTTCTTTTTTGAAATTGGTTAAAAACCAATAAATACAACATCACCCCATACATTAACAAAAATTTTGGTTAGACTTATAATAATAAAATTCATTTAAAATTATATTAGCAATAAAATTTTATTAATTTTTTACTTTCTAATGAAGTAAAAACACTCATTAAAAATTCATAATTGTTTTTATACAACTACAAATGGCAAACAAGCTGACGGCTCACCTGATGGAAAGTGGTAACCGTCCCCTATATACATAAGCAGTACCATGGACATAACAGAGTATGCTGTTTCGCCCATGATACCACCCATGCGTTGCCATTCCTGAGGACTCAGGTGTTATTCCTCTGTACCCAGTAAATTCACGCCATATCCCACCCTTCAAACCGAAACACAGCCATGCAAACACAACTGCTTCACGGTTGAAACACGAATGGGACAGAGGTACCCAAGCAATCGACTTTTGTACAAAGTTTCCCTCTGGTAATTCAAATCGTTAAACTATCCCATGGGAACACATTACCAAACGATGAAGTTTCCTTACTAATTATATTTAAAAATCCGTCTAACTACTTAACGCGCGATTACGTAACAAATATCTAAACATCTTCATAGACTCGCATTTATTTATATTTATCCTCTAAGAAAATTATCAGAATGCTCTTTAAAAACTCATCCAAGTTAATTAGCCTAAAATTGTTTACCTCCATCAAATTTAGTTGAAACATTTATGTATCTCGTATCTCGTCGAGGAAAAATAAAGAGGAGAGTTCAAAATAGAATAAATTATTAACACTTGTCTTACCATCCAAAATTATTACAGGGAAAGGAGATGTTACAACGCGACGTTTAATTCTGAATTTATCTGCTATAACCAAGTCTGAACTATGACTCAACGGGTTAAGGCCCAAAATAGAGGAATAGGAATGCCTTTCATTATACTCTCCTTAATTGTTGTAGCAATAACGTTTAGTTTTGTTTGTTTTGCGATTTCGGTAGTTGGTAATTTTAAACAAATTTGCAACTTAACGTGAAACGATTAAAGTTGAGTTTGGTGTGGTGCACGGATTTGATGTTAATGCAGTTTTTGACCGCCCGCTGGGCGCATTCGAGGTGATCATAACAAATCATCAAGTTGTACATACTTAAGGGATGAACATAATGGATGCTGTCAACAATTAAATGATTTATTGAAATAGGAAAATCAAATGAAAGATTTATTCTAAATATAAAAATACAAGGCGGTTACTAAATTACTAATTTATGGCAGTGAAATGAGAGAGAGCAAAGATGGGAAGGAATCCTCAGGAATGACAATACATGAGGGCTGCCATGGACAACACAGTACATTCTATGATCCATGGTGCTATTCATCTATAAACGACTCGATTTAATAAGTTTTGTTATCAATGTTCCTTTTTTACAACGATAAATTGCTGTCTCATTCTATCTCATGTAGACAGTAGCGATAACATAACGATTTTTTTATTTTTTTTAATACAAATTAGAATGGCAAATGAGCTGACAATCCACCTGATGGAAATTGGTAACCGTTGCCTATAAACATAAACAGTATCATGGACCTAACAGAGCACCTATCAATAGATTTGTCGCTTCTCTAGTACGCCTACATCTTAACAATAAAATCTTTAAAAATAATAAAAAATATTAATAATAATAAAAAAGGCCGGCAGCACACCTGCAATGCCGCTGGTGTTGTGAGCGGCGGTAGTCACTTACCATCAGGTGAGCCGCATGCTCGCTTGCCCCCTGCGTTGTAAAAAAAAATCAACTGTCACTGTCAACCACATTTTACTGCGAACACATTAAAATATAGCGATAAAACTGCAATAAACACTATCTGAACAAAGATAAATCTTCGTCAGTGTGTACGTCCCTTTAAACAAACGATCCGATACCCCGGCGAGCTCTTAGCATGACTCTTGATGAATTGTCCTCTTGCATAGCATTTAAATTGCACTCCGCATGGGGCTACTACTATAATTTAATAGTATTACTAACTGTATGACTATGCTAGAATAGTTTTATTTTTTTTATGCAACTTAGAATGACCAACTGACGGCCCACCATCACCTATAGACGTGAGCAGTACCATGAACATAATAGAGTATACTGTTTCGCTCATGATACTTCCCATGCGTTGCCATTCCTGAGGACTCAGGTGTTATTCCTCTGTACCCTGTAAATTCATTACCATATCTCACCCTTCAAACCGAAACACAGCCATGCAAACACAACTGCTTCACGGTTGAAACACGAATGGGACAGAGGTGCTCAAGCATTTTTGTACAAAGTCTCCCTCTGGTATTATATTATATTATTATATGGTATATATATCCCTATTATATTTACGGGATACGCTGGCGGAGCACCAGTGAAGGGTGATCGATGAGAATGAAAACAGGCCAGTTAGTCCATCCTAACGAATTCAACTAGAATTGGCTACGATGGTTTCCAGGGGGAACCACGTGGAGGTCCACCTGACAGAGTATATTGCAAGTAATGGGGCTATGTGACCCCATTACTAACAATCCATTTCCTCCCCCGCAACTGACAGAGTTACAATACCTTATATATACAAACATAAAATATACAATCGAATTGGGAACCTCCTTTTATGAATAATCGAGAGATAAATACCCTGTTAGTTGGACCTCCATACAGAGACCTCTAAAGACTATGGTGGTTAGTTCCTAACGGGACTGCTATTCCACTTGCATGAAATAAAAAATCAAAACTAAATAAAAATTTAAAAGCTTTCACATTTATAATATCACTAGCTATTGCCAGCAACGTCGTCGGCGTTTCCGTCGTTTTTCGTAAAATAAGTAGCCTGTCCTTCCTCACGGTTCAGTGAACCGTGAGGAAGTACATAGTAAGTAACAGACACATTTCATTTCACTGTTTTGCTCCTATTGGTCGTAGCGTGATTAAAAGTATATTATAACCTGCCCTGGAGTATGAGGAATAATTGTACCAAGTTCTGTTAAAATTCGTCTAGTAGTTTTTGTTTCTATAACGAACATACAGACAGACAGACAGACAAAAATTTTACTTATTGCGTTTTTGGGATCAATATCGATCACTAATCACCCCCTGATAGTTATTTTGGAAATATATTCCAGGTACAGAATTGACCTCTCTACAGATTTATTATAAGTATAGATTAGGATACTTTTGTGATGCAACTGCAAATGTGTCAAAATGAAGTGACATTTATACCTAATATTTTATTATATTTCTACCTTTCTTGATATAAAATTCATTATAATATTTCCCAAACGACATTTCTATTTTTAAAACGAGCATTCTTTTTTTCTGCAATTTTTTTTTCTAAATATTATTTAATGTATCCTCTTGTAAGTTAATTTGATACGAAGCACAAAATAAAATCAAAATAAGGTAAAACTTCAAACAAAAAGCTTCCTAACGCATGAAATTAATTGTCCACTCCCCTCGGCGCCGAGATGAAATTAAAAAGATAAAGCGCACTCGAAAAGTCGAAAATTCGAAATAGCAAGAAAACCCACCATTATCTCGGAGCAATCTCGTCAAAAACATCCGCGCTAAGGGAGAAATAATTTAATTTTCACGTTTTCACAAAACTGAATGCCACTCGAAAGTGTAAGCCGTTTCGAGTTCCGTATGAAAAAGCAATTAGAATAATGAACTTGAACGGAGGGAAGAAGTTAAAAGACCTTGGCCAAGGAGCAGCGTGAGTCACCTGAAGGGGTCTTGTTAAATTGGTTTTGCTTTGTGAAGTACGGTGGTCGAACCTCATATTTTGTGCGGAACCCTCACGAGTGCTAAGGTTCTCGACCGCAATCAGATTAATGCATCAAGAGCATATTCTACGAGCATCTAACGACATATTTTTTAGACAGGTGAATCTCTATTGTTAATTGTACATTAAAATTATTAGTGTCGTAGAAATATCAGTGCCATATGTGTGTATTTTTTTATGCAACTTATAATGGCAAACAAGCTGACGACCCACCTGATGGAAAGTGGTAACCGTCGCCTATAGACATGAGTAATACCATGACATAACAGAGTATACTGTTTCCCCCATACGTTGCCATTCCTGAGGACTCAGATGTTATTCATCTGTACCCTGTAAATTCACGCCATATCCCACCCTTCAAACCGAAACACAGCCATGCAAACAACTGCTTCACGGTACAAACACGAATGAGACAGTGGTACCTACCCAAGCAATCGACTTTTGTACAAAGTCTCCCTCTGATATTTTCTTTCCACCTTCTGTCTCTGCAACAAAACTAAAAACCTTTAGTACTTCGTTAACAATCTACCACTGTCATTATGAAGTTCGGAAATTATTTAAACTGTCTTCTAACTGGCAAGTCATTATTTTATATAGTCCGCCTTACCGTTCTCCCATGTTATTGGTAGTAATATTGTGTTTGGAACAATCCAATTTTCAAGTCTACAAAACAAAAAAAAAACTTAAAAAAAGAAAAACAAAATTTATCCTAAACCGAATACGTAACCGTTTGCTAATCAGACATTTTCATTTGTCTTCACTTTCGACTTCACCCTAAAAGGTGTTTGCAGCACTCCAATTTTCCAATTAACAGGAGAATTGCAAAAATAAAATTTAAGGTGTTGAAAATAAGGCTCACTATAAAGTAAACGTATTCAAAACTGCATTTCAATATAGCCAAGATATAGTTGTTTTGGAACGGATTCCTGTTTCTTCTTTATGTTATCTTGTTTTAAATGTTTTTTTTATTTTTTTTTTATTTGTGACTGTGCGAATGAACTTACATGAAATGTAGCATTTATACTAATCAAAATCTTAAATATATACAGTTATATATATTAATAGAATAATAGTAGTACTGTTTCCCTAGAAATTAGTTCCTCTGGGCTGATTCATACTGTAACGGAATTGCAATGAAATTAACTTACGGAGAACAAACAAAGCTCGATAATATCAATACATCCAGTGTGTTGCTATCAACGATACTATATATTTTAAAATATTCATAATATTTTAATACTCTTTGTATTTAATAAATAATCTATATATTAATACGTGAAATACTTTGCAGCCCTTTTTAAGAGAATTGCACGGACGGAGAAGTATGAAATTTCGCACACTTATAGTTTTAAAATAATCAATCAATAATCAATAAAAAAAAAACATTACACACACTACCGTGTATTTGACACAAACACGCATATATGCTCTTTTGTTTATTGTTAACTAGCGACCCGCCCCGGCTTCGCATGGGTGTACACTACATCTCATCACATTAGAAATCTCTAAAATTATCAGTGTTTCTCTACTATATTATGCATGTATTATACATATAAACCTTCCTCTTGAATCACTCTATCTATTAAAAAAGACCGCTTCAAAATCTGTTGCGTAGTTTTAAAGATTTAAGAATACATAGAGACGGACAGTCAGCGACAGTAACTTTATTTTATACTATGTAGTGAAGTCTACAGTTAAATTGAGAATAGATTAATATTGTCTTTAATATTATTTGTCTATAGTGTTACTGAATGTCAATTTATTTCAATATAGGTATGTTATGGTCGAATTCCGATCACTGGACTACCACTAGTAATAATAATTACTATATACCTAATACTCGTATATAAACAGCGTAAGGAAAGCGATTGTTAGTGATGGAGACAGAATCCCATTGCTAGCAATATATCCAACCAGGTCGACCTCCTCGCGGTTCCCCCTGGAAACTATCATGGTTAATTCCTGATGAATTCATCATGATGGGCTAACTGGCCTGTTTTCATTCTCATCTATCACCCTTCACTGGTGCTCCGCCAGCGTATCCCGTTAACGCAGGCGGGTTACCATAAACCAAATATATATATATATATATATATATATATATATATATATATATATATATATATATATGTTGGATGTTATACAACTAGTAAACATCCATACTAACATTATAAATGTAAAAATGACTTCGTTTATTTGTCAGTTTTTTACGTCTTGCTTCAACCAATCTTGATCTTGAACCTTTAAATAGTAGAATAAATAAGCAGTCAATCTTTGTACCTCTTCTAGTTAGTTTATATATGCATTGAAGTACTTGAGGTAACTTTAGGCAGACCAATTACGAAAGAACGATAGCCAATAAATGAAAAGTGACTGACGCTACACCGTGTATTAAGTTCTCCATAGCATTTTCATTTCAGCTTAACAGATTTTCCGTTATTCCAATTCTGAATTATACTAAGAATGTTTAAGTTTCATACTCTCTTCTAATTTGTTTAATTTATTTTGGATAACAACAGCGTTACATGATTAAATATATATTACATATTTACTAAATGATAGCTATCCATATATAATGAGAGTTATCCACAGCGTAATACATAGGCGCTCGTTGAGAGTTAACAGTTATAATTATATCACCAGAGGGAGACTTTGTACAAAAGTCGATTGCTTGGGTACCTCTGTCCAATTCGTGTTACAACCGTGAAGCAGTTGTGTTTGCATGGCTGTGTTTCGGTTTGAAGGGTGGGATATGGCGTGAATTTACTGGGTACAGAGGAATAACACCTGAATCCTCAGGAATGACAACGCATGGGGGGTATCATGGGCGAAACAGTATACTCTGTTATGTCCATAGTACTGCTCATGTCTATAGGCGACGGTTACCACTTTCCATCATACTACTTTGTTATAAAATGTTTTTTAATTTTATTTGTAAACCACTGTTGGTTTTTTTTAATAAATAAATAAATTACACTAATAAATATTTCTAAATAGATGCAACAGCAGTTTCTTTATAACCAATTAGAAAACTTCAAATGAATACCGATAAATTATCCATCACAGATTCTAATCTATTAATTATTAATTCATCTAAAATGCTTTTGCTTTTTTTATGAGTAAAAGCGATCAAAAATAAAAAATGTTCTCACCGTTGACGGACTGCAAAATTACAAGCTTGTCCTAACCTCGTTTCGACTGCACGAAATCTCAACCATAACCCCACCAGATTCGAAAGGTCATAAATTGACGCAATTGTTCCCTCAGGGAAAGTTCTGGGGAATTATTAGCATAAATACGCACTTACTAAGCTAAACGCAAACATGACGCGCGATCAGTATGAGCGGGCCCTTAAGGCGAGCTTTTCAGGAGAAAATATTAAAGGAAAATGTAGCAATTTTTTTTTTTTATGTTATTCCCTTAAGTCTGTATTATAGTGACTGTAATAAGATTTGATATGAGCATAATAATATTTACGATGTGTGTTAGTGAGATATTGCAGTGAAATTACTTGATACTCGAATGAACAGAAATTATGTCGTTGAATTACTTTTAATGAACATATTAGTAAAGTGTATTTATATATACACTCATAGACATATCTAAACGTTTACGAGGTAGTTAATCGTTACTTCTTTGATTTAAAAGTGGCAGACAAGCATTTTTTGTACCATTATTTTTATTATTATTATTGGTATTACGCGCGCTTTGTCTACCCTAAAAAATCCTCTCTCTCCCCTTTTGAAGAATTCCGTGCTGTAGTCTCTTGGAAAAACTTATAGCTTATTTAATGTAAACAGTATTAATTAAAAAAAACTAATTGATATTATGTTGACTTTGGTTAAGTTTCATTAAAATGAAATGACCATAAACACTAAAATTCAAAAAATTTGAATCTATTTTGCATAATTTGATTAATTAAGAAATTGCTTCTTAGATCCCATCGTAAAATAAAAATCAACTTTAGCACTGCATTATACAATTTTAGTTTAATCTTTATTAATTTTTACTTTTTTTTATTATATTATATCATTTATTTATTTTCATATCTATAGGCAACGGTTATCACTTTCCATCAGGTGGCCGTCAGCTTGTTTGCCATTTTAAGTTACATAAAAAAAAAACTTTTTTACACATAGTTAAAAAAAGAAAGGTGGTAATTTATGTTACACAAAATCTTCGCTAAAATAAAAATTTATTTAATCATAGAAATATCAACTTTATTAATGCCTCATTTCGCTAACTCGAACCGTCGTGTTCCTCCCCAACTAGTGCCTAAACTCGATTATTCAGCGATATTTAGTGATGATTTACTCGGAATTCCGAAATGTCAGTATTCGATTCTGCTGTAGCAGCGTTATGGTTTAATTATCGCATAGACAGACAATAAATTTATTAATTCAATATTAAAAATTATTTACATATTTCGCATACCAGTTTGATACTATTTAATGATTACTTAGCTTGATTTTTATCAAGCAAGAATGAATGGAGATGTCGGTAGGGGCCACCCTAGACGGACGTATGTCGACCAAATAGGCGTCGTGCTGAAGAAGGGCCAAATTAAAAGTACCCGTAACCGGCGAGCGTGTATGAAAAGATTGATGAATGTGGAAGAAGCGAAAGAGGTTTGTTTGAATCGAAGCATTTGGCGTTCCATTGTTTCTGCCTACCCTAATGGGAGACAGGCGTGACTGATATGTATGTATATTAGCTTGATTTTTTTAAACCATAGAGGTAGCATATGCATACAGCCTATCTAATGGTAAATTGTTTTAGTTTGTTTTAGTAATATAGCCTATCAGGTCGACATCCACTCGGTTCCCCCTGGAAACCATCGTGGTTAATAAATAGTGGAATTGGTCACTATGGGCCAACTGACCTGCCTTCATTCTCACCTGTCACCCTTCACTGGTGCCCCGCCAGCGTATACCGATAGCGCAGGTGGGGTTACCATTCCATTATCACCCATTAAAAAAATAGCCGGTTCGTCAAAATAACGATAGAAACCAATATATAAAAATGTATACTACATACATACAGTATACAAACGCTAAATAGCACGCCGACATTTACCATTCACAGTTTCACAGTGCTGTCAACCCGTTCACATACGTTATTATTTCAATAAAAGCGCGTAACATATCTAAGCGAGTTCCGTACCTACATCACGCTCGCCGGCTCATTTCCTCCGTCCTATCTCACACCTGCCCTTTCTTATGTTTACACGCGAAATACCAATATTTTCACATCAAAACCTTTTCTGGAGATACAAACAGTGTAATACTGAACCTTAATATATTTAACATAGAGTTCTGTTTTGCATGACAATCGGTTGTGGGAAATTGATGTCTTATGTTATGTCCATAACAGAACCAACTACAATGTATCACTGAGATATATATATATCACTGAGATAGATATATATTGCCACAGCCTACGAAAGCCTGCAATACCAGACATCATGCGCGCGTTGCCAACCCTGAAGAAATCTCATTACCCTTTTTTTTTAAGAACCCCATACTGTAGGCTTTTCGGAAATCCTCGAAATTAGCTAATACTTACTGTACTTAGAACCTTCTTTTTTTTTTAATTATTTAAATATTAACACATGCCACAATTGCTTGACGTAACTTTTTGAAACCTATAGCGAAAAGGGAACTGCATTGAACTCTTCCAAAATACCAATATATTACATATACTGTATCAGCTTAAGCTCAATCAGGAACACTGAAGAACTAGATAAGTTGGGTCAAAAGTCTGCTGCCGATGGTGTCGAATAAAACAACCTATTCAGTAGGAACGACAGGAAACTTTAATAAATTTCTCTTAAGGCCCGTCATCAAAACACAAAACAGTCTTGTACATTATTAACAACGCCATCTAGTATCTGTTTTTAAAACTAAAATTGCTATATGAAAATTACATTTCTAAAACAGATATATCGTCATAGTCGTAGAATACTGACGGATCTGACAAAGATTACATATAAAGATCCGTCAGTATTCTACGACTATGACGATATTTGCTATCACTACATCATAAAGATAAAATCTCTTAATATATTTTAAAGGTGTACTAACATATCCTTAGAATTATATTTGTCCATTAAAATAACTAAGTGGAAAACAACTCAATGGGAAACAATAATAACCAGCTTCTATTAATTCTGTTTTTGTTTCTATATATTTTTGGATATGAATCTCATATAAGAACTCTTAATAAATCGATATTTGAACGGAATCGAATAATCTCTCTTGAGTATATTTTAAGAGTCTCAGAAATACGGGCAAAATTCAAGAATACGAAGAAAGAAGAAATACGTAAAATTACAATAACAAACTTATTATAAGTATAAATAATTACAAGAAACGATTACACCAACTGATATACTGACAGATTGGTCCCAATTATAAAAATTTTATCAAAATCGATTTAGTAAATTAGTTTTTTAAATAAAAATAACTGGTTATTTCATAATTGAAGTCGATTTTTCTGTGGACACGACTTAATTATTTGCATTTTAAAGTCTACTTGTTCTTAATAAAATGTCGAAAACCACATCAGTTTTGGGCGCGTAAAACCTACAAGCTCTATTGTTATATTATTTCCATCGAATATATTTCTCGACTTAATCAGCTTATACGTAGTAAACAATAAAATGTAATAATGCAATTTGTAATATCCGATATTTTCCCGTTGCCTCTATATGATTGATTACTTCTCGAACAAACTTGAAGGGCACGATCAGTAATATCTGAATCGAATCAACAATAATCACGAGTAAAAATATCCGAATAGTAATCGAATTGGCTGGAATAAATAAAGGATCTGTTTATTGAAAATGATTCGAAATGATGCCCACAGCCACATTTTATCATTGCATCGATTGCCATCGACAGGGAATTCATACACACACGCTAGTACCTGAATTGTCGTGTACAGTGTGGTTTTAGAGGAGTTTTCTCCCACGGACAATCAAGCTATCCGGAAAGAGCTCTCTTCCGAAGTCTTTCTAGAAACTGCAGTATGGGGCTCTTTAAAAAAAGTGTATGTTAAAGTTTCTTCAGGGACGACAACGTGCACGTGACACCCCTAGTGTTGCAGGTGTCCATAGGCACAGTAGGTGACAGTGTACCATCAGACGAGCTGTATTTTAAAAATTTACCACTACGCGAGCTACGCTACTAATCTAGTCTTTATTTAATAGCTGTTAAATGAACAAATCGCACAAATCAATTGCAATCGAGAGCAAGAAACGAGTAAGTAACACAAATCGCGAACATTTTAATTACAAAACATAACAAATAGTAGTAATATATCTAACAAATTGTCAAAGCTCTCACCAGTGTATCGGCCTCAACAACTCAATAGGGGTAATAATCGCGTGTCAATGTGTCACCGTCCGCGATACAAAGTGAATAGCGTTAGCAACGCGCTACGTCAAGCTATTTTCGATCTAAAGCGTTGGACATTAAACTAATGCCTACACTCCATCCACGTCCTCAACAAATTGTACAACTCGCAACACTAACTGGGGCAGAAGTCGATAACGTTATTTCAATAACTTTACTATTTCAAAACATGTTTTTTTTTCAAACATTTTTTCCTCTAACATCTCTTCTACATATGGTGCCTCTTACAAAACAAGGAAAGCAGCAAAAATATTAATTTAAATATTACTAAATTGATGACATAATTTTTTTAATTATGACAAATATTTATTATTTATATATTTAAGGAACACCAACAGCATATTGCATTATAACATATAGATATAACAAACATTAAATATAATACAATATTAATACACATGCCTATTATAGGTATTCACAGAATTCACTTTAACATAATTATACAGTGTAAGAAAATTAACAAATACAAATAAAATATATGTCATGGCATGTTATGGCTTGATACATTATCATAATATATACGTGTGTATTCGGTATTTCTGTTATAAAACCAATCACAAAATGATTTTACAATAACACTGATGTTTAGTATAATTAATTTGATGTGATAATTTTAAGATACGTGCATCCAATTCAGATTTTTTTATTAGGAGTGAGAGAGAGGGCACTATTGACATTACAATTAATTTATTTGTGTTGGGTTGCCAACAGTATGTTTTTTTTTAAATGGATGCTAATGAAATGGTAACCCCACCCGCGCTATCGGTATACACCGGCGGGGCACTAGTAAAGAATAATAGGTGAGGATAAAGCAGGTCAGTTAGCCCATCGTGACGAATTCAATAAGAATTGTTCACGATGGTTTCCAGGGGGAACCACGTGGAGGTCGACCTAATAAGATATATTGCTAGCAATGGGGCTGTCAAACTCCATTGCTAACAATCCTTTTTCCCCTAACAGTATGTGTTGTATCACAGATAACAAAATTTATTAGCATACCAATAGTTATATACTACAAGGCTACAGTGTTAAATACATATCTATCTATCCTATTTAAGAGCTGCGCTCTTATCGGTGGAGCTCTTGCCACTCACTACGATTTTCAGCGAGACTTTTCACCTCTTGATACGACACGACACCAACTCCTTCCTTGATCTGCCTGATGTAACTATAAATACATATGACTATCATAAATTGAGAACAGGTTATATTGTAATTTTTCTATTAATTGTTTTTAAAAAGTTTCTTAACATAAAATGTTGCATATCTCTGACTGAACAGTGCAATGTCATGGTCATCGTAGTACTATTAAAATAATGAAAGAAAAAAAAAGAAATTATCCATAGTGAATTATATCTCACTCACACTAAGTTGTGTATGTATGTATGTATATATGTTCGTATGTGATAATATTTATATAATAGTGCGCCACCTACCCTTTGTCTTTTTCTCAATGTCCTCTACCCAAAGGTTGTCTGGAAGAGATTGCTTAGCGATAAGGCCGCCTTTTGTATCACTTCTCATTAATATTTACTGTATTTGTTATTTCTCTTTTTACTTGGTGCAATAAAGTGTAAATAAATAAAAATAAAAAATAAGTTAAAGTGAGATTTATTAACACAGTTTACAAGTACTTTAAAGTTTTATTCTTAATAGTTTCATAGTATATTTATAAGTATACAATATATTTTTTTTTAATTAGACACGTTTATTTTAATCGAGAATACTCGTCTTATTTTTTATTATTTCATTTCAAATGTATTTTAATTTTCCAGTACCTAAATGATAAAATTGTACAAGAACCGGATTGTAAATGGCAATACATATGAACTAGCTTAATTAGCCACTCATTGGCTACTACGATACAAGCCTGCGAGCCTAGTGTAGTAATCACTGTATAATAAATTGTGTACCCGATTTTTAGCTACAATAAAGTTATTATTATATTATTATTATTATTTTTAATTATACTCTTAAATTGTCAATTAATATATTTTATCGCCGAATTTAAAATTTTCTTTTGTGCTTAGAAAAACTGATTTTATTTTATAGTTACTTTACAGAGCATATCACAATTTACAAATCTGTTTAAGGACAAATATATAATAATTAAATATACTATATTTGGTATTTATTTTAATTTAAAAGTATTGCCAAGAGTATCTTTTATGTATACCTATCATATACATTGGATTGTGGCGTGATGGGTCACGTCGCTGATTTCCCTAACCCTTCTTTGCATGTTTCTTTTTATTCGTGAAATAAATCCAGGTGATATAATTAATGTTCAAAATTAAAGGAAAAATGGTTAAGAAATAAATTTCACAGCTATGTTTTTTTCTGCAATGAACATTAAAAAGGTATCCAGACACGATCAACTTAAAGTGAACTTGGTCTTTTATATATAATTTTTGAGCATTCAATGTTATGATGGAAATTTCCACCATTATGCAAAGAAGTGCTAAAATATGGTTGAGCGCAGTGATGGTTGTTTCATCCGTTATACACGTGAACAGGTGCTGCTTTTAAGGACTGACCTGCGCATATTTGCTTGTTTATTTTCCATTTAATATTATTTATAAATAGAACTTAATTCTAATTATAGCCACAATACCCATGCAAATATAAAATTATATTATGCATAACAATAAAAAAGGGTAACTAGTGTGTGTTTCTTGTTTTCGGGTTTTTCTCAGCAGATGCTCAGCAGATGCATAACATGTTGTATCCAGGTATACTATCCTATATAGTTGACAATTTAAAAGAACTTGTAAACCCATTAAATCTTTTATTCAACCGTGCGATCTGTTGTCACATCTTTCTACCATTTCGTCATCAACAATATCTCGTTTCACCCTAGAGAGATGATGGAAGTTTTATAAATTCCAACATTATTCAACTAAAATAAATACAATTCCTCGTAGACCGGCGCGGCGTAGTAGACATACGTCATACGTCACGGCACCGCCGGTTGGAGTGGCATCACGTGACGTGACGTCATTACTCACTGACGCCTACCCGCTTATGTGCCATAACTCAACCGTGACCTGAAACTGGGGGCGAAATTTTCACGAGGTTTTCACAGAGCCCTCTGAGATCTTCATTATCGTTAACCTAGCGTTTTAAATTTTATGTTTCCATACTTTTTTGTTTTGTAATATTTATTTTATTATGTAATAAAAAAAAAATATTATTAACCCATAATGTCCCAATCCTAAACAAAGATCTCTCAATTTGTTGTGGAGCTGGTTTAACTCTTAATCACCTGATGTTTCTCCCAACAAATCAGCATGTAAGCGAAAAAAATATTCTCAAACCAAAAAAAAAAATTAAAATGCATTTAAGTCATCACGCCATCGCTTGGGCAGACCTCGGCAATACTGTCCACTAGTAAGCATCCACTTGGTTAAAATCTTTAACCACCTATAAAATATTATAAAATAAAAAAAGTATAGCGTCAAGAAATATGTTCATATTTATTATATTTACAGTTATATACAGCATCATCTAGTATCGTAGTAATAGAATCATTACTAATAAATGTCATTTTATATAGAAATTTATCAGATGTCTATAAGAGATCTTATCAACAAAGGCTAAAGTTGAAAATCATCCAAAACTAATATTTAATGATAGTTAAGTACTAACCAGAACTAAGTTTCGTGCTAGTCATTTAATCTCAGTATCCAGTATCGTTAAGAGAGAAACAGGACAATAGCGGTGTCCAATTAAAGTTAAAATGGCGCCCTGCCATCTTATCTTACGGGGATCATGGATGCTGTCATCACGCGAGACACCGTGTGGTCTTTAGAACCTTAATCAAACACTAAAACAACTAAACCAAAAACCAGCTAATCTGATACAATTTTTTTTTCCTACGCAGATATATAACGCCTGTCTCTCTAATTCTTTATTTTGCACAATTTCTGTTTCGGGAAAGAAAGAAAGAAATATATTTTTATTCTAATAAACTTAAATTTAAGCATTTTTGAATAGTAATTTCTTCATTATAATCCATTCGGAACACAATTTCAATCAAGAAAAACGGTTAAAAAACTCAAAGAACAGTTCTTAGCACGTAGCAAGTATAATTTATTTATTTATAGTTTATTGCCAACATTTATAAATAGAATAAATACAGTAAATTTTAATAATCTATACTTATAATAAATCTGTAGAGAGGTCAATTCTGTACATGAAATATATTTCTAAAATAACTATCAGGCGGTGATTAGTGATCGATACTGATGCCAAAAATGCAATCAGTAAAATTTTTGTCTGTCTGTCTGTATGTTCGTTATAGAAACAAAAACTACTTGACGGATTTTAACGAAACTTGGTACAATTATTCTTCATACTTCTGGGCAAGTTATAGTATACTTTTCATTACGCTGCGATCAATAGGAGCAGAGCAGTGAAGGGAAATGTTGGGAATTTTTTAAAAAGTGGCCATTAAGGTCGCCTGTGCAGCCTTAACGGTCACTTTTTAAAATGTAAAAATGTCCACCCGTGCGGCGCCGGGACGGGCCACTAGTATAATATAATATTTTTGTATATACATTTTATAATGTTTTAAGGTGTTTTTACCACGTTTTTGTAGTGCATCCACAATGTTTGCAGCAGCATCGACAGATGACTTCTGTGCCATCAGACGCAAACGGATAGCATCTCTGGTACACTGACTGCGTGACAACAGTAACGGCAATCTGAGGGCATCATGTTATTTATTTATTTATATATTCTTTATTGCACAATAAAACTTTGTACAAAAATGCGAGCTTAATGCCAAATGGCATTCTCTACCAGTTAACCATTGGGTAAAAACAGAAAGCGTATGAAGGGCAGATGAGGTGGAAAATATGTGACAATTATAGTAACACATCAGTACGATAGTCCGACATACTCATTTTGGGACAAAATTATTATAGGGGCAATAAAATGATTTCTTTTGTTTTTACTAACATAGTTTAAGACATTTGTAACAACAATGGATTAAATATTATATATTTTGGATGAAACAATAAAGAGTATCTATCGATTTATATGGAAAAATATTATTAATAAGAAATAATACTTTACAGTTTTTATTGGCTTTTACACAATTTTTTTTTTATACAACTTAGAATGGTAAACAAACTGACGGCCCACCTGATGGAAAGTGGCAACCGTCGCCTATAAACATAAGCAGTACCATGGACATAACAGAGTATACTGTTTCGCCCATGATACCCCCCATGCGTTGCCATTCCTTAGGACTCAGGTGTTATTCCTCTGTACCCAGTAAATTCACGCCATAACCCACCCTTCAAACCGAATCACAGCCATGCAAACACAACTGCTTTACGGTTGAAACACGAATGAGACAGAGGTAGTCAAGCAATCGACTTTTGTACAAAGTCTTCCTCTTGTAAATTACAGAATTATATATAACATTTTGTATTGAAACCGATCATTCAATCAATGTCTAAGCAATTAACAACTCCGTTTGCAATTAAGCAAAAACAACGTTCAATATCCGAACTTTAATTTTGAAACCGAAATTGATTGAAGTTGGCACATCTGTTTAGGGTACGGTAACCAATTCTCTTGTAATGTCACGGACGTCAGTAATTTCCTTGAAACGCTCTAATGTCAACTGTCTAGTCTGTAAATGACAGGTCTTAAAAACAATTTGGTAGTTTAAGATATAATATATAAAATAAAAACAATAATTTAAATGTAAGTAAGGTTGTCTGCTTGGATACCTCTGTTTCATTCGTGTTTCTAGCGTGAAGCAATTGTTTGCATGGCTGTATTTTGGTTTGAAGGGTGGGATATGATAATGAAGCTACAGGATACAAAGGTATAATACCTAAGTCCTCAAAAATGGCAATACAAAGAAGGATATCATGGGCGACAGTTAACTCTGTGATGTCCGTGGTACTGTTCATATCTATAGGCGACTATTACCACTTTCCATCAAGTGGACCGTCAGTTTATTAACTATGTTACATAAAAAAATGTAAAGGTTCTGGAGTTGCAACCTTGTGCAGATAAGCACAAGCAAGCTCCCATAACATACGGTGACAACATAAAAATTGTCCTGAGGTCCAAAAACAGTATTTTGACAAAATATAAGGAAAACCTAAGTTTAATAATGGACAATAATAATAAAGTATATAAAAGCTATTTTGATAAATGTAAAAACATAAAAAATTCTTTATTATTGCCACAGCTCTAAGTTAAGAATATTTAAATATAAATTTAAATTGTTTTATATATCGTTATTACATTCAAATGTTCCCGGTAATAACATAATTATTAATAATACTGACGGGAGAATGGGGAATTAATAGTAATTAATAAAAATACGGATTCCTGATAAAATAGATTTTCATTTGACAATAGCATTTGACAGATATATGTTTTTTTAAGGAAAATTAAAACGACAAACGAAATTAACCTGCATAACTATAAAATTTTAAAGGTTTAAAGGTTTTATATAAACAATTAACTGTAATAAATTCCCAACAATAGTATGGCCACCTTATCGTTTCTATGTTGGCCACCCTAATTATAAGGGAAGTCGTCTAATTGTCGAAGTTGGCAACAACATAACCGATCGGATTGTCGGTTTGTTACGAGTTGTATGGCTGTAGTTGCAGCGTTGAACGATAGCCCCGAGCTATGTTAGGAGCCGCGCCGTCATGTTGTTTGGGTCGTTTCATTAAGCTCAGTCTGCTATATGAATTAATAATGCAATTCTTCGCCCATTCCTGTCTCGCTATTAACGTTTTATTGATGCAGTTATGAACTTTTTTAATTGGTGTTACAATTTGATTTAATTTCTTCTCAAATGTTTTTATAAAGAGAAACATGTTCAGTACTTAGATTAATAGACTATTTTATTTATTGAGGATCTCTAACTATCAGTTTCAAACATAATATATAAAAACTATATAATTCTTGAAATTTATTTCAGAATAAATGAACAATTTCCTATAATAAATTTCGTAAATTTTTGTCAATTTTCAAACGCCATAATTACTCTATAATCACATTAAATTCACATCTACTTATTTATGTATTAAGCTAATATAAAATTACATTCTCTGGTTATTTGCTTTGAATTATTTTGTTTAATTCCGATACTATAAGTGTGTGTGTGTGTGTGTGTGTGTGTGTGTGACTGCAAACACACGAACACATACTAATAGTAGTAGAATCAAACAAAATAATTCAAGTCAAAACACCTGCTTTAGTAAAATATAATATACCCTAACAATATTATATCATCATCATCATCATCATATTTTTTTTTGATGGGTGAACATGATATAGTAACCCCGCCTGCGCTAACGGGATACGCTGACGGGGCACCAGTGAAGGGTGTTCGATGAGAATGAAAACAGGCCAGTTAGCCCATCATGATGAATTCATCAGGAATTAACCATGATAGTTTCCAGGGGGAACTGCGAGCAGGTCGACCTGGTTGGGTATATTGCTAGCAATGGGATTCTCAGTCTCCATTACTAACAACCCCTTTCCCCCCGTCATCATCATATTAACCGTTAACTATTCACCGCTGAACATATGCCTACCCCTACCGGGAAGTTTTGCCAGTAGTTGCCAATCTTGGCAAGGGGGTTGATAACCGCAGTGAGGTTTTAGCGCTGTTTAAAGAAAGACGCTACTGTCCATCCCTTGACTATTAAATTCTCTTAGTCGCCCATTATGACACCCACGGGAAACGAAAGGATAGCCAATTCTGTGCCGGAAACACACGGCAATATTATAATATATTCTTTTTAATTAACAGAAGAATCTAACTGACATCCTACTTATTGAAATTGTCAAGCTATTTATGCCTCACGTTGCACCAAATTACGAGCTACTCAAAGCCTCTTTTCTTCAATAATACACATGTAATAATACAAATGTACAGCGCCTTGTATCTATATTCTTGCTACTTGTGAAAACCTATTAGTGGCTTATTTTGTGATCCTAAACTGTATCTTTTTACTCTAGTGTAGCCCTGGTTTTTCTATGAATAAATAAATAAATAATCCTTTATCCAGAATCAATGTACAAATATCAATTTGTAACTTGTGTACATAAACATTACACTGGCCATAACGAGTAATAGAAAAAGTGTTCGATGAAAGAATTATGATACAGTTATGAGAAACAGCGGCGGTAATATTTGGCCCGGTTCATATGCTATTATGGGGCTGTTATCCGAACATTTTATTACCCACGCCAGCGGAAAGATTGCAATCGTGTTTTGTGTTCGAAAAGTTACGCTATCAAGCCCCTAATCCAAGTTGTTAGTTTGTCAGTTCATCCACCATTAGCGATAGTTGTAGCGTCATTTAGGATAAACTTTTGATTAAGTTAGAATTGATGCATATCCGCCACGTATAGTAGTCTACCTACCTATCTATATGCATCTCCAGAGGGAGACTTTGTACAAAAGTCGATTGCTTGGGTACCTCTGTCCTATTCGTGTTTCAACCGTGAAGCAGTTGTGTTTGCATGGCTGTATTTCGGTTTGAAGGGTGGGATATGGCGTGAATTTACACTGGGTACAGAGGAATAACACCTGAGTCCTCAGGAATGGCAACGCATGGGGAGTATCATAGGCGAAACAGTATACTCTGTTATGTCCATGGTACTGCTCATGTCTATAGGCGACGGTTACCACTTTCCATCAGGTGGGCCGTTAGCTTGTTTGCCATTCTAAGTTGTATAAAAAAAAACATCCACGTCTGTAGAGACATTGTAAAGAAGTATTACATTAGGTTGTGTAATTTTATATAAAACAATGTATATAAATAGATACTCTTTATTGTTTTCTCCACATTGCTACAATAATAAACTTATTATAAATACAAACAATTATAAGAAAATATTACACTGAGAAAACAATCGGCTTATGGCTAAGAGCGATCTCTTTCAGGGATATATTTTTTAAAACGAAAGGAATTCTCTAATGTAATAAGTTAGCAATCAACACTGAAGTAAATCCTTACAATAAAAACATAAAAATCGGTTCAAAAATTTACATAAATATCGCATATACAAAATAAAAACAATAAATGTTAAATATTGTACCCCTTAAAAAGATATATTATGGGCAAAACATCTAAATTGTAAGATCTTGTATACCACCCATCACCCATAAGGTAGATAGAGGAAGAGGAAGACCGAGGAATAACTACACGGGACAGATTAAGGAAACATTAGGCGTCATGTCGTATAGGGAGACAAAGGATATGGCCTGGGTTAGAGCTGGCTGGAGGAAGATGCATGAATTAATTGCACCGACAAGAGGAAACTCTTAAATGAAAAGAAAAAAAGGTAGATAGATAGATACTCTTTATTGTTTCCTCCATAAGATTACAATAGTAAACTTATTATAAATACAAACAAAGGTAATGATAAAAAGCATTCACTCGTATTTTTAATCCATTTTTCTAAACTTGATAGATAATTAAAAAATATTATTTAAAAAATGTTATTATATTAATACACTTATATCAACATGTTGTACCATTCTATGTTACATAAAATAAATATTTAATCCTTTATCGAATAAAAGTACGCAGCAAAATGTCGGATAGACATGATAAATTTTCCAATAAATTCGTCCAAGCTATAAATCATCGGAACCAATTATACGTACACATTAATATTCCAATTACAACTATCGCTATTAAATTTAAAAATTTATTTACCATGTTGTCCCGGGGGAGCGTTCCCGTTGGTCGCAAATCATTTACGCGGGCAAATTGTCCCGGAGAAAAATAATAAAACGCGTTATGGTACGTTTTGTATCGTCAGGGGAGACGTTTCGGGATTGTTCGGGTGTTCCGCCGTCTCTTCTGAGGATTGCCTGTCTGTTTTGAACAGTACCGTTATGTATTTAGCGAAATGTTTTAATTTGAAAAACACTGGTATTTTTCCAAATAAAAATATATGAGTTTACCCTTAACATTAATAAAGAATCGTATGAATAACATCAATTGTCATATAAATATACCAGAGGGAGACTTTGTACAAAAGTCGTTTGCTTGGGCATCTCTGTTCCATTCGTATTTCTACCGTGAATCAGTTGTGTTTGCATGACTGTGTTTTAGTTTTAGTTCTCAGGAATGACAACGCATGGGGGGGGGGGGATACCATGAGCGAAACAGTATACTCTGTTATGTTCATGGTACTGCTCATGTCTATAGGCGATGATTACCACTTTTTAACAGGTGGGCCGTCAGCCTGTCTATCATTCTAAGTTGCATAAAAAAAAAAGTTTTAGTCCTTTTTTGGACTTGGTTTCTGCTTTGTATATGAAATCCTACGTTCAAAATAGTTATAATTTTATACTTTTTACTAGCTGTTTAGCTGATAAAACGCCAACTTTCGTATTTTAAATATTAATGAATAAAGACTTTTTCATTACAATATAGAATCACAAGCCGGTAGGAAGCGCTTGCGGCACATTCCATTCAAAAGGATACTTGTATTGAAAAATTGCTGATGGCATTGCGAAAACCCACTCTGTCCCGATTGCTTCAGAGATACAAGTTTGAATACCTTCGGAACATTTTCAATCCAATATCTAATAATAAAACAACTCTATCCGTGTTCGATTTAATAATAATAAGTAGTTAAGTTTAAAGTAACGAAACTGGCAACACTGATAATGATTGTATTGTAAAATTTTTATTCTACATAATTTATATTGGATACATTAAAAGATTTAATACACAATGGCGGACTTATCCCGTAAAGGAATCTCTTATAATTAACCTTTGAGAAGCTGAAAGAAAACTGTAGAATGTACAAAGGTAAAAACCGTACAACTAAAGATAAACTAAATTGTATTATTGTAACTTTATGTATGTATTCGTTTTTTTTTTATTTTTGTATTATTTTTTTAATTGACCTTATTGTTTATTTCTTTAATTTTTAGTTTATAAAATATTGTAACTTATTTCAAACACAATTGTATGATTGTTATTGAATAAAGAAATGAAATGAAATGAATAAAACTTGCCAGAAATTGTAAAACTTTCCACAAATTAAGAGACGAATGAAAAATTTTGCAGTGTACCAAACGAAATGGCCGCCCAAAATTATAGAGTCCTACAGACATCTGGCTTTCTCTTTTATACCCCTGAAAAGAATAATTAGGTTGGTTAATTTCATTAATGAGTCCATTGTGCGACTCGTACTTGACAGTCCGCCCGCTTATTTGATTTGTGATGAATGTAATTTATTTAAAAGTCAGCGCCGCGGAAAAATGGCGTGGATTTTTTTGTGATTTTTGCGGCTTAGTGAAATTTTTGTTGAATAATTTTTCCACCCGTAATAATAAATGTTCGTTGGAATTTAAATTTAAATTGAGATAATTTTTGAGTTAATATTAATTTTTAATTAATTCTTAACATCGTTTCATTTTGTCGTGTTTTATTTTAACTCTATTCCCAGCAGGGTATTTTTAAAGGTGAATAAAAAATAATACACAAATGCAAGAGAAATAAAATTTCTAAACGATTGTTGTAAATTGTACGAAAGTATTGTACAAAATTTGATAAACTCAAATCTCAAATTCTGTACACACTTCGGAAACGAGGTTCTTAATACAATTATATGGTAGCGATAGGATTGTTGTCAGGTCGACCTCCACGCGGTTCTCCCTGGAAACTATCGTGACTTTATCGTTGAATTCGTCACGATGGGCTAACTGGCCTGCCTTTTCATCCACACTTATCACTTCTCATTAGTGCCCACCAGTGTATACCGATAGCGCGGGCGGGGTTACCATGCCATTTTCACCCATTAAAAAAAATACAATTATATATCTACACACTTTTGTATGTATGTTCTGCAATATCTTTTGAAAGGCTTTATTTTCATAATCTTACACTTATTTACTAATTTTCAACCGACTTCAAAAAGAAGAAGGTTCTCAATTCAATTGTATTTTTTTAAATGTTTTTTAGCCCATAACGTCGTCAATTGTAAACCGATTTCGAAAATTCTTTTTTTATTAAAAGATACATATATACTTACAGATTGGTCCCACAGAAACTTTATCAAAATCGATTCAATACTTTTTTTTTAATCAAAAAACTTGTTTTGCCATAAATACTACGGTTACTACTTTCCATCAGGTGGGCCGTCAGCTTGTTTGTCATTAAAAGTTGCATAAAAAAAATTAAGAAAAAATAAAGTCTGTTTTTTTTATAGAACACTAATTGTATATAAATTTAAATCAAATGTACTGTACCGTAGCTCTCCTTCCAACGGTTGCAAATTCAATCGCCATACTCATTTGTTTATTTTGTTCTGAGCATTTTTGACATATTAAATGTATTTTAAAAAAAGAACATAAATTTAACACCCATTTAAAATTAGATGACGCTGTATGATATGTACACGACTTTTTTTTTATTAGATAACATCTTCGAACACAGAACTACTACAATATGGCTACACATCTATCTCTAACCTGTGCTTATCAGAGCACCTCAGAGCCCGCAATACTTTACCTGTCATAAATCCGCTAGAGGCCTCCCTCGGCGCTGTGACAGCCCGCGGGCCGCGACAGCCGCCATCTAAAATATTGCGTCTCAAACACAAAGGGAAAACATATTTTTTTGTGCGTGACAAAATGTACGTGGACGGGAAAAGGGCCGTTTTAATTTTTCACAAAAGACCTTTGGAACTACAAACATTTTTTATTTGCTATTTTATTGGAGAAATTAAGGTTTTATTTACTGCAGTGTTGCCAACTCGTTGTAGGGTTTTTGTGCCAAATAGCTAATGGGCTGAAACTTTAAAAATTGATTTAATTTCTTATTAAGTATATATTTACTCAGTTTAAATAAAATGCTTGATTTTAAATAATATGTTTACTTATATAAAATTTGTTATAATAATAAGTATGATATGAATTAAAAAATACCTCAAATAATTGGATTGAGAGCAGGTAATAAGTATTATTACCATAAAACATTTAAAAAGAATAATTTATTAACCTATACGAAATTATTGATATTGTTTTCAATTACAACTGTAAGCAAACACATTTAAATAATTATTGGTAACTTTTTTTATAAATAAAAAGATATTTACCAGAAGGAGACTTTGTACAAAAGTCGATTGCTTGGGTACCTCTGTCCCATTCATGTTTCTACCGTGAATCAGTAGAAGCAGTTGTATTTGCATCGGTTTGAAGGGTGGGATATGGCGTGAATTTACAGGGTACAGAGGAATAACATCTGAGTCCTCAGGAATGGCAACGCATGGGGGGTATCATGGGCGAAACAGTATACTCTGTTATGTCCATGGTACTGCACATGTCTATAGGCGATGGTTACCACTTTCCATCAGGTGGGCCGTCAGCTTGTTTGCCATTCTAAGTTGTGTAAAAACAAAATTATTGATATAATTAGAAAATCACTTATATACTATTCTTATGCTTTAAACAACGAAACCGCGGTCAGGTATTTATTATAAAAATTTATGGAAAAGTACAAACGATTTTCTAATCTTATATATATATATATATATATATATATATATATATATATATATATATATATATATATATATATATATATATATATATATATATATATATATATATATATATATATATATATATATACATATATATATAATATATATATAGATGTGAAAATTTGTATGGATGGGATGTATGGATGAATGAAAGAATTTGATTGAAATTTAGTACATTGTTAGGTTATATTCTAACTTAGCATATAAGACACTTTACATACTAAAAGAGTTGGATAAAGCTACGGGATACAGCTAAGGATATCAATATATGTTGTAAGTTATCAAAAACATTTTCATTTTCTCCCAATGAATTTTAATTTATTATAAACCTTTCATCCAACACTATGGATTGAAATAAAAAGGAAATAAACTCTTTCTTACACGTACAACTCGCACCTGACTCTTTCATAACTTGAAACAAACAAAACCACTCACCGTACAAGTTTATTCCCAAGTAATACACTCTAAAGACTGCGCCACGAGCCACGAGGTAGGTACGGCAATCGCAAACTTCCAAACTCCGTAATCGTGTCAATATATCTCTGAGGGAACGTTGTCATGAATTTTCTAAATTTCAACGAATCCGCCCGCTACTTCAACTTCGGAGTTGAAATTATGAAGAGCAAACTTTTGGATTGAGTAAGGCGAAACGGTCACGTGACTTATGTCTCACGTGTAAAATTACGATTTCGTTATTTTACTACCCGGAAATCGCGTATAACTAGTAAAATTAATTACAACTAGCGTTTACCCGCAGACATAGTCCGTGTGAATATATCCACTAGACCGGGATAAAAAAAGTAACGTCATTTACAATATCAGATGAAAATTCTACGCTTTCGCCTATGAGAAACCCGAATTATTTTCTACGACGCACCAATAAGAATTAATAGACGAGGATGAAAACAGGTCAGTTTGTCTTAACATGACAATTTTAAAGAATTGACCACAACAATATCCTTGTGGATTTGTATTAATTTTCAAATTAGAAATCCAAGGAAAACCATTTGGGATCGTCCTGCTAGGTATATTGCTTATAAAAGGCTCACTAGATCCCATTTCTAACAATCCCTTTCCCCTGTTCAGGGGAGTTAAAATTACCACATTTACATGAATCACAATAAGTACATTTTAATATAACCCGTCAAACTATTAAGCCATTAAACTCAGCTGAGTTTACAGAACGAATCGTATTATAATCAATTTAAAGCCAGACACGTACGCAAAAGTTCAAGTTTCTACAGCAAATAGTTTTTGTTTTACGTCAATTCCATATTTTATCTGTAGCTATAGTTATGCGTAAAAGGTTGAATATATTAATTCATTAATTCAATATATTAATTTTAATTAAACAAAAGTCGTTTGCTTGGATACCTCTGTCCCATTCGTGTTTCTACCGTGAAGCAGTTGTGATTGCATAGCTGTGTTTCGATTTGAAGGGTGGTTTATGGCTGTGAATTAACAGGGTACAGAGGAATAACATCTGAGTGCTCAGGAATGGCAACACATGGAGAGTATCATAAACGAAACAGTATACTCTGTTATGTTCATGGTACTGCTCAAATCTATAGGCGACGGTTACCGCTTTCCATCAAGTAGGCCGTCAGCTTGGTTGCCATTCTAAGTTGCATAAAAAAAAATTCAAAAACTTCATACAAATACAAAAGTTAAAATGTACGATAATATTAAGTACGCTGGTAGATCACAGTTCACTGATTACCTTATACGCGGACATCTTGTAAGTGCATCATTCAAAATGGCGCCGGATTCTCTTCGCGCGCTGTCAAACTGGCCTCTGTACTGGATGACACGAGACGGACGTGTGAATGCCAAGCTCTCACTTAACGTCGCATTGTGTGAAGAGACTATCCCCTTAAAGTGCGAAATGTATCCATTGTTTCCTTAAAACTGTTCAATTCAAAACTAAACCTTCGTTAAGCAACGTAAGCGTGGTAACAAGCAGAAACAATGAAATGCTTCGTAAAGCTCTCTATCCTTATGCTTCAATGAAATTATAATTCAAATAAGTACCCAAATCGGTCGTATCAAGAGGTGAAGAGACTCGCTGAAAATCGTAGTGAGTGGCAAGAGCTCCACCGACAAGAGTGCAGCTCTTAAATAGGATAGATAGACCCAAATCGGAATATAATATAAACGACAATAAAAAATGATAAAATAATTAAAAATTGTGTCTCACAAAAAAAAAAACAACTGCATTGTATATTAAAACTTTTAATGTATCCAATATAAATTATGTACAATAAAGATTTTACAATATAATACAAAAACCAATTATTTACTAAGTTAATTTTGATAAAATTTCCACAGGACTAATCTGTAAGTAATTCCTTTCAAATAAAAGAAGAATTTTCCAAATCGGTTTACAGCTAACGAAATTATAAGGTAATAAACATATAACCAAATATAGAATCTGATTCTTTTTGAAGTCGGTTGTAAATGGCAAATATAGACGTGTTTTTCTTACCATCTTTGCTTGCTAGCGCTCCATGTATACATGGATTTGTAATAGATTTATTAAATATAGTCCATATAATTATAAATGTGTACATATACGTATATATAGGGTAAATATTTTATGTATACGTGATAATTTGGTAGATTGTATTCACACAAACTCATAATTAATAAAATTGAAATTTAAAGAAAGGAACATCTTTTCTCGCCGTTTCTTGTCAACCGAAATTACATTTCAAATGAGAGATAGAATAATAAAAAAAATACTATTCAATCATATTTAAAGTTAAGTTTTATTATTATATATATATATATATATATATATATATATATATATATATATATATGTATAGTTGTCCAAACAGCAATAAAAGAACCACAAACCCATGGGTATTCTAATATAAATAAACCTTTAAACAGTCCAGCCCAACGAATCCTCCGGTACATACCCGGGCCGCATATAAAACGTCTTAAACAAGTCCTTAGAATCCTTTTACACGGTCCCTACATTTGAGGACATCATCAAATATACATTTTGGGATATTAAGTCCGCGGTCCGCACTAACGCACTACGTTCTACCAGACAGGTCTTGTCCTTGAATATGTATGGAACATGGATGCAGGAATTGTAATTTGCTTACGTATATGGCAACATTTACGGATGGACAGATTAAAGAAACACAGATTATTAAGTTTATTTCTACATATTTATATAATTATTATTATATCTACTGCTAAACGTAGGCCTTCCCCATAAGGGGGTTTTGCCAGTAATTGCCACGGATCGGCAACAGCATTTAGACTTTATTGATATTTAAGAAAGATGCTGCTGCCCATCCTTCGGTCATTACGTTCCCTTAGTCGGGCTCATACGACACCTACCTAATACACCTACATACCTTCCCCCCTAGGAAAGGGATTGTAAGTAATGTGGTCTAATAACCCCATTGCTAGCAATATACTCTCTCTGGTCGACCTCCACGCAGTTCTCCCTGGAAACCATCATGGTTAATTCTTATCGAATTCATCATGGTGGGCCAACTGACCTGCATTCTTTCTCACGTATCATCCCCCACTGGTACCCCGCCAGCGTATACCATTGGCGCAGGCGGGGTTACCATTCCATTGTCATCCATTGAAAAAACATATTACCTACACGTTATATTGGTACAAAAAATAAACAAGTACAGAGGGAAATAAAACAGATACAGTTTTCAGGTCATTTCATTGACATTTAATTTACGCGAATTTTTTGTTTACTCGCGTAAAAGTAACGATATTCCGCCAGATGATATATTTTTTTTTATTTATATTAACTGTCATACGAGTATAATATAGTTTACTGTAACATACTTTTTATTCATACATCACACAATTTTTATCAAGATTGTATCTAGTCAGTTTTTATGAAAAATAATAATAAATTCTGGGACACTAAAAGCAATGAAAAGACAATGCTTTGAAACAATCTGCTTTACAAAAGGAAAGTAGTACGTGCGTACATTTGTAAAAGGAGTTCTTACAGACAATCTCCTTTATTTTCATAGATGCATGTTCGTGAGATATAAGACGACGGTCGGCGGTATAGCGAGCGGACATTAATGATGCAAATGACTGGGAGACGTCTTCACAGCAAGATAATCGAATCCACTGTATTGTTATTACGTTTGCCTCCATTTTGCACAAATGAAAAGACTTGAAAATTTAATATGAGCGAACCCAGTATTTTGATCTTTATTTGTTATAATAATTCAATCTACAATGGTATATTACAACCATGAGTATTTTACACTGTACATATTCGAAATGTGTAAAGTTCAGAAACACTATACAAATTTTGAGAAAGATGAATAGTGTACCAGAGGGAGACTTTGTACAAAAGTCGTTTGCTTCAGCACCTCTGTCGCATTCGTGTTTTAACCGTGAAGCAGTTGTCTGCATGTCTGTATTTCAGTTTGAAGGGTGGGATATGGCAGAGAATTTACAGGGTACAGAGGAATAATACCTGAGTCCTCAGGAATGGCAACGCATGGGGAGTATCATGGGTACAACAGTATACTCTGTTATGTCCATGGCACTGCTCATGTCTATAGGCGACGGTTACCACTTTCCATCAGGTGGGCCGTCGGCTTATTTGCCATTCAATGTTGTATAAAAAAAATATTAGCATAGGATACAGTTTACGATTTCTAAGTTTCATGTACAACTAATCTCCACGAAGTATGTTGTAATTTGGAATGGAGAAGGATTATATTTTCTAGGAGTTATATAGGTGGCTATTTGCATTCAATTTGTTGTGACAAATGATTAAAGATTTAAAGCAAATTTTAAAATCTTAACTTTAAAATTAGAATTCACTCTATGCATAATTCATGGTGATAAATCCATTCAAAATGACTCAAATATCACAAACAGAACGCATAAACTGTAAGAACTGAAGTTAGATACAGACTCGAGTACATTTTATTACATGATGGGACGACAAACGGTAAATTAACTTTAGTCTACATAAAAAAGACCGTCAAAAACAGCGGAAACTTAAACATAACTGGGTCAGCATGCGGGCTTTGGACAAGAGGAAACGTTTAAATTTCAGTATTATTGTGTTTCTTTGAGGGAACTTCACCAAACTGAGAGAAAACTGGAGCTATAATATTTTATTGTTCTAACTCAAATCCTCGAGATATTAAGTTAAATAGATGGTGCATTTGCTTTACGTTTTTATACCTCAATAAATCCATTAAAGGTTGAACTAATAAATTAACGAATGATTGAGAAAAGCAGCCTTGCAAACGTTAGTTATATTTGAAAGGTGAAAAAAAGTTTACTGTTAATATACCTATTAATATTATAAATGTGAAAGTTTTTATGAATGGGTGCATAAATGGATAAATAAATGGATGGACTGAATGGACTTGAATGAAATCTGATACTTTTAACATTTATTTATTTATTTATTTAATACTTTATTGTACACATTAGTTATAAAAATATGACAGAGGTAAACAAAAGTACAAAGGCGAGCTTAACTCTGATAGAGATTTCTTCCAGCAACACCCAAAGTGGAAAGGAGCATCAATGTCAGCGGATACAGCAGTGTACAATTTTTAAACAGACAAAATTTAATTAATTACATTTTATCGTACAAATACACATATACATACACATAAATATATACCTACATCTATGCATATACTTACACACACATACACAAATACATACAATATACCTACATATATAGATAAATAAATATATGTTCATAGAGATAGAAGATGCTCTTTAAGTCTACTCTTAAAAATATTTAGGGATTGACTCTCACGAAGTATTTATATGTAAAAATATGTAACATGAAATAAATAATACAGCACGCTGGTGAAATAATTGCGTCGTCTACCTTGCTCTATGTCTCTGCTGCAAACAAATCAAATTTATTTATTCCAGTATGAAATATACAGTGGAAACGAATTGATAGCTCGCCCTGACTTCGAGGTAGTAAAAACTAGAGTAATAAAAAGTTTTCTATGATGATATTTTATCTCGTATTAGTTTTATATGATAGTCAAATAACGTTTTATATACTCGTATCACCTTTCTCTCTCTTTCTCTTTCACTATATGCTATATATGACATCCTTCTCTCTCTTATTCTCGTTATATCCATACAAGTATTATAAAAAGGAATATTTTATTGTTTGTTTATTATGGATAATTTCAAAAACCAATTAAGCAATTTTAAAAATTCTTTTACCTATCATCATCATCATCATACTTTAACTGTCCACTGCTGAACACAAGCCTCCCCTTGAGGGGTTTTGCCAGTAGTTACCACGCTTGGCAGGCGGATTGGCAACCGCAGTTAGACTTTAAAAATGTTTTAATAGGGACGCTGCTGTCCATCCCTCGCCCTTCCTTAGTCGGCTCTTACATCACCCACGGGATTGGAAGGAGTGGTCTATTCTATACCGGGACCACTCGGCTTATACCTATATTTCTATAGGTAGCTATATTATCAAGGAATAACATAGGCTATATATTGTTTTTAATAATGTGCAAATCCAGGCCATATCAGTATATGAAAAGAGTTCTGTGTGAATGCCATAAAGTATAATTCAAAATCCAATTATAGTATTTGGTCATGAAACTATTAACTTAAACGATGACATGACCGCGCGGTTCTATTTTTATATATTTATATTTTTAAATATAATATTATATATCTAAAAGAAAAAATCAAAATCGTTGTATGTACTCGTATATAACCACAGTCTGCTCGAAAATAATTTTTGTTAATTTTTAATTTGCACAAACCACCAAAATCGTCGTTAAACTTCAATAAACTCGACACTCAGTTAAACAAATATGCAATTAAAATCGTCGTACCAATCAATCCGTCCATTGTCCTGTGCTGGGGTTTTAAAAAGATTATACGATGGCGTAATGAATGCACGTATAGCGGCCCACTTTAAACATCGTTTAAGCAGCTACAATGAATTCAATTAGCAAAGTAAACAGGGGCCTTTTATGCCCCGACGTCCCTTTATGTTCCTCTAAAATTTTGTTTACCGACGACTCGGGGCTTCACTTGGATGTCTCTCGTCCTCAGATTAAAATGTACAATATATACCTGCGGTACATATAAATATACAACATGTTACAGTAGTTAAAAATTGTTTAGCGTTCCCAGTCGAAAACCCATTTATTTTGAACTTAAAAAAATTAATAAATAACAAATTGCTGAAACGCCTGAAAGGGGTGAGAAGTATTGTCTGTAATGGGGATTTTAGTACCATCGCTAGTAATATACTCTATCAGGTTCATCGACCTTCCTCACTCCTGAAATCCGTCGTGGTTAATTTCTAGCGAATTCGACTATCATCTTTCACTGATATAATTGTGCAGGCGGGATTACCATTCCTCCCATTCTATCCCAAACTAAAACTATTGCCTGTAAATATACATAAGCATAACTACATGAACAGCATCAAGAATGTTAAACAATACATTGCATACTATAATGTTAAGTAAACAACTATAATTCAATAAACTTTTATTTGTTATAACAATTGGTAAGAAACCAAATCATTTCATGTTGCATTAATACCTATAATAAATAAGGTATTAAACCTTTGAATAAATGACTTACAGTGACTGACTGATATAGACAGAGTTATCATAGATTAAGTATGTAAACCCATTAAACAGACCACAGTTTGATACTGTTCCTGTGGTATATTGTATATCATGCCTCCATATCCTGTAGTTTCATTACTATATCCTGCTTTCCATATCTTTTATGCAACTTAGAATGACAAAGAAGCTGACGGCCTACCTGGTGGATAGTGGTAACCGTCGCCTATAGACATGAGCAGTACCATGGACATAACAGTGTACTTATTTTATTGTTAAATTCGATCTTTTTGTACAAAAGTATTAATATGTAATGTTTGTGGGTACATCATTAATGTGTGACAATTGTAAAATGTGTACCTATCTCTCAACCGGGATTTGTCAGTCTGTTGCTGGCATTAAAACGTATAGCTTATTAACTGTATATATATATATTTGAAACTATATCCCTAAACAGTATATAATTCATCTGCGATTATGTTAGAAATGAGATCTTCTACACTTGGTTATGAATCTCAAATGCAAAGAACCTGAAAATCAACATGTAACTACCAAAGCCAATATTAATAACGTGTTAGACGACGTAGCGAATATAATCGCTGTAAAACAAACACTAAACAGCAGGCAATAAATCTCCGAAGTTCGAAAGTTGTGAAGTATTCGGCAACGAAAACTCCGACACTCGTCGAATATTCGTGAGTGTTTATCTTGCCAACTTTGCTTGCTGTGCGCTCCACGTATGCGTGGATTTGTTATATATTTATTAAATATAATCCATGTAATTATAAATATGTACATGTATATTATATATATATATATATATATATATATACAGGGTAAATATTTTATGTATACGTATTTTTATGAATGCTTGGTAGATTGTATTCACACAGACCCATAATTAATAATTTTAAATTAAAATAAAAATAACGTCTAAGTTTCTGGTCGTTTCTTCTCAACTGAAACTACAGTCCAAATGAGCAATACAATCATAAAAAAATTACTGTTAAATAATGCTTAAAGTTTGCTTCAATAAAATATATTTCTTTCTTTCTTTATAAGAAATATTTTTTTATCAAAATCGGCCCAATATCTTTTTCGACAACTCAACTTCTTTTATTTACTATTATAAATTATTTGAGAATTTATGTTTATAATATAGGTTATATTAATAATACATACCTACATACATAATTTATATATCTTCTTCTTCTATAGAAGTACAGTTTTTTTTTAAAGGCCTATATAAAAAAAAAAAGATCCTGAGTGATTGATTGAATCCCTTATATTTAGAATCTTAAAAATTTGTAAATAGGTTTTTTTTCATATAACTTAGAGTGGCAAACAAACTGACGGTCCACCTAATGGAAAGTGGTAACCGTCGCCTATAGACATGAGCAGTACCATGGACATAACAGAGTATACTGTTTCGCCCATGCTACCCCCCATGCATTGCCATTCCTGAAGACTCAGATGTTATTCCTCTGTACCCAGTAAATTCACCCTTCAAACTGAAACACAGCCATGCAAACACAGCTGCTTTACGTTTGAAACACGAATGGGACCGAGTTACCCAAGCAATCGACTTTAGCGTGGGAGAACAGTAAAAAAGGATTTTGAAAATCCAACCATTGAGGAGGGTAAAACGGGGTTTGAAAATTTTGTATGGAATTTCGTCAGTTTAGAAATTTAAACACGTAAAATAATAGATTTATAGTTTGAAACCAAATCCGCAAGAAATCGAATACCATACGCGAGCGAAATCATGTGTAAAACCTAGTATATCCTATCTATGGTCTAGAAAAACCAAAATTGAATCCCAGAATAAACCTTTGTATCTTTCAAAGAGAGTTAAAATTCACATTTTGCTTCATGCTTCAGAGGACATTAGATACCAGAAAGTGTCATACTCTAAGGGAGGAAGGGCTTAGGGTCGAGGGATGGGCAGCAGCGTCCCTCTTAAAACATCACCAAAAGCCAAACTGCGGTTGCCAATCCGTCTACCAAACGTAGCAACTGCAGTCAAAACTCCCTTTATGGGTAAAGTTTATGTTCAGCAGTGCACAGTTAACGGCTAATACATACATACATACATAAAAATAAGACGTTTTTTCCTTTTCTTCATCATTATATATCTACATCATCAGCAATATTGCAAAAAAAAATGTACACCCAACATTCAGAACAGTCTCGCAATACAAAATCCTGGCCAAATTTCAAGTCGTTTACACCTTCCACACGGAGTAAAACTTTACAAAGTAAGTCGGCACTTTCCGACTCTAAGATTATGCGGATGTGACGTGCCCCGTCCCCTTGTTTGTTTGCCTGTTTATCCGAGCAGGTGTTCCGGTAACTTGTGGAGTACTGTAACTTTAACCGCTCTGCGTTTTGTAATTGCATTTGTAAGTTTGTTGTGCGAAGTGTCGCAAGTTATCTGAGTACTCGCGGATTGCGGGTAGAACAAATTCCACCATAACTTTGATCTACGTACTTATAGTAGAATGGTCTTGTAAAGATTGCTCTCAACAATTAGACTGTATCTTTTATTTGTATTATATATAACATATGTCACTCAAAACCCCTGATTAATGGGATTTTCATAAAATTACAACAAAGCTTTTGAATAATAATAATAATAGGTATTAACAAGGGCTCTCACTGGATACTGCAAACTAAACAAGCACCTAGTCCAACTAGGCTAATGCCCAAAAAGTGTTTGCAGATTTTGTCACAATGAGTAAGAAACGCCGCAACACCTAATGCGTCGCTGTAGCACACTCATACATAAACGATATATATCCTTTGGAAAATACACTTTATATCCTGAGGAGATAAAAAACATCGCTACAAAAAACATTTTAAAATGCCTGTCATTGATAGGAGTATAGCAAAGAACTTAAAAAAGGACGAGCACAAAGGATCATGGAAAGGTCGTAGTGTCACAGATTTTTTTGAAAAAAAGCCATTTTCAAAAATATAAGAATATGTCGTATAATACAAACAAAAGCATAACTATTTATTCAACCAGAACGTTATTTTTCATTAATCTTATCGCTCTATCACGAATTATTTCTATACCTTTTCCTTAACACATTATTCACCATTAATGATATTATTATTTCTCAGTCCTGTATCGTAGAAATGTGTTAAAAATGTTTAACAAAATATACATTGTGGTTAAAAGTTAATTATTTGATACCGCTAATAAGCATGCTTAAGCGTAAACAAGAAACAATGATTCATAACCCGTCAATGTATAAAAGGTGCGCGTAACACACGCGAGCTGTGCCCGCGGGGGCGCATTAAGTCCTTACAATAAATATTGTGAACACTGCCACTCAACAAGAAGCTAACTAGGAGCAACCATAGGAGCCATTGTGGGCACGCAACCCTCAGGGCCTACATATCAGATTGTAGGCTATTTTAAGAATTTCATACATGAAAGGGCAAAATTATTTACTTGTGGTAACACTTGATAGCTATTTCTACAAATGGTATAAATATACAGTTAATTAATATATATATAATTATAGTTACTTTACTCGGACAGGATAGTGATTATTTTGTTCTAAAAGTTTTATAGGCCTAACTCATATAATAAGATCTGTGAATCTGAGGGCTGACTAACACATGCAATTTTTGAGTATCTCTCGTAATAAATTTTTACTTGAGAAACTGAATTAAAATTTGATAATAAATTTGATATGAACTCATGTCTATATGGGCAAGAATAAAATACACAGTACATGGATAAAGTAGGTTTTTCAATGGTCTTCCACAACAACTTATGCTTATACTGAACTTTTATTAAATTTTACAATGTTGGTACGTGGAGTGCAGTAAGAAAACAGTTTATTTATTAAGAGGTTTATTAATTGCCAATCTAGCACTGCACGTACTGGGTTAATGTGTCGTCTCACCATTTCTAACTTAATTTCCTTTGTTTGTATTTAATTTATAAGTTAACAATTATCTCGTAATAATAGTCAGTTGTAAATAAATTTTTGATCAGTTGAAATAGTTTTTTTTTTTTTTTATACAACTTAGAATGGCAAACAAGCTGAATCAGGTGAGCCGTCAGCTTGTTTACCATTCTAAGTTACATTATACATATATACCTATAGACACCGTCACCTATAGACATGAGCAGTACCATGGATATAACAGAGTATACTGTTTCGTCCATGATATCCCCCATGCGTTGCCATTCCTGAGGACTCAGGTGTTATTCCTCTGTACCCAGTAAATTCACGCCATATCCCACCCTTCAAACCGAAACACAGCCATTACCAATCTCTTCGTATCAATTCATTCCGCAATATAGATATGACCGTAATATTATTAAATCATTGCCGACTATAAACATTAATTGTACTTTTTTTTTTAAATAGGCTCCATTTATGTATAAGAATACGTAAACAAAAAGTATCGACATCTGAAGCACTACGTTACTGATGCAGTTTTCATTATGGAAACCGAGGCACAGGTGGCTTATTATCATCCCAAGATCCCAAGATAAATAAAATAATATAAATATTGCATATATATTTATATAAATAAATAAATAAATATAATTTTATATTAGTAGCATTAGAAAATTCATTCAAAAACATTGTCAATAATAGTTCATAATTAGTCATTAAGAACGGCATTTACACACAATCATAGTAGTTTTATAATAGCAAATATGCTATTTAACAATGAAATTATACAATCATTTCATTGTTAAAAGTTTCATAAGTACATATTCATGGCCGTAGCTAGGGGGAGGGGGGAATTAAGGAGCGATACCCTACCTTAAAAGGCCAAATGCCCTACCTTAAGATAAAAGGCCCCAAGAAAATTAGACAGATTCGCGTTTTCGAAGTCACTTAATTATGGCTTCTGCCCTACCAAAAAATTCATTTTGCCCTACCTTAAACATGGGTCTAGCTACGGCCCTGTACATATTATATTTTAATATAATAACTTACGTGTATTTTAATCCTAAAACCAGTTAAATCGGTAGTACATTAAAATATACAACAATTGTATATAACAAAAGCAATTGCCTTTCAACAGCAATTAATTCAAGTATACCTCAAACAATTATTACTCTATTCTACAACTTGATGACAGTATCAGAATGTTTACAACTAAAGACCTAAGTGGATTAGCTTCATTGCAGCTGCATTGTCACGCAGAACACAATGTTAGCGTCCTGCTTCAAGCTAATCCTTTTGTAAGGAGCTTTAACTATATACGCCAAAGCTACTATTGCACATTCTGCGCTCTAAGATCCTTAAGACTTTGCACTGTCTTCTGTAAACAACTGACCATCTTTATCGATAAGAAACATTTCCCTTAATACGAGTGCTTAGATTTAAAAACACATTGTTTTCTCATTATGATTATTTCTTGTAATTGTTTATATCTATAATTAGTTTACTAGTCTAATCTTTGGAGGAAACAATAAAGAGTATCTATCTTATAAATCTATCTTATAAATTTAAAAAAAAATATTAAGATTCAGATAGCAACATTAATTATGGATAGCAACGTGAGCAGTACCATGGACATAACAGAGTATACTGTTTCGCCCATGATAACCCCATGCGTTGCCATTCCTGAGGACTCAGGTGTTATTCCTCTGTACCCTGTAAATTCACGCCATATTCCACCCTTCAAACTGAAACACAGCCATGTAAACACAACCGCTTCACGGTAGAAACACGAATGGGACAGAGATACCCAAGCAATCGACTTTTGTGCAAAGTCTCCCTCTGGTGATTTCAGCTGCCGTCAGTTTATAAGTGAAGAAAGATAGGTGAATATGAACTCAAGTCAGTTCAGTTGGGTTGCTGTGATGAATCCACATGAATTAAGCACGATTTTTCCAGGGATGATTTCCAAGGAGGGCCTCGTGGACAGACAGCTGGGGCATTTTGCTACCGTCCCTTTTACTAACGTGTATACGTATATTACTAACAACGGGGCTACTAGTCCTATTACTAAGAATCAGACTGCATAGTCACATCATTATTATTTGTTTTAATGGATGAAATAGAATGGTAACCCCGCGTGCTCTAACGGTATATGCTAGCGAGGTACCAGTGAGAGACGATAGGTGAAGATGAAGCAGGCCAGTAGACCCATCGTGACAAATTCTTCAATAATTAACATCGATGGTTGCACACGGGACCCACGTGGAGATCGTCCTGTTAGAGTATATTCCTAGTAATAAGTATGTTAAATGACATTACTAACGATCCCTTTTCTCCCCACGTCATTCAATTTATCAGTGACATAGTAGCTCGACTCGCGAAATCCGCACATTTTAAGTGCAACACTTGTTTCCAAAATTTTCCAGCCTCACGACGTAAGCCTTCTAACATGCCACATTTTTCCGTTTGCGCTCGTACTAGCAAAATCAGTTGTGCCAATTTTAGTTTTAGTCGAAATAAATTCCTCGCGATACAAAGCTACGTGACCGCATAACCGTGAAACAGTTCTGCTACGTGTTTGGCTATTGTTCCTGCCAATGCAACTTCCATGTTCCAATATGCGAAAATAAACCCTATTCCCAATACGTAAGACAGTTTATCTTTCATTCTAGAATTCTCTCCAGAAATCCTTTGAAGCAGAAATCTTTTAGAAAGAAAATCAAGAGATCGTACGGATTTTCTACTGAAATGGTGACTGTCGTCAGTTTAACCCTAATTTTATAATGGAAAAAGTCTGTAAAATTTATAGTATAGGTACCAAACGTATTTTAATTCTTAATAAAATCCTACTAATGTTATAAATGTGAATATTTGTAAAAAAGTTTAGATATGTATTCGCTAAAGAACAGTACAATTTATGGACCTACACAGATGGATATGTGAAATAGTTTTTTTTAAGGGAAGTTCTCGATTCGTCTGTATTTTTGTAGCTATGTAGATATTACATCACCAATTCTGAATCTGTTTCCAATACTTATACATTCATATTTGTCACGATTGTCTCCCATTAGGGTAGGCAGAAACAATGAAACGCCAAATGCTTCTATTCAAACATGTCTGTTTCGCTTCCTCTACATTCATCAATCTTTACATACACGTTCGCCGGTTACGGGTACTTTTAATTTGGCCCTTCTACAGCCGTCGCCTAATTGATCAACATACGTCCTTATAAGGTATCCTCTACCGACATTTTCAAATATTCTTTTGGAATCGATTCCGCCTTGGTTCCATATTTATTTTTTGACGATTGAAATAGCCGTTTTCTTTTCGAAGCCAAAAATAACTATAAGATAATCCGGATTTACTTGCAATTTTTTTTTAAATGCTCAACTAATTTTGTGACTATCAGAGAATCATAGTCATAAGCAGCTATAAAATATAATAAGTAGTTTGTTCATACGATTCCGCTTATCAAATTGAAATATTTTCAATCAATCCTTTTACAAAATAGCTTATCTTCATTTTCAGTGTGTATGTATTAGCGATTAAAGTTGTTTTTTTTTTTTTTTACAAAAGATAATTTAAGATTGTGTTTCAAAACAGACTTCAACTGGTTTTACCACGACCAGTTATTTTAATTTAAAAACTAAACTAGTGAATCGATTTTGATAAAATCTTTATGGGTCCATTCTGTAAATATATCTTTTCAAATAATAAAAGAATTTTCCAAATCAGTCTACAACTGACGGAGTTATGAGGTAAAAAACTAAAAAAATCCAATCGAATCGATCCTTTTTCAACTTCCTTCTTTTTGAAGTCGGTAGGAAAAGTACTTATTTGTAGCATATCAAAAATTCTAGAACGAGCGTTGTACTCGTATCCGAGCTGTTTGGCAGCTGCCCGCCGGGAGCAGCAGCGGAGGGTTAGAAAAATAACGGCCGAGAGCCGTCAAGGCGAAGCTGTCACGTGCACGATACGTGCCGCGCCCTCCGGTACATACAGTTCCGTGGGTCACAGCGAACATGCTCTCCAGATTATTCTCTATTGACGATGACAATCCGGGATTACGTGCATTCGCAAACCGGTCTATCGTGCACTTGAATGCTCAATTGGTTGAGTGAAATATTTGTGATTTAAGATTGCACCGTTTGTTTCCGTGTGGTGACAGGATAGGAATGTAATGTGTCGTCAATGAACTACTCCTTTTTAGAATGTCATATGAGATATTGGATGCAAAGAAAGGAAGGGAATTAAAGCTATCATGGGTCTATCACAGGTAAATTGTGATGGTAGATAAAAAACTTCTGCCTTAGTAACGCAGGCATGACAACGCTACATCAGTCTTCTCGTGACCACGGTCGGTATAACCTGGTCGAAACGTCGAAGTAACTCAGGTAAATTATCATAGTTTACCTAAATGAACGAGTTAATTTCCATCGTTAATAAATTATAAAGTATGCAACGCGAAATCTGAAACTCTAAATAAAACCATATTGTACTTATCCACCAGGTAATACCAATATTGGACCAATATCCTTCTCTTGAGATATACGCTAAGAGGGGAGTTTGTAACAAGGACTATTACTCCGTACCCTATTTTTTTAATGAATGATAATGGAATGGTAACCCCGCCTGCGGTATCGCTATACACTGGCAGGGCACCAGTAAGGGATGATAGATGAGCATGAAAGCAGGTCTGTTAGCCCATCGTGACAAATGCAACAAGTATTAGTCACAATGGTTTCCAGGGGAAACCGCGTGGAAGACAAACTCACAGAGCTAGCAATGAGGCCATTAATCCTCATTACTAATAATCCCTTCCCCCCCCCCCCCTTTCATACCCTACTACCTCAACCTCTATGCGATCATGCCTTGAAAATAATCGTGGTAAAGTCCTGATGAGTTAGTTATTGACTCGAATTGGTAACAAAAATTGTATAAAATATAAATGGATTACCCTTCTACATCGGAGCATGCACATGAAGCCTATGCACCGTATTGCTTACGCCTCCACTGCATCGGTCCAACGGACGGTTTGACAAGCGTGTTTTTTACAACGACACCGGTAGACGAAAATAGAAATTTTAGATAGAAACAACTTACAATTGCTTTTAGAGATTGTAAAAAAAATTTAAAAATACTTACAATGTTTTTGTCGAAGTTTATTTGTTCTCTCTTGACGCCTGAAGTAATGGCCAGAAAATTGAAAATAGTAATCGGAACAGAGAAGGATAAAATACTGCTTTTACTATTAGTGATCTTGGTCACACAGACGGTATCACATGTAAAAAGTAATCTATACTTATAATAAATCTGTAGAGAGATCAATTCTGTACATGAAATATATTTCCAAAATAACTATCAGGCGGTGATTAGTGATCGATACTGATGCCAAAAATGCAATCACTAAAATTTTTGTCTGTCTGTCTGTATATTCGTTGTAGAAACAAAAACTACTTGACGAATTTTAACGAAACTTGGTACAATTATTCTTTATATTCCTGGGCAGATTATAGTATATTTTTTTTGATCACGCTACAATCAATAGGAGCAGAACAGTAAAGGGCAATGTTAAAAATGTCCACCCGTGCAACGCCAGGACGGGCCGCTAGTAAAATATAAAGTCATACTATTACGTAGTCATATAGTTGTTTGGTATCTTGTCTTGGTATTAATAACCTCTGTAACGCATTGGATTTCCGATCAGGTTCTAATTCTTAACAAAGGAACTTTTCTAAATTAACTGGGACTTCTGAATTGCTTCCTGGAACTTTCCCGAGCATTGGATCAAGTATATCATTTTAACAGCCTTTTCTCCTTTTATATTTTCATTGTCAAGGACATCACTCGTGTTAAAACATGGTCTCTAGTGGAGTAAGAAGATGATTATTGATGAGGACTAACTGCCCCATTGTTAGCAATATAAATTGATATCTTCAACTCACGTCTAAACAACTTTAAAAGCATTTTGCAATCGGCCATCGGGTCTCTTTGACATGTCCATATTCTTTATGTGTTTTTATCGTTTGCATGTGCTTCGCTGTTTTTTGCCAATTTCATGTGCTTTCATTGTATAGCTTTGTAATTTGACATTGTATACCGACTGCTTTGACCATGCTGTGCGTACACGAGTCTGGGTCTCAATCTGGTTCGGTCTATTGTCTTTGTATAATGTCTATCATGTTATTGATTGTGGCCTGTTGTGTGTGCCTTTAATAAATAAATAAAAATAAATAAATAAAAATAAATAAATAAATATAATATATATATATATATATATATATAGGTATATCAAAGCTATCTCCACGCAGTCTCCTATAAAATCCTTCGTAGTAAATTTTAAGTGATTTCATCACAATGGATGATCTAACCAAACATTATACGTGTAACATGTACCAATGGCGCAGACAGGATTATTATTTGATTTTAATAGCAATTATATTGAAATAATGTTATAATGACAGTCAAACTAGATGGTTTAAAGGGCATCTAACATTAAATTATGTATGTATATGTGTATGTATATATATATATATATATATATATATATATATATATATATATATATATATATATATATATATATACATCATTCAGCCGTTAACTGGCCACTGCTGAATATAGGCTTTCCCGTTTTGAGAAGTTTTGCCAGTACAAACCACGCTTGGAAGGCGGGTTGGCAACCGCAGTTAAGATTTGTTGATCTTTAAAGAGGGACTCTGCTGCCCATCTATCGTCCATTAAATTCTCTTAGTCACCTCTTATGACAGAGAAAAGGAAAGGATGGCCCATTCTATGTTTATTCTTAGACATAAATTTATTTTCATATTTTCTTTGAGATTATAATTGCTTATGTATTAGTTCTAATTGTTATTGATATGGGCCAAATAAATATCTTTCTATGCCGGGACCGTACGACGAAAAAAAAACTTAAATAAAACAAAAAATAAATACGGTTCTATAATTTACTTTGAACCATCGTTAACTGGAAGATATTACAATTTTTTATCAAATGTCTAGACTGAAGAACACAGTTGAAACTTAAAAACGATAAGATTTCGTTGCAGACCTCATTAGTTCGATGTTATTTTTTTTAAACATCTTCATTCCATCCATAAAGGAACTGGATACCATCTTAACTAGAATCTTTTGCTGCATTTAATTTTGTCCAACTTGCGTTTAATTAAAAATGTCTTATGCAATAAATATTATTGCAAAATCTTTACAGATATAGGTGTTGCTGAAAACTTAGCCGACCAAACTCTTATCATCATCATCATCATCGGCCAAAGGGTAGTAAATAAATAAACAATATACACCTACAGTGATTGGAGAACAATAAAAAACATACCCCACATAAATTACTGTATATTTGAACTGACTGAGAAAATTGACAAAAATAAAATATATATAAAAAATATATAATATATAAAAGAGAAGCACATAAAATATATAAGCAGATATATGTATAAATGACTTAATGTACTATAGTCTAGACTTTTAATATGTAAGGTCAATATAAATAATGTAATTGAATTATAATTTTGTTTACTGGTTTTTTTTTTTATATAAAATGTAAAATATTTGCATCGATCCATTTAAAAAAAAACCCCCTTCCTTTCTCGTGGGTGTCATAAAAGGCGACTAAGAGAGGACGAAGGTTGGGTAGCGTCTCTCTTAAAACACCACCAAAGTCTAACTGCGGATGCCAATCCGCCTGCCAAGCGTGGCAACTATTGTCAAAACTCCCCAAGCAGGAGGCTTATGTTCAGCAGTCAAAGGTTGTTCTGATAATGATAAATTACATCTAGTTCAACGTTGAAAACTCTATTCTGTAAATGGTAGATACGCAAGTAAATAGCTACGTCATAACCTCAAACTTAGAAAATATACACTGCAAAGATTTGTTCCGTACCAACTCAGTTTATGAACGCGTTCGCTTCGTAAAATTTTATTTCAACCGAGCGAACTTCTCGAGAGGTCGGGAAAATATTTATCTGTCAAAGTTCGTTGAAAACTTTTTGAATACACCGCAAATCTTTATCCGCGATAGTTCCTTATCGAATATAGTGAACTAGTTTTAACCACCCGCTTTGACCGTTTGAATCAGTATAAAAGTACCCTATGTGAATTTAGATAGATAAAAAATTCACTTGCATCTTAAACACACATCCAATTACAGTTTCAAGACAATCAACTTACCAGTAACTTAACAATTTACTTACTTATAAAAATTTTACAAGAGGAAGACTTGGTACAAAAGTTATTTACTTGGATACCTCTGTCCCATTCGTGCTTCTACCGTGAAGCAGTTATGTTTGAATGGCTGTTTCGGTTCGAAGGGTTGGGTTATGACAATGAATTTAGAGGGTACAGAGGAATAACACCTTAGTCCTCAGGAATGGCAACGCATGGGGTGTGTCATGGGCGAAACAGTATACTCTGTTGTGTCCATGATACTGCTGTCTATATACGACAGTTACCACTTTCCATTAGGTGGGCTGTTAGCTTGTTCACTATTGAAAGTTGCATAAAAAAAATAAAAAAATAAACCTTATTTTTGAAGTAATTTGAATAATTACATATGGCATAGACTGAGGATAGTATCGGGCATTCTCTTTCTACGTTATGAACACTTCATATCTTTAACCCTTAAAAGCCTGATTTTTTAAATCAAATTTAAAAAATATAAGTGTACCCTTTACTGTGTATACTAATGGGGAAAAATAGTAAAAAAAATCAAAACGATATTTTTATATATTTATTTTGAAAAAAGCATTTGGTAACATGTAAACAGCCAAATATTAAAATAAAATCGATTGTAGGCGCTCAATGCGATTTATAACCCCGGTATCAAATTTGAAACTTCAGGTATTTAAGGGTTAAGAAATTCAAAATTAATCAAATGAGCACTACATTTTCAAAAACGTACCTCTAAAGTAAATTTTGACAACATCTTCGCGATTCTTAGTTAGTCGGACCTTTTAATCGTCACAACATCTTTCGTTATAACAAGTTCCCGGAATGAAAACTTGCACACAGCAATTTAAAGTCCCCTTTAAAGTGCCTTAAGTTTAAAACTCGGGCGTGCACAGTTGAATTTCATTCGAGAAGTTTACATTTGCATTTAATTTTATAGCGATACTAAAGAGTCACTAAGTCGGCTTTTACTAAAACTACACCTGGAATATTTACATATATATATATATATATATATATATATATATATATATATATATATATATATAATTAATATTATAAAAGGAAAAATATAATTTTATATTTATTTGTTTGTAATGGATAAATTCAAGAACTACTTAACCAATTTTAACAGTTCTTTCAACTACAGAAAGAATTATATCAGCAAGTAACATAAAATATAGATAGATAGATAGATAGATATCGACAAATATTATTAAAATCCTAGCCAAAATAGCTAGGATTTTAATAGCGTAAAATTTTTAAATTCAATGAACGAAAAAGAACGGTCTTTCTTTTAGGTAACGCAAACTTGGTAGATAGCTGTCTGTCGAGTTATTTTTTTTTTCTCTTGGCTAATAATAACACAGGACACTAACTTAAGATAAAGTAGTGTAGTTTTATGTAATAAGAATCAAAAGTGACGAGCCATATACGAGATTATTGATATAAACACTGCATCAATTACTTAGCTTTATCGGTTTGCCGCCAGACACTGCGGTGCTCCAACGGAATGTACTGCAACGACATTCCATTGAAAAGTTTGTGAAACAGAAATAGGATAAAAACTCGACACAGACAGAACTGTTTTACGCTCAATGGAGACGACGAAAGAAGAAGAGGAAGAACTTTGGACATAGATCAATGGACGTAACATGTACTTATGCTGCGATGTTTATAATCGACTCCAAAAAAAAGAGGAAGTTGTCAATTTAGTTTATAATTTATTTTTTTACATTTGTTACCTCCAAACTCCTCCTATTTTTTTTTTCGGTATTTGAAATGATGTACCTTCAGATTGGTACCACAGGAACTACATTAAAATCGATTCAGTACTTTGGTTTTAAATTGAAAAAACTGTTTTTGCCACGGTTGAAGTTAGCGCTTTTTTTGTAGAGCAAAATGTACTTGTTTCCTTATCACTAGTGCATTCAGTATTATCGTTTCTTTTAATTAATTACAAAATTTTCAAATAACATTTTTTTATGGCAGATTTATTACACAATAGTGTATTAAACCAAAAAGATGCAAGAGAAAACAAAAACTTAAAATAGAACCCTATACCAAACCGTCTAGCCAGTAACTAATCTAACGTCCTCCTTTTATGGAGAGAAACTCCGTGTCCTATAGTGAAATAATCATGGGTTAAAATACACTATCGGGACTGGACACGATGAAAAATGTTTGCAGGTTTCTTTCGACGTGGTCACGACAGGACGTGGTGTAATCCACGTCGAAACGTCGGCAATAAAGAAGCTGGTACGCAGGTAGTATTTACTTGCTAACATTTTACATCGCATTCAATCCCGATAATGTATTTAAATATATGTAAACAACGTGAAAGTTTAAAATTAATAATCATGGGTTTTTATTTAATCCTAATTTAATTACTCTACAATCATGGGTTATTAAGACCAAAGAATCGGTTGTAATGGGACCCTATGTCTTATTGCTAGCAATATTACCTATCCTATTGGATCGACCATATGGCCCTCCTAGAAGCTATCGTAGTCAATTCATAGTGGATTCACGACAATGCACCAGCTGACTTTACTTCTTTCCATTTATCCCTACTAGTTATACATTGGTAGGTACACGTGGAAAAAATGCACTTTTACCCCCCAGGGGGGAAAGTTGATAGGGACAAATGAAACTAGCCGTCGTTTTATCCCCCATAGGTGCTCCCCCATTGTATACCATTAGCATAAGCGGTTTGATAATAACGGGGTCTAACTGCCCGCTTATTAGTAATGTACCCTATCAGGTCGACCTCCACGCGGTTCGCCCTGGAAAGTATCGTGGGTAATCGGCACGATGGGCCAACTGACCTGCTTTCATCCTCACCTATCATCTGTTACTGGTGCCCCACCAGTGTATACCGATAGTGCGGGTGGGGTTACCATTCCATTATTACTCATTAAAAAAAAACATACGCGGTTACCGTAATATCGTCATTCATCAATAATGAAAAAAAATTTTCTAGTTTGCATAGTTCTTATCATACTTAGTTTCATCCCAGTCATTTGGATTAGTGGCGGTCCTCCACCGTGCGTTGTGCAAGGCACTTCCTTCACACACACTCTCACCTATATCTATTTTCATTATCACCTATACCTCTATAATCTCACTTGTGCGCAGGCGGCAATTACCATTCTATTGTCATCCGGTAAAAAAAAATCTATAAGTTGGAAAGTGTTCAACGTCGTCTATAGACATGATCAGTATTATGGACATAGCAGATAGTGCCTATTATTGACTCTGGCTAAATTTCAATCCCAATACATAAAGATATTTTTGAAATGGTTTTCAAACTTTTCATATAACCACTCAATCCCTCTTTGGAATCAACTTCCAATAGCAGTATTTCCGAATCGATACGACATCATAACCTTCAAAAATAGAGCAAATTCCTTTTTTAAAAGGCCGGCAGCACACTTTTTTTTTTTATACAACATAGAATGGCAAACAAGCTGACGGTCCACCGGATGGAAAGTGGTAACCGGCGCCTATAGACATGAGCAGTGCCATGGACATAACACAGTATACTGTTTCGCCCATGATATCCCCCATGCGTTGCCATTCCTGAGGACTCAGGTGTTATTCCTCTGTACCTAGTAAATTCACGCCATATCCCACCCTTCAAACCGAAACACAGCTATGCAAACACAACTGCTTCACGGCTGAAACACGAATGGGACAGAGGTACCCAAGCAATCGACTTTTGTACAAAGTCTCCCTCTGGTAAATTGACTTGCAATGGCGTTGATCATGAACGGCGATAGTCACTTACCATCAAGTGAGCCGCATGCACGTTTGCTTCTGTGCTATAAAAGAAATTCTGCGAGAGAGGTTAGTACTTTTTATTCTGGTAGTCATTAGTGGTTGGAGTTTTTTTATGATGCTGTCATTGTGAGGTGCGATAATTTATTCAGAGTTTGTTCGTTTCAGTTTTGGTTGTAATGATTTTGTGTATTTGTTGTAATGTTTTGTGTATTTGTTGTAATGTTTTATGTATTTGTTGTTAAGCGTGTTGAGTCTCCCATCCGGAAAATAGGTATTGGCGACCCGCACGCATGCTAAAGGTAAAGGAGTTAAGGGGCCGCCTGAAAATCAGCGCTATACATCATACATAGGTACATCTCGCTGGAGCTGTACATATATAGCAACAGCTGAGGCGGCTCCTATTACCAGCAACATTAAATGTTTTTTTTTTTCTTTTCGTTGTTTTATTTTTTTATTTTCTTAATACTGGTAATAAAGGTTATCTATCTATCTATCTATATTATGTAAAACATAACGCACCTAATTAATTATTGGCGGGCAAAATAAATGACCGTCATCCTACTGATTGGATACAATCAATTTCTCAGATGCGAATGTTTGCGAAGGAGGAGGCGCGGGCAAAAAATTAATGATGGGAAATCGAGGGGAGATAAGAGAAAGCGATCAGTCTCCAGCCGCCGGGATGGGCCGGGTAATATTGATACTGAATTCAGTGGATAAGGGGGGTGCGAGTCGGTACAAATTAGTTGTACTAAATATAATGAGGATATATATAATTATAAAATTATATATAAATATAATTAATTAAGGAGTAAATTCCAGTATCTTTTTGAAACTCACGAACGTAATCTCTTCGTTCCAATAATACTCTCCAATTTCAAACTCTTTTCTCCTACATTCTTCACGACTCTAGAACGCGCTTCCTGATGCCATTAAGAGACTACCGACTAAACCGTCTTTCAAAAAAAGCGTTCACGCTCACGTTCTTACTTTATCCGAGCAGTAAGTGCTTTATATTATTCCCAAATTCGTGTATAATATAGTATATATCATATATGTGTAAGTATATTTGTTATTCATATATATTTATTCGTTTATATATGTAATTTTAGTATGTATGTATATCAATAATTAGTAGTACCGCATTCGAGTATTCTGACACTTCCCTATGGTTGACTGGGAGAGAATGCTTTTAGCATTAAGTCCGCCATGTACATATATTTATACTAATGAATAAATAAATACATAAAATAATTACGTACAAAAGTATAAAAAATTATCCTATCCATTGCCGTCTAATCCTAAGGTTGTATGAAAGTAAATGTGTTGGTTTGTTTTGCCCTTTTGGCTCTCAAAGCTCAACTAATTGTTACAAAATTGAGCATACATCTTTTGCACGAAGGACATAGATTCTTAGGCAGGTCAGTCAATAAATCCGTATTACAGAGATTTAAAAGAGTAACTGTTGAGTTTCTTGCGGGCTCTTCTCAACAGGTAACAACTTTTCGAACTGTTCAATAGATTTAAAAGAAAAATGACGATTTAAAAATGCTTGTAAACAAGTCTATTTGAATAAAAGTGATTTGAATTTGAAAGAAAAAATTAGGCAACTTTTTATTCTGGTCAGTGAACACACGCCGGTCACGCGGACGAAGCCACCGGAAAAAACTAGTATAAAAAAATCTTAAAAAATGAAAGGGTATTTAATCTAATATAGTATTTAATCTATCATTTATATGTATAGAAGGAAATATATAAGATAATCTGTGTAACCAAGTGCCAGTTAACAGTTAAGTTAAAATTCAACAACTAGAACTAAACAGCTATGGCATAGTATCTACCAATGTTGAGATCAAGTCCGAAAATGTTACTTCAAATCAGATTATAACTTTACTGGATACCATAGACATAGAAAAAAATAGACATCGCATGTACCTTAGTTTATATGAAAAGTGTGTAAACCCTTTCGAAAATATATGTATGTGTACGGATCGAAATTTAACCAAAGTCTAGGCTAAGTTAAAGCTAAATTTAGGCTCTGACTGCTATGTTCATGATGCTGATGATCATGTCTATAGACGACGGTGAGCACTTTCCATCATATAGATTTTTTTTTAATGGATGATAATAGAATGGTAACCGCGCCTGCGTACCAGTGAGAGATTACAGGTGAGAATGAAAAGGCATGTCCGTTAACATTCTGAAGAATACACCTGGAATTCAATACGATGGTTTCCAAGGGGAAATACGTGGAAGTTGACCTGACAGGGTATATTGCTAGCATTGGGACTAATAATCCGCATTTCTAACAATTCCTTCCCCCCAAACATCACATATGTAGTCAAATTGTTTGGCATTTCAAATTACATAAAAAAGAAATTTAGGACCAAAAATGTATATATCCCTTTCAGACCTGAACGATACGGGCGTGAGTTGTAACTTTAAAAAATTCTAAAACCACGCGCAATTCATTTTTACTCACGAAGCTGAAATAACATGATAGTGAGATTCTAAACCAGCCAATAAGAAATCATTTTAGTGGTTAGGTGGTGCCGTAGTCTCGTGCGTGCCAGCAAGATGGCTTGGCTCCAAAACACGAAAATATATTTATTCTGAAAGAAAAAACTCTTGGGTCTGAAAGGGATATAAAAATACATATTATTACGGCATCTATTTGAATCTATATCTGTGGCTAATACTTTACAACTTTCTGTTGCGGAAACCTTAAAAATGGGAAAATATGAAAAGCTCGGCGTATATTTAATTTCCATTGCGATACGAAGCCGTACAACATATTTTATCCAGCTCGCTCGTAAAACAGAAAAACACTGTAGCTACGGAAGATAGTACTAAGATTAATTGTGACGTCACCGCCGGAACGGGAGCGGGGCGTCCGGAAAGGGGAGGGGCGCAGACCGGACGTCCGGGCGGCGCGGCGCGGCCGCTGTTGGGAGGGTAAACAAAAATCTCATCTTGGCGCTAGCTAGGTTTTAGATGACACGCAACAGCTATGCTGTACAGTTAATTGGGAATTGAGATTCTTTTGAACTCGCTTCTTTAATGTTCAGGTGCAAGCTAAAACGAAGAGATATTTTATAAGCTGAAAAAGAAGAAAAATAAAAGAAGGAGATTTTCGATTCTTCTGGTCTTTTTTCGTTACACGATTACGCCACCAATTCTGAATTCAATTTCATAGATCTTTCTATAAATGTAAATTAGGTACTTATGATTAAGTAAATAAATTAATCTTTACAAATAAATTTTGCTTCGTAAACATTACTGTCCTGTCAAAACGAGCTAATTTCAAATAAAGATAGCCAAAAGTAAAAAAAAATACACACACACATACATGAACTTTGAAAATATTGAAATGAAATGAAATGAATTTATTTTGCTAGAATGCAGGTAATTTTAGATGATAGAGGTTTATATTTCCCGTGTACATTCTGCCTCTATGTCGGCGTGCAAATTTTTAACAATATAATAAATTTATATATATATATTCTACATTATATTTCCTTTCCTTAGTCATACAATATATTATTATTATTTATTACAGTAAACAGAAAAAATAAAAGTCCAAATTAATAAAATATTTTAACAACTGTGTCTCTAGTGTAGGTTGTGAAATGCATTTGTTGTTTCACTAATGTTTTCGGTAGTCGTGTTAAAAGAAATCATATTTCTCATATACCTACGCTACACGCACATAGTATAGAAACTAATTTTAAAATAATTTTAAACTAATTTTAAAATTAATTAAAAATTAATTAAAAATTAAATTAATTAAATTAATTAAAAATTTAATTTTTTTTTAAACTAATTTTAAACTAATTTTAAACTAATTTTAAAAATATGAAATACATTCTACTTACATTAATGCATTTGTTTCCTTAAACTTTCTTTTGAATTTCATTTTATTTTTGACGTTTGTCGCTTTATGTTTGTAAAAAAAATATAAACGATAACATTTAATATGAGATGCAAAACGAAGTGTCCTGGAAACAAATATGTCTAATGATCTACCATTCAAAGGATGTTTCGAGCCAACAAAACTCATAAAAGCCAGTACGTGTAACTCTCTACTTTAAAATTACAAACAGTCGGGTAAGTTTTAGAAAACTCATCCCTGCGCGGCGCACTACGCAGACTCATTAAAACTAGATTTGGCTAGCTCTCCAATACTCGACAAGAAACTATTTTGATAGATGTAACGACATCTTTATTTTAAAAAGTTTTATCTATACGTTTTTGTGTCTTTATTTTCCTTTTCAAACTATGAAGTGGACAAGAAGTTTATGCATAAAAATGAAATTACTCCTTGAGTACCTTCTAGCAGAACCCCGACTTAGAGATTTATTACACTATGCAAATTTTGCGATCATAATTGATTAATAAATAAATAAATAGTTTAATTTTTTTATGCAACTTAGAATGGCAAACAAGCTGACGGCCCACCTGATGGAAAGTATCAATCTTCGCCTATAAACATAAGCAATACCGTGGACATAACAGAGTATACTGTTTCGCCCATGATACCCCCCCATGCGTTGCCATTCCTGAGGACTCAGGTGTTACCTCTGTACCCTGTACATTTACTGCCATATCCCACCTTTCAAACCGAAACACAGCCATGCGAACACAACTGCTTCACGGTTGAAACACGAATGGGACAGAGGTAACCAAGCAATCGACTTTTGTACAAAGTCTCCCTCATATACACAAACAAATATATACATAAACATACATATACTTAATAGTACATTAATTATTTTACCCCATATTTTTTTTATGTGTTGCATGTACGCTATGGTTGTATTGAAAACACTTTTGTTTCAGTTATTTTGAAATGAATAGATTCATTCATTCATTCAATCAATCGTTTATTCATTCATTCTAATTACAAGTAGCGTTTCCATTACATTTTATTCTGTGGACATACATACGAGTAGCAACGCTTGTAGCGACTCAAACGCGTAGAACTAAAGTTGGCAAATTAGAAGCAAATGATATATGACAAAAGAGAAGTTGTAACGGTATAATAGTTTTAGCAGTTACAGTGAAAAGAGAAAACTGTTCAACATTATCAAACAAGCAAGATTGTATCTCATAAAATAAACACTCAAGAAATATAATTAAAACTTCAAAATTGCATAATTACAATTAAATTTATTATAAACGATTTGAAGATTCTTAGAATTTAATTGTCTTGAAATACTTGCAGGATTTTAATGAATTCGTAATTTAAAAGTTCCCAGAAAAAACATATATATATATATGTATATATACGAGGTTTGTATATATATATATATATATATATATATATATATATATATATATATATATATATATATATATATATATGTGTGTGTGGGGGGTGTTCGGTCACCGTAATGGAATTTTTACTCAAAAACTCACGGACAACAAGAGAGGTGTGGGCAGGGGCATTTTTGGTGAAGAATCCAACGCCCCTCTCGCGCCATACGAACTACGAGCTTTGAGGCGTCTGAGCACATCGACGTAGAATTTTCCATCAACTGTCTGGCCTGGAGGGACGAATTCTTGATGGACAATCCCCCGAACATCGAAAAAATCAATCAACATTGTCTTCGGCCCTCTCTGAATCTTTTTAGCCACTTGTGGACGGTTGGTTCCTTCACAGCATATATATATCGAAAAATTTCAATTCTTGCCGAGTTTCGAGAGAAACTTATTTGCTCTTCAACGGAAGCGGGCTCCATGCCGACGGGGTTTCGTTAAGAGGTAACTTCACAGATGGCGTGACAAGCCAGTGAGCACGGCGGTCAGACCAGAACTGAAGCATTGTTAGGGACATAAGGAAGGGGTCCTGCGCTTACCTGGCCTCCCCACTGAGAACACTTTTATACGAACTTTCCGGACAGACCTCGTATATATATGTATATATATATATGTGTATATATATATATATATGTATATATATATATATATATATATATATATATATATATATATATATATATCGGCCCACCTGAGACTTTGTACAAAAGTCGATTGCTTGGCTACCTCCGTCTTATTCGTGTTTCTACCGTGAAGCAGTTGTGTTTGCATGGCTGTGTTTCAGTTTGAAGGGTGGGATATGGCGTGAATTTACTGGGTACAGAGGAATAACACCTGAGTCCTCAGGAATGGCAACGCATGGGGGGTATCATAGGCGAAACAGAATACTCTGTTATGTCCATGGTACTGCTCATGTCTATAGGCGACGGTTACCACTTCCGTCAGCTTGTTTGCCATTCTAAATTGTATAAAAAAAAAGGTGAAGTTGAAGCAGATCAGTTTGCCCATTGTGACAAATTCAACAATAAATCAATCAGAATGATTTCAAGGGGAAACCGCGTGGAGGTCGACCTGATACGGTATATTGATAACAATTGGGGTTATCAAGCTCAACTACTAACAATCCCTTCTCTTCCCGGTATAGCTAGTTGGTCAAACAAATGGTATCCATACTAATGTATTAATATAAAAGTGAATTTGTTTATTGCTTTGTATGTTCTTTATTTCTTGTGGTTGTATCGGCTTAACTCAATCCAAGGAATTCTATGTTTTTTTTTTGATGGGTGAAAATGGTATGGTAACCCCGCCTGCGCTAACGGTATACGCTGGCGGAGCACCAGTGCAGGGTGATAGATGAGAATGAAAACAGACCAGTTAGCTCATCATTATGAATTCATCAGGAATTAACCATGATAGTTTCCAGGGAGAACCGCGAGGAGGTCGACCTGATACCCATATTGCTAGCAATGGGATTCTCAGTTTCCATTACTAACAATCCCTTTCCCCCCATGTATTTTTATTATTATTTAAATTCTACAAAAATTCACATCTCCCCTCTTAAGGAGAGGAGATGGCAAACTAACCCCCGGCAGAAGCACAGTCGGCCGGGGTTTAGTTTTTTATTAGTTTTTATTATTAGTTCATTATTATTATTTTATCATCATAATTATATCAGCCGTTAACTATCCACTGCTTTACATAAGTCTACCCCTTTGGGGTTTTTGCCAGTAGTTGCCACGCTTGACAGGCGGGTTCGCAAACTCAGTTATGCTTTAGTGACGTTTTAAGAGGAACGCTGCTGTCCACCTTAAGACCATTAAATTCCCTTAATCGCCTCTTACGACTCCCACGGGAGGGGGGAAGGGATCGTTAGTAATGCCGGTTACCAGTCCCATTGCTAGCAATATACCCTGTCGGGTCGACCTCCACGCGGTCCCCCCTGGAAACCATCATGCTGAGTTCCAGGTGTATTCATCACGATGGGCTGACTGACCTGCCTTTTTTCATTATTCACCTATCACCCCTCACTGGTGCCCCGCCAGCGTATACCGTTAGCGCAGGCGGGGTTACCATTCCATTAATCATGCATTTAAAAAAAAGACTCCCACGGGAAAGGAGTGGTCCATTCTATACTGGGACCACACGGCTGCATTTTATTTACATAGACAGCTCTTTATCTCAATTACTTTATATCGATCATGCGGATAAAATCTAAAAACGAATACATACAGTATAATCCTATATCGATTCCAATTCATGTAAAATTTCAAGTCGATTTGTCCGCCCACTGTAGTGTGAAACAATATAGAGATAACAAGAGCAAACAATGTAATATCCAACGGAATATTTTTAAACAAAATACATATTTATTTATTTATTTATTCATTAGTACAAATATATATACATGGCGGACTTAATGCTAAAAGCATTCTCTCCCAGTCAACCATAGGGAAGTGTTAGAATACTCGAATGCGGTACTACTAATTATTGATATACATACATACTAAAATTACATATATAAACAAATAAATATATATGAATAACAAATATACTTACACATATATGATATATACTATATTATACACGAAATTGAGAATAATATAAAGCACATTGTATACATTAATATTTTATTTTACTCACTGTAATCACAAAGAGGAATAATAAAAAAACTATTAGTAGTTAGACTTTCATCGTCATCATTTCAGTCATTATCCGTCCACTGCTGGACATAAGCCTTTCCCATAGACTACCATAAAGAATGGTCCTAAGCCACCAGCATCCACTGACTCCCTTCAATGCTTTTCAGGTCGTCACTCTATCTAGTCGATTTATAAATAAAAAAAAAAATACATCAATCTAAAGAATCACATATAAAATGCTATAAAATAACCGATCGCTTGAAAAACCTATTTTAAAAATTCATTCATGATAGAGCTACATTATCAACAAGTAACACAGCCCATATTTAATTTTCCAAAATCCTATCCGTCCATACGAAGACGGGTCGGATCTCTAGTAGTTCATATTTTCATTAAATAGACAATTTTCTACGTGACTTTATGAACATATAATTCAAGCTCATATAAAATGTAAAAAGCGGTATCCAATAAACTCGCAAACAACTCATACAGCGCTGTTGTTTGAACAAGAAAACTGGTATGAACTATAAAAGTATGGGATAAATTGAAAAACAGGCTATAAAAACGGGATTCCTCTGTGCTCATCTTCATTTCCATTTATATAGAGTAACTTGTGAGCACTGGAATAACTTACAACGAAACTTGCTAATACGCGGGCTATGGAGCACCTCGCTGGTAAATATGGATGTGTCTCGGGTTAAAAGCGTTCATACCAAGTTTGACTGTTTTGAATTTAGAAGCAGTTGGTACAATTTTCAATATTCCGGATTGTTCTTTGTTTAAAATGTGCTCTGATAACGGAGCATAATCCTCGATAAACAGTCAATAATATTGATTTTTTTATGCAACTTAGAATGTCAAACAAGCTGACAACCCACTTAATGGAAAGTAGTAACCGTCGCCTATAGACAAGAGCAGTACCATGGACATAACAGAGTATACTGTTTCGCCCATGATACCCCCGTGCGTTGCTATTTCTAAGGACTTAGGTGTTATTCCTCTATACCCTGTAAATTCACTGCCATATCCCGCCCTTCAAACCGAAACACAGCCATGAAAACACAACTGCTTTATGATAGAAACAAGAATGGGACAGAGGTGCCCAAGCGACGACTTGTCTATCAATTTTCATAAATATTTAATTAATTTTTATTTTTAATTTCTTATTTATTTATCTATGTTATTGTATAGATATTTGTTAGATTATAACAAAAATATACAAAAGTGACTTCGTCTTCGCAAGACTGAGATATGATCACTAATCGGGATATAAAATAGACTATGTTCTTCTCAATTTCATAAAATAAATGTACACCAAATTTTATAACTATTGGTTAAGCCATCAAAGCGCTAAGAGGTAACAAACAAACTCACTTTCACATTTATAATATTGATAAGGATTTGACACTTGATTTTAAATACTTTCAACCGACTTTAAATAGAAAGAGATTTTCAATTTATTCCTATTGTTTTTTCTTCTTATGTTTGTTACCAAATAACTCTAATCAATTACAAATCGATTTGGAAAATTATTTTTTTTAAATAAATTACTATTCAGCTATTTTTTAAATATTTATTTTGATATAGGCCACTAATTAAAAAAAATGTACAAAAGGTGAGCTTAATTTTTTTAACTTTGACAAGAAGACGTTATTTATTCATCAATAGTGAAAATTTACTTATTTTTTAAAATTAACAAATTATGCAAAGATGCTACATATATGTAAATATATAATAGAATGCTGCATCACCGTGTGGTCCCGGCATAGAATAAGCCACCCCTTCCTTTCCCGTAGGTGTCGAAAGAGGCGACCAAGAGAGGGCGAAGGATGGGCAGCAGCGTCCCTCTTAAAACATCTCTAAAAGCCTACTTGCGGTTGTCAAACCCGCCTGCCAAGCGTGGCAACTACTGGCAAAACTCCCCTTATAGGGAAGGCTTATGTTCAGCAGTGGACAGTTAACGGCTGAAATAATAATAATAAAAAAAGTGCTACATAGCATTATATTATCTGTGCTCGCTACACTACGGTGTAAGCGCTCTTAGCAAAGTTTTCTACAGAATACATAATCTGTAATATTTTATCGAGCAAAAGCAAAACCTTTACACCGAACGCGCTAGAATGAGGATTTACTAACAATTTCCACAGCTGTACCGCAATTCCGGGTAGGACTCAACCATTGTCGACTATTTGTCGACACGATTACCGTTATAAAGCTTACATTCCACTTGCTTACATTTCATTGAGCATTACAATCCAACACAGTGGGGGGCGAACCTTTGGTTGGTAACAGAATTCATGATATACTTGCTATAAGAACTGTCGACGATCCCAGGTTCTTTTTATGCAACTTAGAATTGCAAACAAGTTGACGACCCACCTGATGGAAAGTGGTAACCGTCGCCTGTGGACATAAGCAGTACCATGGACATAACAGAATATACTGTTTCGTCCATGATACTCCCCTAGAGTTGCTATTCTTGAGAACTCAGGTATTATTCCTCTGTACTCTGTTAATTCACTGACATATACCACCCTCCAAATCGAATGCGCAGCCATGCAAACACAAATGCTTCAAGGTAGAAAGACAAATGGGACAGAGGTGCTCAAGCAAACGGTTTTTGTACAAAGTCTCCCTGTGTTATAACAAACGTATTAACAGGCGGTATCGAGTCCCTTAATTTAAGGTAAAACTTTGCCTCTTTTTGTCTACCGCCTGTATATCAGATTGTGTTCTAAAGAAATTTTCGATATGATTGCCTACAGCCAGCTTTCATCGTCGCATCGCTTGTTATCAGCAAGAAATTCATCCTCACATCTTCGAACTAGGATGGCTTCCAGATTATTCTCATTGAAAGACTAATAGTCAATCGCCATTTTAAGTTCCGTAAAAAAAAAGTTAACCTAAATGGCAGGCGGGAAAGAGATTGTTAGTGATGAGATTTAACAACCCCATTGCTAGCAATACACCCCATCAGGTCGAACTCCACGCGGTTCCCCCTAGAAACCATAGTATAACCATATTGCTGTTTAATTGGTTACTACGGGCCAACTGAGCTGCCTTCATCCTCATTTGTCACCCTTCACTGGTACCCCACCTGTGTATACCGATAACGCAGGCAGAGTTACCATTCCATCTTCATCCATTAAAAAAAAACCTAAATGGCAACATTTTATATGCCTGCCCAGAGTACTATCTCCCCCAACACGTGTAAGCATATTTCAAAAGTTAACAAACTTCCACGCCGCAATGCCATCGTAACTAACTGCATGAAACGAAACGCGAACATTTCTCCGAGGCGTTTCATTTAACTATTATCACCTCACAATGGAAACGCGAATGTTGTCTTTATTTCAGCGTTCGCGTGCGGCACGCCACCTCGCGTGCTGTTGCGAACATAACACTTCGTTTTGCAACAAGCAACGCAGAAGATGCGGTGTCGCTCACACATTCACACATTTTTAATACAATAATTATAAAATTTTACAATTTGTAAAGATGTCTGGATACCTATAAATTAATGACGCATAAATAGCTGAAAGGGTCATAATGAAATTTGATACACAGCTTGGTCAAAATTTAAATTCATCATCATCACCGGTATGGTGATGATGCTATGCTGTTAACTGTCCACTACTGAACGTAGACCTCCCCCATAGACCACCGTACAGAACAGTCCTGAGTCACAGGACTGGGGTCATTTCTTTTTTTTTATACGACTTAGAATGGCAAACAAGTTGATGGCCCACCTGATGGAAAATGGTAACCGTCGCCTATAGACATGAGCAGTACCATGAACATAACAGAGTATACTGTTTCTCCCATGATAACCCCATGCGTTGCCATTCCTGAGGACTCAGGTGTTATTCCTCTGTACCCAGTAAATTCACTGCCATATCCCACCTTTCAAACCGAAACACAACCATGCAAACACAGCTGCTTCACGGTTGAAACACGAATGAGACAGAGGTACCCAAGCAATCGCCTTTTGTACAAAGTCTCCCTCTGGTAAAAGGGAGTTATGAGGATATAACTCTCATAACCCAGAGGTTATCCTCTGGGTATTTCCAAGCACAACTGTATTACATTCGGCTTGATTGATTTTTATCAACAATAAAATGACGAGGGTGATATCATCAGCACCGTTGCTTGAATGTCATAATAAACATCCATTATTAGCCGAAATAATTTAAGACCGAAGCAAATGAAGGGTGAAATAACCCCTTGAGGGCCCGGCTAACCCCTGCACACCATGGGGAGGGTTATAGGTACTCGCAGAATTCAAGTTTTCTGTAAACAACATCCGATACGACGGGAAGTAAGAAATTGGTGTAATGTAAGTACGATTATTAAGTGAAGGGTCCGGCCATAAGGGGCAAATCTGTGAGGTTTCATTATCTAAGCTTCGAAAATATCAAATGTACGAGACATAATTTGTTTATCAACATACATTGATTCCACGAAGGTTTTTTGTTAATGGGTGATGATGGAATAGTAACCCCGCCTGCGCTTTCGGTATACACTAGCGGGGCACCAGTGAGGGATGATAGGCGAGAATGGAAAGACAGGTCAGTTAGCCCATCGTGATGAATACATTTGGAATTCAGCACGATGGTTTCCAGGGGGGACCACGTGGAGGTCGACCTGACAAGGTATATTGCTAGCAATGGGACCCTTAGTCTCCATTATTAACAATCCCTTTCCCAGTGTATACCGATAGCGCAGGCAGGGTTACCATTCCATTATCATCCATTAAAAAAATATATATACAATAATATTCAGGATTCAAATTATAATTTCAGTTTTTTTTTTTTTTTAATACCAATAATTAAGTTACACTTCATAATACATAATATAATACCCCACACAGTATGTTATATTAATATTAAAACATATTATAATTTAAAATAATAAATTGTTGCAATTTAGTTTATATAGAAAAATGGCGCCATTTCTATTACTAAAAAGGAAAATTAAATACCAAAACATTATATTTATAGTTTCAAATGCAACAACAACAGTGATGTAAGAATAACGAGTTAAGTTTGAGTTGTTATGAGGGTGAAGGCACTGGCGCGCCGCCATTCGGGGCGTACTTTTAAGAATAAATCAGTACAAATTGACAGCTTACCACAAACGACTAAACAATGCCTAGTATCTTGCCAGCTATCTTTAAAGTTGTTTATATATAATATTTTCGGTCTAACACACTGTATTCTATCGATAGTTGCAGGTTCGATTCCCGCAATATACACATAAACATTTATTTTCATGTCTACTTAGTGTCGTTATAGGCGTTTACAATATAAAAAAAAAAATTAGTATATCCGTACGCGTAACAGTTGTCTAGTACCAGTAACAGGTTTGCTTAATTTGGACCTAGATGATACTAAATATGTCCAATACTATAAAAATAATTTTAAAAGACTACTATTTAAATACGTGGTATTTTTTTCCTTAGATAAATTTTGATAGATTACTTAAATATTATTTTTAAAAAATCTGTATATTTAAATTTGTAAATAACTATCCAATAAGTATTGAAATAGCTGAATATAGTTATCTATTTTCAACTTTTTATGCAGTCATTCCTATATATGGCATGAGTATATTTTTCAAAATAAGTCCCAGACGAGCGTTCACTGAATATTATAAATAAAACAAAAGATAAATAAAAAAAACAATCATTGTTTATGGATTCTTCCACCACTAAACACTATAAAGCGCCATCTATTAAAGAATATTAAAACTTCAGCAACCGCTGTATCTAAAAGCACCTGATACAAATTCTTTTGCTAACACTTTTAATTGGATTTACTTACACGTCTATTAATCAGATGGCGTAACACTATGTAAATTCTAAATACACACATATATGTAATTCTAAAGTCTACGCAATGTGTACATGAATAAAAATTACTGGGAAATACCTCTTATATTACACACTACGGGATTACTTATAATATAAAAAAAATTAAAGAATAGCGGCTTGCTGTTCTAATCCTCAAAAAAAAACCAATGCCGTAGTAAAAAACGTAACAAAAATATTTTTCATACATTTGGAAATGAATGTCGCTCGAGATTATGGACTACCAGAAAGTGATAACCCATAGACATATATATATTTGACATTATTTTACCATATATGATTGCTTTACGCTTCAACATATCTGATGGCAAGGAATTAGAATAACCCATAAAGGTCAACATAGTCATCACAAAAAAACACTATGAGACCTATTGCGTTGTCATTCCTTAGAACAAAACTTTTATTACTCTGTACTCAGCAATTTGTTTTTTTTTTTTATACCAAGAAAGTGCCAAACAGGCACACAGCCTCGTTCACACACACAGGTTCGTCGATTATGCCAAATTTTTTATAATCTTGAAAATCTTTATCATTTTCTAAATAAAACCACTTCAAGCTAATATTTTGTTACCCGCTAAAACGAAACATAGATTAAAATCATAATGATTACACGTCCGTTTGACGGGGCATTATAATTAATGGTCAAAAAGCGTGGCAAATCACACCGAATTAAATTACCTCGATGGAAGATATTATCGCCCCCATAATGCAACAAATGAGACACCATAATTTGTTAATCATGAGTTATATCTTTTTTATACTTAGAAGGGACATCAGTCTAACATTTTATAGACGGGGTGAAAGAGATTGCTAGTAATGGGGTCCAATAGCCCCGTCGCTAGCAATATACCCTATCAGATCAACCTCCACGCGGTACTCTCTAGAAACGCTTTTCATTATTTCTCGTTGAATTCATCAGAATGGACCACACTCATCATCTGTCACTGGTGCCTTGCCAGTGCATACCGATAACGCAGGCAGAGTTACCATTCCATTCTCACCGATAAAAAAAAACATTTTATAGTCAAGTTTTAATTAAATACTTTCTAATTATTTAAGTAAATATTTGGTCAATGATCGTAATTGCGAATGTGGTTGAAACCAAGAACTTTGTGTCATTTTCAATTTCTGATTAACTCTCCGACGATAGGAAACACCGATAACAAATTAAATTAATCCGATACATCCGCTTATCTGAACAGCAAGCTCGTCCCTAATTATTTAATTTAATTCTATTTTACAAAACGAAATTTTAACTTGATGATTTTGTAAGGAACTCTCGTAGCGCAAGTCTCACTCACATTTGACCGGCTTTTTTTAATATCTCTCATATACAGAAATTGTCTATATATAATTTTATTATATTACTAGCTGTTGGCCGCGACTTCGTCCACGTTTCCATCGTTTTTTCGTAAAATAAGTAGCGTATGTCCTTCCTCATAGTTCAGTAGTTTTAATGTAACAGACACATTTCCCTTCACTGCTCTGCTCCTATTGATCGTAGCGTGATGAAAAGTATACTATAACCTGCCCAGGAGTATAAAGAATAATTGTACCAAGTTTCGTTAAAATCCGTGGAGTAGTTTTTGTTTCTACAACGAACATACAGACAGACAGGCAAAAATTTTACTGATTGCATTTTTGGGATCAGTATCGATCACTAATCACCGCCGGATAGTTATTTTGGAAATATATTTCATATACAGAATTGACCTCTCTACAGATTAATTATAAGTATAGATTAAGATGAATTTAGGAACCATTTTGATTCCAGCAATAATCTACTACTGAATGCTACTAATATAATAAGAATGGGGGGGGAAAGGGATTGTTAGCAATGGAGTTTGATAGCCCCATTGCTGGCAATATGCCCTATTAGGTCGACCTCCCCCTGGAAATCATCGTGAACAATTCTTGTTGAATTCGTCACGATGGGCTAACTGACCTGTTTCATCCTCACTTATCATCCTTCACTAGTGCCCCGCCGGTGTATACCAAAAGCGCGGGTGGCGTTACCATTCCTTTATCACCCATTAAAAAATTATATATAATAAGAATATGTACATATAAGTATCTACATTAAAAAACAATTTAATAGGTTCAGTGAGAGTGGTGTAAATAAAAAAAAAGTAAGCTTTTATTAATACAACGGTACCTACTACAATTTACTTACAATTACGTACAACTTATTACGTACAATTAAATAATTAAAAATAAAGTACGAGGGGACGATATTAAAATGTATCATTGTAATCAATTGGACGCAAGAGTCTCTTGAGGAGCCACTCAATGTGTATATCCGGTGAATATACTAGCAATATATGACGCTCGTAAACATAATACATATATGAGTAAAGTGGGTAAATACTTGCACTACTTACCATGGCCGTAGCTAGAGAGGCATTGTGAGACATTGCCCTACTTTAATAAAGCCCAATGCCCTACCTTAAAATTAAAGGCCCCGAGAAAATTATATAGATTCGCTTTTTCGAAGTCTCTAACAGGAATCCTCTAACATCTTCTGTCTTTCAGAAACACTATAAACTGAACACCTTGAAAGCAAAAGTAAACTTTTTGGGCACATGCCTAGTTGGACCCTGTGCTTGTAATTGAATGATAAACATCTTTACAAATATTCACATTTATAATAATAGTACTTAGAAGTCTTCAGATTTTTTTATACAACTTAGAATGGCAAACAAGCTGACGGCCCACTTGATGGAAAGTGGTAACCGTCGCCTATAGACATGAGCAGTACCATGGACATAACAGTGTATACTGTTTCGACCATTGTAGCATAGCCATTAGATAATGAAAGCTTGTGTTTCTGGTGTAACCTTTTTTTGTATTTATAGAAATACACAGTTTTACATAATTATTCGGCATATAGTTGCTCGACTGTACAACGACAACAACCAAACATAGAGTAATGAATAAAATATAGAATTTTACCGGTGTTGACACTTAGCAACTGTCACATGACAGTTGCGTACAGTAATTTAATGATTATGTGCAAGTATTGTACAACCATGATACCCCCCCCCCCATGCATTGCCATTCCTGAGGCCGAGACGTTATTCTTCTGTACCCTGTAAATTCACTGTCATATCCCTTCAAACCAAACACAGGTCATTCTCATCTATCACCCTTCACTGGTGCTCCGCCAGCATATCTCGTTAGCGCAGGCGGGGTTACCATACCATTTTCATCCATCAAAAAAAATAAAAAACCGAAACACAGCCACGCAAAACAAACTGCTTCACGGTAGAAACACGTATGGGATAGAGGTATCGAAGCAAACGACTTTTGTACAAAGTCTTCCCTACTTAAACTTGCTATCTTTTATGCAAATCCGGATCCTCTATGATGCATAGCAAAACAACGCCACCGTCCATCACTACTCTACACTGATATTATTCAATTAGGCTGATAACACTTAAGATGATTACCGCTAATAAAATTGTAATGTCTCGTTTCCGAGACGCGTGGGCACTAAACCGAGAGTGGACCGGTGTGACCCCAACCCTGCCGGGACAAACTCTATAGAAACTTCATAACCCTGACTTGACTTTATAAGGACAGATCATTGCACGTTTACCATTAGTTTTCGAAGATCCTTAGAATGGCAAACCAGCTGACGGATCACTTGATGGAAAGTACATGTAGCCGTACAGTATAACCGACGTCTATAAATATGAATAGCTCCGTGATTGTTACAAAATCCACTAAGATACTCGTGTCTCTGGGTATAGATTGTCTATGATAACAAGGCACGTCCCTCCAAAATCCAAGGAAATAAAAAAGTGTGACCAAAAATATTTATAAAGTTTCGACTAAGGAGTATAATATCTACTCCTCTGACCGGACCACTACTGAAGATGTTTCCTCACAAACACACAGAGCACCAAGTATCTATACAGTCACACACATTGAAATTAAGCAGTTGAAGGAGCGTGTCATGTTACGTAGCCTACCTATACCACTCATTCGCTAACATACCTGAGGATTATAATGTTTCTTTTTAAAAAATGATAATGGAATAGTAACCTCACCTACGTTAACGTTATACGCTGGGAAAAGGGATTGTTAGTAATGGGGATTAGTAGCCCCCATTGCTAGCAATATACCCTGTCAGGTCGACCTCCTCGCGGTTCCCCTTGGAGACTCGAGATTTATTTATTGTTAGATACGTCACGATAGGCTAACTGACCAGCTTCATTGTCACCGATCATCCCTCACTGGTACACGTTCATCGCCAGCGTATACCGTTAGTGCAGGCGGGGTTACCATTCCGTTATCGTCCATTAAAAAAAACTGTCCAATGTTGAACATAGGAGGTTTTGCCAGTAGTTGCTACATTTGTCAGACGATATAGCAACCGCTGTTAGGCTTTGGTGATATTTTAAGATGGACGCTGCTGTCCTACGGCACAAATATAGTCTCCAATATTCGTAATATTACCACCACAAGATAAAAACGACTTCATAGTTGAGAAAATTGGTATGGAACCATTATGAGAAATCATTTCCATAAAGAAATAATTGTTAAAAACGATTCAGAATCAGTGATAAATATTATAATACGTCAACAAAAAAAAAATATAAATAAATTGAACACGTTCTTTTTGAAAATAGTTTAAAACGGACACTTATATTACTTGTATTAAACAAAAACTGCAGTTAAAATTAATTCCAATGGTATTTCAGAAATCGTCAGGGCATTTTTGATAGTGCGTAAGTCTTTTTTTTACAGTTTTCATTTTTTAATTCGAATCGATTGAGTGCTAATTTCAAAAGGAAGGAGATTCCCAATTCGGTTATATTCTTTTTATATTTCTTGCCTCATAACTCAGTTATAAACCGAATCGAAATATTCTTTTTTATGTGAAAAGATGTAAAGATTGGTCCCATAAAAATTTTATCATAATCAGTGCAGTAGTTTATTTTTAAAACAAAATAACTGGTTTTTTTCAAATATGTAGTCGATTTGTTTTTGAGACATAATCTTTATTACGCACGCACTGTTAGAATTTCACTGATAAAATGCTGATTTACTTATTATTACAATATGGTGAAATATGGTAATCAAATAACAGCGTGGATAACAAGCGAATCTTTCGTACTTCTTAGAAATAAATCACAGTATAGCGGATATCTGTTATTGGCTCGCAACTGTTCCTACATTTATTACTTGACGAAAATTGGATGACACATAATCGTGCGTAATACGACGAGCCGGCACCTCCAACCCTGCGCTGCCTGTTTGGTCACAAAGTTCTTACTAACAATTGTGAAATATATTAAAAAAAAAACCTATATATCGTGGCCACTAATTTTTTTGGCAATTATTTGATCGCTTCATGAAGTGACCGAACATTACATGACATGGTTGTATGCCACGATATAACCGGCTAAAACTAATTATATCTTTTGAGCTATATAGGCAGAACCCTTTGCCTTACTCTTTGAGATAAATAGAACCAAAAAAAAAAACATTTAATCTGTAACATTTGAATAACTTTCGTGAAATTGAATTAGTTTTGTGGTGTAATTTACTTTTTATCACAATAATTGTCGGCCGCCATGATGCATCACAAAAACAAAACAATATCAGCGCCTCTAACGGTGGATAATGTAACTATTTTATGATATGATCACTAATATCACGAAGAGCTGCGCATTTAGCTTTTCATATCGACAAACGCTGATTATTTATTGATCTAGCAAGACCACATCGTGTGAGCAAGAGATATTTACGATATCGTGAAATTAAACCATGTCATGAAATGGTCGACCACATCGTGAAGTGATCGATGCTAAAAACTGGCCACAACACCAATAAACGAAGAGATGTTTCGTAGATAATTGAACCTTCATTAAAATATTATTATATAAATTATAAACTGCGAAATACTATACAAAAAGTACCTTTATTTTTATAAAACTTAGAGTGGCAAACAAGCTGACGGCCCACCTGATGGAAAGTGGTAACCGTCGCCTATGATGAGCAGTACCGTGGACATAACAGAGTATACTGTTTGCCCATGATACCCCCCATGCGTTGCCATACCTGAGGACTCAGGTGTTATTCCTCTGTACCCTGTAAATTCACGCCATATCCCACCCTTCAAACCGAAATACAGCCATGCAAACACAACTGCTTCATGGTAGAAACACGAATGGGACAGAGGTATCCAAGATAGAAGTACCTTTTACTTCACAACAAGCAATTTTATGGTCTGTAAATAAAAACGCCTGCGTCACAAAACGAAAACCAACACAGGAGAAAACCCTATCGATTACATAAATAATTGTGAAAATTAATCCAAAATCACGATCTTGCGATGAAGTCTCCAGATCGCGTAACATAATAAAATCCAGACGACTTGAAAACTTTCCTTTGAACTGGAAGTCGTTTATAAATATAAATATTATAAACGTAAAAGAGAACAAATTGATAAAAACTAGGCAAACTGTTTGGCATTGTTTATTTTTAGGCTCACTGTCAAGACCAACTGGGCGGACGTCACAGTCACAATCAGACAACAAATAGAAATATGATCGAGTCATCAGTGTTACAAAGTTTTTTTTTTTTTACTAATAAATGTATTATAGTAGGCACTTAACATTGGTTGTTTCGTTTGTAAATTCTTCATACATTCTACATACTATTACTTCGTCTATTTAATTTTTTTTTCTTTTTAACCGACTTCAAGAAAGAACAGATGATTTTTTGTGAAAGAATAGAATAAACTTAGATTATATACATAGTCTCCATACAAATGCTTTAAGAAATGCCGGTCAACTTTTTCATACAATTTTGCGTGATAAATAGTCATGAGTGTTTCCTTTATAACTTCTATATTTATTTTAGTTTTATATTTATTAATTAATAATCAAATATAGATACGTCAAGATACATTGTGTGCGTAGGTATATAGAACGCTGATAAAAAATAAATCTGCTAATTTGACATTAGCTGACAGAGACTTGACCCGTTTTTGTAACTGAATGCTCTATCTATATAATCTCAGAGAATAAAATACTTATAGGCCCGCGAGCTTCATTTTAGACCACATAATCACTTTCTATTAGGTGAAATCGTGACGAGTCACGTGTCACGGGACCCTTCAATAATAAAAAAAATAGAAAATAATCATTGACCATAAAAAAAATCGACATGAAAGTTTTTTTTTATACAACTTAGAATAGCAAACAAGCTGACGGCTCACCTGATGGAAAGTGGTAACCGTCGCCTATAGGCATGAGCAGTATCGTGGACATAACAGAATATACTGTTTCGCCCATGATACTCCCCACACGTTGCCATTCCTGAGGACTCAGGTGTTATTCCTCTGTACCCTGTAAATTCACGCCATATCCCACCCTTCAAACCGAAACACAGCCATGCAAACACAACTGCTTCACAAAAACAAAACAAAGAATAATTCTTGAGGATTTATTTTACTTTTTAAAAAATAATTGCTTCAATAAATTTTTTAATGCGCAATTTTACTGTTTATTCCTCTATTCGATTATTGACAATCATGTTGAAACATTATAAAATGGTGCAATATGTTACAGGTAGATATAGGTATATTGTTGCAAATATTTCACAACAAACAAAATATTGAGCAACGTAAATGAACGGAATTCAACGATTATGTCACGAGTGACGATGGCGGCGTGACTCATGAACTGGAGCTTCCTAGTATTGTTGCAAGTTATCTTTACTTAGTAGGTATAATATATGTAAATTAACATATTACTATCGCATTGAACGCAACAACAGTAAATTTTTTAGATAACTGATATTGTAATCAAGCATTAGCTAAGTACATAACACTTTATAATTTTTATCGCCATCGTATGTTTACAACATAAAATTTGTAATTTTCTTATAATTTCACCTTAAGAAATATAACATTAACCAGGAAGAGATCGCTTTTAGCGATAAGATCGCCCATTGTTTTCTCACTGCGATTATTTCTTGTAATTGTTTGTATCAATAATAAGTTTACTATTGTAATCTTCTGGAGAAGATATCTGGAGAGCAATAAAGAGTATCTATCTATCTATAAATATACTATTGTTATTGTTTTTACCAAAAAATAATAATAACTAATTAAAATTTTAGATAAGTACAGTGACAGCACCGCCCTTAAATAACGACCGGAGTTCTTAACAACCCCTAGCGTTAACAATTTGTCTATTAATTAAAACCGACAAAATTCGTGACAAAAAAGAGGGATCCACTCGGCGGTTAAGTGTTGGAGTTTAATAAACTGTTTAATTAAGATCGCGTTAGCCCGGCACCGATGGCCGGGAGACGGGACTCGGGGCGCAGTGCGATGCGCGCACGCATGACAGCATCATGCTCGCGCTGGCGCTCCTCGCCCTCGCTCTCACCATCACTGGAGTCCGCGCCCGCCCCTTCAACATCACCGAACTCATTGTCCCCCAACTAGTGCCGCCCGGTCAAGCCGAGGTGGAAATAGAATGCCGCTACGACGCCAACTTCACACTTTTAAACTGGTTTAAAGGTGTCAACGAGTTCTTTAGATATAAACCCGGCGCAGCGCCCAGCACCAGGACATTCCCAATAGTGGGAGTTGGAAGAGTGGAGCTCCTGAACTGCGGGCCGACTGCCTGTAGACTGAGGCTCGGAGCATTGACGGAAGACGCTACAGGCTTCTACCGATGTGACATAGAAAGAGATATTCCACCGTACAAGTTCAATACTCGTTCAGCATACATGCAAGTCTACGGGCACGAGCATAGACGACCATTGCTGGAAGGGTTAGGAGAAGAGTTCGAAGAGGGACAAGAGATGCGAGCTTACTGCCGTGGCGCACCCGGTGCGGAAATTCGTTGGTACATCAACGGTAGAGAGGAGGAAGCAATGCGTGGATTTGCGGCGCTGAAGAGGAACGCTTCTAGACTAATCTTTCTTGGTATACCTCCAATGGTGACTGTGCAGTGTGCAGAATTTAGATATGGAAAACTGTCAGGCTCCAAGGAAATGAAAGCGAAGTGGAAAGATCACAGGAAGATGGTAGGAGACGAGAGACCCCAGGAACAAAAAAATGGGTCTAGTAACATGAAGAGATGTTTGACTTTTCTCCTGTGCCTGCTATACATTGTGTTTTTTTGAGTGATTGTGTGTTAGATGTATTTATCATACCTATACGTAAAAGCATGTTCCTTTCATCCTAGTATTTCTAATTGTCTTTTTTTATAATGTTATTAAATTATAAAGATTTAATTTCTATTTAATAAGAATTATTATTTTTCAATACATAGGTTTCGAATCGAAGTTTATATTTGAAAATGCATCCAAACCAAATATACATAGGTCTAAGCTTTAAAAGTTGTTTTTCTTTGCTGAAATGGTATAATATCTAAGAATAATATTTACAATATTGTATACCTCCTTAGTTGGACATTACTATGTAGAACATAAATAAGTCGTAGCATTATCTATCGAGGCTACGGAAGTATATATAGTATATAATATATATGTTGAAGGATATAAAGTAATATATTGCACAATTATATTTATTTATTCATAGGATGCTGTAAGTTTATTAATTTCAATCTATCATACGAATAATAAAAATACAAAGCAAAATTAATATAAGTAAACGCATCTCTTCTTCCACAGTAAATAATTTGATACTTAGCTAGGAATGTTTACATCGTGATTCGCGCGCCAAATCAGATTAGTGTGCTGCTTGCCTATGTACCTATTAGATAAATGCACAAAATATTTATATTCTCGTTGTGTTTCCTAGGATAGACAACATCACCTGGGTTAAAAGTTATATGGAAAACACTGTAGAAAAATATTGTACAAAATATATAGCTCTCCACCCTTCAGATAGAAAACAGTCGATATTTATATAATATTGCTCAGGACTATAATGCCATAAAAATAATCAGTGACATTAGTGGATGTATGGTATGGGTACCAATCCTAAAAATACCCGGGCCCCTGGCGTTATTTGAATCAAACGTACCTGACAAAGGGAAAAGTTCTCTCCTGCAATTTTAGTAACATTTCCGTCATCGGAAAGTCAAATAAATATTGCCCTTGGTATCTACTCTGTATTATTAGCATAAATAAAAACGTACCAAATACCTAGTAAGCAAATACTTTTTCTATGATATTGCATAACTTTAATTAAATTAATTATAAATAAAAACAGGACGCCACCTATTCATTATGTAGGTTTTGGTAGTAATTTTCTACTATTCTGTAGAAAATAGTAGAGAAAAATTTATTACGAATAATTTATTTTGTATGACTACAATAATTTAAATGCGTTCTATCAGAATAGTTCTTAAAATGTTATGTTTTATAGTTTGAATACTTTACGTATTTTTTATACATTATACTAACTTCTTGTATTCCTTCATAAATAAGACATTTTATGAAGTTTAACATAAGGAAAATCCTTATTTTACTAAAACAGTTATTTAAATCCTAGAATTTCATGATTAATTAAATTATGATAACTTTACATCTAAAAACATATACCTGAACAAAAGAAAACTACATCGCATCCTAAATACAAAAGTATAAAGTATGATACAATTGAAACATTAAATGAAACGAAGTGAATGATGCTTCCATTTCCTTACATTGACAAAGTACTAAGAACAACGATTTGAATGTTTGTTTATTTGTAATGGACATTGTTTATTTGTGTGCAATGGATAAACTAAAAACTAACTGATTCTAAAAATTATTTCAACTATACCAAGCTACATTATCAGCGTGTATAATAATATAAATATACGGGTAGATAGCCATGTACCCGTGCGAAGCCGCGGTGGTTCACTAGTAATGTATAAATGTATAATTATTTGAAACAATAAATTGTCATAAACAATCCAAAATTGAAATAATGGACAAAGATTATGGTAATTAGGCCATAAATAACTTCTTACTCATCTAAAAGTTTCAGTCAAAAGCAGGCATCTATTGTCACTTTTAAAATAAAAAAGTTTAAGCAGGTTTAGTATCTCTTCAATAACAATTAGCACTTGACATTTTTTGGAGTTTATTATCGCTTTGTGTGTTTCTGATGTTCAGTGGGCCATCTCTTCTTTTCCCATGGGTATAGTAAAAGGTGACTAAGGAAACTTAATGGTCGAACGATGGGCAGCAGCGTCTTTCTTAAAACATCACAAAAGCCTAATTGCGTTTGCTAGCCCGCCTGCCAAGCGTGACAACTATTGTTGAAACCCCCCTTGTGGGTAAGGCCTAACAGTGGACAGTTAATGCTCATATGATCCTCGTCAGTATATACAGATAGCACAAGCGGAGTTACCATTTCACTATTCATTAAAAAAAGCTGATATGATTATGAGTTTATGGACGCTTGAGAACGGAAAGCAGTAGTAGAAAGTATTATTTGAACAATGGTAACACTACAATTCAAGATGGCGTATATAACCCCCCTACTCACTCTGAAAATGACAGCGCATTGCGCAAAGCGAGGTTGAGTGTGCATGTTACACGGTTAAACATGTTAAAAAGTTTTTCTGAAATTTTAGTTTTATGTTGCATCCGGTGTCTAAATCACAGTATAAGAACTGATATATTGAACTTTTCTCCGTCTTGATTAAGTGACAAACTTAGGAAAATACTTAGTGAATAATATAATTTAGATTTTTGCTTATTGTAAGTTGCGTGCCCAGCTCCACAAAAAACAACACAATGCCTAAAGGAAAAAGAAAAGGAAAATTCGGTGAGTGTCCCTGTGTCATAAGTTAGTGCTTTTGCTCTTGATTTTATGTGGCGCGCACACCTGGAATTTGCCAAGAATGAGATCACGCGGCGACCTTGTGGTCGCTGACTTTCCGCAGCTTTATTGTTTGACATGTCCACGTATATCGATACTTGCTACCGTCACTATGTACTCATGCCAACTCTAAAACAACATGTTTTCTTTGATTTTTTTATTGTTGAAATCCCGTCTCGTGGCATATTCTTCAAGCATGGCATTCACTATTAAAGTTCTCGAAACAACCATTATGAGATTTCATAATTGCATACCTCTCGCAGTGCCATTCTATTTTTTTACTTTGTATAATGACTTAGCATAATCATTCTGGTTATTCACTTGTGTGACATATGTACAAAACCAAACTGATTATTGTCTATATGTATATATACAATAATTATTTAACACAAGCTTTGTTTGGCCTTGAGATTTGATGTTTGCTGATAAATTATGTAATTCCCTTTCCCTGTTTATATAGTGTTCCAAATGGTACATATTAGAGCACATATTATTATAGAGTTTTTTTAAACAATATTTGTTGTGCTTAATTACTTATTATTCAAATATTTAACCCTGCTGTGGCTAATATACTTAGGTACATATCTAGAAGGCTTCTTGTTTACAATATTGTTATTATTATAGTGAAATATGAAGCTTTTAAAGATATTTTAATATTTCTTATTCAATCATAGTTAAATGGCTGAACAGTTTTGAATGAAATTAATACATTAGTATACTATATCTTAACAAAATAGACAACATACCACCTGTTCCATGTAAATTGTAATGTTATTACAAATAATTATTTGATAAAAAAAAATACATATTTTTTAATGTAATTTTCAGATAAATAAGTAGAATACAACTATTAGATAGTATGATTTTTTCTAAATTGCAACAACAAATAAAGTATTAAGCATACTTATAATTCACTATTTGTTTACAAGTAGGTATACTTGGCACATATGGTACATTAATTCTCATAATGATGTTAATGTTCAAGAAGGTAATATGTAAATTTATGAAAGGTAAACAATATTTGTTTAGCCCCACAGCACCTTTATAAACAATTTGAGTTCAACATTATTATAATAATAGTGAAATATCAGATAAATGTATGGATATATAAATACAAAATAAATATTTCTTAAGTGCAATATGTAATATCCAAAAATTCATCATTCTACTTAAATTTTTACTGTTATTAATCATTTTATTGATTCATATAATCAAAACCTAGCAGTAATGTAAATCAATATCCCTGTATTGCATACCACTGATTTGTTTTATCGTGCTAGTGATAAAATTATCCTATTTTTCAAAATATAACACTAAAAACATGCTCATGATTTCTATGTATTTTTATTTTAGAGCATAGAAGAACAGAGCAGCCCTATTCCTCAGACGAAGATGCAGGAATAGACATGACCATAGATAATATGTCAGAGACATCAGGCGCATCCGATTTAAAGAGCAACCATGACGACGCAGGTATGGAGAACTTATGATGATACTATATTTTTAATTATTCTTCAAATTTGTAAAGTTTGTTTGATATAGGACAGTGTAGGTATTTATATAGATACTTTTTAATGTTCCCTCCAAAATATTACAGTTCAATACTTAAAATATAATAATCAATATAGTATTTGGACATAAATAATATTCACCTTTACAAACAATATGATATTTTTTTTGCAACATTTTTACAGAAAATTATCGTCCCGTAATATAATAATTATTGCATATGTCATAATTTTTTTTATTGAATCAATTTGATAAATTTCTATACAGATCTAGTGAAAAATGTTTTTAACTAGTTTATTTAATCTAAATGTGTTTAAATTTGAATTATCCAGACCTGTTTATGGTCTCAAACTGTTTTTTTTTTTTTTTTTTTTTCAAAACAATTACTTATTTCTTGTAACACATTCTTTGATATGAATCACAAACACAATCACATTCTTTGATATACCTTTTCATAAAGTTAACCACTTTGGATGTTAAGTAATTATATCAGACATTAACAGTTTTTTTATACAACTTGGCAAACAAGCTGACGGCCCACCTGATGGAAAGTGGTAACCGTCGCCTATAGACATGAGCAGTACCATGTACATAACAAAGTATACTGTTTTGCCCATTATACCCCCCATTTGTTGCAATTCCTGAGGACTCTGGTGTTATTGCTCTGTACCCTGTATAGAATTCGCTGTCATATCCCTAATTCTTCATGATGAATTCATCATGATAGGCTAACTGGCCTGTTTTCATTCTCATCTATCACCCTTCACTGGTGCTCCGCCGGCGTATCCCGTTAGCGCAGGCGGGGTTACCATACCATTTTCACCCATCAAAAAAAAGGGTACATTACTAGCAATGGATCTATGAGATCACCATTACTAATGATCCCTTTCTTTTAGTTATCTATATTTTTTTAATAGATAATAATGTAATGATAACCCCGCTTATGACCAATTAACTAGGATAATTACCTTACCTATATTAGACAGGTAACTTATTAAAGTTAGTGACATATTTACTATATTATAACTAGATATAATTGTTTACATTTTGTATACACGTGTATGATCAGGTCGTTAACATCGAAGTCGTGTCAAGCGCATTGCAGGTGGAAATATGCACGTTATATTATTTTATCAATAATTTTGTCGCAATACGTAGATTTACCTGCTGCAACCATAGACAATGTATTACTAATACATAACTTTTTATTGATGATAAGAAGTACATAGGTATAGAAATACATAAGCCTATCCAATTAGGAGATGGGGGAAAGGGATTGTTAGCAATGCAGTTTGACAGCCCCATTGCTAGCAATATGCCCTATTAGGTCGACCTCCACGTGGTTCCCCCTGAAAACCATCGTGAACAATTCTTATTGAATTCGTCACGATGGGCTAACTGACCTGCTTCATCCGCACCTATCATCCTTCACTGATGCCCCGTCGGTGTATACCGTTAGCGCGGGTGGGGTTACCATTCCAATATCACCCATTAAAAAAACCCCCATTAGGAGAGTTTTGCCAGTAGTTGCCACGCTTGACAGGCGGTTTTGCAACTGTAGTTAGGCTTTAGTAATGTTTTAACAGGGATGCTACTGCCTGTCCCTGGACCATTAAATCCCCTTAGTCGCCTGTTACTACATTCACAGGAATGGAAGACGTGGCCTAACACTCAGGTTATTGAATAAGCTCCCTGCCGAGGTTTTCCCAAGAAACTACAGCATGGGGTTCTTCAAAAGGGGGGTAAAGAGGTTTCTTCAGGGTCGGCAACGCGCGCGTAATACCTCTGGTATTGCAGGCGTTCATAGGCTACGGTGACGTATGCTTGTTTGCCACCTCAGTGGTATAAAAAAAAATTCTATGCCGGGAGCACACGGCGGGCATTGTTACTAAGCGGTCAATCATCCAATTAGCGCATAAAAGAATTTATTCATTAAACAATATTATGGTCATTGTGACAATTTATTATCTTGTACTAATTTCTGAACAAAGAAGTTATTGACAGCGTTAAGTTGATCATTAAAATGCTATTACATAGATTGTGTTCCACAAAAAAAAAAACTACTTCAATTGTAGAAAAAACCAGTTTTGATTAAAAAACTTAAATACTGAACTGGCTTTAATCAAATTTCTATGGGACCAATCTGTAAGTATATAATTTTGGGTAAAGAAAAATCCAAATCAGTTTATAAATGATGGAGTTTTTAGGTATAAAAAAGTCCAATCTTATTAAGTACCTCCACCTGGGGGAAAGGGATTGTTAGTAATGGAGACTAAAAATCCCATTGCTAGAATATTGGGTATTACAATTACATATTTACAATTTGGTACCAGGTCGACCTCTTCGTGGTTCCCCCTGGAAACTATCATGGTTAATTCCTGATGAATTCATCATGATGGGCTCACTGGCCTGTTTTCATTCTCATCGATCACCCTTCACTGGTGCTCCGCCAGCGTGTCCCGTTGGCGCAGACGGGGTTACCATTCCATTTTCACCCAACAAAAAAAAAGTACCTCCACCTTTGTTAAGTCGCATAAAAAATGAATTATGTTTATTTAAAATTAACCGCATAGGTCAGCCGTTTAAGTACCAGCATAGAATAGGCCAACCTTTCTTTTCCCGTGGGTGTCGTTAGAGGCGACTAAGAGAGCTTATTGTGGAGGGATAGGCAGCAACGTCCCTCATAAAACATCACCAAAGTGTAACTGCAGTTGTCAACCCGCCTGCCAAGCGTGGCAACTACTGACAAAACCCCCCTTTATGGGGAAAGTTATATTCAGCAGTGGACAGTTAACAGCTGATACAATACAACAAAAACATTAAGGGGGATAGGGATTGTTAGTAATGGAGACTACAAATCCCATTGCTAGCAATATACCCAACCAGGTCGACCTTTTCGTGGTTCCCCCTGGAAACTATCATGGTTAATTCCTGATGAATTCATCATGATGGGCTAACTGGCCTGTTTTCATTCTCATCGATCACCCTTCACTGGTGCTCCGCCAGCGTATCCCGTTAGCGCAGACAGGGTTACCACTCCATAAAACATCACCTAAGTCTCACTGCAGTTGTCAACCCGCCTGCCAGGCGTGGCAATTACTGATAAAACCCCCCATTATGGGGAAAGTTATATTCAGAGGTGGACAGTTAACGGTTGATACAATACAACAAAAACAATAGGGGGAAAGGGATTGTTAGTAATAGGTAATAACAGCCCCATTGCTTGCAATATACCCTATCAGGTCGACCTCCATGCGGTTCCCGCTGCTAGCCATCGTGATTCATTCTTGTCAAATTCTTCACGATGGGCCAACTGACCTGCCTTCGTCTTCGCCTATCATCTATCACTGGTGCCTCGCCAGCGTATACCGATAGCGCAGGCGAGGTTATCATTCCATTTTAATCCATAAAAAAAAATACAAATTTAAAATTATCACAGAAGTACAGTTGGTCTGGAAGAGATTGTTTAGCAATAAGACCGCCTTTTACACTACACTATACGTATAGAAAATTGTTCAACAAATCCTGTTATGTTGGTGCAATAAAGTGTTAAATAAATAAATTAATGATAAATAAATTAAATCAATAAAAAATCAAAATATTCAGTCAAATTGAAATGAAATTAATTGATTTTTTATTTCTACTTTTATGTATGTATATAAAGTAGACTGTCTTATAGTAGGCTCAATAATTCGTTTGTTCACATTAAGTTCTTTTTGAAACATATTACAGTTGTGTATGTTTATTATTCACAAACCGTCAAGTTTGTTGCCACCAAATAACATACCCACTCATAACACTCATAACGATGACTGTGACCTTGATATCAGAAATAAACATACCTACATAATATCTAGCAGTCGTTTCGACTTGATTGTATGCTTTATCGTTTCAACTACAGTAGAATCTCGATTATCCGAATATTCGATTATCCGGACTTATTTTTCACGATTCCATATACCGATTTAGAAATCGTATTATTTATTAATTGGGTAAATAGGTATTATGTAGTCCAATATCTTTATAGCTCGTAATTAGTATTATATCGTATTGTCTAAAGGACATATGTAAATCATTTACATAAAAAAAATACAAAAATTTTATTATGTATTGTTTGATTAGACTTTGAAATAGATTATCCGGATTTTCGATTATACGGAATACCCCTGATTTTATTTGATTCGGATAATCAAGTTTACCATATCATTATCGCCCATTAAAAAAAATTCACTGAGTCTCTAAAAACAATGCTTATAACTTTGACATTTTTAGCGCATAACTTCCTCTTGAAACCATAATTTTTTTTTTTATTTCTCGCGATATCGACGAGAAAACGGGTTCTCCGCGAGCAAGGTCGTAATGTTTCCTTTAATTTATTTTATCTAGGACGACCGAAGTCTAGTAGTGGCCAGGTCAATAGTGTTAAGTCTCACATGATAATGATGGAATATCCGCCACAGTTATTATCAACACCAGTCAATTCGATGTGTAAACAAATAAATATCTCTGTGCATATCCTCATAGTCGTAGAATACTGACGGATCTATATATGTAATCTTTGTCAGATCCGTCAGTATTCTACGACTATGACGATATTACACAGAACATTCTAGTCCTAAATTAAGTAGACATTGTAGTATTTTTTTTAATGGGTGATAATGGAATAGTATTCCCGCCCCGCATGTGCTAACGGTATATATACCGTGGCGGGGCATTCGTGACAGATGATAGGTAATGATGAAAAGATCAGTTAGCCCATTGCGATGAACTCATTTGGAACTGAGCACGATGATTTCCAGGGGGGACTGCAAGGAGGTCGACTTGACAGGACTACAACCCCATTACTAGGGGAGAAGGGATTGTTAGAAATCCGGACTACCAGTTCCATTGGAACCGGTAGTCCGGATCAGGTCTACTTCCGCGTGGTCCTGGAAACAATCGTGCTGAATTCCAGGTGTATTCATCAGAAAAGATTAACAGACCTGTATTTTCATTCTCACTTATCCCTTACTGGTGTCCCACCAGCGTATATCGTTAGCGCAGGCGGGATTACCATTCCAATGTCATCCATTTAGAAAATCTCCATTACTAGGAGGGAGAAGGGATTGTTAGTATTTAATATTTACGATTATATGCTTTTTTACAATTACTTATAGTATAGATATTAGATTATAACAAAAATACACAGGTACACTATTGGTAATTGGGTTTAACAACCCCCATTGTTAGCAATATACTTTATCAGGATGATCTCCACGCGGTTTCCCCTAGAAACCATCGTGATTGATTTACTGTTGAATTCGTCACGACGGGCCAACTGACCTACTCCACTCTAACCTCACTGGTGCCTTGTCAGCGCAGACAGGGTTACCATTCCATTATCGCCCATTAAAAAACATCCTTATTCAATCTGTTCTCCTCCTGAGATTGTAGTATTTTTTTAAAGAGTGGTAATGAAATGGTAACCCCGCCTGCGCTTTCGGTATACACTGGTGGGGCACCAGTGAGGGATGATAGGTGAAAATGAAAAGGTCAGTTAGCCCATCGTGACGAATTCCACTAGAATTTACCACCATAGTTTCCAGGAGGAACCGCGTGGAAGTCGATCTAATAAGGTGTATTGCTAGTAATGGAAATGTAAATGGAAATTAGATCCCATTACTAATAATTCCTGTCCCCCCGAGATTGTAGTATTAAATATACCTACATAACACTTAACAAATAGACATTATTCGTGAACACAATATTTGTATTGCGCGGTGACCGAACCTACAACCATACTGGGTATACAAAAATAGTATCAAACAGGATGCCTTTAAGAATTTGAATTATGACTAATGTTTTTATTATCTAAATACGGATGGATCTTAAATGTATGCTTTTTGTTAACATAGGCTTAAAATAGTCGTCATAAAAACCAGCAAGTAGGTAGATATTTGCATATTGTTTTTATTTGTTGGCATGCTTTATATATATATATATATATATATATATATATATATATATATATATATATATATATATATATCTCTTTTTTTATGCAACTTAGAATAGCAAACAAGATGATGGGAAATGGTTACCGTCGCCTAAACATGAACATACTATGGACATAACATAGTATACTGTTTCGCCCATGATACACCCCTTGCGTTGCCATTCCTGAAGACTCGACTGTTATTTCTCTGTACCCTGTAAATTCAGTGCCATACCTACATCAAATACATAATATTCTTGGAACTTACCATCTATGTAATATTGATTAGTCATCATATCACTCGTTATCTATCGACTGCTGAACATTTGCCTCCCCCATAGACTGCCATAAGCAACGGTCACTTTGCGGTCGCCGCTCCATTTAGTTCGAGGGTCGTCCTACATTGCTTTTGTCTGTACGGGGCCACCAGTCAAGAACCTTTCTATCCTATCGGTTCTCTATTTTTTCGGTCGCCTATTGTTTTCTCATTGTGATTATTTCTTGTAATTGTTTATATTTATAATAAGTTTACTATTGTAATCTTTTGTACGAAACAATAAAGAGTATCTATCTATCTATCTTTATGTAGCAAATCAGCTGATTCTTATCAAGCAATGTCGACATTATTTACATGTACTACATAATCGTGCAGGTAATGAACGTATGTGATGTAATAGCTGATAGGCTACACATAATAAGTGTTCGCGTAACGTGCAACGTGACCCTGTTTCCACGATAGTCCGATAAATCTTGTTAGAAGGTCATTGAATTAATTCAAACGCCTCTCATGCCACTTCGCGAATAAAATCCATGTTTCAAAATGATATAAATAATGATCAAGTTTCTCGCTCAGATCCTTATTATGAAAGCTAATTAGTTATGTTTACAGTATTTAATAGCACTATAAATTAATTATTTAATGTAATTCTTACTTTGTAATAAAGTGTAAATATATATTTATTGTTTATTTGTCGTGTAAAAAAGTTGTATCACATTGATTCATTTACTATTGTTTCTGCCTAAATTTGTTGGAAGTTGTGATTACGAAAACAAATCCGAGGGCGAGAGATAGGCAGCAGCGTCCCTCTTAAAACATCTCTAAAACCTAATTACGATTGCCAATCCGTTTGTCAAGTGTGGCAACCACTGGCAAAACCCTCCAAGATGGAGGCTCGTGTTCAGCAGTGGACGTTTAAAGGCAGATATGATGATAATGGATGTTAGGGTATACATTAACAATATGTAAGATCAGCAGTCCATCATTTCATAATCTTATTTGATATAAATACTTGAGAATTTACTCATACACATGTGAGACTGAAGTCTTTGATGTCAAACGTTTCTTTGTATAAATAAATGAATTAAATTTTTTTTTTTTTTATACAACTTAGAATGGCAAACAAGCTGACGGCCCACCTGATGGAAAGTGGTAACCGTCGCCTATAGACATGAGCAGCACCATGAACATAACAGAGCACACCGTTTCGCTCATGATACCCCCCCTGCGTTGCCATTCCTGAGGACTCAGATGTTATTCCTCTGTACCCTGTAAATTCACGCCATATCCCACCCTTCAAACCGAAACACAGCTATGCAAACACAACTGCTTCACGGTTGAAACACGAATGGGACAGAGGTACCCATGCAATCGACTTTTGTACAAAGTCTCCCTCTGGTTAAATTTTTTATTATTTGTATTAATCTACAGAGAGCGAGATCCAAGAGAAACTGGAGGAGAAAGTGTTGGAGACAATCGATGCCCTGAGCGCCCGGTCGAACGCCGCCCGCGCATCTGCTTTAGTGGCGCTGCGCGGTGCGCTGCAGCGCCGCTACCTAGCGCCGCTGCTCGGCAACCAGCGCGCCACGCTTGCCGACCACGTCGCGCGCGCTGTCCGCCGCGGCCGCGATGCCGAACGCCGCGCCGCCGCCGCCATCGCGCCACTCCTGGCGCTGCAGGTCAGAGCCTACTAATCCCACATTACATCTCTTTTCATTGAGGGAAAAGGATTATTAGTAATGGGAGCATTAATCCCCTATCAAGTCGAGGGGGGAGAGGGGTTGTTAGTAATTCGTACTACCAGTCATGGGACTGGTGCTAGCTTCTAATTGAATTCATCACGGTGGGCTAGCTGACCTGCTTCATCCTCACCTATCATCCTTCACTGATGCCCCGCCGGTGTATACCGATAGCGCCGGTGGGGTTGCCATTCCTCCACCCATCTATCATCATATCATCTATCACCCATTAAAAAAAAACCCATTTCTAGCAATGTCAGGTCAACGTGGTCCTTCCTGGACACCATCGTCCCGAATTCCAAGTGTATTCATCACAATGGGCTGACTGACCTGCCTTTTCATTCTCACCTGTTATCCCTCACTGGTGCCCCACCAGTGTATACCGTTAGCGCAGACGGGGTTACCATTCCATTATCATCCATTAAAAACCCTGTTAAATCTACCTCCACGCGGTTCTCCCTGTAAGCCATCGTGATTAATTATTGGCAAAATCGTCACGATATACCAACCAACCTGACTTCATCCTCACCTATTGTCCTTCATTGGTGCCCCACCAGTGTATACTGATAGCACGGGTAGAGTCTTTTATTATCATTCATTAAAAAAAAAAAACTTTTCCGTTAAGCTACTAATGCTTTAGTAGCGTTTCAATCGCAATAAAGAATACTAGTAAGTATCTACGACAGTCTATTGAACTATCACACTGTGCTTCCACTAAAACGTACTTGAATACGTGTTTTGGTAATATAAACTGGGCTTGACTACAACAGTGAAATGAGTAATGTAATCCAATCCAATCTATTTCGAAAACATTAATGCATATGCATACTCAAGTGTATTGTAAATCGAACACAAGTGCAGTAGTGAAATGAGTGATAAAATAAAATTAAAATGTTTATTTTGAAACCTTTATTCAATGTAATAAACATCAATAAGCATATTTTGTAATTTCGCGCAAATACGATCTCACCAGAGGGGAGACTTTGTACTAAAGTCGATTGCTTAGGTACCGCTGTCCTATTCGTGTTTCTACCGTGAAGCAGTTGTGTTTGCATGGCTGTATTTCGGTTTGAAGGGTGGGATATGGCGTAAATTTACAGGGTACAGAGAAATAACACCTGAATCCTCAGGAATGGCAACGCATGGGGGGTATCATGGGCGAAACAGTATACTCTGTTATGTCCATGGTACTGCTCTGTCTATAGGCGACGGTTACCACTTTCTATCAGGTGGGCCGTCAATTTGCTTGCGATTCTAAGTTGTATAAAAAAAAACGATCTAAAAATTATTTTATCAAGTGAACTAATTCATGTAATTTTTTTTTTTCAAATCAATTATCAAATTTTTGTTTTGTTATGTTGCTACAAATGAGATCACTGGTCCCTTTCCTAAGTTACTTTGCCCCCGTAACATAATATTGATTTAAATAATTATTTATTATACAGATCGGTGATGAAGGAACAGAAGAGTTCACGCAGGAAGTACGACCAGCTCTTGCCGCCACCGCCATAGACAAATCCGCCTCGCTCGATACTCGCACAGAGGTAACACACATTTATAAATAGTTTTTTTTTTTTTTTTTTAAGAAATACAACACTGGTCATTTTTGTTCTTTATAACATTTCTATAAACAAAAAAGTTCGTCAAATTTCATTAAGAGTCAGAAATATATATAAAAATGGAAATACCGGATACATGTCTATCCCTGAAAAGTGATGACTTTAAACATGTATTTCTGTGCTAGACAGACAGTTAGGACTATTTATTTTATTATATATTACTAGTTTTTTTTACTACACCTGGGTTTGGAAAGAAGACATCATTATTATCAGAACAGCTGTTAAGTATTTACTGCTAAACATAGCTTTCCCCACAAGAGGGACTTTGCCACTAGTTGCAATGCTTGCCAGGCGAGCTGGCAACCGCAGTTAGGTTTTGCAGATATTTTAAGAGGAATGTAATGTAAATGGGACTCTATTTTCCGCGCTTAGCCACTAAAAGAAGGGCGAGGGATGGACAACAGTTGCCCATCCCTCGCCCTCCCTTAGTCGTTTCTTACGACACCCATGGGAAAGGAAGGTGTGGCATGATATTAAAAGTATAAAAAAGAAATTCACCTCCAAGCTGTGTGCCTCGAGCAGCTCTGCGAGTTTTGGTGATGGTTTAAAAGGGACGCTGCTGCTTATCCCTCGACTAATAACCTTCCTTAGGTACCTCTTACGACACCTACGAGATAGGAAGAAGTGGCCCATTCTATACCAGGACCACACATCATAGACAAGAGTGAAACACATTATATACATACTCTATGACTGTTATTATTAGTCTGTAGTGATATTTCTATTGTATTCTTACTGTGTAACCACCGATTTCTCAAATACACATTAAAATATTCATATTTTATTTTGCAGTGCTGCTCATCCCTCGCGGTGCTTTGTTATTTACTTGAAGAGGACCTCACTGAGATATTGGAAGTGATGCGAATGTTCGAGACTATATTCAGCGGCAGCTATCTCAAGGTGAGCCTTGAAAATTTAACTGTTTACCTTTTTTAAATGATTAAAAAATAGTTTTTTTTTTTATACAACTTAGAATGGCAAACAAGCTGAAGGTCCACCTGATAGAAAGTGGTAACCGTCGCGTATAGGCATGAGCAGTACCATGGACATAACTGAGTATACTGTTTCGTCCATGATACCCCCATGCGTTGCCATTCCTGTGGACTCAGGTGTTATTCCTCTGTACCCTGTAAATTCACGCCATATCCCACTCTTCAAACCGAAACACAGCCATGCAAATACAACTGCTTCACGATTGAAACACGAATGAAACAGAGGTACCCAAGTAATCGACTTTTATACAAAGTCTCCCTCTGGTTGCAGATTTCTGCATATGATACAACTTTTTTTTACTGCTGATACGATTTTTTGTAATTTGCTTGGATAGATACAATAGGTTTTTTATAGTCTTACCTTTTACTAACGGATGAATTTTTTTTAATGAATGATAATGGAATGGTCACCTCGCCTACACTGTCAGTATACACTAGCGGAGTTCCAAGAGGGATGCTAGATAACAATGAAGGCTAACTGATCTAGTACATTGTGACAAATTCCACAATGATTAACCAAGATGGTTTCCAGGGGGAACTGCGTGAGAGGTCATTCTAATAGAGTATACTGTTAGCAATAGAACTATTAGATCCCCATTATTAACAATAAAAAGTAATGGGTTGCCTTATAGCTAAAAACAATCTCCTCCAGACAACCTTTGGATGGATAGGAGTAGACATATATTTTATTTATTTATTTATACTTTATTGTACACAACAATTACATTCATATAATTTATATTAAATGAAGATGTAGCAACAGGCGAGCTTAACTCTTACAGAGTTCTCTTCCAGCAAACCCTGAGTGGAAATATATATTACTATTATTGAAAATTGCTGTTCATGATTTGTTGTAAGTTGATAATTATTTGTTACTATGAGCATTAACATATTATTGTTTTACAACAAAACTAGTTTCAAGTGTATTAAAGTTTACGTAATATGTTTTGGTGCAGGGCGACGGTACGGTGAAAGTGTCGGGCACTGTAGTGGAGGAGGGCCAGTGGCACGCGGCGGCCGTGGACGGCTGGGCGCTGCTGCTGACGCTGCTGCCGCCCGAACACGCGGACGCGCTGCTGCACAACCAGCCGCCCTCCTTCGCCAAACTCGCAGAGCTGCTCGAGGCACACAGCTTGGAGGTGAATTTCTTTTTTATACTTTTAATATCATGCCACACCTTCCTTTACGATAGGTGTTGTAAAAGACGACTAAGGGAGGACGAAGGATGGGCAACAGTATCACTCTTGCCAAGTGTGGCAACTACTGGCAAAACCCCCCAAGGAGGCGGCTTATATTCAGCAGTGAAGAGCTAAAGACTGATATGGTGAATATCATAGTGTTAAATGTCAAATGACCTGTAAGTGTATATGTAATCTATTACTGTAGCCTTATGGACTTTTGCTACAACAAGGGTTTTATGCTCAGTTACCAACATTGAATTAGCAACTATTGCCATAATAATAACACTTTGGAGATATAAAAATAATTAAAGAATAATTATAAAAATAATTAAAATAAATAGCATCCCATCACCCATATGAAATAGCAAAGATAGAATGTCACAAATTAGCACATTCGAAAATAAAAAAAAAAATACAAAATAAAGAATAAAATTTACAATGTGTAACTTTTAATTGAGACAAGCCATTTGATGGAAAGGAAGTGGTCATTTTATCCATTCCTACAACTAAGCTATATCACAAAGATTTCATTATTAGACTGCTAAGCATGTTTAGACAGGCGATTGAATTATAACTCAGGTGGGCCTTATTCCGAATGATATCTGACCAGGTCCGGCTGGCGGCGGGCGGCGCGCTGGCCATCGCCCACGAGCACGTGCACGGCGATGAGGAGGAGGAGGGGGAGGGCGAGGAGGGTGCTGCGGACGAGCTGGGCGCGCAGCTGCGGCCGCGCCTCGAGGAGCTGGCGCGCGACTCACACAAGTACCGCGCCAAGCGCCACCGCAAGCTGCAGCGCGCCACCTTCCGCGACGTGCTCAAGTACTTCGAGGTACGCTGGCCATGCTAGTGTGTGCACGCGGGGAAAGGGGTTCTTAGTAACGGACACTGACAATCTCGTTGCTAGCAGTATACCTAACCAACTCAACCTCCATGCGGTTCCCCCTGGAAACTGTCATGTTTAATTCCTGATAAATTCATTATGATGGGCTAACTGGCCTAGTTTAATTTTCATCGATCGCCCTTCACTGGTGCCCCGCCAGCGTATACCGTTATAGCGCGGTATACTAGTTATTCACTGAAAAAAAATTAACCCTCGTGCCTGTTAGGTTGACGGATTATAGGCAATGACCTAATGCACGTTTTCCTCCTTACCATACTCGACGAACGATTAATGGTACCGACGATACACTGAATGTGTTTAGTCGCGTATCTTTCGGCAGGGGGACACGATGACAAAGAAAAAATTGGTGGAGCGAAAAAATGTTTAATAGATGGCGATACTAGTCGCGATTTACTATTAATGCTTCCGTAAGTCTTAGAAAACAAACAAAATCATTTATAAAATATGTATACTTTTATTATTAAAATTCCTAAAAACGTAAAAATGAATAAAATAGATTCTTAAACCAAAACTCATTAGTTATATTAAAATTCAAAAATTGTTTTATTTCTACCAGGAAACTATTGTGCTTCGATCTAATTATCATTGTTTAGTTAACGCGGTCGTGCTGCAAGTTTGTACACATCATTTCACAATTGGCGCTGTTTCTGTTTATTAAATCTGTTTTACCCATTCAACCGAAATTTCTAGATACAGCGTTGCCAGATTGGGTATTTTTGTCGCAATTATGGAAGGGTAAAAATAAATTATTCGCGAAACAAAAAACCTTGGTAAAATGTTTGAAAATATATCAAAAAGCTTTGGAGAAGTTTGCTTATATTTTATTTATTTATTATATTTTATTTATTTATTATATTTTATTTATTTATTTTACATTTGTGGTATCTGTAAATCGGACAGTGTTATATAATTAGTATAATATTTTTTGTCATTCTCTTTTTGGTTACATGGCAAAATGTAGAGAAATTGACACAAATTTGTGTTTGAGTAAAATGAAGAGTTCTATAGGTTTGAAGAAAAAAAAGTAACATTTGAGTAACAATTAATTTAATGGCAACCCTGCGGCTAGAGATCTACCTACGTTGTGTTGACATGTTATTGTGATTAATAAGCGACTACGTGTATTTCTGTTTTTCGATTTTAATTGTGACCTAGCTTATTCTAACTGGACTCTGACAAAGTACAAATCAGATGTCAATGCAATATAATTATGACATAGGAACTTCGTAATTAAACTATGCAACCACAGTGAGTTTGGGCTCATTTGATTCGTCTTGACAAGTATTTCTATACTAAATGGTAACCAGGATTTGATGTAGCTGGAAGGTGGCCATAGGAACTCCGTAATTAAACGACGCAACCTCATCGAGTTTGGGCACGTTTAATTCGTCTTAATGAGTACTTTGATACTAGATGGTAACCAGGGTCTGATAATGGACCTGAAAGATGGCCGTAGAAATTCCGTAATTAAACGATGCAACCCCATCGAGTTTGGGCTCGTTTAACTCGTTTTGACTAGTATTTTGATACTAGACAGTAATCAGGGTCTGATGATGGAGTTGTAAGGTGGCCATAGGAACTCCGTAATATAACAACGCAATCTCATCAAGTTTGGGCTCGTTTAATTCGTCTTGACAAGTACTTTGATACTAGATGGTAACCAGAGTCTGATGATGGAGTTGCAAGGTGACCATAGGAACTCCGTAATCAAACAACGCAATCTCATCGAGTTTGGGCTCGTTTAATTCGTCTTGACGAGTACTTTGATACTACATGGTAACCAGTGTCTGATGATGTAGTTGCAAGGTGGCCATAGGAACTCCGTAATTAAACGACGCAACCACATCGAGACTGGGCTCGTTTAACTCGTCTTGACGAGTATTTTGATACTAGATAGTAATCAGGGTCTGATAATAGAGCTGGAAAGTGGCCATAGGAACTTTGTAAATAAACGACGCAACCCCATCGAGTTTGGGCTCATTTAATTCGTCTTGACGAGTACTTTGATACTAGATGGTAACCAGAGTCTGATGATGGAGTTGCAAGGTGGCCATAGGAACTCCGTAATTAAATGACGCAACCCCACCGAGATTGGGCAACTCGTCTTGATCGATACTAGATGGTAACCAGGGTTGCAAGGTGGCTCGTTTAATTCGTCTTGACGAATCAAACAACGTATCTTTGATACTAAATGGTAACCAGGATCTGATGATGAAGTTGCAAGGTGGCCATAGGAACTCCGTAATTAAACGACGCAACCACATCGAGACTGGGCTCGTTTAACTCGTCTTGACGAGTATTTTGATACTAGATAGTAATCAGGGTCTGATAATAGAGCTGGAAAGTGGCCATAGGAACTTTGATAAACGACGCAACCCCATCGAGAATTCGTCTTGACGAACTTTGATACTAGATGGCCAGAGGATGATGGAGTTGCAAGGTTTCCGTAATTAAATAAACGAGATTGGGCGCACGAGTCCTAGATGGTAACCAGGGTCGATGATGGAGCTCATTTAATTCGTCTCTTGACGAGTACTTTGATACTAGATGGTAACCAGAGTCTGATGATGGAGTTGCAAGGTGGCCATAGGAACTCCGTAATTAAATGACGCAACCCCACCGAGATTGGGCTCGTTTAACTCGTCTTGACGAGTCTTTGATACTAGATGGTAACCAGGGTCTGATGATGGAGCTGCAAGGTGGCCATAGGAACTACGTAATTAAACGACACAACCCCATCGAGTATGGGCTCGTTTAATTTGTCTTGACGAGTACTTTGTTACTAGATGGTAACCAGGGTCTGATGATGGAGCTGCAAGGTGGCCATAGAAACTACGTAATTAAACGACGCAACCCCATCGAGTATGGGCTCGTTTAATTCGTCTTGACGAGTACTTTGTTACTAGATGGTAATCAGGGTCTGATGATGGAGTTGCAAGGTGGCCATAGGAACTCCGTAATCAAACAACGCAATCTCATCGAGTTTGGGCTCGTTTAATTCGTCTTGACGAGTACTTTGATACTAAATGGTAACCAGGATCTGATGATGAAGTTGCAAGGTGGCCATAGGAACTCCGTAATTAAACGACGCAACCACATCGAGACTGGGCTCGTTTAACTCGTCTTGACGAGTATTTTGATACTAGATAGTAATCAGGGTCTGATAATAGAGCTGGAAAGTGGCCATAGGAACTTTGTAAATAAACGACGCAACCCCATCGAGTTTGGGCTCGTTTAATTCGTCTTGACGAGTACTTTGATACTAGATGGTAACCAGAGTCTGATGATGGAGTTGCAAGGTGGCCATAGGAACTCCGTAATTAAATGACGCAACCCCACCGAGATTGGGCTCGTTTAACTCGTCTTGACGAGTACTTTGATACTAGATGGTAACCAGGGTCTGATGATGGAGCTGCAAGGTGGCCATAGAAACTACGTAATTAAACGACGCAACCCCATCGAGTATGGGCTCGTTTAATTCGTCTTGACGAGTACTTTGTTACTAGATGGTAATCAGGGTCTGATGATGGAGTTGCAAGGTGGCCATAGGAACTCCGTAATCAAACAACGCAATCTCATCGAGTTTGGGCTCGTTTAATTCGTCTTGACGAGTACTTTGATACTAAATGGTAACCAGGATCTGATGATGAAGTTGCAAGGTGGCCATAGGAACTCCGTAATTAAACGACGCAACCACATCGAGACTGGGCTCGTTTAACTCGTCTTGACGAGTATTTTGATACTAGATAGTAATCAGGGTCTGATAATAGAGCTGGAAAGTGGCCATAGGAACTTTGTAAATAAACGACGCAACCCCATCGAGTTTGGGCTCGTTTAATTCGTCTTGACGAGTACTTTGATACTAGATGGTAACCAGAGTCTGATGATGGAGTTGCAAGGTGGCCATAGGAACTCCGTAATTAAATGACGCAACCCCACCGAGATTGGGCTCGTTTAACTCGTCTTGACGAGTACTTTGATACTAGATGGTAACCAGGGTCTGATGATGGAGCTGCAAGGTGGCCATAGAAACTACGTAATTAAACGACGCAACCCCATCGAGTATGGGCTCGTTTAATTCGTCTTGACGAGTACTTTGTTACTAGATGGTAATCAGGGTCTGATGATGGAGTTGCAAGGTGGCCATAGGAACTCCGTAATTAAACGATGCAATCCCATCGAGTTTGGGCTCGTTTAATTCGTCTTGACGAATACTTTGATACTAGATGATAACCAGGGTCTGATGATGGACTCGGAACATGGCCATAGGAACTCCGTAATTAAACTAAGCAACCCCATCGAGTTTGGCATCGTTTAATTGGTCTTCAAAACAAGTGATTAAACGTCTCTCGTTTAATCACTTGTTTGTTCAAGATGATGTGATAATGACTAGTATATAATACTATATTTGTGCTTTCGGTAAGATTGACGACTTATATTTAGTTGTCACATTAGACGTGTTTTCAGTCGTATTTTCAACTACATGAATATTTACAGATGTGAATGGACAATGTAAATCGTTAATAGGATATGAGGCATTACCCAAAAAAAAGTATGAATTCGGTGTTGCCGATCTTACGCCGCGGTCGACTGAAGATCGGCGCGCTTATCATTGAACAGACATTGAATGTGAACGTTTCGCAGTGATCCATCAACGTAGTTATCGATCATTTGCGTGGCGTCACCAAGATATTCTCCCGCAGATACTCGGCGATCGTAGATACGTCGGAACGTGGTGCTATACTGAAGGTCGAACGAGGAGGGGGAGATGCTGAAGAAGTGGTGTGGTTACAGGAGCGGTGGACGCCGGAGATGGAGGTGCACGTGGGCGGCGGCGAGAGCGTCCGCGCGGAGGGCTGGGCGGCGCGGGCGGCGTACGGCGCGCTCGCCGCCGCGCTCGGCGCCGGCCTGCGCGCGCTCGCGCCGCACGCGCCCGCCCTGCGCGCCGCGCTCGGCCTGCCGCCCGCGCCCGCCGCGCGCGCCGCCCGCCTCGCGCGCCTGCCGCGCCTGCAGCGAGTGAGTACAGCGCCCGCCGCGCCCGCAGCGGCCGAGTACAGCGCCCGCCCGCCGCTACAGCCAACAGGCTAGCTGCTCAGTCCACTTCAGGAGAATTGAAACAAACTCATCCGAATCAACGACCAAATTCACCACTCGAATAATTACTACTACTAACTACACAACACTACAACAAAGCGACGTAATTATTACCCAGTAGTGATTTACATTGAAGCAAGTATATTAATATAATCTTCTATACATTCCAGCATCTACAGAACAACGCGGCAGACAAGGCTCGCACCGTGGCTCGCGCCAAGAACAGGGACAAGCGCTCCGCGGCGCTCGCCATCTGATCACCGCCTGTCAGCTGTCACCTGACACCTGTCAACTGTCCCCTGCTAGCACCGCGCACGATGACTACAGAGGTCGCCACATCTCCATAATCTTTAATCCAACAAATTGTTGTGTTCAGATTTGTAAATATTACTTCAATTTATTAATGACATGTCTATAGTACCGTATCTCAGCAAGGTCCTCTGAAAGGACATTTTCGACTCAATTGGATCTCTATTCACTAATTAATCACCATAACGGCGGATTCCGACGCTCAAAAAATATTCGGTCGTTGCATAGTTTTAGAACCCTGAAGCTTAGTTTGACGCTAGCGATCTAGATACGGATAGCGTTATTAAAGTAGGCTAGTTGGTGAACCAATGAAATACTTGAATTGTTTTCGAAAAAAAAAAACAAAAAATGTTGGAACTGCCTGTGGAGGTGAGGTTTGCTTATTATTTCACAGAGCATACTGTTAGTTTCCCGCATTACATTAAACAATAGATTTAGTTTTATGTATAATGTAATTATCATTAACACATTTCCATTCCTTTGTGATGTTCGATGTATTTTAAATATTCATATTATAATTATTGTTGTTCTCATATCGTTTTATATTAGGTCAACTTACTCCATATCTTGGTGACGTGACACACTTGCCTGTGTTTCAATTATAGCTCTAATTATTATTGAAGTTTTAGTGAAATATTTAAATATTTTAATTATACTTATGTTGTATTATTGATTATATAATATTTATACAAAGTCCACTGTTGGGATTTTCTCAATGTTCTCAATTTATTTTCATTATTTTATTAGCCCAATTTTCTTTAACGGTGATTTTATTATTGTCGCCATGTTATACCAATCAAGCTGTGGAGTAAGCGAGTTGTTTTATAACGGTTGGTACGTATTTAGTGAACTTGTGCTGGAAGGGTTACGATTATATCATATTTGTAGTACCAGCCCACGTGGTGGGCAGTGCGACTCATTTTAGTTTGTATAAAATCTCTGTAAATATTATTTTCGTTGACGCAGCCGCCTACATTTGTACATTAATTAGGCTATACGGAATGTTGAAATAATATTTATTTTGAGAAACAACTTCTTTTATTTTATTACCCGAAAATGATCCTGAGAATAAAATTTAAAACTCAAACCTCGGAAATGTGAATTAATCCATGGTATAAAGAACTAGACCTGTGACGGATGCTCTCCAAATGGATCCTGGCTTCGTCCATGTTCCAGCAAATACAGAAGAGCGTGCACAATTGCCGTGTGGTTTCAGTATAGAATAGGCCACTCCTACCTTTCCCGTGAGTGTTATAAGAGGCGAGGGATGGACAGCAGCGTTTCTCTTAAAACATCTTATAAGCCTAATAACTGCAGTTACTAATCTGCCCGCCAAGCATGGCAACTACTGGTAAAACATCCCTTATAGAGGAGGCCTATGTCCAGCAGTGGACAGTTAACGGCAGATATGATAATGACGCACAATATTTGTACGCATCTGCGATGGAATTTAATAAAAGTAGTATGAACAAAGATACTTTCAGATTTTGTTACGACTAATAAAGAATATGCATTAGAAAAAAAAAAGTAAAACCCCAGACCGAGTTGCCTGATGGAGACTGTGACAGTACCTGGTTAATTTTATAGGGAAATATCCATACCCATTAATTCTTTACCACCATCGAGAACTATAAATGGGTTCGGAGAAGTAAAACACCAATATAAACACATGACTAGTTTATTCTGACATCAGTACATCGCCTGTTCATCCACATACAAATCATTTAACTCGTCTGAATCTTAACATATACAACATTAATATATTACTTATAAGCTAACATAGTCACTCCAGGCTTCTAGACTACACTCCTGCGTAGATTTCAAATGACTAGAAACTTAAGATCTTTCACAAACATAGGGCAGTAATTACCAAATTTCAAATCAGTTCTAATATGTACGTGCAAGGCGATAAAAATAATCTTTTTAACATTACAATAATTGAAAATATATGAAAAACAATAAATTACACCAGGAATGCAGTCCAAAAATTCGTTGCTCCGTTTTAAACATTTGATAATGGAACAAATCAATAGACACTTACCTATATTGGTACAAAAGTTTTTAAGCTCGTGTGTCAGACCAAATACTGTAGCTAAAGAAATATATTCGTTTCTTTATGACACATCATAGGTAAATTGATATTTATGGTGAGATCAGAGTAACGTTTCGAATTAAGATATCTGATCTCAGTACTGTTACAAAAAAATTTAAATATCTACATTTTCATTATCATTTAGCTACAGTCAGCCCGTAAATTACCAAGACACTTAATACATAACCTATCTATTATCTATGGTTACATTAAATGGTATGGTCTCTGGATACCAACACTTAATAGTTTCAAATTGCTCAAGAATTTACATCAAATATTTCCGAATGACGACTAAATTATTTTTAAATTTACATAGTTTATGACATATATTTTTGGTGTGTCTGATATGAACCTAGTTGTCAAAAATAGTATAATGCTATATACTTATCACTTTTGACATATATACTTGAGCAACCTTAATTAATAATGACATTTAATAAATTTAGTGCAATTCCATCACATAATGATGCAAAAATATACATATTTTCAGTAAAAAAAAAATGAGAAACATAAATTGAAGACTCATAATCGATAATATTTCTCTAATCAATGAAGGCATTGTTGTGGACTGTGACTCCTATTACCTTAATAATACTTTAAAAATAAAATATTTTTCTTTTATTTTGTAGGCACTGACCAGCCAACACTGATATTCTAGTTATGAAATAGGATTTATTTTTATATTAATTCTAAACTACATACATTTATTTTTATTTTCAGTAAACATCATGACACTATTGTCTATGTGAGCGATAATGAAACATATCTGTTGCCATTCAAATGCACATTCTCATACACAAATTGTTTATTTAATATTAATTTTTCATCGAAATTAATCACAACATTGATTTTTACATTTATTTGCTATTAAACACAACCATTGCGGTTTTACCAAATTACGTAGCAATTCGAGGTAAAAGTGTTCATAAGGCAACAACGAAGGCAGTCAGACTGCGTTTTTTTTTTTATAAAAATAGATTATAATGTAGTATCATTATGTAGTATAATCAAAAAAATAAGTAACTAGAGAAATCTAACGTGTGTCGCTTTGGTAATATTCTTAATTTCTTTTGATCACTAAATGTTAGACAAAGATTGATATTAATTTGAATTCTACACAGTTGTTGCTATAAATTGGCAAACACTGACTTTTACTGAAATAAAAATTTACACCTAACATGGATACCAATATAACAAGTAACATTGTCCCCGAAAGGAATAACGATTACCGTAATGATGAAAACAGATTTACAAGTACTGAATGTTAAAACGAAACCCACAACTGGCCTCTAGACAGTTTAAGAGCCTATTAAAAATGGTATCAGCTTTTTTGGCCTTTTTTCCTTTGGCTTCATAGGCAAAGCTACAAAATTTTTAAGAGTTACAATCAAAGCTAAAAGTCAGTATTACCAATATATGCAAGAGAAATAATAAAATTTAAAGATATTATACATATCGATATATCGATCCATAATTAATGATAAATTAAAAAAAAAAAAACTAATATTCTCAGCTAGAAATAATTTAAATAATTATAAATATTGCACACCAGACGTAAATTTATGAACGTTGCATCACACTTCAACTATAGATCTATCTATGGTCATGATTTTTTTTCTCTAATCGTTTAATGTTCCCTAGCCAAACAGCCATAACGAAATTCTTATAATTAATTAGAGCAAGTTAAAAATTTTTCGAAGAACATGCTTCACATTTTTGAAATTTTATTTTACCTATTAACAGTCTAAAATTGCAACGTCCTTTGGTATTTAGTCTCGTCATCGTTTGACTTCCGAATACATCTAATAAATAATTTATTAACTAATAATTTAGCCTTATACTTTCTAAGAAACATTCTAACTTAGGCCAAAATATGGTAACACCAATTTTACATTTAATTTACTAATGATCGCAATTATACATGAAATACACAATATTGGTTGACCATAATGCAAGGGTACGAGTGAGTGTCGATGGTCTAGATGAGTCGGTATCACATAATGATAGCCATTGTAGAATATTGGTACACCGAAGATTCTGGCCTAATACGACACATCTTTAAAATTCATTAATTTTAAAAATAGAACAACTGTTCTGACATGTTTTCTAAAATTAATGAATTTTAGTTATATCGGTAAGCAAAATTATTATAAAATGTACAATTTTTGAGATCCCAAGGGTAATGAACTATAATAATTTTTTTTTTATTACTTTAAGACCGTTTATAATGTAGCTAACCTAAGTAGAGCAACGTCACAATTATCTATCAATTGTTACTGAACTAAAGCGTTAATCATATAATATGTTACATTTAAATCTAAACACTAAACACTTAACACCTACTTTATATTTCACTTTGGAATTTCACAAATATTTTTTATTATTTAAAACCCATTTTTCGGTGACTGCTTAATAATAATATTGCATGATTAACGTTCCAGTTCGGTAGCAGAGCACTTTACAAATAATCAATCTGAAACATTGAAATTGGCAGATAATTGCGGTGTTGCGACCCTTCAATAGGTAAGCTAAAATTAAAAACGCTTTTAATAGCAAACACTTGGAGCCTTAAGTCCTTATAATCTTCAGAGTCCATTACTAAATAGACTCTGAAGTTTGCAGGATCTAAATTCTCCAAAAGTTCTTTACTTGTAACTAATGACCTAACTATTGTCTTATTTATACTTTTATGAAGAGAAAAGGAAAAACAAATTAAATTGATATCGAATCCCCATAACTACAAGGAATCTGTCAAATTTCAGTTGTGTAGGTCAAATATTTTATGATTTGAAACGACTTCAAAAATACCACTACGAATGGATATTTAAATGGATTTGAATTTTCAAATTTATCCTGAGCAAATCATACGATAGACAAGTGACTCGAGTTTCTTTGGTTTATATATTTATAATTGTATCATATAACTATGACGAGCTAGTGCGTACCTATGTACAAATATACAATAAAGTTGAGAATAGACGAGCGTCGAGCACGCTCACTCAGTACATAAGACGAGATGAGTAAATGACGTCTTCGATCATTCAAATAGTGTCAAATTCAGTTTTCTATCAATACTCCGATAAAAACAATTCGAGACACGGTAACAGGTTTGTCTCTTGATACGATAATTTTTTTTTTAATTCGATGGCGTATTATAAACAAGTTAAATATTATATTCGACAATATGAATGTATAACAAAATAGCTCTGTCTATCCTTATATTGGCAATCTTGACTGCATTTTTATTTTGAAATACAATTAATTTTTATTATTGGTGAAATAAAACTGTTTTGTTGCACCAATTAAAACATGTGTGTAAATGTTATTAAAAAACCCGTATATATGGATTTTATTAATACATATATATTAATATATTTCTATCATTGTCATAGTCTCGTGTTGTTCATTGGAAATTATTTATATAATTTACAGATACAATTACATAAAAAAAAAAACAGTACAAAATAAACAGAAAAAAATATGACTTGGTAGTAAAAAAAAAAGTTGAGCAAATCACATTCGATATTATGCAAATTAAATCGTACACAGAGACAAACTCAGAAGACTAAATAAATGAATTTTGCAATCAACAATTTTTTATAGTTAAATCAGATAAAGATGCGTAAAAAAGCTTATTATATTTTATACAACTTAGAATGGCAAACAAGCTGACGGCCCACCTGATGGAAAGTGATAACCGTCGCCTATAGACATGAGCAGTAATGACAAATAATTTTCAATTCCGAGTGATTACGTTAAGATGTCTATGTATCCGAAATACTATAATATAATACAGGTATGTTACAGTTGAAATTTAGTTTTGAAATATCACTTGAAAGTTTCAAACACTCAAAATTACTAACTACTATTGCCTGTTGTTTTGACAAATATAAAATTTATTACCAGATGTAATAAATTCTGAATTTATTTATGTATTTATTGTATTGTATTATTTAAAAAGTTGTGTTTGAGGATTTAAAAAATTTACATTTATTTCTGAATTTAAAGACGTAAATAAGACCAGTTATCGTAACTGCATGTTACAAACATACTAACATAGATATTCTATAATATGCATTCAGCATCCTGGGAGTCTACCTAAAAAATTTACCATGTGGTCCCGGTATCAAATAAGCCACCCCTTCCTTTCCTGTGGGTGTTGTAAAAGGCGATTAAGGGAGATTAATGGTCGAAGGTTGAACAAAAGCGTCCCTATTAAAATATCAACAACTAACCTGCAGTTGCCAGGGGAAAAGGGATTGTTAGTAATGGAGACTGAGAATCCCATTGCTAGCAATATACCCAACCAGGTCGGCCTCCTCGCGGTTACCCCTGGAAACTATCATGGTTCATTCCTGATGAATTCATCATGATGGGCTAACTGCCCTGTTTTCATTCTCATCTATCATCCTTAACTGGTGCTACGCCAGCGTATCCCGTTAGAGCAGGCGGGGTTACCACTCCATTTTCACCCATAAAAAAAACTTACAGTAGCCAACTACAAAACGTGACAACTACAGATACAAACCCTCTTTATGGGGCAACCCATGTTCAGCAATGGACAGTAACCAATTAATAGCTGATATGATGATCCTGGGAATCTAATATCGTATCGCAACACAAACCTCTAACTTAATATCTTTTATTTAATAAGTTTATCACTTGCCTCATGCTTCGAAGGACACAGAAATGCTATGAAATCTGAAGCCATCGTGTACGACAAAAGCGACGTAAACTGGACTGACCAGACTGCATCGCCATTATATTTATTACAATTGTATATCTATGTTTAGATAGGAATGTCTTTAAGTTATCCTATCTGCTACTGAATTATGATAAATTAAAATATCATCGAAGAAAAAAAAAATTTCTATTTTTTTCTTTTAATTTATCACAAACACTGTTAGTACAAAATCATGTACTGAAAATAAGTCTAACCCATGTTTGGTCTAGTTTTTGTTAAAACATTGATTACCAACGGGGCAATACCGCCACCTAGTAGCGGTGGAGTCTTTCAAATGATCTATAGTGCATTTATTGTATGCAATAATATTTTTACAATTTACTTTAACTTAAATAGACTAGATGGCGTTGTAATGTTTTTATCCACCCACTTGGAGAAACACTGGTGTTACTGCGTACATATAGAGGGCGACGTACACGAGTCAGTGCAGTTTGGTCTTCTTGGCGTCCGGCTCGTCCTCCTCCTCGTCCTCGTCCTCCCAGTCCCAGTCGTCGTCATCGTCGCCTTCACGCGACGACTCCTTGTCCTCCGATTGATCATCATCCTCCTCGGGCTGTCACATTACAACATATGCATAAACACATATACACTAATTATGTACAACTTATACACATAGCAACAGGTGTTCCTAACAGGTATTCGGTCAACCTCCACACAGTCCTCCCTAGAAATCATCATGGCTAATTTCTGTTAAATTCTTCACGATAGACCAACTACCTGACTTCATTCTCGCCTATCACCATGAAACCTGCTAGCAGTTACTAGTAATAGAGGCATTTAAATATTTAAAAATGGATACAATACTACACTTATGTATATTGTACACTAAGTGTAATTAAAAATATTATGTAATCAAAAGTATACATGCAAAATTTATAATACAAAAAGATAGCCTATTATGGATAAGCTACGCCGTCAATTTGGTGGCCAATGAGGGAAACTACCTGATATTCCGTTATCAGACTTCCATCGTTAAACCAATTATTTAGTAATAGTTTAAGACCGTTCGCATACAACTTAAGCGTAGGTATTTTTGAAAACTGACAATAAATTCCGACGTTGCCACACTTGGATAAGCTTCGGTGTGAATTTGTACAAATTACGCTAGTCAGGTGGGAGAGCCTTATATAGATTTAAAAAAAAATTCCAAGTAAAATGAAGAGATGTATACCAAGCGCTGCATGACGGCGATGGGTGGCGTGTCGAGGTGTGCGGCCACGCGGTGCTCCACCAGGTAGAACATGTACTCGTCGTACAAGAGCCGGATCAGGTGGAACGAGCCGAACGACGCCGCCGACCTGCACCACACAACAACTTCCCTCAACACGGTCCGGCACAAAGGACCACACGTTACGACCTCTAGGACTACTTTTGAAATACAGACCGATCGATGTTAGAATTGTTACTCTTTTGTACTCTTGAATTTTATATCCATACATCACACGAATTACCTGTTCCTCAAACTAAGATATCCTGCATTATGAGGAACGAGCATTTTATTTATTTATTTATTTATTCATAGGAAAACCAGGGCTATACTACAGCAAATAGATACAGTTTTAGGATAACAAAATAAGCCACTAATAGGTTTTCACAAATAGCAACAATATAAATACAAGGCGCTTTACACAAAGCTACAAAAATATTTTGGGGGCACAATACAAAATACCCAGACTGGAGCCAATTTAGAAGTTTATTTTTTAATTGACTCCCCTCGGTGGATAAAGCGGTTTCTCCAGGGTCGGTAACACGCGCGTAAAACCCCTGGTATAGCAGGCGTTCATAGGCTACGGTAACCGCTTACCATTAGGTGGGCCGTATGCTTGTGTGCCACCTCAGTGGAATAAAAAAAAATTAACCCATTCGAGAATTGAACCCGGAATTTAATTTACGCAAATAAACATGCTCACCACTGTCCTACGCAAGAATACCAGTAACATATTGGTCCAAATCGAGTTATGATTAATAAAACTAAAATGGCATAGGATTAATATTATGTAAATGAACTTTGTAGAACATAATTATTTTTTGATCGAAAATAAAAAAAAAATTAAGCACTCGACCCGTTTAAAGTGAACAGAGATAGCAAAATCCCTTAGAAATATATAGTTTTCAAAAACGCGTCCGTGCGGCCCGTACCTGAGCGTTAGCTCGCGTATGACGAGCGACGAGTAGAAGGACCAGTCGAGCAGCAGCCGCCGCGCCCGCGGCTCGAAGTCCGCGCGTCGCTCGTGCGGGGCTGCGTGCCATACCACACTACTCAAGCGTTCAACTCGAGGAAGACCGTACAATAATACATTACTACAGCGGCCAGCAACTGAGACATTAGTGTACGAACGTGCAAATGTGGGCCGAGGCGTAGCCGAGGCACACATACGTGAGTCCATCAATGCCTAGTTGTGGTCAAGGCTTGTATAGTGCTTTTCTCAAACAATGCGCGGAAATCAAAATAACAATTAAAATTTTTAAGTTCAATGACGAATAACGAACAATAATAATTTTTCACGCGCCATAATATTCCTTTGTTTTTTTTTTTTCTTTTCAATAAACAGCTTTCTATTTGCAAGCCAGTTCGATATTTAAATAAAACCTTTCATTAGTTACCTCCTTGGTAGCCATGTTTCGAAGTAAAAGGTCATTCCATTTTTAAATTACAGGACAGATATATTACTTTTATTATAGTACTTTTCTCATTCTGATTATAGTACTTTTCTCAAACAATACGCGGAAATCAAAAACACAATTTTATTTTTTAAGTTCAATGGCGAATAACGACAATAATAATTTTCTCAAACATACTTGAAAATGTGAGCATTATTTTGACAACCTTCTTCGAGATAATTCAAAATTGCCATACTGGCTAGATACATGCAGGCAGCGGCCGGCAAAACTTGTATGAAAATCCATATCTATCGTCTTTTGCGGCCAGATAAATTACTATGTAAACTCACATCTGTCATTATATAACTAACACGTTCATTTAACAATCAAGAAGCATCTTAGCCCTTTGGCAAGTAAGGCAATGAATGAGGAACCATGCGGTTACAATGCTTTTAGTAATGATATTCACGCACTAGTATTCCGCATTGTTGACGTATTGGCCGATCATCCGCCGCGGATGATCGACGATCGAAAATACACTAAATGTGGCACTGATGTAAATGTAGAGTATACTCGTACTCACCGAGCGCGGTGCGCACGCATCCGTCAAGCCAAACAGCCCATTGTTCGAGCGCGGCGCCGCGCGCCAGCGTCGCCTTGAACTCCGCCTCCAGCCGCGCCGCGCCGCCCGCGCCGCCCGCGCCGCCCGCGCCGCCGCACGAGCACGCCCACGCCGCCTGCTCGCGCACCACGCGGAAGTCCACGCGGCTCAGGTCCGACACCATCTGTACGTAGAGGAAATGGACTGTTACTAATGTGAATTGCTGACAACTAACGTCCTAATGAACAGTATTCCTGTTGTCGCTAAAACAGTCATTGAACCCAAAATGATCGAGTGAAATAATAGTAGAGCAAGATGTACAGTGGCGTAGCGTGCGGTGTGCAGTGTGCAGTGTGCAGTGTGCGGTGTGTGCGGTGTGCGGTGTGCGGTGTGCGGTGTGCGGTGTGCGGTGTGCGGTGTGCGGTGTGCGGTGTGCGGTGTGCGGTGTGCGGTGTGCGGTGTGCGGTGTGCGGTGTGCGGTGTGCGGTGTGCGGTGTGCGGTGTGCGGTGTGCGGTGTGCGGTGTGCAGTGTGCGGTGCACGCGCCTGCTGTATCTGGTTGTGGTTGGTGAGCACGGCGCGCGACCTGCGCCAGGTGCACGCGCCTGCTGTATCTGGTTGTGGTGTGCGCGCAGTGGTGACGCACGGCGCGCGCGCGCGGCCTGCGCCAGGTGGTTGAGCGAGGTGTAGCGGCGCAGCGTGCAGTGTGCAGTGTGCAGTGTGCGGTGTGCGGTGTGCGGTGTGCGGTGTGCGCGCAGTGTGCGGTGCACGCGCCTGCTGTATCTGGTTGTGGTTGGTGAGCACGGCGCGCGCGGCCTGCGCCAGGTGGTTGAGCGAGGTGTAGCGGCGCAGCGTGCAGTGTGCAGTGTGCAGTGTGCGGTGTGCGGTGTGCGGTGTGCGGTGTGCGCGCAGTGTGCGGTGCACGCGCCTGCTGTATCTGGTTGTGGTTGGTGAGCACGGCGCGCGCGGCCTGCGCCAGGTGGTTGAGCGAGGTGTAGCGGCGCAGCGTGCAGTGTGCAGTGTGCAGTGTGCGGTGTGCGGTGTGCGCGCAGTGTGCGGTGCACGCGCCTGCTGTATCTGGTTGTGGTTGGTGAGCACGGCGCGCGCGGCCTGCGCCAGGTGGTTGAGCGAGGTGTAGCGGCGCAGCGTGCAGTGTGCAGTGTGCAGTGTGCAGTGTGCGGTGTGCGGTGTGCGCGCAGTGTGCGGTGCACGCGCCTGCTGTATCTGGTTGTGGTTGGTGAGCACGGCGCGCGCGGCCTGCGCCAGGTGGTTGAGCGAGGTGTAGCGGCGCAGCGTGCAGTGTGCAGTGTGCAGTGTGCAGTGTGCGGTGTGCGGTGTGCGCGCAGTGTGCGGTGCACGCGCCTGCTGTATCTGGTTGTGGTTGGTGAGCACGGCGCGCGCGGCCTGCGCCAGGTGGTTGAGCGAGGTGTAGCGCAGCGCAGCAGTGCAGTGTGCAGTGTGCAGTGTGCGGTGTGCGGTGTGCGGTGTGCGGTGTGCGCGCAGTGTGCGGTGCACGCGCCTGCTGTATCTGGTTGTGGTTGGTGAGCACGGCGCGCGCGGCCTGCGCCAGGTGGTTGAGCGAGGTGTAGCGGCGCAGCGTGCAGTGAGCAGTGTGCAGTGTGCGGTGTGCGGTGTGCGCGCAGTGTGCGGTGCACGCGCCTGCTGTATCTGGTTGTGGTTGGTGAGCACGGCGCGCGCGGCCTGCGCCAGGTGGTTGAGCGAGGTGTAGCGGCGCAGCGTGCAGTGTGCGCAGTGTGCAGTGTGCAGTGTGCGGTGTGCGGTGTGCGCGCAGTGTGCGGTGCACGCGCCTGCTGTATCTGGTTGTGGTTGGTGAGCACGGCGCGCGCGGCCTGCGCCAGGTGGTTGAGCGAGGTGTAGCGGCGCAGCGTGCAGTGTGCAGTGTGCAGTGTGCAGTGTGCGGTGTGCGGTGTGCGCGCAGTGTGCGTGTGCTGTATCTGGTTGTGCGGGTTGAGCGCGCGCAGTGTGCAGTGGCAGTGCACGCGCGCGCAGTGTGCTGCTGTATCTGGTTGTGGTTGGTGAGCACGGCGCGCGCGGCCTGCGCCAGGTGGTTGAGCGAGGTGTAGCGGCGCAGCGTGCAGTGTGCAGTGTGCAGTGTGCAGTGTGCGGTGTGCGGTGTGCGCGCAGTGTGCGGTGCACGCGCCTGCTGTATCTGGTTGTGGTTGGTGAGCACGGCGCGCGCGGCCTGCGCCAGGTGGTTGAGCGAGGTGTAGCGGCGCAGCGTGCAGTGTGCAGTGTGCAGCGTGCAGTGTGCGGTGTGCGGTGTGCGCGCAGTGTGCGGTGCACGCGCCTGCTGTATCTGGTTGTGGTTGGTGAGCACGGCGCGCGCGGCCTGCGCCAGGTGGTTGAGCGAGGTGTAGCGGCGCAGCGCGGCCGCCAGCGCCGCCGCCGCGCCCGCGCCCGCGCGCACGGCCCGTACGCCCGCGCCGCCTGCGCCCGCGCCGCCCGACAGCAGCGCGCCCTCCACGCTCTTCGCGAAGTTGCGGATCGCCTGCACGACATCACATCACGTCATCAGTTAAAAGGGAAGAAGATTTCTAGTACTGGGAATCATCGATGCCATTATTAATAATATACTAGCCATACCATCTCCCGTATCATGTAATTGTAGTAGTTTAGCTGTAAGAGGAAGTGGTGAGCGGGCGCGTACCTGCGTGAGCTGCGGCGGGATGGGCCGCAGCACGTCGGGCAGCAGCATGTCGACGGCGCGCTGGTGCAGGCGCAGGTCGGCGGCGCGCAGCCAGGCGGCGAGGGCGCGGCGCGCGGCCAGGCGGCGCAGCGCGCGGCGGCCCAGCGCGGCGGCGGCGCGCCGCCAGAACGCGCGCCGCGCGCGCTCCGCCGCGCCCGCCTCCAGCGCCGCCGCCGCCTCCAGGAACTCCGCGCCGTACGTCCTGCGCGCACACCCGCCCTCACATACTGACCGCTGTCACGTACGCACGGTCCAGCGATCGTGTACCACACTTCGTGAAGGTCTTAATACATGTATATATGATTTTTTTTTTATTTAATAATATAAACACATTCCAAGCAGTACAAAAACATCACGACCCGTACCTGTCACATCTACAGAAACAAGTAACGCCTGTACAACATGTGTAACAATGTATGCATGTAAAAGTTATAACTAGCGCGCGAAAATAGAGTTTGTATGCTGACTATATATATGAATAAATAATGCAAACAGCCCTTGAAAAAATTCTGTCTTACATTAATTAAAAAAATAATTTTAATAGTGTTGAAGAATACCATTTTTTTTTATATCAAATCATTGTTATTCAAATAGGATAGTTTACAAACACTTTTAAATAGTCTTTATTTTTTTTATTTATAGTTTATAGGTTCAAATAGTTGATATCTGCTGAGAAGAGCCCATAAGAAAAGACTGTAAATATACAAAGCTATAATAATAAAAGTCTTTATTTCGAAATATTAAATTATGTAAGAGCACATTCACGAGTACATAGATATGCAACACACGCGCACGCACATCCACGCACACGCACGAACGACCACGTTCGACAGACATGGGCGCACTAACCGGTGGTGGTCGCGCAGCGCCTGCAGCGCGGCGGCGGACACGCCGTCGGGCAGGCGGTCGAGCTGCAGGTCGGGCGGCTCGGGCGCCGCCACCGCGCCCAAGTACTGGCGGTGCGCGATGCCGGCCAGCGCCGCGCCGCCCGCGACACCCGCGCCGCCAGCGCCCGCCACGCCGCCGCCCAGCCCCGCCAGCCCCCCGGGGCTCGACTCGGACTCGCGATCACGACTCTCCTGCGTTCACACGACATGTATAAATTAATTCATTCATACCATTTAGAAAAAAGATGTTCATTTTATGACATTTATTCTTGCCTTTTCTGATCGGGGTCACCACTACCTAAACATATTGTCCGTCAAAATTTAGTTGACGAAATAATTTATTGGCGAAGCAATCAACACAGAAACACGACTATTTTTTACATTACCTTGTGTACCCAATGATTACGAATCGGAACGCGACGAGAAAGGATAAAATACCTGGTCGGCGAGGTCGGCCTTGTCGTCGTCGTCGGCGGCGTCGGGCGCGTGGTGGTGGTGGTGCGGGTGCTTGGCGCGGATGCCGTAGTAGTGGTACTTGGAGTTGCCGCGCGTGCCGAGGCGGCGCGTGCGCAGCCCCACGAACACGGAGCGGATGAGCTTGCCGAACGACGCCGCGTTCACCGGCTCCAGGCGGTGCGCCGCGCAGTGCCGCAGGTAGTGCGCGTACAGCGTCGAGCGCGGCAGCGACACGCCTGCGCACACCACACCCACCCCATCAATATTACCCCTTACTGTCCGTCCATAAGTTTACTATTGTAATCTTTTGGTGGAAACAATAAAGAGTATGTATCTGTCTATCTATTATTCTTACGTTGGTTTAGTACTCCAGTGTTATTTTGTGTGCGTATCATGTGCGACGTAAATTTATATGATGCGTGAGAATATGTGTCCGTACAAACACTTACCCTCGGCGGTCTCGTAGTTGTCGAGTAGCCACTGCACGGTGGCGGGCGGCATGCGCGGCGGCTGCGGCGCGGCACCGGCGGCCGCGGCGGGCGACGCCGGCGACGCCGCCGCCTCGCCCTCCGCCTCCGCTTCTGCCTCTTCTCCCGCCACCTGCACCACATACTCGTATAAATAGAGAACTTATAAAAATACAGTAATGTACATTTTTTTAATCATTTCATATTAAAATTTGTATTTCGTATTTTTATAAGTGGTGCAAAGAAGTGTAAAATAAAATTTTAAAATATATAAATTATAATTTGATATGATACTAATACAAATCCGGCTCGAAGGATCAGATGTAGTAAGACGTAAAATGAATATATTAATCAATTTAGGTAAATTAAGCAAAATTATAAAATATTATATATGGAAAACAAAACAAAGTATGGAACCAATTCTATTAGCAGTATTTTCGAATAGATACAACATTAAAAAAACCTTCAAAAATAGAGCATACTCTTACCAAAAATTCCAACACACCTGCAATGTCTCTAATGTTACGGATACCTATGGACAGCAGCATCTGCATAGATGCTTTTAACGTAATCTTCTATACATATAAAAATAAAATTGCTGTTTGTCAGTCTCGCTAAAACTCGAGAACGGCTGGACCGATTTAGCTAATTTAGGTCTTGAATTATTTGTGGAAGTCCAGAGAAGGTTTAAAAGGTGAATAAATATGAAAGTTGTTAACTATCTTTCAGATTATTTTTATGTAGACTTTTTTTATTATTTATAGATTCCTTTTGTTTAAGTTTATTTTATACAAAAGTTTAGATCTTTTATTTATCGATTGAGGCAGTAAGTCTGCCGGGTCAGCTAACAAAAACTAATTAAACAAACTACAAGACAAAACAGCTATATATGACGAGCAATGTACTACTTGAATACATTAAGTAGACAATTACATATTTATTTATTTCATAGAAACATATTCACAGCAAGACATATACTGTATGTAATTTTTTGGCTAGGAATTATCTGTTTTATATTGAGCATATCTGTTTTATATTGAGCATATTTGTTTTATATAAGTTTAGTAGTGTTTACTATATATAGTACGCATGTTTGTCTCACGTGTGTAGGTACCTCGCCCGCGCTATCGGTATACACCGACGAGGCACCAGTGGAAGATGATAGGTGATGGAATGGATGCAAGCCCACCATGATGAATTCGACAAGAATTAACCATGATTATTTCCAGGGGGAACCGCGTGGAGGTCGACCTGACAGGGTATACTGCTAGCAATGGGGCTATTAGGCCTCAGTGCTAACAATCACTTTCCCCCTGCTTAGCCTATTACGTCGTGACAATAAAACTGTATGATATCATGTCATATCACCTGAGTCCTCAGGAATGGTAACGCATGGGGGGTACAATCATGGGCGAAACAATATACTGTTATGTCCATGGGACTGCTCATATCTATAGGCGACGGTTACCACTTTCCATCAGGTGGGCCGTCAGCTTGTTTGCCATTCTAAGTTGTATAAAAAAAAATGTCGCGGAACGATATATTATAAAAGCGGGCGTACACAACTCACCACGACGCCATAGGCCGTGTACTCGGCAGCGGAAGCGGCGGGCGGCCATCCGTCGGCGGCGGCGCCGTCGGCGGCCGCGGCGCCGCCCACCGTCGCCACGCCGTACACCGGGTACGTACGTAGCTGCTCCCTGCCGACCACGACATTATTACCATCAGAAAGTTTTTATATTCAAGATTACGTACTAGCAAGTCATAGTCTACTGAAAGTAGAAAACTCCTTTAGACAGACAAGTGCCTGGATATGGCTCTGGAAAAAAGCGACTTCAGCCGTGAACACGCTCACATACTCAATTTCTATCTATCTATCTCTCTCTCTCTCTTCAGTCGAACACTCTTAATAGAATGGTAATCACAATAATGAATGATTTGTTTGTGTTAACGCACACATACACAAATAATCAACGACATAATTTCATAGATACATTGTATAATAACTAGAGGGAGACTTTGTACAAAAGTCGATTTCTTGGGTACCTCTGTCCCATTCGTGTTTCTACCATGAAGCAGTTGTAATTGCATGGTTGTGTTTCAGTTTGAAGAGTGGGATATGGCGTGAATTTACAGGGTACAGAGGAATAACACCTAAGTCCTCAGGAATGGCGACGCATGGGGGGGTATCATGGGCGAAACAGTATGTGCGTGTGTACTGTTATGTCCATGGTACTGCTCCTATCTATAGGCGACGGTTACCACTTTCCATCAGGTGGGCCGTCAGCTTGTTTGCCATTCTAAGTCGTATAAAAAAAAAACAATTTTTATTTTTTGCAAAAAGCATTTGAATTTGGAATGCTGAATCTCGTGTTTACATATACAATATCGGTCCAACACGAGAGCAAATTCTATCGATAAAAGAGGATTGTGAAAAGCTCAGAATTGGCGGCATAGTCGGGTAACGTACTCAAAAATATTCACACGAATTGATACTCGTTCATTTTATCGATTACCACTTGGATAATTGATAGCCTATGTACATGATGAAATGTATTTTATCTTACTTCCTATTTTTCAAGTCAATTCACGCAAAAATTTTACAATTAAAAAAAAAATTTCATTTTGGCAAAGTTAACATATTATAACCAAAAACAAAAATGCAATCGAATTAAAATATTTTAAAAAGGAAATTTATAACAGACTTCGTATTGATAAGTATATTGAAAAATATAAAAAAAAAGATTGTGGTATGCAAGTAATAAACCGTCTAAGTGTTCGTAAAGTGTGAAAATATAACAATATGTAATCTGTGATAAAGTAATAAACTTACATAAAATACCGCCGCCATATTGAATAGGCAAACAACAATAACAAAGCAACAAATTTACAATTTTAAGTTTAAAACAAAGATTAACATCTGCTTTTACTGCTATTGTCAAATTACCGATTATGGATTTGTCTTAATAATTCAAACAGTACAATTCTAGCACTAAATTTTAAGAAAAATGAATGAATAATGATTTGTTAATCATTAGTTATTTATTCAAAGAACAATGTACAATTGTCTACGTATAATATTTATTATATTATTTTATTATTATATTATTGTGTGTGTATATAATCTTACAAAAAAGCATTAAATTGTATATTACAAGTATTGAATAAAGATAGTAAATATATTTTACAATCAACAATGTCAACATCATCCATAATAAATAAGTCAAATTTATTTTTTAATTCTAGTAACCTTAATCACCAGTACAAAAGTCATTAACGGAGTAGTAACATTTTTCCAATAAATCCAATTCCAAAAATAAAGGGATCGTAGTTTAATTAAAAATAAACTTATATATAATAAATAGAAAAGAAAGAATATTATATATAATGTTAGCCACTAAAAACTAACTAACATGTGCTAAGACAAAATTTGCATGCCTTTAGATAAGGCGAAATGTGTAGCTCAGTTACCATTTAAGACCTTTGTACCACATTTCGAGCAAATAAATTATTATTATTATTATATATTGTAAAATTTCACGTGAAATATAATTACTAAGATAGATAGATAGATAAATGGATATTCTTTATTATTTCCTCCAATAGCAAACTCATTATAGATACAAACAAATTACAAGAAATAATCACAGTGAGAAAACAAATGGGTGACCTTATCACTAAAAGCGATTTCTTCCAGGCAACCTTTGGATGGATATGATATTATATGGTCTATGGATACTAAAAACGCTCTTCATTGCCTGAGGAGAGGATAACGATGAAGAGATTTTTTTATCGACTTACATTTGTGGCTGATGGTTCTGCGTGTAAATGTCTTGGGGCTCCACATACTGGACGTGGTAATTGACCCCATTTCCGCCCTCGCCTGTAAAATAAAAAATAAAAATTAATAATTAAAAATAATTTAAAATTTACAAGAGAATTTGTTTTTTAATTATATTTTTTGAAGAACTGACAAGAAGGCTGCTGGCAAGAAATTTCATGTTCGTAAGTGTCCACTAAAAAATTATAAAAACAGAACTATAATTAAAAATTTTGAAAAATTAAAATTAAAACCCAAGTCACGATACCTACAGTACCTATTCACCTAAAAATTTTTTATTTTGTATTACTTAAAATAGTCATAGATACAAAACAAAGAGTTTCCCGTGTATGGCCAGGTCAGCACGGTCGGAAGGTGAGGGTGCTGCCGCGCGGCCGGCGGTCCCCGGGCGAGTGGCGGCAGCAGCGGCAGCTCGCCACTGGCCCGGAGCCGGGAGGCACTCACAGGGGTAGTACGAGCGGTACCGAGGCACTTCCATGTCGCTGGAGGTCTCCCAGGCAACTTGCCTCCGGACCGACGCTTCCCAGAAACGAGCGCCGTGCCTCTCTCTCTCACACCACATCTCGCGTCCCCCTCTAACACGTAACCACGTCTCAGACACCGGTGTTACCTCACCCCACCTGTTCTCACCATTGTAAGAGAGATGTAAGCGATATAATTGCAAACTTTCCCCTTTATGTACCTTTTATTAGAAGATGTAATACAGATTTGTTACACAGGTTGTTAACATTTATTTAATAAATGATATTTGTTAAATTTTACAATTAATACAATTTTAAATTCAAAATTGCCATATAAAATAATGCTTACAATTGTTATTGCTTTATTTTATAAGATAAATGTGTTAGTTGTAACAGGTCATCATCAATCATGCTTTAAAAAAAAAATTTAAAAATAAAAACAATACAAATTACAGAAATATTAAAATTACCATGATAAAGACTACAACAATCCCAGATGGGGTAGTCAATAACATCCATTAATTTTTGCTGTAAAAAATAAATATATAATAAATATATACATATATATATATATATATATATATATATATATATATATATATATATATATATAAAAGGCCAAGATTTAACCATGCAAGAAGTGAAGCACTAATAATCCCCATAAACGTGTCGTTCAATATAAAAAAATGAAACACCCAATAAACTCAGACAAGCGGTGGCGAGGCGGCGGCGCGCGCTTGGCACGCGTCGCATCAAAGGTAACCAGCGGACAGGTGCGTCCGTATCATGTGGCACAATAGGGGATCATCCGCCCCTAGGTGCATCATTGATAATAATCACTCAGGTATGTAATCCTGAAGGGCATACACAATTATCCGGTATTATTAAGTTTTTTTCCCTATAAACACCATACATCACAGATTGGGGAATAAAATTAAACTTTGATGTAGGGAGTTAATATGGTATCAGTCTGACAGGTAGCATAATCAGATTGATCTGTCGGATGGGAGCGCGCGATTTTGTTTACGTTTGATCAGTGGCTTAAAGGTTTCCGAAGAGTGCAGTTAATATAGTGAGGCAGATTTATTGTAGAGGACTATAGAAGCAAGCGCCCGGCCCCGGTGAACAGTTGTAAGTAGCTAGCATACTGTTATTGTAGTTTTAATATACATATAAGATTTCATCGTGGCGAGAAGTCGGTCAAAAGTAATATTTATTGATACTGATAGATAGATAATTTATTTGCATTACTTACATCACACAAATAACAACAGATATATAGAGTAAAAAGACATAAAAGAATGCATATACAATATATATATATATATATATATATATATATATATATATGTGTGTATTTGTATATGCAATAATTTCCTTCTTTCATGTACGTGCCATAGTAACACAAAATGGCCACAACTCAGCTTATTGTTTTGCCCTCAAAAGAGCAAAACACTGATATTCTGTTGTGACCAAGAGCCAGTTGCGAAATTTTTTTAATAAATATATAATTATATAAGTCCTGTAATATAAGTTACATATTACACTAACTTTTATATATTTAATTCTAGCATCGTACGTGTAAACATTGTTAAAACTCGTTGTTTAAGGTTACATATTTTTCGATTTACAAGATACAGTTTAACAACTTTGTCAAAACTTTCTAAGTTGTAATCACATGAGTAGTATTAAATAAATTAACAAAACTAAAATCACTACCCATTATCACCATAAAAATTCGCCTTATGATCCTGCCATAGGAGCCATTCCTGTGGGTGTGGTAAGAAGCGACTAAGGGAACTTAACAGTCGAGGGATGGGCAGCAGTGTTTTCCTAAACATCACCAAAGCCTAACTGCGGTTGCCAACCCGCCTGTCAAGCGTGGCAACTATTGGGAAAACTCCTCTTATGGGGGTAGCCAATGTACAGCTGTAGGCAGTTGATAGCTGATACGATGATCGCCATATGATGACTATCATCACCATACAATACACTATCCTCATTTTTTCAATGGATGATAATGGAATAGTAACTACGCTAACGGTATACGCTGGCGGGGCACCAGAGAGGGATGATAGGTGATAATGAAAAGGCAGGTCAGTTAGCCCATCGTGATGAATACACCTGGGATTCAGCACAATGGTTTCCAGGGGAGACCACGCAGAGATTGATCTAGTAGGATATATCGTCATAGTCGTAAAATACTGACGGATCTTTATATGTAATCTTCGTCAGATCCGTCAGTATTCTACGACTATGACAATATTATTAGCAATGGGACTGATAGTCCGCATTACTAACAATCCCTTCCCCCCCCCCCACACTTTCCTCATTATTCAAGTTTTTAAATTCCATGCACTATATAGGTAATTATCAATAAATATTCCTAACGACTGAATTCTCGCCTCGCGTTTGTACGAAAAAAAGAAAATAGTAAGCAAAATAAAATAAATAAATACACTTGCTTTCTTGATCACTCTGTTCCTCGAGCTTGACTAGCTGCGGACCGACTTGATTCCATGCGCCCTGCACTGTACCGGACACGGACACACAGAAAAAAGTGCTAAGAATATGGTTTTTGTGCAACAAACAAAACTTTAGATCATTCGAGAACATGAAAAACTTTTCTGAGACCCATCGCATGTGACACTGATGATTTCAATCAAAATAAATATACAAACACGTATAAAAGTCGATTGTTTGGGTACCTCTGTACCAATCGTGTTTCAATCGTGAAGCAGTTGTGTTTGCATGACTGTATTTCGGTTTGAAGGGTGGGAATGTACTAGGTACAGAGGAATAACATCCGAGTCCTCAGGAATGGCAACGCATGGGGGGTATCATGGGCGAAACAGTATACTCTGTTATGTCCATGGTACTGCTCATGTCTATAGGCAACGGTTGCCACTTTCCATCAGGTGGACCGCCAGTTTGTTTGCCATTCTAAGTTGTATAAAAAAAAAAGCTATAAATTGCCTCAAAATCCCTCATTTTCTCGATTAATCTAATGACTAAAATTACACATGCTTTTCAACTATAATCTACTTATATTTTCTCTTACTACAAACAATAGCAGTAGATACAACATATACACTAATTTAACTAAAAAAAAATAACTCAATTACATATTATTACAACGTATTGAGAAATATTACTTAAAGATATTTGGAATTATAAATTTTACTTAAATAAAACTGTATATAACTTTACATGGGGAACATAATAATGCACTAACGAAACGGTATTGCGCAAATGCAGACATTTTAAGCTCGTGTTAAAAAAAAATCGAACCCAAATGTAAAAATAATCTTGCGTGTGCGTTCGTTCAAAAACTTAGACGAGTGGCATATGAATATATCGATGAAAATAATTATTAGTGATAACCTTAACAAGGCCATGAAATAGAATGAGATGGGAACGTGTGCTGTCTCGTTCTTTCTTATGGTATCGCTAATCGAAACGATTCAATCGATATTGGTTTGTTACTTGTCGAAACATACTGATTTGATTAGTAAACGAATTGTAAATCCAATGCAGCGATTCAAGTTTCATCGAGTTGAATAAAAACTGTCTCGTGGCTTATTCATCATCATCGTATCAGCCTTTAACTGACCAATGTTGAATATAAGCATCACCCTTGCGGAGGTAAGGGAGGTGGGAGGTAGGGGGGGGATTGGTGCCAGTAGCTGCAGTGCTTGGCAGGTGGATTGGCAACCGCAGTCAGGCCTTGGAGATGTTTTAAAAGAGACGCTTCTGCCCCTCCCTCGCCCTCCCTTAGTCTGCTCTTACGACACGCACGGGAAAAGAAGGTGTGGCCCGTTCTATACCGGAAGCACATGGATAGTGGCTTATTATTAAAAGTAAATTTAGATAAATAAATTGATCTAGATAGATAAATTGGTCTATTTTATACAAATCATATAGAAATGAACAGCAGGTCCTTGCCACAAGGCACAAAAATGTCTGCAATTACGGAACGCCTTGTCGGGTTCGCATTCGTGCACGTCATCCAAACGGGACCGAGTAGGTACTCACTAGACACGGTGATGTAGGTGTGCTGCGCCTCTGCAGTGGGGCTCGAGTGGCCTGAACTGTCGCCGTTCACCTCCACCACGGTGCTGGACACCTGCAACAAACATGCCATAAGGTGCCGGTTTCCCGGTGTTCATATTTATGATTCTTCGAAAGGAAATTAACCCTGTGCTCGAATTTGTTTTTTGCTTAATTTTCGCGCATCGCTTTGATAACAAATAGCAGTACGAGTATTTAGCAATCTAGCGAGATTCTGAGAAACACCAAAACAACTTCCAAAACAAAAATCGCGGGATAACAACGTCAATAAACATAACAAATGCGAGCACGTCGAAATCGCGGGATGCGTAAAATTAAACTAGTAGATACTGCACGCAGAAATCGCGGGATGCCCGGTCAGAGGGTTAAAATGATGGCTCACTTGATGGAAAGAGGTAACCATCGCCTATAGACATGAAGTGCACTATGACAATCACAAAATACTCCGTGATACCCATGATATGGTGCCAATTCTGGGGTTTATCGAGTGACTAACTTAAGTATAACCTCAAGATAGAGGGGGGGGGGGAGGAATAAGGCGGACTACCAGTCCCATTGCCAGCAATATGCCCTGTCAGGTTGACCCTGGTTCTGGTCTTGGTTCTCCCTGGAAACCATCGTGCTAAATTCCAGGTGTATAGATCACGATGGGCTAACTGACCTGCTTTTTCATTCTCACCTATCATCCCTCACTGGTGCCCCGCCAGCGTATACCGTTAGCGTCGATGGGGTTTCATTATTATATCAATTTTGCCAGTAGTTGCCACGCTTGGCAGGCGGATTGACAACCGCAGATAGGCTTTGGAGATGTTTTAAGAGGGACGATGCTGCCCATCCCTCGCCCTCCATTAGTCGTCTCTTACTAACACCATCTAGGGGATATTATTGCTAATATTTCTATTGGCTTACAAAGTTCCTATCCAAGTAAAATCCTATAAATTTATACAACATAGAAACCGTTTATCAATCTATACATTATGATTCCCTCCGTAGATACACCAGTATTGTATTATTTTCTAAAATCTTTGTTGTACATGCTTTACATTGGACACATTAAGAAGATTTAACATACAATAGCGGACTTATCCCATAAGAGGGATCAATTACAGTCAACCTTTGGGAAATTGAAAGAAAACTATATAATGGTCAAGGGTAAAAATTGTACAGCTAAAAATAAAAGCTAGTTAAAATTAAACATATTGTAAACATAAGTATATTGCAATAATAAGAAAATGTATTTCCGTTGCACAAAAATTTATTCTAATTTTTAATTATATAAACTTTTTTTTTATACCACTGAGGTGACAAACAAGCATACGGCCCACCTGATGGTAAGTGGTTACCGTAGCCTATGAACACCTGCAATACCAGAGGTATTACGCGTGCGTTGCCGACCCTGAAGAAACCTCTTTACCCCCCTTTTGAAGAACCCCAACTACTAGCGGCCCGTCCCTGCATCGCACGGGTGGACATTTTTACAATATTTTAAAAAGTGGTTATTGTAACATAACGATAATATTTGGACATATAGTATCGGAAAGTTTTTTGTAGTTATTGATATTTTCTTCAATATTGTAGAACATACTTTTGTTCTATCACCAATAGTTTCCGCAGCGCACGCGACGAAAGATATTTTATAGCATTTTTTTACACCTTGAGTTATGTTACTGAAGTTTTAGTAAGGACCCCTAATCTTTTCTAGCAATAAATATAGCCTATGTTACTCGGGGTGAATGTAGCTTTCTAATGGTGAAAGAATTTTTGAAATCGGCAAAGTAGTTTTTGAATTCATTCATTACAAACATACACACAAAAATACAAATCTTTTCTCTTTATAATATCAAAGTAGATAGATGTAGATAAAAATTACTTATTTACAACCATTTTTTTAATGGATGATAATGGAATGGTGACCCTGCCTGCGCTATAAGTATAAACTGGCGGGGCACCAGTGAGAGAAGATAAGTGAAAATGAAGCAAGTCAGTCAGCCCATCGTGACAAATTAATTAATGGATCAATCACGATGGTTTCCAGTGGGAACCGCGAGGAGGTCGACCTGATAGGGTATATTGCTAATAGAGTTGCTAGTCCCCATTACTAACTCCTAGATTTAGGACCATTGTACATACATGTAGGTATTAAATAGATAGATAGATACACTTTATTGTTTCCTCCAAAAGATTACAATAGTAAACTTATTATATATATAAATATAATTATTTAATATAATTATTTGCAGGATTTGTTTTATTTTTATTCCATTTAATCAAGTCCCTTTAAAATTGTTATCCGTACGGCGTCTAAAAAATAAATTATTGTTTTTGATATTTAACAATTAATATAATATGTAAATACAGATTATGCAGCGATAAATACCCACACCCCACAAACTACGCCCACTTGTGTACAGAAATAAAGCTTATTTCAGTCCCACTTATTGTACCCGCTTTTACGTGTACCCGTAGAACTCAATACCTACACATTTGTGTAAATGTATGTAAATTATTGTACTATAAGACACGTTAACGTGATTGATCACTAAATAAAATTGGACACGAAACACTAGATGTCGTTAGAATCGCAACTTGTGATTTATTAAGTTCCCTTAGTCGCCTGTTACGTCACCAACCGGAAAGGAAGGGATGGCCCATTCTATGCCGGGACCGCACGGTAAAACTTCGGTGTGAACACTCTTTGGAAGATACTGTCGTTTATTGGACTTTGTAGTGTTTTTTTTTAAATGGATGATAATAGAATGGTAACCCTATTAAAGAGAATAAAGAGAATTAGCAAAGAATAATATATTTTATGTTACAATCAACAACCATATATGAACATCTAGTTACCATAACGACCTAAACACAGATATATAATTACACTGATTTAAGATCACTAGACGTGCCACATACTGGAAGTGCTTCCATAACATTCCCTCTCCTTTTTCAAGCCAAACTCATTATATAGCTTTATTAGCATTGGCTTGTAAACAGGCTTCGTAAGAATATCAGCAAGCTGTTCTTCAGTTGATACTTCTTCTATAGTGACTTCTCTTTCACATACACAGTGTCTTACACAGAAGTGTATCGGCTTTATGTGTTTTGCTTTATGGTGTAGTTCATATGATGGATTATGTACTAATTTGATTGTAGAGTCAATGCGTAGAGTAGGCATATTAAGATTTTTAATTTTAAATACTCATTTGCATTGTAATCCTTTTCTGTTCTTTAGCAAATGTGTCATTTTTAATGTCTCATTCTCATATAATGAATTTATTTCTTTATTCATTGCCTCAATCCACTTATCCTTTTCAGGACTGTTTAAGACTTTTTGGTATAAAGATGACTCAGAAACAGATATAGCCTCATTAATAACTTCCTCAAAATTGAATCTCTCAGGAGGTTTAATTCGGCTACGATCACGAAGTTGTCGCCCCATCGTTGCTTCTATTTCATTTTCGTCCATTTCATTATCTTCTCTAAACGATTCAATATTTTCATCTCTACCATTTGTCTCTATATGTGAATTTAAATGAGAATCATCATCAGTTCCACAATTTGTAGAAGGTATTGGTAGTACATATGTTTTATTTCCTACTGGCTCTACATTAGGTTTTTCTGGAGGTTTGTCAATCTTGCGTTTTTCTAGTAAAGATTTCTCATCAAATACTACATCACGTGATCTCGTTAATTTTAGATTTTTCACATCGTAAACGCGATATCCTTCATCTCCATCATACCCAATAAGTATTCCTTTCTCGGCTTTACTCTCTAACTTTCTCAATCTTTTCTGTTTTGGGATATGTACATAGCAATTGCATCCTATAATTCTGAGATGATTTATTTTTGGCTTTTTATTATACCATAGCTCATGCGGTGACTTTCCATCTACTGGAGTTGGTCCCGTTCTATTGAGTATATAGACTGCAGCTTTAGATATTTCAGCCCATAAACCGTTTGGTATCTCATTATGAGCATGCATAAGTGCTCTTGACATCTCCACAATTGTACGATTTTCTCTTTCAGCAGAACCATTTTGTTCAGGAGTATATGGCATTGTCAACATTTGCTTTATTCCAAATTCTTTCAAAGTATTACGTACCTGTTCGTTATCAAATTCTCCTCCATTATCGCTCAACAACCCTTGAATGACGTGTCCAAAAGTATTAACTTCAGCTAGAAATTCCTTCAAGCGAGCATGTACCTCTGACTTGTGTCTCAAAAAGTAGATCCAACGATATTTCGAGTATTGATCTTTAAACAGAACATAATATTTAAATTTTGAAATTGAATAAGAAAATGGTCCACAAACGTCTGTGACAATTAGCTCTCCAGGTTTGGTAGCTTTAGGTCTTTCTCCGAACTTCTTTCTGTGGCTCTTGCCGAAGATACAGCCTTCACAAATGTCAGCAGAACTGGAATCTAGCCTTATTCCAAGCTCTTTTTGTATTAATTTAGCTACATGACGACAATTTTGGTGCCCTAAACGTTCATGATACAACTGAAGATTCTGTAGCGTCGATAACTGGTTTGCTTCATTTTTAGGCATTAATAGTTTTACATTTAATTTATATAAACTACCATGCTCCTCACGATTTCCAACTAAAATCACTTTACCATTATTCTTCATACAACATGATCGAGCAGTTGATTGAAAAAGACTATTTTTAAGCACATCTTGCGCAGCTAGTACAGAGAACAAGTTTCGTTGTATACTTGGTACATACCATACATTAGTCAATGTTATCAACTGTTTTTGTCCATTTATATCAGCTTCAAGTTGGATAGAACCTTTGCCAATGGCTTCAATTCCGTCCCCGTTAGCAGTCGTAATTGTATGAGGATCATGAAAGTACTCGAAAGACTGAAATACATCTCTCCTATTAGTTACGTGACTTGTCGCGCCGTTATCTACGTACCATGATTCTTTATGAAGATTTTTATCATTGCAAGCTAGAGCTAGACCTGTCGACATTACTGCATTCGTAGATTGCTTTTGAGGTTTTGGAGGTCTACCATCCGCAATCCACTTTTTACATGACCTGACTTTGTGAAACCCTTCTCCACAATAGTTGCATTTGAACTTTTTCTTCTTACTTTGCTTCTCATTACGTTTCTCACCTCGTACCATAAGAAGTTCATTGCTACTTTCACCTTCATCTATATTTTTCTTTAAAGACCTTTCATATGCGCACAGCTGAGTAGTCAAGTTCTCTATCGTATGATCATTCACTGACATCAAGGCCCAACTAGATTTGAAATTGAAGTACTCCTCAGGAAGTGAATCCATAATTTTACATATCAACAACATCTCTGGTAGTTCGGTCTTGCCTTGTTTCATTAAGATCAGATTTACTTCATGCCATAAATTCTTTGCTGTAGTCAAGTGTGTCCCCATATCGTGAGTAGGATCAAGCTTGTATCCAAAGAATTGCATGCAGACATCATAAAAGCGATCTTGTGATACTCTTTCATAAAGCCGGTTCAGTTCATCCCAAGCTTCTTTAGCTGTAGGAAAACGCATAACTTTGGCGAGCATTTTCTCTGTCATATTGGTGGTGAGTAGTAAAAATGCAGTGCTATTGATTCGCTCATAAGCATCGTACTCTGCTTTATAAGTCGATATAGCTCCCGGTGTGGCAGTGGTACTTGGATGTGTTGGCTTTGTGAGTGTCCCTTGAACCGCTTCCAAGGCTCCGGCGTGTGTTCTCAACAGCATCAACACTTGAAATTTCCAAGTGGTCCAGTTAGTTCCGTCGAACGGTCGAATGTCGAGTTTTACATTTGTAGACATGTTTACACTCTCTCCGAACCTTTGTTCTTTACAAACTATCTATTTACCGAGGTCCCGAACGCTCTGCTACCATATTAAAGAGAATAAAGAGAATTAGCAAAGAATAATATATTTTATGTTACAATCAACAACCATATATGAACATCTAGTTACCATAGCGACCTAAACACAGATATATAATTACACTGATTTAAGATCACTAGACGTGCCACATACTGGAAGTGCTTCCATAACAAACCCCGCATGCGCTGATAGGTGAGGATGAAAAGGCAGGTCAGTTGGCTCATCATGACCAATTCACTTGGAATTGAACACGATAGTTTCCAGGGAGAGCCGCGAGGAGGTCGACCTGACAGGGAAATTAAATCCCTATTATTGCCAATCCCTTCTCCCCCCGACTTTGTAGTGTTCATACCTGCTGGATAGCGTGCTGCAGATGTATGGAGTTAGGTATCTCCGGTATGACGATGAGCTCGCGGACAGTGCTCGGCGACGCGCCGCCGCCCGCGCCCGCACCCTGGTTTAATAATGAAACTTCAGAGACGTCAAATCTACATCTACATTTGTATTTTCCTAAAATATATGTATATATGAGAGACATTGTGTAACTAAAGTAAAAAAAATGCCAAGTTTTCGAAACGCCAATAAATTTATCGGTGGAACAAGTACCTGTTCTGACTAAATCATTTTCGTGGCGTCTGTAAAGATGTCCCAAAGGAACTGACAAGTGTCAACAGAAGTAGTAACTTGGTGGAGAAAATTATTCCCTTAAATAAATATTTATTTACAATTATATCAAAGGGAACCCTTTTGTAATGTATTTTTTTTTATTAAGAGATCTAAAGAAATATAAAACTGCAACTTCTCTTTGAATAGGTGCATAATCTTAAAACAATTGTATACAAAACTAGTGAAATTAATAAGCATCATTAACAGTTTCCGACTAATACATATAATAATATAAAATTCAAAATCTATATAAATTTTTAAATATTGAATGTGAATAAATAATATTTAATTGTCTATAAATGAAAGTTTAAAAAAATTCGGCGGAATACAATGAGCGTTTTGTAATGAAATCCAGTCGTGGTCACCTGCGTGGGGCCCGCGAGCCGCGCCGCCATGTTGGGGGAGGCAGGCGGCGACGACTCCACGAGCACCTCGTCGCCGGCGCACTCAAAGTCTGCAACAAGTTATATTATAACATTAGATTATATAAATAAAGCATAGACCCTCAAAAACGGGTCAAATTATTGCCAGCTAATTGTTAAATTAAATGTAAAAAAAAACGAATCAGTTAGACTAGTTTTTTTTGTCAGTGTTCTATATACTTACGCATAAAATATATTTTGACGTATTATTTAATAAATAAAATACGTGTTTACGCATTAAAAAGATGCATAAATTATAAGACAAAATAAATATAGAAGTTATAAAGGAATCACTGATATCTATTTATCACGCAAAATTGTATGAAAATGTTGACCCTCTATCTATCTATCTATATAATCTAAAATTATACATACTAGATATATGTCTATCTAGACATACTAGTCGTAACCCGTAAGTTTTGGAGAAAGAAATTGTTAGTAATGGGGTTAACAGTCCAATTGCTAACGATATACCCTAAAAGTTCGATCTTAACGCGGTTCTTCCTGGAAACCAATGTGATTAATTATTGATGAATTAGTCACGATAAGCTAACTTACTTTCATCTTCACCTATCATTTCTCACTAGTACCCCGCCAACGTATATCGATAGCGCAGGAAGGACTATCACTTCATCTTCCAACCAAAAAAAAAAACTAAATCTTTGACCCAATAGCATTCCAACATAAGGGATAATAAATCAAATCGTGAAATTTATTTCCGCTAAAAATCAATGGATTATAAATAAATATTTACCATAAGCATGACATGATTACGATTTCACCCCCATAATTTCGTATCATGTTACAAACTAATAAGAAGTTAAAAAAAATTATGAAAATTACCACCCACACAGTTTTTAGACTTATTTGGATTTAATTTAAATTGTTCATATTATGTATAGTGTTTTATTAGAGTTAACATGTTGTATTATGTTTTTAAACTATATTAATTCAGTTAATAAAAATGTTTTTTTTTTTTTTGTTTATAATTAAACCACTGCAGCTGTATATAACAATACAGTATACAAATTTGAATACAAGTAATATATTTATTAGAAAGGTAAATTTCTAGAAGTACATAAATAGTTTCAAGATTCTTACAAAACCAATCAGTAATATGAAATGTATTGATTGCAATACAAAACATGATTCACAAAATGAGTCATGGTCATAAAATAGCATTAATCTTATATATATAATCTATATAATTACATTATGTACATTAATTTCAATGTAAAGTTACATATAAAAACGTATATATACATTTATATAATATAAAATGCATATATATGTATAGAATATAGATAGAAAAATAAGTTAATTCACATCTGTAATAAATACAAAATTTTCTATTTTCTACAGAAATAAAATCCAAAACTCCAGTTGTATTAAATGACTCTGACCCCTCTAAACATCTCAAGTAAACAATTGATAATTGAATAATTAGTATAGTTGTACACTAAGCCATTGATATATTTGTATCTATGAATAAACTCACCCCTATAACTCTTTTATTGGGGTGGAATGCCCTTGTAACAGAATATCTCTTAAATCATTCAAGTAATTCAATTCAGCAATCAAGTTAATTATGAAATCAATTATTAAATGGATAAATATCTTATGTGATAAAAAAGAAACAAATATATTCCCAAAAAAAAGTATTTTAAAATATTTTGTTAGTCTAAGTATTTATAATATTTTACATAGCATTACAAAATTGTTTTCTATTTAGATATCTCTTTTTATGTATTTTAACATTATTGATTATGTAATAAATAGAAAAAGACACAAAGGCCTGTTGAAAATTAACCTACAGTTTTTCTGATACACTGTAACATTATCATGGTGATAATTTGTCTATCTATACCATATTTAAATATAAATAAAGTAAAATAGTAAATGAATGATATACATAAAAATAAAAAAATAAAATATAATAAACAATGTTTGTATAGGTGCATAACGCTATCCCAAGCGATAGAGATGTTATTGATCTGCTCGGAGCTCGGGCAGAGAGTATCCGAGGAGTGTATCCAAGCAACACCTCATCCGTCCCTCCGCACCTCCACTCTCAACACAACAACTATATAAAACACTCACTTTCCAAGTAAAACACATTTTCAAATCCCATCTCAGACATATTGAGGTATTTAATTTTTTTTATTCAAACAAACACTTTGTACACAGCAGTCTGACATTATTCTGCCTTTCTACTGATAGATACTGGATTCATGTATTGATCAAACAATCTGTCTCCATGTTACTAAGGACTGCCAGCTCTAGCTTTTTGGATCTTTTCTATGTGAGCTATGGGGAGTTGTGTGTGTAATTGTGTTTGTTGGTGGGGAGCTTGCAGGTGGCATGCTGTCACGGTTCGGTAACACCACCTGCTATTATATGCATGGGTGAACTGAACAGTATTACCTTATTATCAGTTACAATTACACATTATTTAAATTTTTTTGTGAAAGGTATAGTATGCATGGTTGTCTCTTATACTGGCATCTGTTTCAATGTCATAAGCTTCTTTTTTACTTAGTAAATAATTATAATAATTGTGTATTTTATTCATATCTACTATATATTAGTATTTTTGAAATTTAAACAGAAGATTAGTATTTTTTGCGTCTTTTTAGGAACTAGAAATGCTGATATAGTGACTAACAATAGTTATAGTAGTGCCTTTATACATACAGCAATAATTTGATATTTTCAGATAAACAGTGACAAGCGGTCGCGACATTGGCCGTACCAGGCGCCACCACACCACTCCGACCCTCCAGTTTCGATAACTATGATAAAATTATACGTATACGCAATTGTTCCGCGAACGGGACAGAGGGGAGTCTATCAGACTTCCCGACGCTTCCCGTCCCCATAACACGCACACAGTGCGAGAGTATTTACTTTTATCTTTTCAATAAATATTGCCCTAAACGATTTTATAGTAATATTGCAAATTAATAGCAGAGAAACAAATTAAACCCACCTGCCAGCCATACTTTGAACTGTCAAAAACCTCATTGCCTCTGGATTTGTAAAAAACACTTTTAAATTGCGACAAGATTAAAAAACTAATTAAAAGCTTTAGCTCGATATCTGTTGGATCTATGAGTTAATTTTTATGTAACGTGATAAGAAAATTGACATCAATGTTGTTGTCTTGTAGCTACACCCGTTTCCTAGGCTACGGACTCCCCGGCCAACCAAAAGTCGAAATTAGGATGTCAAAAGAGGGCGCTTGTGTTGCATCGCTAAAAAAAACATTTTTGGTTATTTTGTAATTTTTATGTATTCGAAAATTTAAGTACTAAATATCACTATATATCATCACGTAATGTCTTACTTCATAACCATTTGTATTTATAAGTAACCCTTTGTTTATATAAATTTAAATAAAGAAAAAATTACGCATGCGCAAACAAAATCAATTTCTATCGATATTTCTAAAGAATAAATAAAATTACTGCTCTCACACCTCGTGATCGCTTTTACATTCGTTAATATTAAATACATATAATACACCGAATGAAATTATAATGGAATTGATATTTGATCAAATATAAAAAAAACATTAATAGATAATCATAAATGTACTTAAGATCATAGGTGCATTTATGATAAATCAGTAGTTAGTTATTACAAAAACTTTTTACAATAATATTTGTTACCTTCAACTTCAAACATATATATATTATTATAAACATTTGATTCATTTTCAGGAAGTGTTGTGTTCTCTTTTTTTATATCCATTTTATATAGCATCTTTAGATTTAAAAATTTATTCGCTGCTGTCCTGCTAAATATTTTTGAAAAAATATGATCTTTAATAGCTATATTGATTAAATTTTAGTTACAGAAACTAATATCCATTTATCTTTTAAATTAAATTCATTTCTATTTATTCATCTAATCAATAATTTGACATTTTCATATCAAGGCCGGATACCACAAAGGTTTCATATTTTTATAAAAATATCTTATAATGGACCAGGTAAGTATCAAGTATTCAATACCTAATCAAGTTATTGTGAATTATGTTTGCTGATCCTGCATACTATACTCGTGTTTCGGTTTTCATAACACAATTGAAAACAGAGCATAATCCGCCCGTCCATGAAACTTATTGATTCGTAATATTGTTGAAATCTAATACAAAGAAATATAAGTTAGCTTGATGTTCATTTAAGAAAACAAAGAGACAAGGAAACTTGCTACTATCGCCCGTCAGTTAATACAACCTAGTTGATCGTCGATTAAAAATAGTGGTGATAATCCCATTTTGGTATCGATATACGCCAACGATATAAAGGTTGAATGTAGTAAGATTAATTGGCCCCTCATGAAAAATTGACCAGAAATTAAACACGATGTTTTACATAGAAGAACACGTAGAGGTTTCCTGACAGGGTATATGAATTTCATTACCAACAATCCCCTTCCCCTTATAATTTAATTTAGATACATATGTGTAGTAAAATATTTCACAAAAATTGTGATTTCCGTTTGCATCTGTGGATAATTTTCTTTTCATTAGTTATATAATTTCTTATATAATTCTCGTATATTTTTGATAAACCTAGACGGCATGTATCCGAAGTTGACAGTAAAATGCATTTTAATATTTATATACTTTATTTATATAATTAATTATAGATAATATACAGCAGAAACAATACAACAACAAACATTTCGACACCGCATTGTTTGAAAGCCAACTTTTTCAAAAATCAGCCGAAATGCAGTTTTTAAGTAGTTAGTTTTAGATAGCTTAAAATAAAGTACACAAATCGTTTAAGTTAATTGTTTCCCTTTATAAAACATACCTTTATTTACTGTGATACTTGTTTTTACTTATACGTTAGCTACTGTGCGAAAGGGATACCTGCCACAGATAATAATGACGAGTCCATAATCTTTTGCCTCATACATTAGCTTCGCAAATAAATAAAAAGTAAACTCTATGTGTTGAAAGTGAAGGTTCAATTCTAACTGTCGTAACCGTAATCTTACTAGTTAATACCACTATCTGTTATAATATCTTTGCTCTGTGCATCACAGAGGACGTAACTACACCATTATTTAAGAGATGGTACTACTCTTATTTTGACGAAATTGGAAAAGTAATCTATGCAGTTACCTATTAGTAAGAACACAAAAAAAAAAGAATATTTATTGCGTTATAAACCTATTTGCAATATTCCTTTCTCCAAAAATATTGTTATCGATAGATACTATAATATAGTTAAATACTTTATTTTTCAATATCGATAAACTGGTTGCAGAAAATTTGTATATATGTTTTATGTGAAGTGACAAAGGCTTGTTGTAAGCAAATATGCTGTCAATGTCATGTCATCAATATCTTTTAAGCTTATTTTTCCAATTTTCAATTCATTGCAATCTATAATTATTTTGATTCTATTATCAGTGATTTTCATTCGCATTGTTAGAAATATATACAACAATACAAATATTATAATGAAACTTATAGTAAAAAAATTACAAGGAGGTGAATGTTGTGTAGAGGTAAAAACTTCAATAATATTCCAAATATAAGTAAACGTAATCGATTAGTTCTTAGTGTTAAAAAAGGTCTACAATTTGCAAATATAAATAATCGTTTACAGGTCATGTCCACGACTTATATATCTGAAATTAAGCGTCAAATTTCTAATAAATTACACATTCCTGTGGAAGAACAAAAGTTGTTGTTTATGGGAAGATCTTTAGCTGACGAAAAGACAGTGCAGGCGTACCCTTTAATAAAAGACGGAACGAGATTAAATTTGGTTGTTAAAAAGCCGGATGGGCTCTATGAAGCCTCATTAAAATATTTTAAGAAGTTAGGTATGTCTGATGTAGAAGCTATGAACACAGCAAATCGTCTGATGAAAGTAGTGCAGGATAAATTCAACAAGCTGTCATGGGATGATATAGAAAGGCTGTCTATGGACTGTATATTAGATGAGCGTGGCCAGAGTAGGCCCCATGTTGAAAATGAAACGGAATGTGATGACATGTTCAATTTGTGACCCCAGAGAAACTACTTCAATTATTTGTAATTTATAGATTTATGAAATTATTGTGATCATTGAAATAGTATATTTAAGACATTTCTGGTGTTACTTATATTTTATCAGTATGATATATATGATATCAAAATATAATAATATAACAAGGATTCAAATCTGTGTTATATGCTCATTATTGAATATGAAACATCCTAACTAATATGTAGTTACCATATATTCAGTTTGTTTGTTACACTTTCATGTCTAAACTACTGAAACAATTATGATTAATTTTAATACAGAGATAGATTTAATCATGGAGACTACTACTGTTTTTTCTTATGAATAACTTATAGCAGGTGTGATGTTATTAATTTATTATGTATTTTTTTTTTTGCTTTATCTGATTTGCTTCATACTTTCCAAAATTATTGTTTATAATCATGACATATTTATTTTATTTTTTTATACAACGTAGAATGGCAAACAAGCTGATAGCCCACCCAATGGAAAGTGGTAACCATTGCCTATAGACATGAGCAGTACCATGGACATAACAAAGTATACTGTTTCCCCCATGATACCCCTCATGTGTTGCCATTCCTAAAGACTCAGGTGTTATTCCTCTGTACCCAGTAAATTCACACTATATTCCACCCTTCAAACCAAAACACAGCCATACAAACACAACTGCTTTACGGTTGAAACACGAATGGGACAGAGCTACCCAAACAATCGACTTTTGTACAAAATCTCCCTCAGGTATTATTCATAATGAAAGCATACATATTTCTTTTTTGAAATGATTCCTTAAAGGAGGTGGGTTTCTGTTTGTAACTATTTTTCTCTAGCTATACCAACAACCAGAATTGTTTAACAAAATCAATATTAATGTGAGCGAAGCCAAGAGTAAAAGCTGGTTATGTAAATAAAACTAATCATGTAATACAAGTTATTCTATACATTAATTCTTTCTATTTTTAAATATTTATATCAAATTGGTCATAAATAACTATAAAAAAATTAAACCAAATTCCCTTACACATCTAAGTTTCTGTTGAACAAAAATTATATTGGTGTATCAGTGTGTGGTAGTTGATATACGAGGTTTGTCCGGAAAGTACGTATAAAAGTTTTTTAAAAATTTTATTTTACAATTATTCAGGTAAATCAATTTTATCCCCTTCAAAGTACTCCCCCTGTGACATAATGCACTTGTGCCAACGCCGTTTCCACTGTGAGAAGGCTCCTTGAAAGTCCTCTGGTTGTAGGTTTCTCAGCTGCCCCGTCGTAGCTTTTTTTATCTCATTTATGTCCCCCAAATGCCGCCCCCGAAGTACCAATTTGGTTTTTGGGAACAAGAAGAAGTCACACGGGGCCAAATCCGGCGAATAGGGGGGGTGTTCGGTCACCGTAATGGAATTTTTACTCAAAAACTCACGGACAACAAGAGAGGTGTGGGCAGGGGCATTGTCGTGGTGAAGAATCCAACGCCCCTCTCGCGCCAATTCTGGACGAACTCGTACCACACGACTGTCTGACCGTTAAACGACGGTCCCCATTAACACAAGTTCGAATTCTTTCCACGTTTTCGTCGGAATGTGAAGTGGAAGGACGTCCTGAACGTGGGTCATCTTGAACGCTTTCTCGGCCCTCTCTGAATCTTTTTAGCCACTTGTGGACGGTTGGTTCCTTCACAGCATCATCCCCATAAACTGTTCTGAGATCGGCAAAAATTTCACGGCCATTCTTGCCGAGTTTCGAGAGAAACTTGATTACGACGCGCTGCTCTTCAACGGAAGCGGGCTCCATGCCGACGGGGTTTCGTTAAGAGGTAACTTCACAGATGGCGTGACAAGCCAGTTCGCACCGCACGGCGATCAAACCAGAACTGAAGCATTGTTAGGGACATAAGGAAGGGGTCCTGCGCTTACCTGGCCTCCCCACTCCTCTTTCTCGCATTCCAGAACACTTTTATACGAACTTTCCGGACAGACCTCGTATTAATGTATGTAAGATTTACTTAGACCATGAGGTTGTAGGTAGTGACCCACCTCACCTATGTTATAATCATCCATCTATAAGCTATGACTGTAAGTTAGGATTAAATTATGATATGTTTTAATATATAATAGTATAATGTAAAATGGTTACATAGATTGAAAGAATTTATGTTTACATAATAAGAATGAGATGTGTTGTATGTAAATAGGAAATATTTTGCCACTTAACCCGTCATCTAACTGGTATGATCAATAATACCTATGGGCATTCAACAATGTGAAATACACATACAATCTATTATGAAATAGTTTTAAAATAAAACAATTTTCTGAATTTAGATCATGCATCATTTTTTTATTTTCATACCTTAACACTATAAAGTACATTTGATGGCAAGTTAGTACACTTGGATAGTGCCTTGTTTCATTTAAATGCTAATCTTCCACATATAATTTTATTGCGAGTTTCACATAGTTTAGGTTTTTGCGGCACTATTACTTCACTTAAAACAAATATATACATATTGCCCCACAAATAATGACCTTCCTATGGAAATTTAATTAAGAAAATAACTTGCAAATTCAGTGTTATTAGAATTATGGTAAATAATATAAAAACATACATACAAGTACAAAATTGGATTGCAATGTTATTTTATAAAAACAAATTATTGATTTTAAAAGTCTATAATATTTAACTAAATGGCTGACTAAAATAATGACGATCAATTTTTTCATGTTGGCAGTACTTGCATTCTTAATCCTTGCTAAAAATGACATAATATAAAATCATTGACATAGTGGTCTGAACAGGGCTATGTATATTTAGAGAGACCATTACATTAACAATTAGTTCAAATTATAAAAAAATAAAATAGATACATTGTAATCAAGTAATTGTATTCTGCGGCTTTACCTACATGAGTTAGAATAAAGCATTCAAAATTAATCTTGGACATGGTATATCTGTATATCGATTTTCATCAAAATCCTTGCAGCTGTTTAATCGTGACTGAATTATATATATCTTTACAAATTATCACATTTATAAAATTAATAATATTGTAATTTATATAAGATGTCCAACGAACTCTAGCAGGTGTGCCGAACACAACCCGAAGTTGAAAATAAATTATTTGATTAATAGATTTACAAGCTGCAAGTTATGGTAGACTATTTTCATATAATTGCATCAGCACGTACAGGAACTATGTCTATATATGACAGCCACACGCAAAATATACAGAGATCAATATGTTCGTAGCATTTTATGATTACATTTAGATGATGACTCATAGGCACTTCACTTAAACAAATCTACTTTCAAACGATCACAACCGTACAATGAGCCTAGGAGAGCTCTAGCGCATATGAAATAACTTACATATTGTATTATCCAAATCCATATTAGATATTTCTAGTTTTGTATATAATAACGCATTTATTATATAACTAAATAAATGTACATATCATAAATATTCAAGCAATTTTTGAGAGCAGTCGGTTTTCATAGCACTTTATCTACACTATCGTAAAAAGTAACGAACGAGAAAGTCTTGAAAAGGGTGAATGAGAAAAGAACATTAATAAAAAACAATGGAGAATCGAAGAGGCAAAATGCTCGGCCACCTTATATGACATGACAATTTTTTCAAAGAACATACTAAAAGATACAATAGAGGACAAAAGATGAACAAGACTGAGAAATGGGACAGATAAAGAAAACATCGTGTGTCATGTCGTCTAAGGAGGTCAGATATGTCCTGGAATAAAGCTGGTTGGAATACATAAATTACTTGACCAGACAAAACTCTTAAATAAAAAAAAATCTACAATAATATTATAAAGAGGAAAGTATAGATTTCTTGTATGTTTGTTTGTTAGTAATGGATAAACGCGAAAACTACTTCATCAATTTTTAAAATTTATTTTTTTAAATATATAAGGTATACGATCCGAATCGCATTTAAAAAAAAAATTAAACGAAAAATATTTGAGGGCGACACGCGAGCGAGCTGAAAGCTAGAATCGTTATCTAATTTCAAACGAGTTTGTTTCTGAATAGGTCTAATCATGTATCGATTTTATAATCTCGTAATATATTGGATTGAAATACCACTGTACTATAATCATAAATTTGTCCTTTCAAATGCGCTAGAGTCATTAAATTTTACATTGTAGTTATAAATTCATAAATAACAATAATATCAATGTACAATTATTGCAATTGCTACCATTTACACCGTTCCCATTTTTTTATTAAGCGACTTCAAAAAAAGTATATTCTCAATCGAGCATGTATTTTTTTGGCTCTGTCACAAAATATTTTCACAAAATCTGGACCGATTATGATAATACTTTTATAATCTACAGGCTTTACTTCCGTGTTGATCTCGTATTAATTATTTACGACGTAATCGCCGTTTTTGGTAAAAAAAAGAAAACATTTTTTCATTGACAGCTCAATTTCAATTCAGAGATTCTATGAAAGTCTACTTTGAAATGTATAAGGAGTCAAAGAAATATATAAACCGTCTCAACTTTATCTTATTTATTATGTAAAAACATAATAGGTACCGTAAATGTATCAGTTTTTATAGTAAACTTTTAAATAAAAAAAAAAGTCGGTACCGCCGGTTCGCACCTGTACTGCTCAGTTTGCTCCCACTTATCAGACTATTTCTCTGCTCAATTCTCTGATTGCTCAGCAGCCAGATACTTAATGATAAAATTGTTTAAAATTTTTAAGTTCGTAACATGAACCTATAGCACTACACTTTTTAGAATACTGTAAGTGTAGTGAGCAATTTATAAATAAATAAACATTTAAGTGTCAAAACTAAAATAAAAGAATGGGAAGAGTTAACGACATTCACAACCACAACACTCATATTCATCACATGTGTACAGATACTGATGTACATAAATGCAAAGTCGTACACGCATTCACAAAAATCCGTGTTACATTCGAAAATGGTATTTAATGTAATATCAAATTGGCTTGTTTTTGACGAAAATGTACATCATTACAATGAAAATTTTTGAAATAAAGTAAATAGCTATGCTATACAAGATGTATGTAACTTATAACATCAAGTAATTGGAATTTAAAATAATTGTAATATTTCATTAAACAATAATATTATAAAAATGTAACCAGAGGACCTACCATGAAATGTTTTCCGAAATTTCGGAGCAAAACGAAACAGAAATGTCATGTTAAAATTACATAATACATGCCGTTTGGAAATATTAGAAATGTTAAAATATTGTTCCTTTAGACTTTTATGATAGGACGTATGAAGAACGAAATGTTAAACTCCATTTATTGGTCCAATTTTGGTATAAACAAAAACACGAAATTGAATCCGAAATTTCGGAATTTCATTTCATGGTAGATCCGCTGGTTTGTTTGATCTTGCCAATTAATGATAAAATGTATATCTAATTTAAAATTTATTGACATTTTTATATTATTGATTAATTATTCCTTTTAACATCAATGTCACATCATTTAAATCTATGAGCATTCTCAGTAGCATGGTTATATTGATGTATCCTTTCTACCATGACTGACAGATGTCTCACTATTGACCGATTAAAAAAAATTTAAGTCATTTAAATATACATTAAAACGATTTAAATAAATTTAAAATGGAGATTTATTTTATCATTGTATAGTTTTGTTAAAAAGAAATCATATTACCACTTGCATAAATGGAAAATAAAATTTTTAAACATACACAGTGTACGTGAAAAAAAAAATGTTAGCATTGCACCAATTACTTAGGTAGTAGAATATGGTACACATTTGACATACTTGTGTAGGTATATCAAGTATTTTTTTTTATGTATCTATTAATTTTTAATATTGGATGAGGTACATTTATGTCGTATCAACCAATAGCAGACTAGTATTTCGATTTAACTATATAGTTATCATTCCGATTGGTTTTTGAGCATTCAAATTGAAACATATTTTTCGCAATTTTAAAAATTGTAAACTGAAAGTTGTATAAAATACTGTTACAAGTCTTATAGTTTTAGGAAAAATTTGCAAAATATATTCATAAAACATAAAGTAACATTATCATTGCCAAAATATTATATATATATATATAATCTGTAGTTAATAATTAAATAATACAGTTCATATTCATATAATTATATCATTGCCAATTGATACAACAATATTTAACAGTTACACTCACACATTAGTATTGAGAACGAGACGTATGTATCACTAGCCTGAGGCATGACACCTGGCGGGTGATAGCTCACAACAGCAAACAGTTGCGATAGACGAAAATTGCATAATACTTATTTTATACCACTGAGGTGGCAAACAAGCATACGGCCCACCTGATGGTAAGCAGTTACCGTAGCCTATGTACACCTGCAATAGCATGGCCATTACACGCGTGTTGCCGACCCTGAAGAAACCTCTTTACTACCACTTTTTTTTAAAACTATGTTGTAGTCTCTTGGAAAAACCTCGACAGGGTGTTCATTCCATAACCTGAGTGTTCGTGGGTCAATAGTAATCGTCTTTTTTAATTTTTTTATTATCTAAAAGCAATTAGTCATCGACGATTAATTTTAAAGGCTAAAGCCTTCAAAACTAATAAATTACAGATAAATCTGTAAAGCGAATTCGGCACTAAAATCACTAGAATGAATTACTCATTAGCAATCTCGTGGCAAAAGGCAGGGCTTTTTGGTATTTGATCGCAAATAGACTTGTCGCGGGTCGGAGCTTAACGCGATGAAAAATTTTTGCAGGTAAATAGTACATATAATTATTGAAAGACGGTTTTTTTTTTTCAAGCAGAATAATCTGTGACTGTGAACTTTCCATGATCTTTGTGTTCGCCCTTTTTCTAAAGTTCGCTGCTAATTCTTACCTTTGGTAGGATATTTAAGATGTTTTTTGTAGCGACTTTTTTTCTCTTCAGGATAAAAAGTGTGTGTTTCCAAAGAAGATATATCATTTATGTCTGATTGGGCTACAGCGACACATTAAGTGCTACGGCGTTTCTTACTCATTGTGACAAAATCTGCAAACACTTTTTGGACACAAACTTAGTTAGGCCATATGCTTGTTCAGTTTGCAGTGTCCAGTGAGGGCCCTTGGTAATACACACATATGATTGTTACTCAAAAGAATTAAATAGTACCTATATGCCGTAGTGTAATTCGCGTCGAAACTTCGCCAATAAAAAAGCAGGTTTATTTAAATACGTGTAAAGTTTAAAATTACCTAAAGTGTATATTGTGCGACGTAATACAATTTTACACTAAACAATCGTTTCTAACGTGTTCGCACATTGTTTGCTGTTATAGAAAATCACCCCGCCGGTTTAATAGATCAGTATCACCTTACCTTAAATGGAACAACGTGAAGTGATGGACAAGTTAACCGAGCAAATCCACTCACTCGAGTTTTACAGTCTCTTAGCAGAAACTATTCTAAAATAGTCAATCCATAGGATAATCCCGTCTAGTTGCCAATAATTTAGCAACAGAAACGTGGTTCTGAATAAAATTTACATAGAATCATAGTTCTAGTGCAAAATCAGTCAATCAGAGTCGCTGTCCTCGTCGGTCGAGGACTCGGACTCCGAACTATCGGGATGGTTCTTTGTAATTTCAATGCAGTTGTCTACATCGGTCAGTCTTTTCAGTGATCTCCCTGTTGACAAATGATAATTTATAAAATATATAACAATGTGTTCGCTGTGTGCTTCTGGCATAGAATGGGCCACTTAGAATGGTAAACAAGCCAACGGCCCACCTGATGGAATGTGGTAACCGTCGCCTATACATATGAGCAATACCATGGACATAACAGAGTATACTGTTTCGCTCATGATACCCCCATGCTTTGCTATTCCTGAGGACTCAGGTTATTCCTCTGTACCCTGTAAATTCACTGTCATATCCCATCCTTCAAACCGAAACACAGCCATGCAAACACAACTGCTTCACGGTAGAAACACGAATGGGACAAAGGTGCCTAAGCAAACGACTTTTGTACAGTCTCCCTCTGGTAAATGGTTTGTTATGCCATGTTCTGGTTGTTATGCCTCCATACCCTATATTTTTTCTGCCATATTATATCTTTCAAAACGAATTACAGATTTACAAGCACAAGCTGCTTGACGGTAAAAACAGAAATAGGAAATAATTTGAAAATATTGTAATGTTTATTTCATATTGTATTTAATTGATATAATTATAATAAGAAAATTATAGGGCCTAAGATAGGTCCTTGTGGAACACCAGAAAAATTTAGTATAAAAACAATAAGCGTCTAACATTTTCGGTGTTACCGCGAAAAAAAAAATAGTCATTCTAATATTGTGTAAGGTTTTTTTTACATACAAAATTTATCAAAAAAAAACAGTAAAAAATAAAAAATAAAAATAAGTCACTCGAAAATAGACATGACACATTAAGAAGAAATACGACATTTTGTTAGAAAAATAATATTTACCCGTCAAAGTAGTGAGCAATCTATTTTCGTTTCCGGGCGGCATATTGATGGGGCCTAGTTTCTTGGCAAGTTCCCTCGCTCTGTCCGCGCCAGACACTGAAGGAAATATACGGTGAAAATTACAAAAAAAAAACTACCTCCTTATTGAATTGTTTTGTTTCTTTAGAGTAAATTCTCAATTAGAAAGAGAAAAAAACAGAGTACCTGTTAAAAAAATTTAGTTTTTATGAATAAGGGGGTTAAACTGCAATCATAAACTAAATAAGTTCATAATTATAATAATCGATTTTAACATATACAACATATATATATATATATATATATAATGTAACATACATATCGTAAATATTTTAATACTATTTACTCGGAATTTGTCTTTATAAAAAAAAGTAATTCGTCGGTTCTTTTATCTTAAGTTTTAGGTTCTTAACTGATGCCTAAGACTAATAAATAAAATAAATTAAGTGGGCATTTATAATTTATGAACTTCGTGATATTACACACAATTATTATCACAACAATAAATGCCTTAGGGATAGGCGGAGATCTGAGTGTCAAAAATTTCTACATACATCAACTTGACTCATACAGTATACTGAGGTCGATTCTGAGGTGGCTTCCTCTAAAGCCATTTCTAAAATTAAAATTTCAATTTGATATCACAGCGAAATCTTTATTCTAAGGATCAATATGAACTAAATTACTAGTATATTTAAAATAAAATGTAATAAATTAAGTTTATGATAATCCATATAACATTAATTTTGCGATATTATCAAATTAAAATATTAGATTAAGAGATAGATAGGTTTAGGTAAGCGGTGCCTCAGAATCGACCCCGTTGTCTGGTCCGACGACTCGACACTTCGGTTTGGTGCCACATTGTAGATAGATAGATAATCTTTATTGTTTCTTACAAAATATTACAATAGTAAACTTATTATAGGTACAAATAATTACAAAAAATTATCACAGTGAAAAAACAATGGACTGCATTAATTCATTAGGGATCTGACATAGACAATTTGAAAAAAAATTTATAATATAAAATATATGTTGAATATGATAATAAACTGATAACATTACTTTTAAAGGCAATTAAAAATAAAACAGAACATTTACCTCTGGAGCCTTCTTGACTGGAGTCTTCCTTCATGGTAGCCCTTTCAGTTCTATACACGCCGGTCACCAAATCCCAAACAAAAAGGCACTAAAACAATAATACATATTAATCATAGTGTAAAATTATTCTCACTAAATTTGTTTGATAAATAAATAAAGAGAAAAATATGGTTTTTGTATGTTTTGTGTATGTAATAGATAAACCAGAAAAGGTTATATATTATTTTAAAAATAATTATACCTCACTACGGATATAATAATATAAAACCGAAGTATAACAAAATTCCTACTGCAGTTAAAAAAAATATTGATTTATCTTATCTATTTATTCGTACGAAGCGTGAATGGATCGCTAATTAATAATAATAGATTAGTGATAAAATTGTACTGGTGGCGGTGCAGCAGGCAGCCGCCAGCTGTACACACAACTCTGCCCTACGTGTCCGTCAGTACCTCGGCCGCGTACTGGTGGCGGTGCAGCAGGCAGCCGTCAGCTGTACACACAACTCTGCCCTACGTGTCCGTCAGTACCTCGGCCGCGTACTGGTGGCGGTGCAGCAGGCAGCCGTCAGCTGTACACACAACTCTGCCCTACGTGTCCGTCAGTACCTCGGCCGCGTACTGGTGGCGGTGCAGCAGGCAGCCGTCAGCTGTACACACAACTCTGCCCTACGTGTCCGTCAGTACCTCGGCCGCGTACTGGTGGCGGTGCAGCAGGCAGCCGCCAGCTGTACACACAACTCTGCCCTACGTGTCCGTCAGTACCTCGGCCGCGTACTGGTGGCGGTGCAGCAGGCAGCCGTCAGCTGTACACACAACTCTGCCCTACGTGTCCGTCAGTACCTCGGCCGCGTACTGGTGGCGGTGCAGCAGGCAGCCGCCAGCTGTACACACAACTCTGCCCTACGTGTCCGTCAGTACCTCGGCCGCGTACTGGTGGCGGTGCAGCAGGCAGCCGTCAGCTGTACACACAACTCTGCCCTACGTGTCCGTCAGTACCTCGGCCGCGTACTGGTGGCGGTGCAGCAGGCAGCCGCCAGCTGTACACACAACTCTGCCCTACGTGTCCGTCAGTACCTCGGCCGCGTACTGGTGGCGGTGCAGCAGGCAGCCGTCAGCTGTACACACAACTCTGCCCTACGTGTCCGTCAGTACCTCGGCCGCGTACTGGTGGCGGTGCAGCAGGCAGCCGTCAGCTGTACACACAACTCTGCCCTACGTGTCCGTCAGTACCTCGGCCGCGTACTGGTGGCGGTGCAGCAGGCAGCCGTCAGCTGTACACACAACTCTGCCCTACGTGTCCGTCAGTACCTCGGCCGCGTACTGGTGGCGGTGCAGCAGGCAGCCGGCGCGGCCGTCGGCGCACGCCTCGCACTCCGCCGCCGCGCGTTCCTCGCTCGCCCACAGCCACATCGCGCACAGCTGTCGATTAGTAAAATAATCGTTAAAAATTGTTAAGGGTGTTTTTGATATGTGAATAAATAAATGAGTTTATTTGGATTATACTGAACCGAGAATGAGCAAGACAATAAATGTAACGATACAATTGTATAAGTACAGTAAGGTGGTCTTGTCGCTGAGAGTAAACTTTTCAAGATAACCTTAGGGTAATGGACTAATTATTGCTTGCTACTAGTTAATCATGCTGAAACGGTCGAGTCGATTAAAATTGAATTTTACATACAGACTTGTGATTGAGTGCATAGGATAACTGTGGTGTAAGTGCACCGGCAGAGCGGTATGTGGTATATATGCGCGGCGGACTGACCCCGGAGAGGCAGCCGCTGGAGTGGCAGACGTCGATGACGTGGCAGCCCCAGTCGAAGCAGTAGATGAACTTGCTGCCGGCGAGGCGGCACAGGCGGCCGCAGACCTCGTTGCACAGCAGCTCGGTGTCGAGCGAGCGCTGGCGCGCGCGCAGGCTGCGGGCGGGCAGGCGCTCGGCCGCCGCGCCCGGCGTGCCCACAGCACCCAGCGCCTGCAGCGCCGCGTAGCCCGCGCCGTGCGCCGCCAGCGGCAGCGCCACGTGGTAGCCCGACAGGCAGTCGTCTGCGCACGCGGCCGCGCCATGCGCAACCATCTTACAGTACTACCATCACCATCGCAGCGTACAACCAACTAAGGGCAATGGCCATGCTGCCTTGTCTACAGTTTTAGTTTAAATATTGCGATTGATTACAGGAAATTAATGTCTTCAGTTGTCATGTCTATAATGCTATTCAAGTCTATGTGATAGTTATCACTCTTTATAAAAATTAAATGCATCGTAAAAAGAACATCACATTTGTATGTTCAACTTCACATATTGTGAAGTTTAAAATGAAATCCTTTTTTAAACTTTTATATGTATGGTAACTTCAGTTTATACAAATTAAGTATACATTTTTACCCCATTCCCAAAAAAAAAAAAATAGATGTAGACATCTAGCTGTTTAGCAAACCATGTAGGTATTCCAAACCTAGTAATGGATATTTATAAACGAAATGTCATTGAATAGGCTTAATGATTAAAGTAACATTGACTATATGACGATAGAATAAAATCAAAATGCCAAAAATAAACTATCAAATTTCGAAAACTATTTCATGTAAATAAAATTAAGAAACTTACCTTCAGAATCTGTAATAATAGATGTAATCTCATCATCACTTTCGACGAAGTATCTCGTGAAGAACTTGCTACATTTTGAATTACCGGAATGCACTAAATAAGGATCCTGCGGACTGACAGGACAATCTGAGAGTGTTTTTGAGGTATTATCGTGAACTGATACAGTTTTTAGAGAGCCATCATCGAGCATCTCCATCACCCTATACTCAGACTCACTGTTATGATCTGACTCCAGTGAAGACAGTTCAACAGAATTCTTGATTCCACAACTAGTTGTTGGTGACGGTGGTCGACTTATTTGGTTATGCGTTCTTAGTACCACGCTTTCCACCGGAGGAGATTTCGGCCGTCGTGGCGTATTTTTACTTGTTGAACCTATAAATACTTTTCTATTACTTCTTAAAACCCTAAACGGAACTATATTCTCGTTGTTGTCTTCTGAGAATTCGTATTTCTTATCAGCTAAACGTCGTTTACGATATATACTCAACTTCTCGCACTTGGGTTCAGTCTCTTCAACAAACTCGTAAGCTTTCTCAGCTATAATTCGGTGCATTTCATTGAATCTCGACATGCTCTCTGCTGGCCGTCTTCTGGGAGATCTTAAGGGCGGACTGATTAGTGTCCTAATAGAGGGTGATGGTCCTTCCCATTCCTCCATTAAATTATGTGAAATCGAAGAAGCCTGGATACACAACTCCTGGCCCATCATATCAGGCATCTGCACAGGCCGTGACATCTGATACGGTTCTACTTCTAAATCTGAGAAATCTGCTAATATATTTTGGACTACGTTGTTTTGATACTTGGGTGACTGGAACGCGGCGGAGACGTCGGACGCGGGCGTGCTAGGGTTGGTGTCTATAGAATTTGTTTCGTCTCTATCTAATGAGTATTTACTATCGTCTAGTACTTCGGTTCTCTCTGTATCAGGCTTCACCAAGTCCACCTCGAGTATGTGGATGAAATCAGTATAAATGATGATCTGATTTGAATACGCTAATTGTACAACCGGTTCATACATGCTGGAGTCAGATGTGCAGAAAAATTTTGTGTGAATTGCGAAATTATGTTCTAAGCACCTTTTTCCACAGTTTAAATCATCTGAAATAACAATAAATTTTATTTTTTTATTTAACATCTAGTTAGAAAGAGGTAAGCGTCACCTACAGACATGAACAGTTCCATGGACATAACAGAGTATACTGTGTAATTCCTGATACCCATCATGTATTCCTATTCCTCAGGACTATGGTGTTATGCATCTATACCTTTTAAATGCATAGCCTATTCCACACTTCAAACCAAAATACAGCCATGCAAACACAACTGCTTTTTGGCAGAGACATGAATGAGATAGAAATACTCAAGCAGATTAGTTTTGTACAAAGTTTCCCTCTGGTAAACTATAACAATTGCATGTTTCGTTACTAAAGTTTTAAGAATAGCCCAAAATGAATACTACCTATAGACTCTAGAAGTCCAAGCATAAGGCAATTTATGTGAAGCTTGTATTAATTATACTGAATATTACCTTCATCTTTAGAATAAGCAGCGCACTTCTTACACCCTAGACGAGGTACGCCGATTACACTGAGGTAGGATCGTTCAGAGCAAGAGTCTCTGTAATATACAACTTCATTTTAAAACATAATGAAAACACTCAATATAAATAATTAAAAGAAAAAAATAAATAAAACAAAACTACGCAGACTAATAAATATAGGTTACATTTAAAATGAATTATAATTATACATTTGAAACATTTATACATGGACGTGTGGTCCCAGCATAGAATAGGTCACCCCGTCCTTTTTTGTGGGTGTCGTAAGAGTCGACTAAGGGAGAGCGAGTTGTTCAGCAGTGGACAGTTAAAGGCATTTTATACATTTTAAAAAAGTATAATTTTAAATATGTAAATACATATAATAAATAATGAATAGTAATATACCAAAAGTATATATGAGCATATACTGTGTATTCAAGTGTAAATAAGTAAAATATATATAAAAAATATATTTTTAAACTATTAAATACATTATATATGTATTTATATAATAATATTCACTGATATTTATCAATTATACAAAAATACAGCATTTATACTTACGCAATACCATAGACAACTAGTACGCCAGGGTTGTGTTTCCATTGTGCCATTGAGATGGTGACTTTACTGTCCACACAATCATCACCAAACAGTGGTACACTGTGCACCGGCTTAACCACACAACCTGGTACCCAAGATAGGAAGTGGAGCCTGAAATAATGACATACAGTTATACTACACCACTTAACCCTCTATAATTGGGGAAAAAAATCTTTTATTGGGGGGGAAAGGATTGTTAGTAATGGAGATTGAGAATCCCATTGCTAGCAATATACCCAATCAAGTCGACCTCCTCATGGTTCTCCATGGAAACTATCATGGTTAATTCCTGATGAATTCATCATGATGGGCTAACTGGCCTGTTTTCATTCTCATCTATCACCCTTCACTGGTGCTCCGCCAGCGTATTCCGTTAGCGCAGGCGGAGTTACCATACTATTTTCGCCCATCAAAAAAAGAACCCTCTATAATTTAATGTAATTTGGGGGAAAACTGTTGTTAGCAATGGAGTTTAACTTAACCATTGCTAGCAATACACCCTATCAGGTCGACCTCCACATGGTTCCCCTTGGAAACCATCATGGTTAATTCTAGTTAAATTTGTTACGATGGACTGCATTCATCGTCACCTATCATCGCTCACTGGTGCCCCGCCAGTGTATACTGATAACGCAGGCGGGGTTACCATTCCATTATCACTCATTAAAAAAAATTCAATGTTACCCTTATAAATTATCTGTTCTCGAGATTTCATCTACTTAACTGGGATATAGTAAATAATTTATAGACATCAAAAGTAAACAATGCTTTTCTCCATATCAAGAATTGAAAAAAAAATAAAAAACATTATCATCATTATTATTAAAAAATATTACTAATTCTGACTTACGTAAACTTAGAGCTCTCTCTAAAATAAACCTGGGTATTACAGCTGTATGTGAAACTAAGTAAGAATTGTCCACACTGAGAGAATCCCATAAAAACATGCTCACGGAGGTATGACATGGGCACTATATCCATGAGGCAGAAACGAAGCCGAGGTGGAATCCTCTCAAACATTTTGCGATTTTTATCATTTGATTTTCTTGATGTGCTGCCAAATATCTAAAAAAACAAAGCTAATAAGACAACTATATTTGCAAAATTCTACTTATTTTCCTTCTAACAATATATTATACCCATGGGTGTCATAAGAGCAGCTTAGCACAGGAGCTTAAAAAAATAGCTGCAGTTGCCAACCTGCCTGTCAAGAATAGTAATACTTCCCAATGACAAAAGCAGTCTCTGGGGGAGACAAATGTTCAGCAGTGGACAATTAATGGCAGATATGATGATGATGATGATAATATTACATATGTAGTTTATTTTATCAAATGTTTTTAGCATATAATTATTATTAATTTAGATTTACCAGAGGGAGACTTTGTACAAAAGTCGATTGCTTGGGTACCTCTGTCCCATTCGTGTTTCAACCGTGAAGCAGTTGTGTTTGCATGGCTGTGTTTCGGTTTGAAGGGTGGGATATGGCATGAATTTACTGGATACAGAGGAATAACATCTGAGTCCTCAGGAATGTCAACGCATGGGGGTATCATGGGCGAAACAGTATACTCTGTTATGTCCATGGTACTGCTCATGTGTATAGGCGACGGTTACTACTTTCCATCAGGTGGGCCGTCAGCTTGTTTGCCATTCTAAATTGTATAAAAAAAAAAAAAAGATTTTATATATAATTTGTACATTTTCTTTATATTTTACATGCATATAATTTAATAATAAAGAACTGAATATGTACAGATAATTTGTACAAAAATACAGCTCAAGAATCTATGTTTACTTTTCTAAAATAAGTAATATTGTAATAATAAAATAAGTTATCATTGAATTATTCTTGAAGGGGTGCAATAAAGCAAATAAATAAATAAAATAATGTAAAATATAAATATACCAGTAAAGAAGGCATAACAGCTTACTACTAAGGAATGACAATAGTCTAATATAAGGAATACCATAGTGTTACATTGCATTCTATGACAACCATGGTACTGTTTATGTTTATAAGTTAATTTTATTTATTTATCATATTACAGCCATCATTTTTTATCATGTCGGCTATTAGCTTATTTAATACTAATTGAACCTCACGGTTTTGCCCATATATATAAAGTATCCTATGTGTTGAGTTACAATACAATCTACTCATTATTTTATTCATATCTACTCTGTATTTTTTTATGAAAGAGTGACAGACTTTCATTCATCCATCCATCCTTACAAATATTTACATTTATAATATTAACAGGATTCAAATACAAATATCTTTATTGTGGATCATAGGTCAGGTTAAGGTTAACTAAATACCACCATATATACCACAATATAATAACCACATTAATTAAATATTATCTCCATGTCCTCCTATATAAGCATACAAAATCACTACATAACATAAAACAAAGTCTCTTCCCATCTATCTGTCCCTATGTATGCTTAGATCTTTAAAACTATGCAATGGAGGATTTTGATGCATTTTTTTTTATAGACTGAGGAGATTTGAGAGGAAGGTTTATATTGCATAATATAGTAGAGAAACACTAATAATTTTAGAGAAAAAAATTAAATTAAAAGAGAAAACATAAAAAATTAAAATGAGACAATATTTTTGAATAATGATGGCTATTTATGTTCCATTATACATAATGATATGTATAATATTGTTTGAGAGCATCAAACCTCCAGAACCACATAGCATATAAATTTCGAAATGTATGTATGGAAAAAGCTAGCCAAAAAAGAACTAGGTATCAAGCAGTATAGATAGATAATGAGAATTACACATTTTTTCACTATAATTGTGACCTATAATTATGGTATACATTATCTGATTTATCTACTGATTTAATGGAAAGAAAATTGTAATGAAATATTTAAAATTACGTACTGCTTAATGGCATGCATTATAAGAAATAATTATCTAATTAGAATGGATGACACATAATAAATATGTGCACAACAATGCAAATAATTAAAAAAATGTTTCTAGATTCTAGAGTTCCACTAATTTTATTTCCATAATTCAATTTAATACCAATGATAGTACATGTCTATGCGAAAATTTAATGTCCTCTATAAATAAAACATTCAGAGGACTAGGGCTAAATCGAAAACTGGGTAGAAAAGCACACTGTATGAACTAGAAATTTGCATTAATGAAACTTGTGTGACTGCTTTTGAAACTGAATTACAATAATAAACATTTAACTGATTGAATTTCTATGTTAAAAAAATATATAAAATTGTAGTCACAAAATCATGTTCAAAACGTAGTTACATTTTTAACATACACTTACCTCCCTGTTAAATAATTTATGAACAATATTATTACTCCTCATTATATTACATTTAGGAGTATTAGAAGACATTTTGTCATGTTGATTTTTGTAAGATTTAGAATTTTCGGATTCCTCTGTAGAATCCATATTCGTTTGTTTGACTGAATGAAATTATTTTGAGTATTTTGACAATAAATCAATGTAGCCAACATTGATTAATTGTTGTAATTACAGAGTAGACTAGGTTTAAGCCATTAAAGGTCTATAGATGATCTAAATTTGAATCGTGTGTGCCATATAATCGCCACTAGTAAGACAGAGACGGAAATGTTCCACCAGATACAGAGCTATACTATTCTACGTTCTGTCATTTATATCTGTCATTGTTATGTCAATCATCATATGTAGATTTTGTGCATGTTATATTTAAATTTTCATTTCAGTAGTAAAAAAATCAAAAGTACTTGTGAAACGGACTGGTTCCAGTTTTGAATGGAATTTTAAACAATATTTTGTTTTAGTTTTTTGTTTTGGGGATTACAACTGTTTCAAAAATGGAACCTATGACTCTGGGAAGTCCCACTCATTCTCCGTCAGGGAGCCCTAATGTAGGATATTTACCCCCATTTCTTTTAGGTGAAATTAATCCGCCAGCAACACCACGTACCAACAGTTTGTCTCCTACAAAAGGCCGAAGCCTTGCATTTGGTAAGTATTTTTCTCGATATTTATATAAATATTAATATTAACTTTAAACAAATTGCATTTAAAAAGTAATTATTGTGTACAGGTTCACCTAGTAGTCCAACTCAAACTTCAACTCCAGATCAGAAAATATATCGTCAGAATATGACCATCCACCAGCAGGCTTTGTACAATAACCAAAACATGTTCAGCAACATTCCAACTTCTCCCAACATTTCATATTCAAGTAAACCTAACGGTCCACCAATAGAGGATTTGTTTGATACAATCAAAAGCAATGAACCATCAAACAAGTCTATTTATCAAGATCACAGTTTTATTGGTTATGGTAATAGTTCTATGCTTCAAACTTCTTATGCCAGTATGAATGCATCAGTGAATAACCAATCACTAATGACACAATGGCAGGACAGTTGTCAGGAACAAGATGAGTACTGGGTTACAATATTTGGTTTCCCTCCTAATGCTGCTAATACTGTCCTCGCAAGGTTTAGTAACTGTGGAGCAATACTTGGTAAGTACATATTTTACAATGCTTTATTCATAATTATTTGTGTTGGCATTACTCGTGTTTTAAATTTAGAGATGTCTAATTAGTTTCAAATGGGGGAAAAGGGATTGTGAGTAATGGAGACTGAGAATCCCATTGCTAGCAATATACCCAACCAGGTCGACCTCCTCGCAGTTCTCCCTGGAAACTTTCATGGTTAATTCCTGATGAATTCATCATGATGGGCTAACTGGCCTGTTTTCATTCTCATCTATCACCCTTCACTGGTGCTCTGCCAGCGTATCCCGTTAGCGCAGGCAGGGTTACCATACCATCTTCACCCATCAAAAAAAAATAGTTCATATTTAATAGGAATCCTTATTTATATCATTATATTAATTAACAATGCTAAATTTACAGGAAAACAAATGTTTTAATGTTAAACTTAATATTGTCTGTAAATTATAGATTTATCACAGCCTTTATGAAGTAATAACTTTTATATGTTCTTTTATATTACACAATATCTATACTAGAAAGTGCCTTATTTCTATTTGACACTTTATTCAGATAAACAATATCCAACACAAGGCAATTGGGCACATGTAAGATATGCAACCAGAGCTGAAAAGGAAAGAGCCATGGCCCTCAGTGGTCGCCAAGTGCTGCCAGGTGTCATGGTAGGAGTGGTGGAGTGCAAAGAACCACCACGCATTGCTGTCACTAGCCCTGGAGTTGCAGCTTCTGAAAGGTATATTAATTCAATTGGCCATCAACATTAAAGCTTATTTTTTTTATACTATGAATGTGGCAAACAAGCATATAGTCTGTTGTGATGGTAAATTGTCACTATAGCCTATGGACAGCTACAACACTAAGGATGTCACATACATGTTACAGACCCCATTGAAATCTTAATAAAGTAAAAGCTTATTCATGCTTCCTTTATTCTCATTTTCACTAATTCTATATTTGCTGCTAAAGATTTCTGTATTCACAGATCTAATCAATACATATTATTAAAAAGGATTAAGTATCCTTTGTAAATATGTCAGAAAATAGACTAATAAAAAAGAAAAACAGTTTATTACAACTATGCCTAAAGTATGTTGTCAAAGCTACTGCTACTACTGCTGTATAAGCGGTTTGGCTGTCCATATTCACGGTTTCTGTATTGGCAGCATATTTACGGAATGTATACCCTGTGAATAAAGAGCTGTTACTGTACATCCTTTTTAAACTCCATACTGTAGTCTCGAGGAAAAACCTCAGCAGGGAGCTCATTTCATAACCTGACTTCATTGTAGAAACCTATCTAACCATTTAAGTTCTAGTATATGAGAATGAATTCCATGTTGATGATGAGTTGCTGATTTGTTTTAATAATTAATAAATGCCCCAAAAAAGGATGTAGTGTTTGTAGGGTTTACATGTGACTTTCTTTGTTTCTCTATAAATTCTTAATGCTTGAACAGGTCTAGATGTGTGATATTGTTAGAGTTACATCTGTCTTAGTGACACTGCCTATAAATATTTGAAAAGAGTTCTTTTTTTGATAGGGCAATTGTTTTTAATTTACAGAGTAAAATTTCTTTTATTTACTAAAAGCATAATTTTGTGGTATGAATTGCAATTTCCATTTCTAAATTAGAAGAAAAAATTCTATTCATAGATACCTACCAATATCCTACATGTTAGTCTTATCAATTTCTTCATGGACCACAATATAATTTAATATTTCAGACATTAATAATTTTAAAAACTTTTTTTAATACTGATAAATGATTTTGTAAATAGAAGAACTGTGTATTTTATACATATCTTAAGATAAACCTGTTGGTCTTAAAACAAGACCATGTACAATTGTACAGCTCATTGCTGACAGGGACTTTACTCTTATACCTTAGAGCCTGGTTAATCATGTACAGCGTAGATTCAGAGAGGTTTCCTCCCTTAAACACTCAAGTTATAGATTGAGCTCCTTGAAGAGGATTTTCCAAGAAATTACAGCATGGTATTATTAAAAAAATTAAAGAAGAGTAAAGAGGTTTCTTCAAGGTCGATAACATATGTGTAATGCTCTTGGTATTGCAGGCGTCTATAGGCCGTAGCCTTTGCATAATAACCTGCATTTGCAATTGCTTATCATGAGTTACCCCATATGCTGGTATGCAACCTCAGTGCTATAAAAAAGAAATGTAGCATAAGAGTCCCTTTTTCCAAGGCTTGTTTGGACAAAGTTGCAATACATTGCTATTTTAATTGTAACATAGGTAAATATGTATTGTATTTCATTCCAGGCAATCCACAGGGGCCAGGTCCCTGTGTCCCACCCCTGTGCCATCAGCCCCAGTACCACAGAGATCAAATGGCTTAATCTCCAAAGCTCTAGATTATGTATTAGGTTGGTGACAAATGCTCAACGCCAGATACTTAGCATATCGATAAACTTAGACATTAGAGTTAGTATTCTCAGGGAAATGTATGAATGAATAACATTACATCTTATAAGAGGTAATGCTATAGTGCAGCAGAAGGATACTCATCATCACATCGTAACATCATCATTTGTTATATTACATGTGCTTGTTTATGGTCAATATTCACCCTAAAAAAATATTTTAATTTTGTACATAACGTGGGCATATATAAAAATGTTGAATAAATGAAATATTGTCATCTTCAATTAAGGAATAAATATTATTTTATATAATTACTTGATTTTATTTCTAAATGTTACATATAAAACCTTAACTCTATAAGAAATTTTATTCTGACAACAATTTAATGTAATTTGGCTTAATGTATAAAATAGTTGAAGATTTAAAAAATAGTTATCTTGTCCAGAAACAGTATTTAAATATTTAAAACTTGAAACATGTGAAAGTAGAGCAGAATCATCATTGCATTCTGGTGATATTACATAGTTCACTTTTGCTATTTAATTTGAATGAAGCAACCATATTAAATAATGTAAACAATAGTGAACCCAACAACATCACTTTTAATAGTTGTTTTTTCACATTTGCGCCTTTCAACCAAGGAAATCTGTTTGGCTGAGTCACATAATATAGAATTTAGTTACTTAGACTATGTAATTTATTTCAACTTTTAATTATATTGGTTGATAATGTAAAAGATAACTGAGTAAATCTAGACTAGGCTAAGTAAGTCTCATAGTGATCTAAGATTGAATTATTCATAGTTTTGTCTCGACAATCTCTTTAATGTTACAATTGTTTATAATAAATTACTAGTTTTCGAAACTAAACAGGATATTCTTATAGCAAAATCATCAATATTGTTACAGGAATATTTTCGAGCTTTTGCTATAAGGATACAGGTCCTGAACATGAGGTATCACATCTATCCATTAATCTCTACAATATAAATTATTTTGGTTGTTCTATAGTAGCATTTGCTAGGTCAGTCATTTTCGGGTATTTGATGTTGTGCTTGTCAAGTTCACTCTGGGACCAAAGTATCATTCTTAGAAGGCTGCAGAGCTTAGGGTTGGTATATTCCTGATTCTCCATTTTCAGTATTGCCGCATTAAGTTCACTTGCAATCTGAAAGTATAAACAAATATAGTAAAATTTGTATAATAAATATTTTAAAGAAGAAATATAGTCTAAATGTCACAGAAAATAAAAACAAACTATTAAATAATAAAGTAATATAATATGAATATTATTAATAAGGTCTAACTGCAGTTGCTAACACAGCTGCCAAGTGTGGCAACTATTGACAAACCCCCTAATAACCGTCGCCTATAGACATGAGCAATATCATGGACATAACAGAGTATACTGTTTCGCCCATAATACCTCTATGCGTTGCTATTCCTGAGGACTCAGATGTTATTCCTCTGTACCCAGTAAATTCACGCCATATCCCACCCTTCAAACCGAAACACAGTCATGCAAATACAGCTGCTTCATGGTTGAAACACAAATGGGACAGAGGTACCCAAGCAATCGACTTTTGTACAAAGTCTCCCTTGTAGATTTTAATAATTTATTAATCATTGCCAGTAGTATATAAATCATGCAAACTATTATTACAATTAAGTAAAAGTTTGTAAGAAGTCGAATGGTACCTTCTGACTGTGTGAAGGTAGCAGTAAATCGGCAAAAGGTGATGCATGAGGATCAGGAAATGCGAGGAGTGCCAGTGACCTTTCTAGTTCTGTTAGTGCATTGTTATCATTTGCGCCGGCTTCAGCCAGGGTTGCACTTGCAAAGGCCAACGCTTCCTCAGCTCTTCCTGCTCGGATAAGTTCTAAAAGTTGAAGTTGCTGTAAAAAAATACATTATTTTAGAAATAATGAAGAGGCAAGGGAAAATCTTATTATTTATTTCTAATAATAATATATATTTACTTAATAGTATATAGTAGACATTCAGATAAATTACTGAAAATAGATAAGCTTTTCATAATAAACTGGAATGGTATTGTATGACTATTACAAAGATCTTAATATATTTTATCATGTTTAAGGTTTTTATATCTGTAAGTGCAAAAAAATAACAAAATATTCCTGATTTTGTGTTCCATAAAAAACTGATATCAATTGTAGTAAAACCAATTATTTTGACTTAAAAATTAAAGGACAGTACCAATTTTGAGTATATAAACCTTTCAGATAAGAAAAGAATTTTCGAAATTGGTTTATAACTGATAGAATTGTGAGGTAACAAACAAAAAAAAAATCAAATTAAGAGCCTCTTTCTTTTTTAAGTTGGTTAAAAAAGCAAGTACAGCCATAAACAAAAACTAGGAACAGGAAGTTTTGTATAACATTTTCTCCAATATTCTAAATGAGTACTAAGAAAAAATTCTTAAAACTAATGTGACTAAAAAATGACATTGCACTGAGCAGCCACATATAATAGCCAGTTCATAATCAAAAAGGTACCTGTAAGTGGAAATACAAGTATCGATCTGTATCCAACAACTCTGGATGGAGAGCATTAACCATTGCAATAGCATCAGGTATACGGCCACTCTGCACAGCCTCACGAATCATTATGCGCTCGTCAAGGGAACTACACAGTGCAGGTTCTTGTAAGCCTGCCTCTTGCTGAAACTTTAGGGCTGCTTCTTTGAAGCCCTCTGTAAAAGATTAAAAGATTAAAAATAAAAAGATTAAAAAAAAATTAGGTTAAATGACATATTCTAAATAGAAATAGATTTTAGATATTTAATTTACAGGGTACAGAACACCTGACACCTGACAACAAAATAACACCTGAGTCCTCAGGAATGGCAATGCATGGAGGGTATCATGGGTGAAACAGTATACTCTGTTATGTCCATGGTACTGCTTATGTATATAGGCAATGATTACCACTTTCCATCAAGTGGGCCGTTAGCTTGTTTGCCATTTTAAGTTACACAAAAAAAATTATCTTATAAACTTATCCACTTTCTACTTATATTTTTTCTTATATAAGTCATATGTTTATGCATAACACAAAAATGACTCGTTTGATAGTAAACAAGGTTACCATAGCGCATGAATGTCTGTAACACCAGGGATATATAATAAAGACTGAATGGATTTCAAAAAAATTTAATAAACATTTAATATATATTTTAAATCAACAGTTTATATGGGGACAAAGCTGTAGGATACAGCTTGTTAATTCTGAAGATGTTTAGATGTTTGTTCATTTTTACTTTTAGTGGTATGCCTTTTTCATTTTAATCTAAAATAGATATAATATGACAAAGTACATTATGTGAAACTTATGGTGCTGTTTATATCTATAGATTATAGTTTCCATCTTCCATCAGGTGGAATACTACTTTGTTCTTAACAGCAACATAAATACATTACAGTGGATAAATAGAAATAATCTATATTTAAATATATACTTTTGATTGCAAACACTTATAAAATGTTAATTTCTATAACCCCATTGTCAAGTTTGGAATGTTATTCAGTCAAGAATGAACAAGAAACAACAGTTACTATAATATTTAAAATATGTAATTTAAAAATGAGGATGATTACTATGTGATAGTTAATCTATTGTTTGTGTATGGTTATGGTTACCATTTTCCAATTTACCAGCTATTTTGCTAACCCTCCAAATAAAAAGTTGCTAAATGCTTGTTGCAAGTAGCAAGAAATGTATCTTTTCACACAAATAAAACACCTAAATACTTACATGTGAAAGTTTCACATTTATAATAGTAAGTAATGTGCAATGTCAATCTTTACAAATATCTGTGTTATATGTATGTTTGTATCTATACTATGCATACAAACTATTACAGAATTTTCTGTCTTTTATAGAACGCCACAATGCGTTATTGATTTTAAGTAAACATATTGCATGCTCGTAATGTTACATACCTGTAACTAAATAATTCATTATTAACATATTCATGTCCGTCCTTGATATTTGCAAGTCATCCGGTTTATTGCGATCATGGTAATATTTTCTCTCTTCTTTGTTACTGGAATTGTTCGAAGTATCGAAACTCATTTTTGGAAAGTCAAAAAGCATAAAAATATTTTCTATTCGTCCACTAAAACAACCACAGCTATAATTAATATAGCCTATACAATAAATACGTACATATGTCAGTCAATGTCAACGCACTCTTGTCTGATCAATATAAATATGTCTATTCTTACCTACTCTGTACTGCATGTTATAGACTATCTTTGGTTATAGATAATTTTTTATTTCAGATCGAGTCATGTCTAAATTTAAGATGAAAAGTCGTCTTTTTTTTCAATAGATGATAATAGAATGGTAACCCCGCCTGCGCTACCGGTATATACCGGCGGGGTACCAGTAAAGGATGATAGGTGAGGATGAAGCAGGTCAGTTAGCCCATCGTGACGAATTCAAACAGAATTGTTCAAGACGTTTTCCAGGGTGAACCACGTGAAGGTTGATCTAATAGGGCATATTGCTAGCAATGAGGCTGTCAAACTCTATTGCTAACAATCCCTTTCCTCCAGGTATTATTTGTTGATCATTACAATTATTTATCTAAGGTAAATAATTTTTTTTAGAATTTTTAAAGCAAACTAAAACAACAGGTAACACTTCTGTTTCCAAATACTTTTAGAATACAATTATTCTAAAGTATATGAAAATTGATTTTTTTTTCAACTTTGTACCCCCGACGATTTGTCCTGCAATCGTATCAACAATTGATGCCATTGTTATATTAAAGGGAATATATATAAATAAAAAAATCAAATGGGTGTTTAGCTAATTTATTTTCAGTTCTTAAACGCCAATAACCTACTAATAGTGAGCTGATAATACAATAAAAAAGAACTATCCTATTTTTTATTGAATAATGCTTGGTAACAAATTATATCCCTTTGTATTCAATAAAAAGTTACACTAACAATTAATATAAAACAATGTCCCAATAATGCACACACGAGCGCAAGTCTCCATCATCTTTACTGATAGCATCAGTAGTCAAGTACATTATTGAGAAAAAAATAACTTAAAAATGTAAATAAAGCTAGTTTATATTCTTCTAAAGCCATGTATGTATCAGTAAATGAGTAATTTTCAGGAAAATTCAGTAATTTATATCATTAAAGATCGTATAAATATGAGTAAATAGTATAAGTGAGACGAGTTCCAAACTGTCTGATACATGAGGCCGTCTTGTCATAAGAAATTATGTGTACGTTTAATCGACTTGCACACCATTCATAGACAAGAAATAATATAGTAGCATGATATAATATGAACTACAACTATAATTCGACAGTACTAAATATAAAATAAAAGTCAAAATTATGGCTAATTATTTAGCAAATGATCCTTGACGACAATTCTAACAGGCACTCTGCGTGATTTTATCATTTGTGTTAATTTTATAATTTTAGAAAATATACAAAATACAAGTAGACACTTGGCTCCAATATTTGTTTATGTGTAACACATAATATTTTTTTGACAAACCCGTTTCATTATGAATTATGGCTAAGCCCTAGGTTACGAGTTTCAGCCATTACATCACTCCGTTCACTCCCACTGTCGATCCTCAGTCTATGAACACAATTATCCAGCGAACCTTATCTAAAGCATTAAAAGCTAAATTCTTTTATGTGTGGCATGAACAAAACCGTGGAATTTAACTATTACAATATTGTGAAAATGATCCAAGGCTATTTTTATGGGCGTTCATAGAATCAGGAACAAAAACAGGTTACGAAAATTAGGGAACTATAGTTCATAATACTGCATACACTTTTCATACCGAGACTAGTCTGTACCGACTCAACAATATTATTCATAGATAAATTCCACAAGCAATCAATCACATGTGATTCAATAGGTTACTCTATTCCCGCATATAATTATTCACATATACCAAAATATGTTTGTCTTGATATATTTTGCAGTATAGACCGCACTGCCGTCTTCTTTATTATTAGGACAGATCTGAAATGTAACAATTTAAATTTAATTCTAGCTATTGAACAATAATTACAGTCAAAATGTTTACATCTGTGCTAACAAAGTTGGCTTGGTTCCAAAGATGTTATTCATGATGAATAAGTAAAGATTAAAATAGTATCACCTTCTCAATAACCAGAAACTATGTAAAAATGTAACCACGTGTAAATATTCTTACTACAATACCTATATATTTGTACTTAGACAAAACTTGTTTGTTTTGATAAGAAATTATTTTAGTATCTAGTAAATTCTGTTCAAACAATTGTTACAAGATTTATATCAATTCTGTAATAATATTGTGAAATTGTAAAAACCATATTACAAGATGAATTACTTTGTGTTTTTATGTACAAAGATCTTTAGGAATGTTTATGTAAAAATATACTCATGACTTTAATGAAACGATAGGGCATTCCAATGTAAGATTGGAAAAGAACATATTAGATTTGTTAAATGTTTTCTGCCACCATTCCAATTGACAAGTTGTCAAAACGGATTTTAAATTAATGAGGTTTTTATGATAAGCAAGCAGTCAAAGGTAGTGACACACTATGCTTTAGTATGAGTGTCTTAAAGAATCGAAAGGCATTAAGATGGCATTTTAATAATTTTCAAAGTTTTCAATTCTGGTTTTTGTATAATTGTAAACCATCCATTTCTGTTGTGTTTAAATAATATCTTTAAAATTGACTATTTTGTTGGCGGTTATTGGTGTGGTGTAAACGTCTAGTATGAAAACATGTTTGTGACAATGTAGACACACAAAACAGTGTTTCTAGCTTAAGGCATCATCATCATACCAGCCTTTAAGTGTTAACTGCTGAACATATGCCTCCCCTTGGAGTGTTTTGCCAGCAGTTGCTATGGTTGGCAGGCATGTTGACAACCGCAGTTAGGCTTTGGTGATTTTTTATGAGGGATGTTGCTGTTCCATCCTTTGACCATTATGTTCCCATAGTCGCCTTTTACGAAACCCATAGGAAGGAAGGGGAGGCCACATGCCCATACTGTGATATGTTAATCACATACATATAATATTATAGCAATTTTTTATGTAAGATCTTTGTTCTGGGTATATTTACTGAACAATGATAAAATGTATACTGACAGCTTGGGACGAGATCCTGATGCATATGATGTTCCGCATCCATTCCGTGGGGCATACACGTCGAGGGAGGAGGCCGGCGCTGCACCTGTAAACATATTACTCATATTAATTAACACAGATCAGTGTTTTTCAAAGTGCGAGTCGAGACCACTTGAGGCGTGAAAAAGCAGTGAAAAAACAAGTTTCGTAATCGATGTTTGTTTTAGATACTTCAATATGCATTATTTTTTTATTTAATAGATACCTAAATAGGAATATAAATACTATAATAAAATACATACAGGTTCGCAAGATATCATTACATACTAAGGGGGTCGCGCCATGAAAAAGATTGAAAAATACTGATATAGATTAACTAGCCACCTGCTTTGTCTTCACAATTACTTACTGATAATGTATCTTTATATAGGTGACAGAATTTTTAAAATCCGTCAAGTGTTTACTGACTTAACAAACACCAAAAAAAAATTGTAATATTAATTTAGAAATGCATGGAAAAGCGTGGAAAAAATATTTAAGATCACTAGTTTAAGCTTCTTCTAAAGCTAGAACTACAGATTGACATAATTGCAATAAGTATGGAAATAATGTATTCACAACTTCAATACATAATATTGAAGTTTTATTTGTTTGTGCATGTACATGCATTTGTTAGGGACATAAATGAAAGAAAAAAAAAAATCATCATATTAAATAATATGAGAAATTTGCACAAAGAAAGTTTGTACAAGTCATTTGCTCTGACAATATTTCAGAAACATTGCCAGAGCAAATGACTTGTACAATTCTTGAAATAATCTAAATCTGAATAAGTTGTAAGTAATTAAAATATATAAAATAAATCGTGTATGACACTTTTGCTGTATTCTATGCTCGTTCAAATGAGCCTTTTAATTTCCACAGTTGCATTATCATTTACACTGCAATCGTATTGGATTTATTGATTGGCCCATTAAAATTCAATCAAAAATAGTATGTGGGCAATTTATTATCAATCAACCTGTTTCCCTTAAATTATGTTTTAAATTCTAAATACTTTTAAATTTGTTAATTGTTCATTTTCAAATTTATATCATTTCTATAAGTTATTTTATAGTTATAGTTTTTCTTTGTTATGTATGACAATTTATCTGTTCATTAAAGAAGACACTTCTGAAACAGGTTTTATCTAGTTTTGAAGTCAGGGAATTCACAATTTAAAAGCTGTATGATTTATAGCAATTAAGAGATATTATTATTAGCATTTTGTCATTAACATTGCATGTATATGGTATGTGATGTACCTGATCAAGATTGAACCGCACGAAGGCGTCGTACTGCTCGGCGAGCTTGGTGCTAAGTGCAGACTCATACTCTGCCCGTAGAGCCGCCTCCTGTTCGCGCAACATCCTCTCGCAGATCATACGCACCTGTGCATTATGGTTAAAAATATATAGTATTGAATAAATTAATCGACTAGAATAAAAAGTAACCTATGCCAGTCTCTATCCCAAACAGTACACATATTATAAATATTTTGAGACTGGTTGAGCCCTAAAGGGCCAAATTTATTAAAATATTTGCAAAAGAAAAAATAAGACAAAGAAAAAAAGCTTTTCAATTTATATTAGTCACCTCAGAATCCATGGATATTACAGAAGAATTACTAAAAGGATTTATCGAGCTAGAATGAATAGAAATGTCGGTAGGGACCACTCTAGACGGATATATGTCAACCAAATAGACGACATGTCGAAGAAGGGTCAAATTAAAAATACGTATAACCAGCCAACGAGTATGAAAAGATGGATGAGTGTAGAAGAACGGAAAGGTTCGTTTGAATTGAAGCATTCAGCATTCCATTGTCTCTGCATACCTAATGGGAGACAGGCGTGACAGATATGTATGTATGTAAATAAAATATAGTAAAAATTATAAGCTACTAGTATTTTTAGTTAGTTGAAAATATTAATTTAATTAATTTTCAAGCTACTGACATAAAAATTTTAATATCCAGTGAAATAGAGTAAGGTTAATTCATTGTAGAATGATAAATAATTAAATACTTAAACATTTATCTCTTATGTATATAGATTTTAATATGTTAATGTATTCAATTAAGACTTCTCATTGCACATCAAGGTGCCATTACTGATAAATAAAATGAAGTAATTCATGGAAACTGCCTACCAATTTAAGCTTCTGTACCACCTAATAACCATTGTTGCTGATTTTTTATGATATTGTCACCATCAACCAGCTGACTTGACTTCACCCTTACCTATCACCGCCTCATTGCTACCCCAGCTGTGTAACCTGATTTTATAAGACACTTTTCCTTGGAAAAAAAATACATACAAAAATATATACATATTATACACATACCTGTTTAAATGTGAACAGAGCGCGATTGTGAACCTTCTGTGAGTTGTGCGTGGAGTGGTGAGGAGGCGAGCAGTCGCCCTCGCTGCCGCTGGATGACGAACAAGAAGCAGCGGCGCCACTGGCGAGCCGCAGCTGCCTGCGGCGCTGCAACCGCTTGATTTCGTCGCATATCTCTTGTGCCATACGTTCTGGGAAATGCCAATCACATTATTAATCCTACTGGGTTCTGAACTTGTTGGTAAAAACATGCAATCTATGAATACCAGACCACCACAGATGGTTTACCTAGCAACTGCAATTTTTGTTTTGTAATTTGACAGTTAAAAAAAATTGTATTTACTTGGTTAGTTGAAAACAATAATAATTTTACAGTTCATGGAAATAATCAAAATGTGTTGTAAAAAAAAAATGCATGTTAATTCTGTAGTATGGTATGGCTGCATTTTGTGGTAGCTTTCCCTATTGCTGCTATAACGTGTTGGGATAATTTTTTACCTCTGATTAGAAACTCGAAATCTATTGCCTTGTTTAAAACAAAATTTAAGATATTTCAGCTAGAAAATCAAATTTCCAAGCCAATCAGCTATACTCTATATAGACTCTATCCATCTCCATATATGTGCTTATACATACATATTTGACATTAATAAATTATCATCTATCTATTCAATAAATGAATGTACATATATATAACTACATAGAACCACATTAGGTTACATACATAGATCATCACAATGCAAAATATCAAATGATGATTATTATCAATGAATATTAATGTCTACTCAGTACTACCATCATTTTAGTCATATATATACCTAAACATGTTTATTTATGTATTTTCTTTTTATTTAACATCATAATTGTTTATGTTTCTGTTATTGGTATGCATCAAATAAATATTTTACTGTCTTTCTTCATTCTTTCCAATAATATTATTATGAATTTTCAATTTACAAGAATTATTTTATGAAGAATTAAAAATTTTAAAATACACCTAATTGCCATAATTTTTCAGAATAAATATGCTGCAACAGTCAGTTGAGATGAGATGACTTGACAAAATTTATAGTATAATACATACTTTTTATATATATTACTAAATATAATAATATTTAGTAATAACATTTTTAATTTATATTGAATACCATCTTTACCTTGACATATGGTCATAGTCGTAAAATACTGACGGATCTGATGAAGACTATATATAAAGATCCGTCAGTATTCTATGACAACGACGATATGTCAAACCTATATTGATGAAGACAATAACACTTTATTTTAAAGAAACAATGTATTTAATTACATAGATGAAAGGGACCACAAATTAATGAAGTATACTTTATAAGTGTGTTCTCCAAGCTATATCCTAACATATGCTTTATGTACTGTCAAACAAAAGCAGAGCCATAACAAACAGCATTTATATATAATAATAATACAAAAAAATATTTCATATGAGTCATAAGTTCATTTTATACACTATTATCTTGAGAAAAACAAGCCAAGAATATCATTCACAATGTGCCTAGCCAAAATAATATATATTATTAATTAGAATTCATTAATATAATATGATGATTCCTGGCATTTCTTTTGAATAAATGAGTATACTTTATTTGCATTATACAATATAGGGAATAAGCAAAACAATTGATAAATGTAACGATACAGTTGTATAAGTACAGTAAGGCGGTCTTATTGCTGAGATCAATCTTATGAAGACAACCTTAGGGTAATGGACTAATTGTTGTACAAGTAGGTATGATAATATTGTATCTTTTCAGTGTAATAATTGAAAACAACTTGAACAAATTATTATGAAGTTTTTGTGTTAAATGATTATGTAATTATTATTGGAAGCTTCCTTTTTTCCTCTATCTTTGCTTACATGGAACTATTTAGGTCTTGTTCATTTTTTAATTTTTAGTAAATCTTTTTTTTAATTATATTCTCTTAACAGAGTCTGATAAAAGATATACCAATTTTTAAATAAAACCTACTAGACTGTAAAATTTTGTTCCTTTATTTTTCCTTCACAATATAAAGACAGACTTATATATAATTTAAAAGTAACTAATTTTTACAAGAATTCTAAAAATTCTGAGATTTTTTTGATGTCTTGTTTTATTTGAGCACAGACAATTAACATCACTACAAAGATCAGCCAATATTGTTTACCCAGTAAGTCAAGTAAGAAATTCAGAAAGTAGTTATTTAAGAAAAGGTTACTTAAAAAGATGTTCTACATTACAATATTCATAAAAAGAAAATCCTAAAAACCAATTTTAAATGTTGATATTTTTTATAACATTATTATAAAATAAGAATATAGCAAAAAGCAAATAAAAGCAAAAACAAATTATTTAGTAAATTGAGTTTTTTTTTAATAAATGGGATGTATATTTACATTTCTCTAAGCATTGTTTTTTTTTTTATAATTATTTAAATTTTATGTAAATTTAAAATTTATTGCAAAAAAAAAAGACAAAATAGCTTATTGATAACAAAAATAGGTTATTTTTATAAGGGGGCAAATTTCCAAACATTTCTCTACACATTGTGTTATGTTATTTGTTCTCATAGTTCAATTATTAGATATATAATTTACATATAATCACTTTTCGTACTAAACACATATATTAAACAATCTTAACATGACTTTTTTATACAGTAAATGAATAGTTAAAATTAAAATGTTTACTAAATATGTCAAGTATAAAAGCGAGATTATCTACTTAATTAAAATTTCAAAATAATGCATATCTCATTATACCCATTCATTGTACGACTATGGTAGGCGTGAAAAACCTACACTATCTTTGAAATGACATTTTTTGCTAGTTTTTTCAGCTGAGTGAACAATCATTTGACACCACTGTCGTATTGCCAAATAGGCAGAAACCGTGGGTTGCAGCGTCAATTCTCCCCTCCCATTCACGTATTTCAGCAATATTCACCATATTAAAAAAGATCAAGTCGGAATTCAACGCCATTTGTATTAAAAGAAAAATAAAACAGCAAGGAAAAATCCACTCAACGGCCTGCGCCCATCAACTATCTCGCTCTGGCATGATAAAATTATGCATGTAATAAAGAAACAATGGCGATAGATAATACAGCTGATTACTATACATACAGTGATTTCAATTATCTTTACAGACAAATTACTTATCCTAAAAGTCAATACCCGTATTTAAGACGATTTGACTATTGAGATAGGTAATATGTATATAAACAAACCTGGGGTCAATTTCGCAGGTGCACTAACGGACTCGCCAAATGTTGAAGGTCTACTTTCAGTCATTTTCAGACCTGGACTTGTATTTGAAGTTGCAGCATATGGTGCACATCTTCGCCTTTTAGCAGGCAATTGAGCCATGGACTCCCAATCTAAATTTCTTTTAAGAGTAGCACACGCCATTTTCTTTTTACGCCCAGCGAATGTCCTCTATACACTAGATACAATATTTGGGATTTCGAATTTTTCTCACAAAACCAACAAAACAGAAATAATATTAGTATTAAATAAAAACAACCGCAACAAACTAAATATAATTAATTATAAACTGTTAACTTAAAGGATTTCTACAAATATTACAGATTATTTTAACGCTGATGGTTCAGCTAGTTCTGTTCCAAATCTAAAAATCCGGCAGGGACTCATTTCACTATGTTCAATTTATTTTGACATATTGTTGTTATAAAACAGTTTCACCAACATCACAAAGAAAGTCATAGATAAAAAATACGGTCCACGTAAAATATAAATTATGTATAATCAACTCAGATTTCCCTTTAGTCCTTCGTAAACGGTCAATATTACAATTATTTATTAAGTTGCTAATTAATAATTTCTTGTTTATACATATTTGTTACGCCTGTCTTCCATTAGGGTAGGCAGAAATAATGAAACGTCAAATGCTTCGATTAAAACAAACCTCTTTCACTTCTTCCACATTCATTAATCTTTTTATACATGCTCGCCGGTTACAGGTACTTTTAATTAATATAAACCTACGTGGTTTCTGAATGCTAATGTAACATAAATTCTGTAACTTGTATTTTTATTGATAATAAAATAAAATGAAAAAAAATTAGGCTCTTCTTTAGCACGTAGGCGACGTGCTTGATTTGATTTGGTCAACATACATATATCTAGGGCGCGCCCTAGCGACATATTCATTCATTCTTACTCGATAAATCTCTTTCATAATTTTTCTTTCATCCATTCTCTCCAAATGGCCAAACCAACGCGACATTCCTTTTTCGATTTTTGTCACTACATTGCCTTTCAGTTCGCACTTCTCTCTAATCACATTGTTTCTTACTCTATCTTTTAATGTTATACCACACATACTTCCCGAAGCTCTCATCTCTACAGCATTTATTTTACTTTCATGCTTCTTTTGCCATACCCACGATTAGCTTCCATACATGAGTGTTGGTGTCAGTACTCCTTGAATTATGGTAATGTGAGCTTTGTTCGATACATTTTTTCTTGACATAATCGAGAGCAGTGCTTTGTTAACACTGTTTCATGCTTTTACTCTGCTTTCAATATCTCTGTCACACTTTCCATCCTTCGTACTTTATTTTTATTTTGTTATTTCTTGTTTATTATATTTCTTAAAACCGGAGTTTCAGTGCGTCACCCTAAATTCTCACTGTTTGTAAATGTTAAATTCATCTGGAATATTAACTTCTTCCCTGTAAATAATCTGTATATATTAAGACTCAAGCCATTATTTAATCTTCCTTTTTTTTCCATCCAAAAAGATAGGATCGATCGAGCGGAGGATAGTAGTATCGAATGTATATAAACTTGACTCTAAACAAGCAGCAAACGAATTCATCAATGGAATTAAAATCGCTAGAAAGTCTATGAGATAGAATGAGATAGCAACTTCGAATATCTCATTCCAACAGATGGACTCGCTTTTGATAACGATTTGTTTGTATTTTGTCTGAGGAATCTGGTTTAATCAATTGGAGTTTGATGATTCATCTACACTACTAAATGTTTAAATAAGGAATGAGTCATTATTGGTTATTGAAGACAGTTTGGACTGCCGCATCAGAGTTGAATTTTTTCCTTGTAAGATGTTATCCAAATTTCGGAAAAAATTGTAATCTGTTGGAGCAAGGTCCGGGGAGTACGGTGGATGTAACTTAGTGGTTGTTTGTTACGCAGTGTGTGGTCTTGGGTAAAGGTCGTGATTAACCAATCTCGGTTTTTTAGCAGGTATTCCTTCTTCATGGTTTGCAGTTGATGACAATAAATATCTATCGTAATCATTTGGCCAGATTTTAGAAAGCTGTAGTGAATGACATCGGCGCTAGTCTACCAAACGCTCACAAGTATCTTTCTCTAAGTCAATTTTCGTTTAGAGCAGGATTTGGCTGGGTCTCCAGTATTCAATCATTGTGACGAGCGCTTCCAATTATCGTACAGTATCCACTTTTCATCACAAGTAATGAATCGATTTAAAATCTCTTCATTACTGTATCGTGTTTGTAAGTTTTGTCACTTACTCCGAAGCCTGCAGCTATCTTTGAAGTGCTTTGTGATGGATCCGTTTCCATAATAGCCTTTAATTCTTCATTTTCCACTTTGGTTTCCGGCCGTTCACGGGATTGGTTCTGAAGGTCGAAATTTCCAGGACGAAAACGTTGAAACCAAAAACGTACCGTACTTTCTTTTGCGACATCAACGCCTTACACGTCATTAATTCTTCGAGCTGTTTCTGCAGCACTGATGCCACGGTAGAACTCGTACTCGTAGATATACCGATATTTCATGTTTTCCATTGTACGGGAATAAGCGACGTCAATAGATGAAAAGAATAAGGTTTGAATTGTAGGGTCATTATAGTCATGGGTTATTATATAATTTGGCCTCAAAATTGAATAGTATAGATTAAGCATAGTACCTGTACATAGAATTTGACGTCAAACATGACATTGATTGATACTTTGGGACTGTCAAGAACTGTCAAGTGTCATTGTATATTTGTATGTTATTATGATTTATTTCTTTCCTCTGAGTCATCTTAACTTGGATATCTACGTATAATTAAGCATTTTAAGATATATTTCCATTTAATCTATTTCATTTCAGATTTTTATATTAATAGGTCATTGTACCTATTATTTTTTTGTGTGCTAAAAGTTAATAAAAAGCCGTCAAACTGGGGAACGAAATGTCTTCATCCGCAATGGAAAGTATCCTTTATTAATGAACTTGCGAAATTAATTGTAGGTTTTACTAAATATAAACTATACCAACAAATAACTTTTTATCTGAATTTAGGGATATTAATGTTTTAATAATATTTATTAACAGTACACTGTAAAAAATTTTAGTGTTTACTATTTCCTATTAAGTCAAGGTTTGTACAAAGAACTTGCATTTTATGAATACTTAATATTTTTATAAGTCATTTATTTAAAATAGGTCAAGAATATTTGACACTACAAAATCGATCTCGTCTGTTAATTTGTTTACCAGAACAATATTTTTGTTTATTCTTTCCTTGGAGAATTTTTTTCGATGTCATTGAATTTTAGCTTATTCTCTTTCTGTTATATGCTGGTTATAAATAAGTAACGAGCTTATTTGCAAAATTAATGTTATTTAATCAAATTGAATACATTCTTAAATTGTATACCCACTGTATATGATTGTAGAAAGTATCCTATATTTATTTGCTTATACACAGTAAAAGTTTTAGTTGAACTACATTATGATAGTCTAATAGTTTTCATAATGAATGTGAATGATGTGTGTGTGAGGAATTTGAAAGTGTTATAGTGATTTTATTTTGAATGAAAGTTAGCAATATATAATTATTTAAATTATAATTAAAGTTGTTAGCAATTCAGCAAGTGACTATTCCATGGCTCCACATCTGAAGGTCCAGAATGACAGACTAAGTGTAAAAAATGGAGTACTATTTAACTTTATTACTCCTTAGTAAATAGATCAGTATTTGCTAATAATATAACTTTCTATTGATGAATGAATTTTTAAATTCTATATTTTTGGTTGAGTATTTTTTAATTTTATCTGTTAAAAAAAAACAAATAAACAAAATTTAAACTTTTCTTCTTTATAATATTAATGAAGATGTTAGCAAGACAATATTATAATATTTATGTATAATACATGGTCCTTTTATTCCAAGAGTAATATATTAACAAAATCTAAATATTTTTATTATACTGATTGCTATAAAAGAAGTATTCTAATTTTAAAAAGAGAAATTGTCTTAGATATTAATTTCTAATAATTAATGCTTTCTTTCTAAATAATGATACCTCTTAACAGTGTTTCATGAAAATACTTAACTCAATCTATCATCAGAACATCTGTTTAATTTAAAATTTGCTGTGAAAGAGTTAGAGAGAAATTCAAAGAAGTGTGAAAAAGAAGAAAAGCTGGAAAAAGAGAAAGCAAAGAAAGCAATACAGAAGGGTAACATGGAGGGCGCTAGAATACATGCAGAAAATGCAATCAGACAGAAAAACCAAGCGTTGAATTATTTGAGAATGTCAGCAAGGGTAGATGCGGTATCTAGCAGAGTTCAGACTGCACTCACAACTAGGAAGGTAATGTTTTATTGCAGAATCCTTATCCTTACTTATATATATAAATGTTTGTTACCTCTTGGTGCCTAATGGCTCGGCCAATCATATGAAATTTGTTATAAGGTGGGATGGATGAAGGATAGAGGCTTGTATTTATCCATATTACATAGACAAAGTTAAAAAAATTATTGAAATTTGTTTAAAATTTGTGAATATTGTTTTAGCCAATTTATCTAGATGTTTTTGTATGTTATGTGATTGTAACATATAAGAATCCACAACATATTGAGAACTACCCTCTTCAACTTGATTAAAAATTTACCAAATTTATTAAATAAAACAAATAATATAGGTACAATATCTTGAAAACAATTGTAAAGTTTTTAACTCCAATTTCAGGTTACAAACTCCATGGCAGGTGTAGTGAAAGCTATGGATGCAGCAATGAAATCAATGAACTTGGAGAAGATATCCAACCTGATGGACAAATTTGAGAGCCAGTTTGAAGATTTGGATGTTCAGTCATCTTACATGGAGAATGCAATGTCACAAACAACCACAACCACAGTGCCCCAGGGTGATGTAGACCAATTATTGCAGCAAGTAGCTGATGAGGCTGGGTATGTATATAATTTAATTATTTTAATATCGTAATGGTCTCTTGCTTGGATTTTTTCTATAGAGACTTGTTTTCTCTCTCTTATGTTATCTGTAATCGGCTCTTCCATAACAGCCATAATCAGATAGTATCTTATGTGAAAATTTGTGTTTTGAGAAGCAGTCCACTGACAGCTCTCTCAGAATGATTTTGTAAAGCTCTTCAGCATCCAGTGTCAAGGTTTAATACAAGCCATCATCTCAGTTTTGTAGATTGTTGTGCTGTATTTCTCCAGCCAGGCCATTTGTCTGATCTATAAGGCATTGTTTATACATTCTATAGAAAATGAAGCATTTCTTTTAGTTTCTTGTGTAGGTTAAAATAAAGTGAAGAAAAAGTGCTCTGAAAACCCTAGTCTGTGATGTACTTCCAATGTCTTATTGCCATATCATACTGAGTAGTGTCTCTCCAAATATACAACATATAATAGGAAATTTGCTTCTATGTGAATAAATGTTTCTTATCTGCATAGATCTTAACAAATACTAGTTATTACCTACTGCTTAAATGTATATAAGTTCATTTAAGTTTCAAACTTATGTACTTACATTTATTCACATAATTATTTCTATTGTTAATTATTATTTGCAGTGCCTAGGTCTAAAACAAATTCGCTCCGACATGCACCTTTCATGTAATGTAATGTAAATTGAACTATCTTTTCTGCGATTAGCTTCTCATGGCTAGTACAGCCAGCCCAAATCCCCTCAGAAGCACAGAAGCTTCCTGTGATCTTCACAAGCCTCACTGTTCTAAGAATTTCTAAACGTTGAGGGGTTACAGCTTCACATTTCAGGATTATGTCAACAGCTGTTTCTTCGGCGTCACATGCACCTTTCATTAGAGCACTTGTTCTATTAAATATTTCAAATAGAAGTACTGATATGTTTACATGTTCTCAGATGGAGTACAAGGGTAGGAATGTTTACTACATGTTAAAGTTTAAACAAATGTTGTTTTTTATACTTTATTGACATAGACTCTATCTTGTAAAGATATGGCACAAGAAATAAATTATTATTCGCTACTGAACATAAATCTCCCTTATGGACTGCAATAAGAAATAGTCCTGATCCCTCTGCAATTGAAGTTATTACTTCATTTAAAGGGGCTCATTATATACTACATTATATTTTTTTATTCCCAGTCTGGAGCTGAATATGGAACTACCCTCAGGCGTCCCGAGCACCTCAATCGGCACCGCCACTGTCGTGTCACAGGAACAAGACGAGTTGACGCAAAGACTTGCAAGATTAAGACAAGCGGAATAATATATAATTGTCTCATTTGTACAGTAATCACTATTGGATTTTATGGTAAACTAAAGTTATTGGTCATTATGTATAGTTTTTATAATATTTTCTACTGAAGTAATACTAATACTACTACTAATAGTAGTTTACTACTAATAATAGTAGTTTTTATAATTAACTCAATGAGGGTCTGTTGAATTTATATAATTATCAGTAGATAAAGCTGATCTTGGATCAGTGAATTTATTTTGTTGGAATACGCAAAATTATCTCCAATTTATAAATAATTGTTAGTTTCTTTGTCATTTACTGCTATACAGTATGTATTGAAAGAAATAGTTATGCTATAAAAATGCTTTACGTACAAAGTCACAAAATTCGGTATGGTGTGAAAGAGATTTTTTTTTACGCAACTTAGAAAAGCAAACAAGCTGACGGCACACCTGATAGAGAGTGGTAACCGTCACCTATAGACATGAGCAGTACCATAGAGTCTCGAAAGTTTTTATTTTTGTTATATATATTTACCCATTTACAAAATAAAAAAAGATATATTGTATCGGATTCATAGACAAGATTTGCATACTTTGATACTAGATGGCGCTATTTTGTAATGATAATATTAGAAACTCGCCTATGTGATTTTTTTGACATTTAGCTCTAGTTTGCCGTATCATCCAGTACAGAGTTGTATCTATATTTGTATTAAATTTATTGAGTAAGTTTACGTTTACGAGTATAATATAGATAGTTTTTATACAGTAATATCACATTCAATCCTGAAATATCTGTCCGTAATATTAAATGGAAAAATTACAGGTAGTTTTGAATTAAAACTTCTGTATTTATTTTCAATTTGAGGATTATTACATTATCATAAATATAAGATCGTAATTAGATCTATGTTTTGCTAATTAATTTATGCACTTTCAATATCAGTGATGATGTGTAATATAGTTTTTGTATTTGTGATATACATAATGATCATATATATGATATGATACTATCTTAATGATAGTGTAATAACCCTTTTGACAAAAAGTTTCATTTAACAAAAAAAAAATATATTGGCATATTTAAGACTAATTTCCAGGGGTAGGGGCTGTCCTCCTATAAAAGGTACATATGTAATCTCTGCATGTTTGCAAAGTTTCTGGGTGGTACCAGATGATTTTGAGGAGAGCATGGCCTCGACACCTCGTCCTCTTTTAATATGCCTATGGAAATCTGCTTCACAATATAAGTTTCATTCAAATTACAGCCACTGTATTAGATAGGTGCTAGAAATTAATCTTATGAATTTAAAAGTTGGTTTGTATAATTATTTTATTTTAGGATCAATTATATAGTATGGAAACTTAATTTGGTATCACAATTATTATAAATAAATGTTATCAATAAATTTACTTCCGAAGTTTGTATACGCATTTCACACATACATTGCATTCCTATTCCTGCTTATTTTTAAAGGCTTATTAAAATATATTTGATTAAATCAATTTTTGTTGTATTCATTCATTAAAAAAATAAATTTATTTTCAACGCTTAGGTACATACTCGTATAATAGTACATACAAATTTGATTATTATTTTTAAAATTAATTAAAATTGCCCCTTTTAATAGATTATGAATAAATGTTAGTGAAAAAATTTATGTGGGATTTAAATTCGAACTATTATTGCCTAACAAGGCATTCTAGTAATTTGGTACCATTGCGTCATCCTTGACTCGCTATGTCGTCATGTAATGTAGGTACTAGGTAGGTACGAATAACAGGTTACGTCATCTATCGGCGATATTAGTGTGACGATGACACTATACCGTTCCTTTCTTTTATTAATAACGATTTATAAATGAATATCCACATATAGAAAAGATACTGATTGGTCAACGCTCTGCAGATAATTATTATTGGGTCCAAGTATATAAAACATATTTTTTTATATATTGAAATAACTAATCTCTTATTCATAAAATGTACTGCCCTTACATTGGTCCCTGTTGTGGGATCTCAAATGGAATGCTCCAGCGGAGACCAAATTTGTTTATTTTCTTTTAGTTATTTATTTTATTGTTAAGGTGTACTAACATTAGGCTAAGATTATGTTACTAACGAATTAAGCCATTGCAGTCTGTAATAAAGTTATAATTATAAAACTAAAACCTATTTTAAGTATTATATTATTTTGTAACTTTCTTTCAAATTTGGAATTTAGCGTAGAGATAAAACAGTTCAATAGCTAAAATAGGTTCATGAGTTTTATGATTTTTATGAATTAAAGAGGGAATGTTTACATAACGTATTATTTATATACTTATTTAAAGGAGGTAAATGAGGAGACTCCAAATTTTGCATGGAAACGAAATAACGAGTACTTCACGCATTACGTGGGAACGGCTAGTTAAAAAACATACAAAATTACAATGTTTAGTTGTACAAAAAAGAAAATTGGCTGCGATGTAGACAAAAATTGGTATGGAGCCAACATGCAAGTAAATCTGAAAATTTAGAATCTATAATATTTACATATTTTCATACAAGTATGAATATATTTTTATCATATATTTTAGAAGTCTCTTATTTCATACTAGCCGCTTTCTGTGATTGCGTATCAGCGTCTTTGTGGGAAATATTGGTTACATTATTCCGGAATAGTGTAATACTAAGTGAAGGATTTTTTTCAGACTCGATTTACTAGTTTCGCTTCACACATAAATACGTTTTATTTATGAAAATAGAGGTAATGTATATAAGATTGGGTATACGAATGGAGAACTTCTCTGTAACTTGTTAGGCAATAAATGTAGATACAAAACAACTATGGTTCTGTTAAAATATTTTTAATTATAAAACAACTAAAGAAACAAGCACAAACTAATAGAAAATGTAACAGTAAACTTTCAACTAGATCAAATACTGAGAAAAAAAGACTAATGTCACTATATGTCTTACAATAGCTACTTATCAAAATCTTAATACGTAGAAATGCCCTCATAAAAACACTGTGGTCACAATCAGACATTTTAACTGCCTTCACAATCACATCCAGGCAAATTAGCACCCGCATCTTAATTATAAATATGGAACATAAAAAACTTGTAAACGTACCTGGATACCTTATAAATAGGATATAAAACTTAAACGCAGCGTAATCAACTCTTATATTAATGGCATTGTTTTGTGAATCAATCAAACTATCACCTAGGTACATGGCATTAACATGACTTAGAAAAATTGTAAATATATTGAAGGAACGATTTGTGTGATTATCTTTGGTGTTGGTGTGTTGTTAAGCATCTCCGTTGTCGGCGGCTTTGAATGATATCTGGTAGAACACCCAGTCCTCGAAGAACGACGGCACGAACGCTTTGCTTTTTGTAAAAGTGACAGCCGGCTTCAGTTTCGCCAACTCTTGTTCGTACAGCTCCAGAGATTCGGGACACGTCGCTCCGTTGCCCTAGAAATTAAATTGGAATATTATTTAAAATTAAGAAATATAGTTATCAATGATCTATTAAGAAGTATAATTATCAATGATCAGAATAGGTCACCCCTTCCTTTCCAGTGGGTGACGTAAGAGTCGACTATTGGAGGTCGAAAGATGGGCAGCAGCGTCCCCCTTAAAACATCTCTAAAAGCCTAACTGCGGTTTCCAATCCGCCTGTTAAGCGTGGCAACTATTGGCAAAACCTAATAGGGAAGGCCCTTAAGGGAAATGTTCAGCAGTGGACAGTTAATGACTGAAATAATAATAAAAAATCAATGATCATGACTTCGCAAGATTTTTAATGGGTTCACAAATAATATTAGCGACGAGTTGGTAACAGTAGATGTAACAAATCTGTATTGTACGTTTAATTATTTTTTAAATCGGTTCATCAGTGACGGAGTTATGAGGTAGCAAAAATAAAAAAAAAATCGAATCGAGAACCTACTTACCACTAAACCGACTTCAAAAGAGAAGGCTCTTTTGAAATCTGTTGAATGTTGGTAAATTATAATATTACCCATTGCTCCGTACTCACATGTGTCATAAACTTTCCATTCGGCTTGAGAATCTTGAAAGCCGCCTGCAGTATTGTGATCATGAACTCCCAGAGCTCACCGCAAGCGGACTCCGATATCGGGATGTCCGTTAAATCGCCGAATATGTAATCAACCTTTTTATTGTCTTTTATAAATTTGTTCACAGTCAGCATACAATCCTCAACGATTATCTGAAATTGTGACATTACGAAAAGAATTATAAATATACACTTAAGTAAAATTTTTCCTGTAACTTAGAATGGCAATCAAGCTGACGGCCTACCTGATGGCAAATGTAACCGTCGCATATAGAAGATATATTTACGAAAAACTATTAAGTGTGGCATATAATAGTTTTTCTTATATATCTGCCATGTACAGACAGCGAACAGTTATGATTTTATTATATATATTGATTATTTTCAAGTAATATTAGTTTCAAGGCTTTTTCCACGTGTTAACATGATTACTCAGATTCAGTTGAGTATTAGGTAAATACTGGGGTCGATTCAGGGGCGCCATTCGACTAAACCTATTTTTTTAAATTAAAATTTCAGTTTGATATTACAGCGAAATCTTTATTGTAAGGGCCAATATGAACAAATAGTCAAGTAGATTAAAGACAAAATTTTTATAATTTTAGTTTATGGTCATTCATAAAACAGTAATATATGAAATTATTAAATTAAAATGTTAAGTAGATACATAAGTTTAGAAAAATAATGCTTCAGAACCAACCCCAATGTGTAAAATACCTACTGTAAAAAATTACATGTTTCTTTTGAAACTTATGTGATAAAATTATATGTATATATTTTTTTCGTTGTGTTCTGTGTAACCATTAAGTACATTTTCTTCAGGTCTATATCAGTCATTATTATTTTCTCAAATTTAAAATTGTCATTGCAGGTTATATAATATACATTATTAGATAGATAGCAACTAAGTACAATGCCTAGTAATGTCTACCGTATATATACATACTTTTATCTACATTTTTATCTTTGTTGAAACATCAGATATGATAAATATATTGCACAGACATGTGTAATTACTCAGAGAGCTAATAAACTATATCACATTATAAATATGTGCATTATTATCAAGGAATGGTACGAGATTAAATTATTGAGACGATTTCATGTAAAGGGCAAAGAAAACCAATTGTTACTTTTAAAAACTGGTTTCATAAACATAACAAAGGAAATAGAGGACGCCATTAGGTAAAACGAGTTCTAAATAGGGTTGCCATCTATCTGGGCTTTTCTAGTTGTTACCAACTCTTCTGTGAAAAATACTAAAATGAGCTGCAGAGTCAGTTACCCACATTGACTGGCATTATATTGACAATATGGGACTGATGGCAACCCTAGCTCTAAACAGTGTTATAATGGAGTACACATACACATGACTTTAATTTTGTTAATCAGTTATTTTTTATGCATTTATATTTCGATTTTCATATTATATGTATGCTAGAAATAATTTTAATTTATGTTATGCACAAAAAAAAAAAAAGCGTCAGCAAGCAATGAACGAACTATCACACTAGAACTAAACCACACGGCGCATTCAATCAAAGAACAAACAACATTACTTCGTAGTTGGGACCCTTTCTTCTCTCGAGTACGTCCCCACATATAGACTTGAGGTGTTTGTTACACGCATTCATCACAAGCTCGTCTATTTCCAGCATCCAAACGAATTTCGGTTTCTCCTTCAACAATTCATACAAGAGAGCACCATCTCCGCCACCTTTAAAAAATCGTTATCCCCAATGTTATCGTGTTAAAAAGTGGAGACAAAGAATTTGACAGTTAAGGTACTTCCTCCATCAAATAATTACAGTTTTTTTTCTCTTCTCCTCTACCCACGTTGTCTGGAAGAGATTGCTTTAAGGCTAAGACCGTCTTTTGTACTTCTATAAGTGTAATATACATTTGAATTATTCTCTAAGTGGTATAATAAAGTGCATTTAAATAAATAATATTCATACTATGTACAGTGCTGTCTATGTATAGGTCAAACGGAAGTCATAGGCATCTTTTTAAGGGGGTATTTTATCAGTAGTAATTAATATTTTTTCTAAAGTAATATTGGTTGAAAAATGATCAAGAGAAAAAAGATTTTGAGTTTCTTACATTTTTTATAACTTTCTAATTTGAGGGCTGAATCTGTTTATTAGTATTAGAAAAATAACATTTTTTTTTTCGTCGTATTTCAATCCATCCATTAAAGAATTAAGGCAAAAATTTCACCAGGGAAATTTGTTCAATTACATAAATAAACACTTGACTATCTTTGGTTTTTATTTAACGTGTTCTCAACAATAAAAATATAAACTCTGTCTCCCCTTTTAATAAAAATGTACACATGCAGTCGTGGATGGAAGCATGCAGAACAAAGCGGTGGTAAAGGCCACACTTCCCAGTAAATAAACATTGTAATAAATAGATATTATTTGTAAAATAATTTACCCAAAATGACGATTTCTTTTCCTTCATAGGACTCTTTACCTCGCTGCATCAACGTTTCAGTGTAAATCAGGTCAGCCTCCGAGATATCTGGAACAATAAGCAATGAAAATTATCATAATTTTATTAGTTTATCACAGTTCTATTATTTGACGACCTTGGTGGTGTAGTGGTTCAACACACTGCTTCGTCTCACGATATATTCATACACATAAAGGTATTTGTATGACTGTTGATATTGGTTTGAGTGTTTTCTATATATAACATGAAAGTTATATTAAAAAAATATAAATATTTTATTTTACAAATGCACACTTTAAAAAAAATCAAAATATTTTTGATCTAGGTAACCAGTTAATTGAATTTGTTGTTTTAGACTGAGGCACATTGTAAATATTGTTACATTATAAACATTCACTCATTTTATTGTGTTATTTATAAGTGGTTGCATAGATTCATTTTCCAGTTTAGTCAATAGGATTGCAGTGCCGACTCTTAATTAATAATGTAGTTGATTACTTACTGCATGTTATTTTACAAAAAAAAAAAAAAAAACGTAATTAGAGCGAATTTTAAGGATGAGTAACAAAAAGTATGGCAGTTTGTAAACTCTACCGTATATTTCGACTATGAATTCACTAGTCAACTTACTCTGTAAGTCATCTAGCACCAGCATGTTGCCCAGCGATTTGGAATGCACAATTTGCACTCTCTGGAAGGGCGATTGTTCGTCGATCAACACGTCGTCTATGTCGTATTCCAGTAGCCTTTCGTCTGTAACCATCGATGAAGTAATATTAGAATGCTTATTCTGTCCTTATGTATTTTTTTAATATTGGTCCTCCAAACACATACCAGTCAGGGATGGGTGAGAATGGAAGCAGATCAATTGGCCCATCGTGATGAGTTCATTAGATTAACCATGATGTTTTTTAGGGGAATGACGTCGAGATCTATCTGGCAGTGTATATTGCGAGCAATGAAGTTGTTAATACTAATTACTAATATTCCCTTCTGGGGGGAAGGGATCGTTAGTAATGCGGGCTACCAGTCCCATTGCTAGCAATATACCCAGTCAATATGTCAGGTCGGCCTCCAAGCGGTTCCCCCTGGAAACCATCGTGTTGAGTTCCATGTGTATTCATGGAACTCATTCCATGTGTATTAATCACGATGGACTGACTGACCAGCCTTTTTCATTATTCACCTATCACCCCTCACTGTTGCCCGGCCAGCATATACCGTTAGTGCAGGCGGAGTTACCATTGCATTAATCATCTATTAAAAAAAAAATTCCCTTCTCTGGGGAGAGATAATTTCCGATCCATTCTTACAAAAGGACAGGAGTGTTCTTTTGTAAGAATAGATCAGAAATAATTTTATTTCATATTAATTTTTTATAACAGGGAAATTTACAGCTAGTTTGAGGAATTGTATTGTAAAATATTTATTGTGTAACATAATTTATATTAGACACATTAAAAGATTTAATTTAATATACATTCATCAATCTTTTCGTACACGCTCGCCGGTTACGGGTACTTTTAATTTGGCATGTCGCATATTTGGTCGACATACGTCCGTCTAGGGCGGCCCCAACCGACATTTCCATTCATACTCGCTCGACAAATCTCTTTCGTAATTCTTCTTTCATACATCCTCTTCAGATGGCCAACGCAACATTCCTTTTTCGATTTTTGTCACTACATAGTCTTTCAGCGCACACCTCTGATGTTTTTATCGAATAAAAAACTACCCTCATGATTGTTTCTCACCAATGACTTGGCTATTTTGAATTACTACCATAATACAAACTTGAAAACTGTTGTATAAAAAGCGTGTTACTATAACAATAGACTAAGGAATTCAGTGGATATATAAAAAAAAAAAAAATACTTTTCATTTTTAAGGCATTTCTATATAATGACTGATAGTTGGGGAAATTCATTTAATTCCAACCAAATTCCATTCCTTACCTTAGTCGCCTCGTATGACACGTGGGTATTATAAGAGTCGACTAAGGAAGTTTTATGGTCGAGGGATGGACAGTAGCGTCCCTCTTAAAACATCACTAAAGCCTATGGTTGCCAACCCGCTCAAAGCGTGGCAATTATTGGCAAAACCCCATTGCCCTATTAGGGCAATGTCCAGCAGTGGGCAGTTAACGGCTGATATATTAATAATAAATACTGTTATCTTCTTCTAAATAGTATAAAGTTGCTGCCCACGTTTGTCAATTACCCCGCTTATTAACCTGACACTTAAACCACGCAGAATATTTTGACAGATTTCACCGCCATTTTTTTTTTATTTACGGAAGGTATGCGGCGGCGGGTTGTTAAAGTATTCTTGCGATGTACGAATATGTGTGTGTAACCAGACGCTGTTTCTATAATAATGAGTCAGACTGTGACGTCTCAGTAATAAACGGATCATTGCTAATGAATATCATAATAATAATAATAATTTTGAGATTCTGCCCGCATTGTACGCCGGTTTCTCTCCCTGGGGCCCTGAACCCCGGCCAACTGTGCTTCTGCCGGGGGTTAGTTGCCATCTCCTCTCCTTAAGAGGGGAGATGAGAATTTTAGTAAAATTTAAAAAATAATAATTTTATTTGAATTTTTGATTTTTTTTTTAACAAAAAATCTCATCTCTTTTCTTAAGGAGAGGAGATGGTAAACTAACCCCCAGTAGAAGCACAGCCGGGGTTCAAGGCCACTTATTATTATTATTCTTTAAAAAGCTGAACTAAAGCTTACCTGATGTGGGATAGTACCTGCTGAACAGGCATCTCTTTAGCGGCGCATAAGCTTGAGAGTTCATCACACTGATGTATTTTTTCAGTTGACTTTCCAACACTCTCGCTGACTATTGACATAGTGATAAATAAAAGAGAAAAGAAAAATAAATCATAATGGATAAGAATAGCATGCAGTGTACAAGTATAATACGTACTTTTACGTAATTTATTTATAAAAATGTAAGGTTGAGCGTCGCTGTTATGAATTGGATTTTTTTTTATAAAGATTCCATAATAATATTGTTAATTAAAGGCTGGAAAAAGTAACGCTTATAAAAATTTCTAATAACTGACAAGAGATGATTATAAATACCAATATATGGGATTATCTGTAAAAATACTAGGTATTATGGGTATTGTAGACTAAATACCTGTTTGACATAATTATGGTCCTTTGTTTTGTTGAATAATATTTTTGTTTCAAATACCCATGTGGGCTTACAGTTTGTTTCTTAAACTTGATAAACTTAGAAACAAAAAAAAAAAAGTAAAATTAAAAAGAAATAAAAATTGCATCTAATTTATGTCTACAAATTTAAATTAATATAATAAATTAAGAATATATAAGTACAAAAGAACTACATACCTCTTAGCTGTACGTAGGTTAGGTAATTATATTATATAATGAATAAAATTACATTATGTCAAGCTATATACTTTGATGATTAGCATTTTAAATTGTATTAATTTAATACATCTAAAATACATTAATTTACAAATGAAGAGTGAGAGTAAGGAATTTATTAAGTATTGTGAGATTGAGAAAATCTCCATTAGATGATAAATTATTAAAAAAAAAATGTAATGTAAATTACGCAAGAATTACTTGTACAAATGAGAAGGTACCTACGAATGTTTTTAAATAATAAAGTAAATGTTTTTAGAAAAAAGTAAAGCCAAAGCTCTTAGCTGAAAATATTTAAGTATAATAAGATTAGGTACTAGAAGTGTGTTATAGCATGTTAATAGAAGAAAAAAAAACATTTTGCTCAATTTATAACAGTGCAAACAATTGTGAATTAAATTGAAAAAAATAGTGTTTGAATTCTGGTTATGGTCATGATGGACTTTGATTTGTTTGATACTTATTTCCTTTTATAGTTTTTTTTTATGCTAATAAAGTAGTCAAATACCTCTAAAATTGCATTGCATGTGATCACTTATGTCATAAAGTATGAGAGGATATCTCTATAGATGGCTAATAGAGTGCAGGAAGAAGGTAGCTGTGGGCAAGTTGAACAATTACTCCCTTCCAAATAGGCAGTAACAGAGAGAGAGGCAAAGTACCAACTCAGATTTCGGAGATGCCACCAGAACTTGCCACCAGTTATCTACTACATGGCAGCAAGAATGTATGAAAGGCCACCTATGCACCAGAATTCACTCACTGATATAATAAACCATATGTGATGGATGTAAGATTTAGTTTGGTGAGTTTGGACATATTTAATATACACAACAATAGTTGCACAATCAAAATACGGCCTCTAATGCAACAGCATTAAGGTATATAAATCAGAATTAGCTTTTACAAGGTCTAACCTGAGCTAGTTAGGTATACATCAAATTTATAGCCACGTTTGATTGTTGGTAACAGCTTTATTCTTTCGCAGCCCAATGACATTGTTATGGCATTTTTCAGTAGTTTAGTGCACTAGAAAATAAGAGTTTTACGCTCAACCTTCACTTTCTTAAAATGTAATAATACAGTTTTAGATATCCATACATAGATCATACAAGTATACAATTTTGATCAGGTGAAATTTATTGTTAATATACTATCATATGTTTTTAAAACATACAAGCATTATTTTTGTAGAGTTCGTTTAACAAAACCCATGTTTTTTTTTTCTTAATTAAATATATCAGTTGGTTATTAAATTGATGTATAATTATTATATAATATATAATGTTTTTGGAATAAAGTTTTCCATCATATCACATGTAAAACCATATAGGTTTTTTTTTATTGATATACTTGCAACATCTGTGTATATCTATGTGAAAATTATTCTATATAAAAATATAGAAAGATTACATTGATAAATGCACAGCCTAAATTATTGCAGTTAGAAACATTAAATGTTGGAGAATATTTTTTTATGATGTAAGGCATCCTACCTAATAGGATTACTGAGTTTTGTGAGTTGAAAAACTTCAATAAATAATCACAAAATACTCACAAGTGCAAAGCCTATTAATTTCACAGTAAGCATAGATATGAGAAATGTGATGCACAAGAAAGGAGACTTTAAAAATTCTTCGATTTTACAATTTTGTAGTGCAACTGAACTGTAAATATCAGGTTCCCTACATACTTATAACATAAATTATACAACTTTTGTTTCTAGTGTTTATATTAAAATAATTCTGATTTGAAATTATTGGAAAACACTTGTAGTCTTCTACAAAAAATGTTTTACAATTAATAGCCGACTGACTTCTAATTTATTAATTAATAAAATGTTGGTAGATTTATTCAAAAATACATACCTTGAAGCTTATTATTGGTTCCTCGTTGTCTTCCTTAAAATACTCAATATTTACAGTGATAAGGCCACGATCAAATAACCTCACTGAAACTGTCGTTCCCCTCTTTCCTGTTAACAGTTTCAAGGACCCGCCTTCTATATTAACTTCAGCGGCTAAAATAAGATTCGGGATATAATCTTTGAGCACCGTTTCCAGTTGACCGAAAACTGTTTTCTGGCCGCTTTCATCGCCTAAGCGCGCGGGATCCAATGAAAAATCTAAAAGCAACGTTTGAACCGACATAATAAGTTTTATGAGATTTTATGGAAATTTACAAAGATAATTTGGACGGGACCGGTAGAAGAGAAAAAAAAGGATAAGACAATGAATGCAATCTTGATCTTGAATATCTGTCACTGTCAGTCGGGGAGTAGGTAATAGTGAACTATGTTATTCTATGTACAGATAGTGATCTGTGGTCAGTGTCGTTGTTGCGTTACCTGTCCATGGTTGCCAGATGTTAATTTTGATTGTTACCCAAATGTTAAATACCTTTCTCCAAATCGATATCGATTCCCAGCTAAGAACGAGGAATTACACAGAAGGAATGTTAAAATAAAAACTGTAAATCATATGGTTGCTTCCTTTGAATCGAAAAAATGAAAACTGATGATGTATCTTTCATCCTCTTTTTACTAATTATATTTCCATAAGAAGAAAGGAGACAACCATATAATTTACAGTTTTTCTTTCATCATTCCTTTATGTAATTCCTTGTTCTTAGTGCGGGCTAGTGTATAGAAAATGTTATATACAGCCATATAACCCTACCAAATTCAGATACAACCTGCTTGCATACTTTCTACATAAATTATATCGAATATATAATCTAATAATGTAAAAATTATTATTGATAAATTTCCAAAATTTTGTATTTAGATTCTGAATATTCTTTCATTATTTCTAGTGACAATGATATTTTATCAGTCAGTAGATCATCGTCACCAAAAATAATGCCTACTTTAAACGATTTATAGTTAATAGACATACTTTACGGTCGATTCGCCGTGAGGTGCCGTTTTTTGTAAATTTATTGTTAAAATTACTATTTCAATTTAATATCACAGCGAAATTTTTATTGTTAAGACTAATATGAACTAATTTTTTAATACACTTAAGTCAAAATTATTATAATTTTAATTTATGATGATCCTAAAACAATAATTTGTAAAACTATTAAATTAAAATAGTAGGTTAAGAGATAATTTTAAAGAAATGACACCTCAGAATCGGTCTCATTGCCTTTTGTTTGTATAATACCAGCGCGCTTAGAACTTAGAACCCAGGTATCATTCAGTAAACCATTAAAAAAAAAAAACTGTCTTTTTTCCTTTTCGTAGAATATTAAAAAATTTGATCTACGATATTTTTGTGACATGGCTGGAAATACTACTGAGGAAGTGGAGGTAGGTGGAATAAAGAAATTGATTGCTAAATAAAACGATCTACCCGTATTTTCATTGTGTTATAGTTTAATGTGTCTACTTTTTGCTAATTATGCTGATGTGGCCGGACGAACTTTCACTACAATTTTTTTTATATTCGCTTGTATTTTTGCTTTGTTACTCGGTCTCACATTAAAATTAGACTATTAATACACTTTTTTGACGATAAAATTTAATTTGTAAACTATCTTCCAAAGTTTGAACCAAGTTTTTAGGTTAGAATTCATAGAAAATGGCTTGTGTGTTCAAGGGGTCTACTTCCACCGAGACCAAAACGAATACCGCTGCTGAGATTCCTCCCGAGTTTCTCATCAAGCATCCGCTGCAAAATACTTGGAGCCTATGGTTTTACGACAATGACAGGAACAAAACATGGGAAGAAAATTTGATTGAGCTGACTTCGTTTGACACGGTGGAAGATTTTTGGAGGTAAAGATCAAAATACTACTAACTTTTGTTATTTGTATGTAGTTCACAGAGAATTGTAATTCATTAGTTTTGTGAACTAGATGTATTTTATTGATAAATAATCTTGCAGTAAGCAGTCCTTTAAGGGGAAAAAAAAGTTTTGTTAAAATTAAATTGTCAATATTAAATATTATAACAAAAACATGCATAAGCTTTATATTAAATTTATGGTCACATAACAGCTGAACTATCTATAATTACATTGTATTATCTTAAATTTTCTTGAAATACCATTTCAGTATGATTGAGTCATAAGAACCTTTAGATTGTACAGCATCAAGGTTAATTGTAATTATGACTATTTGTTTAAATTATTAATGCTTTATATGGCATAGCTTTATTTGTATTTTTTTCTATATTATCAACCATATATGTAATATAAATATTAAAAAGATTATATAATTGATAGTTTAGTACACATTTTTAAGGGAAATAAGAGAATCTAGATAATTTAGTGAAAAATTTGCAAAAATAATTTTAATTGTAGGCACAAGAAAAAGCGAGAAACAAATTTATTAAAAAAAGAACTGCCAGGTATTAATTCAAAAAAATTAAAGTAGTATCACACCATACACCCATTCATAATGAAATTGATTTACACATGTAACAAACAAGCAATTTTGTTCCATACAGGTAACTTTATATTTTAATGTGTGAAAATGAAATGGTATCTTGCACTATTTTCTTTTAATGGGTGATAATGGAATGGTAACCGCACCTATGCTATTGGGAAATGCTGGTGGGGCACTTGTGAGAGGTGATAGGTGAGAATAAAAAGGCAGATCAGTTAGCTTATTGTGTTCTATCTAATTCTGCTAGAATTAACTATGATGGTTTCCAGGAGGAACAGCATGGAGGTCGACTTGATAGGGTGTATTGCTAGCAATGGGCCAGTTAGACTTCATTACTAATAATCCTTTTCCCCCCTGTCTGCACTATTGGTTAGGCACTAGTAACTCCTAGGCATGGATAAAAATAGGTCAGTTGGCCCATCATGATGAATTAATCACAATAGTTTCTAGGGGGAAATCATAAGAGGTTGATAGGATAGGGTATATTGTTATCAATGGGGCTTGTAGATGTAGGTTTGTATAAATGAGATTCTTTGGTTTTATATGGGACTAGATGAATTTGTGCAAAATTATTTTGTTTGATTTCAAACTTAGTTAGTACGCTTATTTATAAACATGGTTCATGGCTAAAGTCCATGTAAATTTATTATAATAAAGAGTGACTCACTTATTATACATCATTACAGTATGCTCTTTTTTATTTGCAGATTATACCACCATATAAAGTTACCATCGGAGTTACGCCAAGGTCATGACTATGCAGTGTTTAAACAAGGCATACGTCCTATGTGGGAAGATGATGCAAATAAGATGGGCGGTAGATGGCTCATCAGTTTGGAGAAGAAGCAACGCACTTCGGATCTTGACCGTTTCTGGTTAGATGTGGTGAGTTGATTTTGAATAAGATTGAAAAGCCGTCAGTTTAGTGGTGTACCGAATCAATCTTTTTGGTAAACAAGTATTTTCTGTAATTTTACACTGATTTGTGTTTGTAGATCAGTACTTAAGTATTTATATGAGTATTAGAGTGCTACATCCTACTAGAATATTTTTTAACTGGTTTCAGAAACATTCAATAAAGATAAAATAAATTTTTAGTTTTTAATTTATATTTTTATTAATTTTATAGTTATTAAAAATGTAAACCTATATTACATATTAGTTGTTTCACACGACACTGCCTGAATTAGTTGGTATATAAAGTGTTTTATGTGTTAAGTTAGGATATAATCTACCCCTGAATGAAACATATCTGAATTTCATTTACATATGTTCAGTCCTTTAAGTTTAATTAAGTTAAAACAGAAAAATAAATTACCCCGCTTACTTTGAGTACCTTCAGTGCTCGAATCTTGTATTTGAGTATTCAAGTAGTTCAGTTATGTAGTTTTTTTTTATGGGTGAAAATGGTATGGTTACCCCGCCTGCGCTAATGGGATACGCTGGCGGAGCACCAGTGAAGGGTGATAGATGAGAATGAAAATAGGTCAGTTAGCCCATCATGATGAATTCATAAGGAATTAACCATGATAGTTTCCAGGGAGAACCGCAAGGAGGTCGACCTGGTTAGGTATATTGCTAGCAATAGGATTCTTAGTCTCCATTACTAACAATCCCTTTCCCCCCAGTTATATAGTATTATATATAATAATATAGTATTATATATAGTGACCCATCACTAAATCATTTGATAGCAATAAAATAAAGTGTGATTGATTGTTAAATTTTTTTCTAGGTTCTTCTACTAATTGGTGAAAATTTCGAGCATCCAGAGGAGATTTGCGGGGCTGTCGTGAACGTCAGAGCAAAAATCGATAAGATTGGTGAGTGTAACAAATAAACATTTATAAAATGTATGTTACCTAGTTTGCAGGATAAATGATGTAGAGTAAAAACCTTCTGACCACTTGTCTTTTTAGTAATTGCTCAGCCCCCAGTACTCGACTCAAATTTGTAATTTTATATATATGGTGTGCAAGCGATAATTTTAATAAAATATCTGGAGGTCTCGATTAGATATAGTTATTTAATTCTAAAATAGAATACGGAAGACGTGTGCTGAGTCAGTGGTTCTTTGATAATTCATCTTTGAACATGTGATTTACATTTTTTATTTTTCATAACTGCCTACATATAATGTTTGTATTACAATAATGTTATTACTCTAAGTTTAGTGGATTGTAAGTATTAGCGATATGGATTAGTTAAATCTTGTTTTTTTTTTTTGTGAAAACCTGTAATTGGCTTTTTGTCTTTACTATTTTTTTTATTATGAAATTTTCTAGGTGTTGGGTTTTCCTTAATAATAATATATATATATATATATATATATATATATATATATATATATATATATATATATATATATATATATATATATATATTTATAAATATTTTTGACACATGACAAGTGCTTATATCCACTATCGGGACTTAACATGACGAAAAATTGACAATACTAGTGTTGTTGTGACCACGTCGTGGTGAAATCCACGTCAAAATGATGTGACGTGGATTTCACCACGATGATGATGATGAGAAACAAGTATGTAGGTATTATTTACCTGCAAAAACTTTTTGTCGCGTCAAGTTTTGATTGTGTATTTAAATGTGTGTAGCGAAAGTTTAAAATTAACTATATGACAGGTGATTTAAAAAAATTGTATTGTATAAAAAATCTATATAGGTAGACATAACTAATTTTTTTTAATGGGTGATAATGAAATGGTCACCCCGCCTGCGCTAACGGTATACGCTGGCAACATAACCTATATTATTACCCAGGACATTTTTAGCTATTTTAAAATTATAATTAGCTGTGAATAATTTTTTATTACTCTTGTTTTCAGGTGTATGGACAGCAGATACATCAAAACAGCACGCTAATCTAGAAATTGGTAGAAAATTAAAAGAGCAGCTTGGTATTCATGGGAAAATTGGTTTTCAAGTACACAGAGACACTATGGTTAAGCATAGTTCAGCTACAAAGAATCTATACACTGTTTAGTTATCTTAATTACTTTTATGTTGAACCTAACAACAGCGGTATGGGATCACACGCAAAAGGATAGTCGCTGACTCGAACTGGGATGTCAGATCTTGTTTACATAGCTCTCTGACTTACTGTATCGGCCCTCTTGTAAATAAATCCCATAGGCTACTGTTATGTTATTAAATATATTAAACAATTTATTTAACAGAAGTAGACATACTTTAGGTTCAAGTTTCGATTCGTCTCGCATATGTATTATCGTTCGCGACGTCCCCGAGTCGCAGCAATGGATTTGTTATTGACTAAAAAAAATTGAGTCTGATTTTTTACTAAGCTGTGCTTGAGTATGTTTGTCGATATCGCATAGATGTAAGTTTAGAGTCCTCTCACGGGTCGGTGAGATTTAAGTAAAAATCCCAATATTTTCAGTTTTTTTTTATTATAGCACGACATGTGACGAACCCTATCCTGAGCGGAAACGGAAACAGTCAACAGAAAAGAGAATATTTTACTTACAATGCTGCAGTTGGCCGTAGTCTGCTAGCTCATTATGTGATTTTTCACGCTATATTTGAAGGATCTGAGGTTATTAGATGAAGGGTAAATGTCACGGGCTATTCAATATTATGGATGTAGTTGCTGGCAAATCCTCATGGGATGCTACTGAATAGACGAAGGTGGAATGAGAGAAGATGGCAAGGTGCGAATTCGTTTTATTTACATGAATGTATTTAACTCATTGTAAGCATATATTACAATAATTATTGCTTATTCTCTCTTTAATGACATCGTGAAACAGTTTGAAATATTGTTACGGGCTACCAAAGAATCTGACGTCATTTATCGTACATTTACCGCGGCGGAATACTGCCGACCCGTGAGCCGAAGGCTCGTATTTTGTTCTACTGTTACCATACAGGAGTGTCTAAATTTATTGTCTTGCATACATATTAGTCAAGTTACAATGGACCAATTGTTGTTCAATTCGATAGAATGCTTTATTTTAACTGTATGTAGACGCATGTGTTGTTTAACAAAGCGATTTAGGCACTCGCGTGGAACGTCTCACTGTAACGGAAAGGTGACTAGACTTAGTTTATCTATTACGAAAAATGATATTTTTACATTTAACGATTGTCGTACGATGTATACCAATCGAATAATAAGTAACGTCCGCTTTAATTTAATTTAACACATTGAACAATCTTTTTAGCATTACAATGAACTGCTGCCTCTGTAACATTCGTTTCTTCAGTTTGGTTATGTAACAGTCAAACACTATTTTGGTATTTTGTAATGAAAACACTAAAATAAAATGTTTCTTGTTTTATTATTAATGTATTCCTGCACCTGTAAGTAGTTACATATTATAGAAAAGTACAAATTTTAAATTCTAAGTTTTCCAATTTCCAGTGATATATATGTATCTCTTAGATTATATAGATAGAGCATTGAGTTTCAAAAAGGGGTCAACTTTTTGTCAGCTAATTGTTAAATTAACTTTAACGTAAACTAGCTATAAGGTAAAAGGTAGTGAAAACTGACATTACGTTTATAATTTAACCGGTTGGCTAAAAGTGGTGGAAATTGTATCAATTTGGAGAAAAATATTTGAAATTTGGGTAGAAACAGTGCAAGTAATTATTACATTATACAAAAAATCGCATCTGGTTACATTGAATGGGAGTCGCTAGTCGTATGAAACTTATGACAATAATTTTACGTTATTATATGAAATTATTCCCCCCCCCCCCCGCCCTTCTTTCCTTAATATATTTTTTTCTTTAGTTTCATTCACCCCATATTAGGGTATTTTGCCCCCTTAACATTAAGATACTATATTACAGACCTACGACAATGGGAACATCGTTGTAGGATTGTAGTTTTAGTAGAAAACTATGTTACCAAACTGTATTCTATCATGGCGAATCATGGACATTTTGAATAGGCACTATGACAGGTAAAGTTATGGTGCCATTTCAAAAACAGCATTTGTCTTATAATTTTTTTTATGTATTAAAATATAAATATACTAAAGTATGAATAAATTTGAAGATAAAATCAAGTCAGGTCATTGTGATGAATTCTATAAGAATCAGTCACGATGGATTCCAGGGAAAACTGCTTGAAGGACGACTCGATAGTGTTATTGACAATTCCTTTCCCCCTACCCAAATGAGGATCGAGAGCAGAGCTTTCAGCTATGTTTAAATATATGTCAAGTACATATTCGTCTTTTAAAGGGCCAGTCCTTCCTCTCCTGGAAAAAGATCTCAAATATACGAATGCTGACTGCCTATAGTATCAAGAAGAAAATTAACTCGTGTTTACACATCTAAAAATACCTAATTTAGTAGAAATTAGACGATGTTATAATCTTTGTTATATCCATGGTAATGTTCATATCTATAGGTGACGACTACTATTTTCTATTAGGTAAGCTGTTAGCTTGTTTTGTCATTCTACGTTGCATAAAAAATAAATAAAAAATAACTGATACAAAAATTATTACTACAACAAAAATTATTCCAAGACTGGCAACACTGATTGCGATCGCTTGGGACTTTCATAATATGACAAATTGAAACAGTTATCTTTCGTCATTTATTAGTAAATTATTTATTAGTTTTTATATAAGTTAAGGTTTTCAGTTTTAATTTTTTTTATTTCGTAATAAAGTGGGTAGGACAGTTTAAAATGGCGCAAAATATAAGCGTAGATTTAAAGGTAAGTTTTATAATAATAATAATTTTATGCATCATTGCATGAATCATATTTTAATAACTTGTTAAGTGTCATTTTGTTTAATTCTACTGATACTTACCTATTATAAAAATAAATAAAGTTAATTATAAATTATAATAAATAAGTTTCTTCAGATACTTGGATGATAGGTTTTAAATGAAATTTGGCACACAAATAAACTGGTCGCTTAGAATATCATTGTTCAATTCCTGGTCGAACCAACTAATCAGTGATATCGACTTCCGCAAAATAACATTTTATTCAGTAAAATATAGGTACACAAATAAATCATGTCATAGTTTTACCCTCCTTATTCATAAAAACTAAAATGTAGTAGAAACATATTTTAACAATTAAAGTGTTGTCACAGTCTTTCAAATTAAGAAATTAGCGCAAAAGAAAGAGACAACATTCCAATAGTTAAAACAGGTTTATAAGAGGTTTGACGTTTTCATGAATAAGGTGGTAAGACCTTATCCTATCTAATAGATTAATATGGGGGGGGGGGGGAAGGGATTGTTAGTAATGGAGACTGAGAATCCTATTGCTAGCAATATACCCAACCAGGTCGATCTCCTCGCGGTTCTCCCTGGAAACTATCACGGTTCATTCCTGATGAATTCATGGTGGGCTAACTGGCCTGTTTTCATTCTCATCTATCACCCTTCACTGGTGCCCCTCCGGTGTATACCGATAGCACCTGTGGGGTTACCATTCCATTATCATCCACTGAAAAAAAACTCCATAGACTGGGGGGAGGGGGAAGGGATTGCTAGTAATACGGACCTGATAAAGTATATTGCTATCAATATACTTTATCAGGACAACCTCCACATGGTCCCCCATGGAAACTATCGTGCTGAATTCCAGGTGTATTCATCACGATGGGCTAACTGACCTGCTCTTTCATGTTCACCTATCATCCCTCACTGGTGCCTCGGCATCGTATACCGATAGCGCAGGCGGGGTTACCATTCCTCTATCACCCATTAAAAAATAACTAAAGACTTAAAAAAAAAATAAAAAACGGTTCTGAGCCACCTGCATCCCTTCCTCCCTGCAATGCTTTTGAGGTTGTCACTTCATCTTATGGGGGGTCGTCCTACACTCCGTTTGCTCGTACAGGGTCTCTACTCAAGAGCCTGTCCTTCCTATCGGTTGTTGGTTCTTCGAGCTATGTGACCAGTTAATTGCCACTTTAGCTTGTTAATCCATACTACATGAGCCGTTAATTGGCCACTGCTGAACATAGGCTTCCCCCTATTGTGGTGGTTTGCCAGTAGTTGCCACGTTTGGCAGGTGAGTTGGCAACCGTAGTTTGTCTTTTAGTGATGTTTTGGGACGCTGCCGCCCATCCCTCGACTATTAGGGACTACTCACACTTATTCAGCATCATTCGCGTTTCTCTGAATAATTTTGGTCACACTTATACAGTTCTGCTTCTATCAGCGTCGCCGTAAGAATGAGAAAAGCCGTCATAGCGTGCTATCTCCGTTGAAATGTTCGTCTATTTCGTACGGCGTTGATTTCTATAGACAAAAGCTGAATAGAGCTGAATAAGTGTGAGTAGTCCCTTAAGCTCCCTTAGTCGTCTCTTACGACACCCACGGGAAAGGAAGGGGTGGCCTATTTTATGCTGGGCTTACACAGTACATTTTATTATATATATAAATAGAGCATCGAGCCTCAAAAACGGGTCAACATTTTGTCAGCTAATTGTCAAATTGGCTGACTCGTTTTTTCATCATCATTGTTTTTTCATTATCATTGTTCTATATACTTACGCACACAATCTTTCTTGACATTAGGTACGTCAAGATAGATTGTTTTATTGATTTAAGCGATTGTTGATTTCATTATTTAATAAATAAAATGAGTTTTTACGCATTAAAACATGTAAATATTATAAAACAAAATAAATATAGGAGTATAAAGGAAACACTTATAATTGTCACGCAAAATTGTATGAAAGAGTCCCGCTTTTCACAAAGCATTTGTATGGAGACACTCTATCTATATACATAATTTAAGATAGTAAACTTTTTGCAGAAAGGTATAATTTTCTCAATAGAATTTGTCTTAGGGAAAAGTTTGTACTTGTCAAAAAAAGATCCTGTGTCCTTCGTCTGCGCAGATGAAGGACGTTATTTGACTCGTTATTCCAGATTTTACGACAACGGACGTTTCTCCGCTAAAATTACTAATGTACATTTTAAATACACTTTACTAATGCAAATAAAAAAAAATTGTCTATGTACAAAATGTCCATCATATACGCAGTTTTTTATGGTGCTATTTCATTTGCTAATCTTAATCCCTGTTATCTGTAACTAATATTATAGATAGGTAAGTCTGTTTGTATGTTTGTTATCTTTTCGCGCATTAACGGCTTAATCAATTACAATGAAATTTTTATATACACGTGTTATATAGGACGAAGAAAACCATAAGATACTTTTATTATACCAGAATATATTAATAAAAATATATTAAATGCAATGAAAAATGAATATATTAAAAAATAAACTTGACTGGTGAACTATCTGTGTAACCACATTTTTTGTATGCCGTACAGGCTAAACATGTCGAACGATATTATATTGTCAACATCTGCATGTATTTATACGCATGTTTTACAAACAAAAAAATCTTGAATCTTGAAATGATTATATTTTTATTAATATATTCTGGTCACGTGGCCGATGTCTGAGGTTTTTACCAGAGGGAGACTGAACAAAAGTCCATTGCTTGGTTACCTCTGTCCCATTCGTGTTTCTACCGTGAAGCAGTTGTGTTTGCATGGCTGTTGAATTTACAGGGTACAGAGGAATAACACCTGAGTCCTGAGGAATGGCAACGCATGGGGGGTATCATGGGCGAAACAGTATGTGTGTGTACTGTTATGTCCATGGTACTGCTCATGTTTATAGGAGACGGTTACCACTTTCCATCAGGTGGGCCGTCAGCTTGTTTGCCATTCTAAGTCGTATAAAAAACAGCTAATATGATATAAATATTAGTTTGTAAGAATGTATGCTAACTTTCCTACGTGGTCCCAGCATAGAATAGGCCACCCCTTCCTTATTCGTAGTTGTCGTAAGAGGCTACTAAGGGAGGGCGAGGGATGGGCAGCAGCGTCCTTCTTAAAACATCTCCAAAGTTTAACTGCGGTTTCCAATCCGCTTGCAAACCGTGGCAACTATGGGCAAAACCTTCCAAGGGGGATCCTTGTGTTCAGCAGTGGAAAGTCAAGGTCTGCTTGAATAATAATAGATGTATTTATTTGTTATGATGAGAATGATGCAAACTTTCAAGGATGATGCGTCTGCAGTTGTTCCGATGGTGCCTGAAATGGTCAGTATCAAACATCCTCTCGAGCGACCGTGGAGCATCTGGTATAATTCTAATGATAAAAAGAATTGGGAGGATTGTCTTATAGAACTCACTACGTTTGACACCGTGGAAGACTATTGGTGGTGAGTTAATATTTGAAATAGCAAACAAGTTTATGGCTCATGTGATAGAATGTATTTAGTATGTTTTATATGGGTGATAATGGAATGGTAACCCCGCCTACGCTATCGGTATACATTGGCGGGGTAACAGTGAGAGGTGGTATTTTGTCATTCGTCACGATGGGCTAACTGACCTGCTTCAGGGGGAAAGGGATTGTTAGTAACGGAGACTGAGAATCCCATTGCTAGCAATATATCCAACCAGGTCGACCTCCTCGCGGTTTTCCCTGGAAACTATCATGGTTAATTCCTGATGAATTTATCATGATGGGCTAACTGGCCTGTTTTCATTCTCATCTATCACCCTTCACTGGTGCTCCGCCAGCGTATCCCGTTAGCGCAGGCGGGGTTACCATACCATTTTCACCCATCAAAAAAAAACTGACCTGCTTCATCCTCACCTATTACCTCTCACTCGTACCCCGCCAGTGTATACCGATAGCGCAGGCGGAGTTACCATGCCATTTTCACCCATTAAAAAAAAGATGGAATGCACTTGCATCCCTCTATCGGGAATAAAGTACTTGAAGCGTTTGAATAAAAGCTTAGAGCATGTCGGTTGCTATTCCAATTTGTACATATATGTATAATTTATATTTTATTCGTTAATAATGTACCGCGCAGGTGTAGATGACCTTGACCTTGATGACCTTCCTGAATGTAATCTTTGCGGCGCCCATGGTATCCTACATGTGTTCCCATTATATTTTAATAGCATTATTTATACTCATACCATTTATAAGTTATTTTTATTTATACCTTTTATAACTGTATACCTGGTGGACTTCGGGGCATTTGTTCGCATTGCTATCCACTGTTATTGTGGTGAATTAGTTATTAGAGTTAGTCAACGTGTTAGGGGGTGAGACTACCACTGTCTCTTCGAATAATCCAGTTAACGATCTTTTTCGTGATCTCTTCGGTCAGTTGGTAATTTAAATACACACACATTGTCTTTGATGTTGGTTAATGAAATTCGAACTCACGAACTTTGGAGTCTGCTAGTCGGTGCCTAAGCTTCGACACGATCCTCGCAGTGGGTCTATATCATTATTTATATATTGTTATCTTTATAAAAGAAAAGATGTTTATTTTTTTTTATACTGGAATGGAATGAGACACCAGAGGGAGACTTTGTACAAAAGTCTTGTTTCAACAGTGAAGCAGTTGTGTTTGCATGGCTGTGTTTCGGTTTGAAGGGTGGGATATGGAGTGAATTTACTGGGTACAGAGGAATAACACCTGAGTCCTCAGGAATGGCAACGCATTGGGGGTATCATGGGCGAAACAGTATACTCTGTTATGTCCATGGTACTGCTCATGTCTATAGGCGACTGTTACCACTTTCCATCAGGTGGGCCGTCAGCTTGTTTGCTATTCTAAGTTGTATAAAAAAAAAGACTTCTGATTCTTACTACCTGATGATAAGTAATAATGAAATCCATCTATGTGAGTGTATTATTAGATTATACATTTATATTAATTAAATAAAATTACACGATTGGAAAGAAGTACCATCTTTAAACTTCTCTATAACTATGTGTTAGTCTATGCTAAATTACAAACCATAGATTAATATAGTTTTCTAAAGGGTGTCATACACTATCACTTATAATCTATTACAGTGAGTATGGGCTGCAGGTTCAGCGCGAGATTGCAACTAACCTGCGGCCCATCCTATGCCGCCTTATATAAACACTTTATCACATTTCTCTTTAACGAATCCAAGTTATACTTGATAGAAAACACAGATCCCGGAGTTTGATTTGTTTAGATGTTTGTTACTCAATCACGCTCTAACGACGGAATGGATTCGAATGAAATTTGGTACATTAGTTATATTCTAACTTAACACATATGTAGAATACTTCATTATAATGAGCCACGCGAGCGGAGCTGCAGGAAATAGTAAATATATAAGTGTACCCTCACTTAGTCATGTTTATTTAATCATTGTGAGTATTCCTTATTTTATTAAATAAATACTTAAATAAAATTGTGTTTACAGCCTTTATCACCATATGTTGCTACCATCAGAACTCCGTCAAGGTCAAGATTATGCAGTATTTAAACAAGGCGTCCGCCCTATGTGGGAAGACTCGAATAACGTATCCGGCGGTCGTTGGGTCATTATGGCTGAAAATTTGCACCATTTAAACGCCATTTGGTTAGATATTGTAAGTTTCACTTTTAATTTACAAGAAAAAAAAATATATATATAATAGAATATTACATAAATTTAAGTAACAATACTTAATTTTTTTTTTATACAACACGCATGCGAACGGCAAACGAGCATGCGGTTTACCTGATGGTAAGTGACTACCGCCGCCCATGTATTTATGTAATATTCTATTATTATTTTACCTACAAAGATATAAAAAGTAATGTATTATAAAAGTAATCTCAGTAACCTATCTAGTAAAAATTACATAAATTTGTGTATTTTCTAGGTTCTCCTTTTGATTGGGGAAAATTTTGAAAATATGGATATGATTTCTGGTGTTATAGTTAATGTCAGATTTCGAAGTAAAGTCGGTAAGTAAAATCCAATGTACAGGCGAAATAAAATAATTAGTATTCTTTTACGGGAGTGTTCTAACAGTGAAATTACATATTTTTCTCAAAGAAACGCGAAGTGTAGAACGATGAAAAAGTTTGAGCCCCCTCCCATATTGACAGTGCGTCCAGTTGTCGAGTTTGTATGGGACTTCTAAAACTATTTGTCAGTAAAAGAATACTAACGATTTTTACTGCACCTTGTATAAATAAATAGATTGAACTGTTAGTTAGCTTTATAAAGTAGTCGCCTTTTAATTTAATATTATTCTTTTCAGTCATTTGGACAACAAATAAGTCGAGGGAGGAAAACATTAAAATTGCTAAGAAAGTGAAAAATACTATCGCAATTCGTCGAAAGTTCGATTTTCAAGCACACAATGCTTCAAAAATATTGTTCAGTTTGTAGTTGCTTGTTTCATAAACAATTGTTAGTGTTTTAGCTGTGTTTTGCTTTCTTTTAAATATTTTAAATAAAAGACATTGACAGCTAGAAAAAGAGTGATTTTTATTTTTTATTAAATTCAAATTAGTATGAGTAACAAAAAAGTTTGCATGTGTTAACAACAATGAAGTCTTCGGATTGAAATGAAGTCTCATAAGGTACGTATTGATAAGTGATAAGAGATAACGCACTTATCCAACTGAGTCATGGAAAACGCTACCATAACGTCAAAGAAGTATAGTCGTGAAATTGCTAATCATTACCATTTTCAGCGAGTCTCTTCACTTCTTGATACGATACGACACCAATTTTTTCCTTACTCTGCTTTATGTAACTATGCCTTGGTCTTCCCCTTCGCCTTCTTCTTTCTATCTTACCTTTTATTATTATGTTCATAAGTTCGTCATGTCGTATCAAGTGTCCCAATATTTTCCCCTTCTGACCTCAATAGTTTTTATAATTTATTTCTTTTGCTTAACCCTAAGTAGGACCTCCTCTAATTTGGTCTTTCCATTTAATTTTCTGTATCCTTCTGCAGAAAAATATTTCAAAAGCTTTAAATTTATGTATAAAGGTATAAATGAGATATAATTTCCGAGATATTCTTGATAGGAGACGAAAGTTGGATAATAAATAAAGTACAAACTCAGTTTGCATTCGTAATATTAATAGAAAATAATGATATCAATTATGTATCAATAATATAAACTTTATTGATAAAATTAAACATTAAAATATTATAATAATATGAAGACGAAAATTTTTATAATAATTATAATAAGGTGCAGGTTCGTGAATTCGTCTGATTTCTTATTTCTGTCTCTACAGTTTCTTCAAGCTTATGGATTGTTTGTTCAGTGCCTTCGATTCCTTTGTGAACGTTCTCTGAAAGTTGATTATTTCAGTTATTAGCACTTAGTATGAATAATGGCACGTTACAACTAAAGTAATATTAAACATGCATTGCAAATTATAAATATTTTTGGATTTTTCGTCAGCATATATCTCTACTTCTTTAGTCACAGAGTAATAAAAACTGAAAATACGAGTATGATTAATTGCAAATTTGTAAATAACACTAATATAATTAAATAATTAATTTGTAAAGTATCTAAAACTACTTATATGAGTAATAACTATTGTAAGTTATACTGTATTGTAATAAGTTATGCCTCCTTTACTCACGTTTGAAATTCAAGGATGTTCGACTAGTTTCAAATTCAATAGGAGTTTCAACTCGACCGTACTAACGCAGCGACATACAGAGCACTGATTAAGCAGTTCTGCTCGCGACATAGCTGTTAATCACACTAATAGCTCCTATCAAATTCGAAACTATACATATGCATCGTTATAAGCATCGGCATGAGTAAAGCCAACATAAACGGTTACAATGCTTATATAAGAATCAAACTTACCTACAACATTTTCTTCGATAACCTTTCCTTTACTCATGCAAGAGTTTTCTTTATCTCTTATAGATTGAAATATTCGTGCGAAGCGACCTTTCTTAACTACCACATCGTTTTCTTCATTATTCCCGGATTCATCGTTATCATCAATTGCATCTTCACTTCTTACAATAGGCATCACAGCTTGAGTTTTTGCTGTTTTACCAGCTTGAGGGCTAGATTTGTCAGAGCCACAAGGTATAGTTTCATTCTCCGATTCTCCACCCTCACTTTTTTGGCCATCGTCGCTGTGTTTACTTAAAACAGGACTCATTTGAGATATATCCGGCACATGAAGTAAATCTTGTAGTATCGGCGTTTTCGGGGGAGGAGAATTAGCTATTTCAGCTACTTTATCTGGAATTTCAAGTACTTTTTTTTCAACGTGATGGATATCGGGTATAACGGCAGCTACTTTTTTTACAACATTTTCCACTACTTCTACTTTTTCATCTACCTTATGTGATATATCTTTAACAGACTCTTCAATTTTTTCTTCAGTTCTTTCGACCATTGTATCCATAGTTTCGATTATATCCATAGATTTGCTTTCTTCCATCACAGACGATTCAATTTCATCTGTTTTTATGTCTGGGACTTCGTGAGTGCTTGCATTGTCAATTTCTAAATCATTTATGTTTACTATATGAGATCCACTCACATTAGCTTCTAATGAATCTATCGACCCCGTTTCTTCATGTGTATTTCCATTAACGTTGTCCGGATTGACATGCTCATTGATGTTTGAATCGGTGACGTCTCCAGTTATTTGCGTATCTTCAGGTTTGTTCATTACTGGTACTTTTTGCAACGGTGGCAGTTCAGTTAAGGATATCTGTCTAGTTTCCTCGTTGATTATGTTAAAATCGTTATTGGTAAAGTCAGCGTTGGAGCCTTTAGTAGCCGTTAGAAGAGTGTGGCACCCACCGCAGGCGACATTGTCTACAACGAATCCATTCATAGCTGTGACCCGCTTCGGCGAGTATTGATTAGGGGTAGCCTCATTTGAATTGTCGGTGCCGTCGATTTCCTCCAAACACAGTTTATTATGCCTCGATTCACCACAGGTGTAGAGTAATCCGTTATCTGCAATATTTAAATAGACATAATATACGAGTATAGTCAACGAGTGAAACTTTAATACTGAATAAATGACAAATGACGATCACTCGGTCATTATCGAAGCAATTTATTTATGTTCACATGACAAAGGATATACGAATAATGCGTATCATATTATGAAATCGAACACGTACAAGGGCATGCAACAAAAATAAATGTCCGTTAGTGGACTAGGCAGTTAATATAGGTGTAAAGCCTGAAAAGGGTAGGCTAGCTCTTTAGTGTATACCGCATTGTCATTTCCACAATGGCCACGATATTTATGACGTATGAAAATTGAATATCAATATAATATTACTATTTCATTCGGTTTGCTATTTCAATTAAATTACATAAATCCTTTTTAATACATAATTTTATATTTTGAAATAAACGTAATCGTCACAGGACAAGAATCAATGTCTTAATTAATCAGTACTTATTATAAGTATATCACGTTTAATAGTTACTTATGTACCATTAAGGTAGGTAGGTATTTAATATATAAAAAATAAAACATCCATAAATTTGTCTTGATTCATTGTTCTTACTAAAGAAATAAATAAATACCTACTGATTTAATTACTGCGACGACAAGTTACTTTTAACCGTTTCCTTGTCTATTAAATAGATTAAATCACTGATTAAATCAGTGATCATTAATAACGGGTAAATTAGGTTAGTACAAAGTTACTCACAGTGTATCTTTTAAACGGTTTTATTTATTTATATAATTGAAAAACAAGCTGACGACTGACGTAAAGAAAAATTTAATATACCTTGAATTATATACTTTGAATTTACTACGTGGCAGGGCCGTAGACCGTCGATAGACCCATGTTTAAAGTAGGGCAAAAGAACTTTTTAGTAGAGTAGAAATCATAATTAAGTGACTTCGAAAAAGCGAATCTTTCTAATTTTCTAGAGGCCTTTTATTTTAAGGTAGGGCATTGGGCTCTTTTAAGGTAGGGCGTTGCCCCTCAATGCATTATAATTAAATGCATGTATCGGTATTTTACTCTGCTAATTTATAATTACTTACCTGTAACAAAAGCCGTGTGCATCGCTCCACAAGCAACAAGTTTCAGTTGATATCCTTCGAACATCGTTTCCATATCGATTTCAGTGGGTTCGGATACATTTACAACATCCTTGGGCATCCCCAGCTGCCCCCTCTCGTTCGAGCCGAACGCTAAGATTTTAGACTCGTCCATAGACAAGAGGAACGTATGGGACGCTCCACAGCATGCGCTTTTTATTGGTATATTTATTGGTAATACTTCGGGAACGTAGATGGTTGTAGCAGCATTTGGTACACCCAGTTTCATATTTTCATTGTCGCCAGTCACAAACACCGCGCCTTGTTCTATAAAAATATAATAGGGTTATATAAGCAAAAGCCTGATTATATAACTGATATGTTGAACATTCCCCTTGTGAGGTTTTACTAGTAGTTACCACGCTTGGCAGGCGGATTGGCAACTGCGGTTAGGCTTTAGAGATGCTTTTAGAGGAACGCTGCTGCCCATCCCTCGCCCTCTCTTAGTCTCTTACGATACCCACGGGAAAGGAAGAGTTGGCTCATTCTATGCCAGGACTACACGGTAATTGTTTGTTTATTTATTTATAATGAAATATATATATTAAAAAAATTTAAAAATATTTTTTAAGTATAGGAAGGTACTAAATATTCTATCTAAATAAAGCTTTTAATTGATTATCTTTGGAGTTTTCTTTTACTTCTAGTACATTACTAATATTATAAAATTGAAAATTTTACATAAAATGTTTAGTTCTTTGTTAATTGAGTCTGCTGAAATTACTGAATGCATTTTATTGAAATTTAATACATAGATACAGTACAATTATCCAAGATCAACACGTATGATTTTTTTTTATTTTAATTTACGCAGGTAAAGTAGTCGCCGCGAGTAGCAGCTAGCGTCATAATAATGGAATAAAAAAATATTGTTTCCTTTTTTCGTATTAAATGGCTAGATTCAATTCGTTATTTTTATCTAGATTATAGTGAATATTATGTTCTACTGTAGTATAATACAGGTTATAGGTAAGTGCTTATTCAATATTTGAAACTAGGGTTTCAGATTATTTTTACTACGAATACATATACCTAACTGTAGTATGAATACCGGGGGTAAAGAGATTGTTAGCAATGGACTTTGACAGCCCCATTGCTGGCAATATACCCTATTAGGTCGATCTCCACGTGGTTCCCCCTGGAAACTATCCTGAATAATTCTTGTTGATATCGTCACGATGGGCTAACTGACCTGCTTCATGCTCACCTATCATCCTTCACTGGTGCCCCGCCGGTATATACCGATAGTGCGGGTGGGGTTACCATTCCATTATCACTCATTAAAAAAAAACTGCTTGATGGTTTATGTCTAGAGGTAATAAATAAATATTTTAAGAGGTCTTAGTCGCCTTTTACGACATCCACGAGAATGTAAGGGGTGGCCTATTCTATGCCGGGACCACAAGGAGTCACTAGTCATTTATTAAAAAAAAAAAACAATGTGCATTGTGTCTAAAATTGTATATATATATATATATATATATAAAATACTATTATACATTTTTATAATTAATAAAGTCAAGTTTACACTTTACAATATATACGTCAGTTTAGATCAAATCGTTTATTAAATGCATTATTATTAAGCATTAATTGGTTTTTATCATTGCAGTATTTACGTTGTCAGTCATTTGAAAATTTTATTTTTATAATTTTTGTTTATTTAAAGATTGTTTGTCGTATGAGAATACATCATAATCGAAAACATAGTTTTTAATGTAACATTAATATAATGCTATTGTAAATACTAAGTAGAATTTATTATTATTTTATATATAAATATAGAATAATTTACACAATAGTGCAAACTTTGAATATATAGATCCTTTATTACCAACAACAATAAAAGATAATAATTACAGTAATAATAAAGAGAAAAAAAAACAGTACATTTTGCTGGTAATAGAAGCCGCCTTAGCTGAATTAAACAATTTTAACGTATGGCGATGTAATGGTGAGACGCTGCGACGTAAGTAACGTATTTACTCTTAAGAATTGAAGTCGATTTCAATTAGGCATATACATATATAAATAAAAAATAAAATGCGAATTAAATTAATCTTGTTCGTTGCACCATAACTGTTAAATTTCTTACTTTGATTTCCATGAGACTGGCTTTTCTTAGTTTTTTTTTTTATGGATAATGTAATGGTAATCCTGTCAGCGCTAACGGTATACGCTGGCGAGGCACCAGTGAGGGATAATAGATGAAAATGAAAAGGCAGGCCAGTTAGCCCATCGTGTAATTAATTCATTTGGAATTCAGCACGACAGTTTTCAAGGGGAGCCAAGGAGTCGAAATGTATATTACTAGCAATGGGCAGTACTATACTATTACTAATAACCTTGCTTTGCCTAGTGTGGGGTCATAGCTATATTGTACCATAGGCTAATTTTGTACAAGGAAATAAAGTAATTCCTAATTTACATGCAGGTGGTGTAAGATTATGTTCTGTAATGAAATATGAGGAAGGTTTATGTTTAGTTTTTTTTTATACAATTTAGAATGGCAAACAAGCTGACGGCCCACCTGATGGAAAGTGGTAATCAGTTGCCTATAGACATGAGCAGTACCATGGACATAACAGAGTATACTGTTTCTCCCATGATACCCCCCATGCGTTGCTAATCCTGAGAACTCAGGTGTTATTCCTCTGTACCCTGTAAATTCACGCCATATCCCATCCTTCAAACCGAAACACAGCCATGCAAACACAATTGCTTCACGGTTGAAACACGAATGGGACAGGGGTATCCAAGCAATCGACTTTTGTAAAGTCTTCCTTTGTAATGATTATGTATATTGAACTTACCAGTAATGAAGACCGTGTGGTAATATCCACACTCCACAAAAGCGATCTTCTCCATGAATTTTAGTTCGGTGAATTTGACACTTGACCTCGTGTCTTCACCGAGCCCGAGCTGCCCCTCGGAGTTGGAGCCGCACATGAATACGCGACCCTCGTCTACGACACAACCAGAAATTATTAATAGATTCGTAAATGCATGTGAGAAAGCTAGTATAGGATGTATGACGATAATAATTGTGTGATTATTAAGTAAAATTATTTAATTAATGTAACAAATTAAATAAACTCACATGAGAAATATAAAATTAATACATATAATGGTATAATTTTTTACTATTTTTTTTGACATGGTTAATTTTTTTATATATTTTTTTTTCTTATATATTTCAAATTTGTATACCACGATAGATGGAATTGATCATAGAGGACTTATCTTGTTTTACCATTCATTGTTACCTATGTATTACAATTTAAATAATTAAATAAATACTTTTTATTCAGGGCTTTGTTACATTTCATTTACATTCATTCATTTACAAAGAAAACTGACTTCAATTGCGACAAAATCAGTTATTTTGATTTAATAAAAATACTGTCCCAATTTTGATAAAGTTTCTATGCAACCAATCTGTAAGTATATCCTTTCAATTAAAAAAAAGAATTCTTCAATTCAGTTTTATAACTGACGGAGTTGGGGGGAAAGGGGTTGTTAGCAATGGAGTTTGACAGCCCCATTGCTAGCAATATACCCTATCAGGTCGACGTCCACGTGGTCCCCCTGGAAATCATCGTGAACAATTCTTATTGAATTCGTCACGATGGGCTAACTGACCTGCTTCATCCTCATCTATCATCCTTCACTGGTGCCCCGCCGGTGTATACCGTTAGCGCAGGTAGGGTTACTATTCTATTTTCACCCATCAAAAACAAAAACTTGCTATTAGGTATAGAAGTTAGTATATTGTATGATTATTTAATACAATGTGTTGACAGTCCTTTAATCCCAAAGGACCAGGGGGAACCACGAGGAGGTTGACCTGGTAATATACCCAATATTGCTAGCAATGGAAATCTTAGTCTCCATCACTAGCAATCCCTTTCCCCCTACTTAATAGCAAGTTAATAGGCAAGTTAGTTGATTTTATATAAAGCAAAGATCTTCCTCTACGATCGGCTCTATCGATCGTGTGCTAAATTGCGTCATTCGTCAACAACTTTTTATGGCACAATAGTCTTCTAAACCTCATTCGTGTACACATACCAGTGAGAATAGCAGTGTGATTGCTCCCTGCTGACACCTGACGTATCGGTTTAGGATCCCCTTCGAGCTCCACGAACTGAGGTACTGTGTGATGCTCCATATCGCCAGTACCTAGTTGCCCTTCATCATTGCAGCCTACTGAGTATATCGCATTCGAATCTGTTTTGTATAAAAACAGAAGATGTAGTTAGTTCTCTTAAGTGAGGGTAAATAACTGCAGGACTAGGTATTAATAAGTTTTATTATAGAAGGAATTTGGGTTTGGGTATGTTAAGAAACGAAAGGTATGTTTTGAAGAAAGTATAAAATATGAATAGCTAAAGTATTGCAGGTAAAATAACTGAAAGGAGGAAATAATTAATAGTTCTTGATCTGAGTAAGCTCAGGTAAGACAGTGATCAGTTAAGAATCATTGAGAGGGAAATCAAATAATGGAATAAGAGGCAATGACGATAGATATTATAGAAAGCCAGTACTCGTATAATTTATTGGAATCATTATGATTATTCTTAATACTGCAGGTACTCTACATATCTATAGTTACTGTAGCTGTACTAAGTTTAGTCTAAGTGTCCCCTGTCGAAATAGATAAGACAGCAAAACCTATTTAGATGAGTTGTACGAAATTAAAGGAATAAGAATTTATGATTTTTGTAAAAATATCGTTAAGAATAATAAGTATCATCATCATCATCATCATATCAGCCTTTAACTGTTCATCTGCTAAACACGAGCCTCTTGGGGATTTTGCCAATAGTTGGCACGTTTGGCAGGCGGATTGGGCAGTTAGCCTTTGTAGATGTTTTAAGAGGGACGCTGCTGCCCGTCCCTCGCTCTCCTTTATTCGCCTCGGGGAAGGAAGGGGTAGCCTATTCCATCCCGAGACCACACGACAAATAAATAATATGTATACCAGTGACGAATACGGTGTGCGCTCGTCCGCATGCGACGAACATAGCTCTGTGCGGCTTGAGCCACTTCACGCAGCTGGGTCTCGTCACCTCGTCTTTATGTCCCAGGCCGAGCTGGCCCCACGCATTGCCGCCGAATACGAACACTCGTCCATTATCTGTAATGATGAGCTGCTGTAAGTATAAAAATCAAATAGGTAATTTTTTAGAATGAAATATATATTGCAGAACAGCATCATAGATTCTGCTATTCCAGAGGACTAAGATGCCTTTATATCCTATAATTTGATTGCCATGTCCTACTCTTCAAACAGCTATGCCAGCGCAGCTGCTTCAGGACAGTATTACCTGTGGGACAAGGGTACCCATGCAGACGACTTTTGTACAATCTCCTCTGGTTGATCCAAAAAATAAAACTTCAATGTTCAACAATTAATCCCACTTGACAGGGTTTTACTGAGCGATTTCTATTGATAACGGTCATGCAAATATATTAAGGTCGAATTGAACTATTCATTTTTGAAAGTTATAAAATGTTATGCATCCATTTTAATTTTTTTTTATACCAATGTAATGGTAAACAAGTATACAGCCCACCTGATGGTAAGCAGTTATCGTAGCCACCTGATGGTAAGCGTTATGAACGCCTGCAATACCAGGGGCATGACGAGCATTTAAAAGCACGCTGTTCTAATTATTTCCACATGTTTCTTACAACTTTATATCAATTTCACATCAGCCGTTAACTGTCCACTGCTGCACATTGGCCTCTTCTATAAGAAGGGATTAGCTAGTAGTTTTTTTTCAGGGTTAAAATGGTATGGTAACCTCGCCTGCGCTAACGGGATACGCTGGTGGAGCACCAGTAAAGGGAAAACAGGCCAGTTAGCCCATCATGATGGATTCATCATGAATTAACCATGATAATTTCCAGGGAGAACCGCGAGGAGGTCGACCTGGTTGGGTATATTGCTAGCAATGGGATTCTCAGTCTCCATTACTAACAGTCCCTTTGCCCACCCTTTGGTAGTAGTTGCAACGTTTGGCAGGCGGCTTAGCAATTGCAGTTAGATTTTGGTGCTGTTTTAAAAGAGATGCTGTTGCTTATCTCTCAACTATTGAGCTCCTTTAGTCACCTCTTACGACACCCACAGGAAAGGAAGGGGTGGTCCATTCTATACCGGGACCACACGTTGAGGCACGGCAATTATATCAGTTTATTGTAATGATATTACAAAAACGATAGGATTACATACGGCATATAACAGCACTGTGTTCGTCGCCACACGATATGGCGACCACGGGATCATTCTTGATAAAGAAGTGGCTGGGCTCGTTGTCGGCGAAGTGCGACTTGCCGAATGTGAACACTGCACCCGTCTCTGTGTAATAAAAATATTTTTTAATTGGTTTAGGTAATATATATTACCTAATATCTATATATTTTAGTTACAATATTTATATATTGGATTATGCACATTATATGGCGATAAAATAGCAAAATGTATATAGATGTATGAAGGCGCTTTTAATTCTCCATTAACAATAAACGTATGTAAACAAAACTGTACATGACTATCGGTTATAATATTCATAAACGTTCACGTGATCTTTAGGCTTCTCTACTCTATAAAAAGGCACCTGATCAGAGTAAAAATTGTATGCTACATCTTCTATTTATGAGGAGACTCGACTTCAATAACGGAACATCCATAGATTGCTATAATAAATATAAAATAGTTCTCAAAAAGTTAGGTACAAAAACGTTTTAGCCAAACGTTTTTGTAGATTGTAGATGTGATCTTATAACTTGAAAGCATAGCATAATTACTATTGTAACTTGAGGTATTTCATGTGCGTGATGTCAGTCTTCCAAGAATACCTACTTGTAATACTAACAATCAACTTTGTTCACGAAAATCGCCAACATGACGTCAGCAAGGGCCAAGGACCTAAATTATATACTTTCACATAAATTGAAGGAGATTAACACGCCTACCAAAGAAAAAAGTACGACCTTGTCTCAAGGTTTTAACTTCATTCTGTCAGCCTTTATTTCGAAGAGAAGATTGATATCATGTCTGAAATTAATTGTTTTTGTTTGCGTGAGTGCGAAGGTGATGTGACCACTTGGTGAAACTTAGGTACGTAATTACCTTTGAGAGAGTCCATAGCCCAATTAGAATATCTACAGTTGGTTTCAATTGAACTTAAAAAGTAAACCATTGTTTTTGGAATTATCACCGAAACATCTCCAAAAATGGTCTAGAAGACATTGTTTAACGATAAGGACGCCTTTTGTATGTCTTTGCATTAAAATTGTATTATACTGTATTTAATATTTTTTTAACTTGCGCAATGAAGTGTAAAATAATATTCCTTTAAATGAAACTAAATACATTGGAATATTCAGCCAAATAATCAATATTTGTTTTGTTCTTCTAATGGATATCAGCAGACTATCTATGGTGGGGTCAATTATTTGTTTGTTTACTTTGTTCTATTGAAATAGACTGTGTAACTCCGGTCTCTCTCAATTCGATATTGCCTACATACAATTAAGTTTATCAAGTGGTTACATCGCCTCCCCACTACCCCAAATATATATATAGTAGGCACATATTGAATTCGAAATGAGTATAAAACGACTTCTAAGAGGACTAGGCTTTCATTAAATTTATTTTTGATAATTCTTATTGCAATTGTTAGTTCACACGACGTATTTATTATGCTCAAGGTCACAGTTTTTGCACGGATAGATAGAACTTTTGAAAATAATACAAATAAAGTGTAACGAGCAGGGTTTCACCTATATTTAAAAATGTTTGTAACATTTATTTTGAAATAAACTTATTTTGAAATAAAAATAAATAATAAACTTATAATAACAAATAGTCCAATGCCATGAGTACTTAATAAATATCTACAACGAGTAACACATTGATATCGAAGCTTCTTATAAGTGAAAGAATTTTTAAAAACGGGTGAGTTTTTCAATAATATTTTTTTTGTGTTTATTCAATATAAATAAATAATAAAGTCTTTCCTTTTTTATAATATAAGTATAGACAAACCTTTTCGGAAAAAAAGAATTAATAAGTTCACAAGTGGCATAATAATCTATTCCATTTTCAGATAAACGAAAGAATATATAAACTCTGTGATGCAATGGTGGGTATGTTGCTTAGCGCTAATGAGGTCCCGGGTTCGATTCTTGTTGGGACCAACTTAGGAAACGAACTTTTCTGAATTGTTTCGGATTTAGGTGTTCTGGGTTTTGTTTGTTGCCTATTTTCTCATAACACAGATTATAGGCTAGTTTAAAGGCCAGGCAAATGTAGTGATTGTGTAACAATTGAAAACAAAAAAAGAAAAGGCAAAAAATTGATCATTGTTGGATCAAATTTCTTCGTAAACTAAATACGTGCGTAGTTTAGAAACAATAACGAATTTTTCTAGTAGAACTTCAAACGTATTTTGTAGCTTTTTTAAAGGCATTTTGTAAATAGAAAGTTTACATATCTAATTATTATAGTATGATTGATTGTTCCTATTCTCGTACTAGGCTAAGGTACGGTGTGCATGAGCCATTGTAAATTTTTTATGGGTGTTAATTTTTAATCTGTACCTGTAACAGTTGGTACATCTGATGTTTCCGTTGAGGGGTGCACGTATGTCATATTTACTTGAATTTACACGTTCTGATAACTTAGACAGGTACTAATTATATGTCTTGTTTTTATGCAACTTAGAATGGCAAACAAGCTGACGGCCCACCTGATGGAAAGTGGTAACTGTCGCCTATAGACATGTGCAGTACCATGGACATAACAGAGTATACTGTTTCGCCCATGATACCCTCCATGCGTTGCCATTCCTGAGGACTCAGATGTTATTCGTGCCTGACGTATCCTTGGTAATAAACTATTCTTTTCATCTATCATCAATCTATCATGGTTGTATTTTAAAGGTATTTTTTAAAATTTTCTTTTTCTGTCACGCGAATTATTATAATACAAGATTTTCTTAATTTGTCATTAAAAAAACTACTTATTTATTGTGGAAAATTTAATAATTTTAAGCCTTAGTGTTAATGGCGACAAAAATTCGAATTTTCAGTAAATATATGGATACTTTAATGTAGTGTTTTTTTTTAATAGGGTATTATGTACCCTAGACAGTTACCGTATAGTTATAGGTACCTACACAGGTCAGTGGCTGGCATGCAATTCTGACGTTAGCGTGTTGCGTGGCATATTTGTATGTATACAATATGCTAATCATACGTCCAATTAGCGGTCGAACACATATGTAGTATTTTATATTGCACCAGATTGATTTGATAAAGAATTTACACGATATTAGATCTTATCTGTTAAGTTTTTAAAGCTATTTGGTAAAGTTCATACTGTTTATATGGTTTCTGATACTAAGAAGAACTAAGTATGCATGTATGAAATGTGTGTTTAGATGAATGTGTTTTAACATTTATAAATAGGTAATATTTTTATACAATACTATCTACTATGAGGTAGACAGAGTAGATAATGTAGTTATAAAAAATAATATTATAATAAATATATTTTAGTCCCCAAAATACAGCTCTGGCTTAGTTTGGGGACTGACAGTAATGCAGAATTTTTTCCCGTTCAATATAAATTGTAAAAATTATAAATTGTATTCTTTATGCAACTGTATCTAACTTGCATTATCTAATTGACATTATAATTTTTTATGTCTGTGGTGCAATAAAGAATAATTATTATTATTAATTATAATAATAAAATTCAAAACGTTTGACATTACATACCGCCTCCGTAAAATGATGTATCTAGATTCCTATCGGGCACAATGATTTTGGATACGTTTGTTTTTATTGTAATATTATATTTAATTATCATGATTTCACGTATATTGATTTCACGAACAATGAATACAATTCTAAAATTGTAAAACACATACATGCAATTAGAAGTCGTACATGAATAAAACAAATCACATATATTATAAAATATAGCTTACAAATTATAAAAAAAAAATGTTTTTTTTTTACAATTGTAGTCATTAATCAAACCGGTATTAAAAATCTTTACGTCAACACTGCTAGCGGTTACAGAATCCTTATATATTATGGCACTAGTATTGGAGAGCACTTCACCTGGTATGTCATCAGTCATGTTGCCGGGTACAGTGCGATGTAGCGTGTAGTGTTTACTGCATGGCCACGGATCGACCGGCCGGCCGCGGGGCGCGCACTGACCACTGCCCGCCACGTGCCACCCCAGCTTTTAAAACCACCATTGCTGGCCACGAAGACGTAGAAGAGCTGCTGGAAAAGACTTGCGTAGATTTACTACGAGCGTAGGCGTAGTTGATGTTAGGACGTTCGCCTAGAGGTGAAGGTATTGACTCATCATATTTATTTTTTTCATTTTGTTCTATAAGTGACACAGCGTCTTTGAATCGATTTGAATTTTATTTTATTAGTGAAAAGTGTAAGGATGCAGGACATGTAGTTCTAGACTCATTATATATATATATATATATATATATATATATATATATATATATATATATATATATATATATATATATATTCAGTAACATCATGAAAATCAGTGCTTTGCTTTTAAGCAAAACTATCACTGAGCTGTTGCCTTTTTGGGTCACTGCGACACACTTGGTGAAAACATATCTCCAATATTCATCCTTTGTTTTATATTTGAAAAAATGTAAATAATCAGATTGTATAAATTCATTTATTAATTTACGTGTGTCATAAATGGCTCAAATAAAGTGTTTATCTATCTATCTATCTATCTATCTAACTGTATTAAAAAACGGAAGGACTTTACTTTTAAAATACAGATCATACCTAGTTCAGAAGGTAGGGTAGCTCAGATTTATAGCATACATCTATGTTAGAAATATGTAAAGATTATTAAAATTATATTTTTTTTTAAATATATATTATAAAAAAAGTGCCTGAAACTGGCATGTATGGAGTCGAATTATTAAGTGAATGATGTATGAAAGAAGATACTTGTAAGGGACTAAGGGAAAGAAGATACTTGTATTATAAATATAGATAACTATAAACTTTAGGGACCCATCGTGGGTTGTCTTTTTTTCAGATGATCTAAAAATCAGTGGGAAATGACTCGATGAAAAAGTAGTGATCAGCAAAGATGGAAGACATTTAGACATTGATGTATCTTGGCAAACGAAAAAAAAGGATCTTAATATGCATAAAATTTTCATGAAAGACTCAAACTCGCTTTAGAAGCTGTTCTATTGCTTTATAATCTTGATCTTTTGGCTTATAGTTATTGGGGTAATCAATCTTTATTACAGTTAGGGTTGCTCTAATTGAGTTTTGTTCCTACTAACGTGTTATCTAGTCATCTGTGTCAAAACTATTTTAACTAATTTATCCAAAATTACGGTCATTACATTAAGATAATTAATAATAATGAAAAATTTATCCATATATGTATAGCATAGTAAATCATGAAGATTGGTGTACGAGAGTCGACTTTATATAACTTCTCTTAATTTTTAATTTAAGTTCATTCAATGACAATGATGACAGTATTAAATAAAATAAAATTATTTTGATTGATGAGAATGTTTTATACTACCTGAAATTGTTAACAAGCTCAAGACCCAACCGATATAAAGTGGTCATATCAAGTCGTGAATATCATCTCATGGACATCATAGCATTTAACGTAAGTGTTATGGCATCCCTTATTTGTTGACACTGCTGAGCATAAAGGTGTTAAGCTTCTTGTGTCAGAAAATACCTGCATTAACTTATATTTCGTGCTACAGACGAACTGTGTTCAGGAAACATTTTTGTATTATTATCAATTAAGTTTAGAATTGAAATAATTTTAAAAATTTTGATACTTATAGCTTTTATTAGTTAGGTTCAACTACTAGAATAATAAAAATAACTTTATTAGATAAAGGAAGTATTTAAACTAAATTGTTAATAAATAGATTTTAACAATTAAGATTAATTAACAGTTTAATAGTGAAAACATATCTATGAAATACATCGGGGGGTTCTTCAAAAGACGTAGGAAAAAGCAGCTAAATTTGGTTTTGCAATAATTTGTTGCACCATTATATGTCAAGCTATTAAAAAAAATTTACTTAAATAAGGAATAAATAAAGTTTGTTGGAAGAGAATTCTTACAGAGTTAAGCTTGCCTATTGTACATCTTTATTTTATATAAATTATAACAATCTAAATTTTATGTACAATAAATAAAATAAATATGTTTATAAATATAAATATTGCTATAAGTTAGATCTGTTAGGATAAAAATAGTGATAAAAATTTGTGTGCCTAAGTATTTCTATCGACTTTATTTTCTTGTTCAATGTTATTGTCGTACCCCAGCGTCAACCGTCTCCATAAGGACCGGTTCAACTTTACTACACTATGAAATATTATAAGTTCACCTGTGGTTCTTCGTAAATTGGACAAGAATTCGATAGAATTGTATAATTGTGAACTTAGTGGTACTTAATTGAAGGTTACTTTTTCATTGCAGATTTTCCAGGGTTACTAATACGACACATTAACTTTGACATTATCCTTTTAATATGCGATTGACAAGTGCATAAACGCACGGAATAACCAGAGGGAGACTTTGTACAAAAGTCGTTTGCTTGGGTACCTCTGTCCTATTCGTGTTTGAATCGTGAAGCAGTTGTTTGCATAGCTGTGTTTCGGTTTGAAGGGTGGGATATAGCAGTGAATTTTTACAGAGGAGTAACACCTGAGTCCTCAGGAATGGCAATGCATGGGGGATATCACCGTCGAAACAGTATACTCTGTTATGTCTATGGTACTGCTCATGTCTATAGGCGACGGTTACCACTTTCCTTCAGGTGGGCCGTCAGCTTGTTTGACATTCTAAGTTGCATAAAAAAAAACATTCTTTCTTACCCATGGAGACATAAGGAGACCATGGGTATATGATGCTAGTAAGTAAGCTTATTCTCATCATAAATGATATAACATTGTTTCTGTTTAAGAACTGTGTATCTAAAGCACGTAATTGTTAAATATTGCACGCTTTAAAAAGATTATATCGTGGATGAACTATTTAAATTGTAAGACCTTATATAAATATAATGAACAATAAAGATAATAATAAAAAATAATATTGCTCTTCGTGTCTATAGCTGATGATTACTTGATTATTTTTCACTAGATTGTCCGTCAGTTTGTTTGGCATTCCAATATGTTTATACATAGAATAGTTTAACATCAATATTTCAAAACAAATTAATTAGAGATGCAGGAAATTAATTTATATTATTAGAATTAAGTTTGGTTATTGATTAATAATAAAATAAATGAATAAATAAATAAATAATAAATTAATTAATATCTAATAATGGAAATAAAAATAATTATAAGTAAAGTAACTGAAGGGGTTCGTTTTAATTTGATTAGAACTACCCCTCGGTCACTAATGATCCATACTTAATCTCAAATCGATGGTCACATGTCAAGGTTCATGTGTGTATGACGGGTACGTTCATGACTGCACCGAAGGCCAACAATATTTACTTTCAACAAAATCAATGAAGTTATTTTTTTATTTTGTATCTTATTTGTATTTTATTTTTACGTTGTATCTATTAACGTGTTACGTAAATACGTTACGTTTAATATTATTAAGTCGGTGAGGTTGCGTTTTCAATTGACGTCTATTGAATTTATTTCATTTATATTAGATATATTATATCTTATATTATATAGATAAAGTTTTTTTTATAGGTGATAGTGACCCAACACGCGCTATCGGTTTACGCTGATATGGCACCAGTGAAGGATGATAGATGAGGATGAAACAGGTCAGTTAGCCCATCGTGATGAATTCAACGAGAATTGTTCATGATGGTTTCCAGGGGGAACCACGCGGAGGTTGACCTGATAGGGCTAGCAATGGCTGTTAAACTCCATTGCTAATAATCCCTTCTCCCCATATAGATAGAGTGTCACCATACAAATGCTTCAAGCGGGTCAACTTTTTCATACAACTGTGAGTGATAAATAGTTATGGGTGATTCTTTTATAACTTCTACATTTATTTTGTATTATAAATTTTGCACTTCCTAATGCGCAAAAACTAATTTTATTTATTAAATAAGTAAATATAGATTGTGCACGTACGTGTATTATACAACACTGATAAAAAAAAGACAATTATCTGTCAAAAACTTGACCTGTTTTTGAGCTTCGATACTCTATCTATATAACCATAAGTTATATGTTATAGTCATATATAAGTAGTATTAGCTTTGAGAATGTATTTTATATTTTATTATATTAAATTGATAATTATAATGATGCCCTAGGTTCGATTCCCGGTTGGGTCAATTTAGATAATGTTTTTTTTTAATTGGCTCGGAGTTAGGTATATTGGGTTATATCCCCAGGTGTCCGTTGCCTGGTTTATTATAACACAGGATTTCTTAGTTTGAGGATCAGGCTGTCAATTTGATTCTGTATAAAAAAATATGAAAAAAATGTGTGTGTATGTTTTTTGCTTTTTTGTTATTATAATTGTGCGAGAATATAAGTGGACTGTATGTATGACAAGTTTTTTATATAGATCCGAGAATGCGAAAACCGAAAAGTTATTTTAAAAGTACTACTAAACTACCTAGGTTCAAACTTAGTTCAAGTGACTTACCCTTTGATTAGCGTAAATTCCTTTTATAACATACTCAGATCACTCAGTTCCCTAAAGCATGCTAAAGTTACCTGAGATTACCTCGTAAATGTTATAAGTACTGAAGGGTTTCGGTCTTGAATCTTCTGACAGACATTTCAATCTTGAATTGTCTTTTTAAATATTCTAAGAACGACACGAGAAATAATCTTTTGCGTAGTTTATTTAATAAAACAAAAATATTGAATTCTAAAATTAAAGTCTCACGATTGTGAAATTAAATCTTTTACTTATTAAATATTTTTAAGAGCGACAACGACAAAACTGTTCTGTTTCTGTATTTTTTTAAGAGAGAGACACCAACAACCTTTTTTTATCTATCTACCTCCAATTAAAATTATTAATTGCCACATACAAGAATAAAATGTTTTTATGAATTATCGAGAATGTTACCATGCAATTATTACATCTAAAGTGAACAATAATATACGGTATTTTTTATATTTTGAATGATCTCATCCATTATAAATATGTATATTGTTCAATTATTGTTTTTTTTTTTATTTAAATAACTTAATTGGCCAAAAGAAAACATGGTACAAAAGACGGACTTAATGCTACTAGCATTAAGCATTCTCTACAAGTCAACCTTTGGAATAATCTGTGACGACTGGGATACTTCATTATTATAGGATAAGTAATAAATTAATTAATTTATAATAAATACATAAACTAATAATTTAACAAATAGTAATTAACAACAATATATAAGGGCCAAAAAAAAAATACTACCATGGCATGAGTAAATTATGGTTCACAGATTTTAATTGCTAATATTTGAAGCCATGAAAATAACCTATTATAGGGTACATGCGATTTAGATTATATCTATATCCAGAATCTAGATATAAATCGTGCAACCATATAAATTTCCCCAGCACATACCACTAAAATAGACCCCAAATAAATCTAAGTTCACAAACCTCTAATTTCCTAAGTTCATTACCACAAGGTAAACGACTGAAAATTATTTCCACCGCATATATATTCGTGGCAACGTCTTTGTATTGGACAGTTGGCACCGATAACGAGAAGTAACAACCTCTTTGCATATTTAATCAGAAGGTTTGCGTGGAAACTTGGAATGCCAATGAACTAAGTGGCCAGTAGAATTCTTTGTCGATTGGCTATGAATAATTAAACGAGGGTTAGGTATTAGCAGACACCCCTTGACAGACAGATAGGCATTATGAAGATGTTACAATTATCATTCATATTATAACGTCAGTTTTTATTTCTACAAGACTCGACTATCGTCCCAATACTGAGCATGGGTATTTTCGCAAGACGGGATTGTTATTCTAGAAGTAGCTGATGACCGCGACATTGTCTGCATTGAACTGAGTTTTACATCTTTTACATAAAAAATGATTGACTTCTTATACGGACTTTCATCCCGTATTTCATCCCCTTAATAAAGTAGCCTATGTTCTTCTCTAAGGTGTGGAAATCTAAGAGACAAGCAGAGTCACTTTTACATTTATCAGTCGACTTCAAAAACAAGGAAGTTCTCAATTCGGTTGTAATTTGTTATGTTTGTTACCTCATAACTCCGTTATAACCAAACCGTTTTAAAACATTCAACGACATTTTTTTTTATCTGAAAGGATATTACTTACAGATTGGTCTTATAAAAATTATATAAAAATCGGTACAGTAGTTTAGTTTTTAAATCAAAATAACATAATCTTAAATTAAAATATTAGTATGGATTATCTTGGTGATTAGGCGAGGCGACTTGGTTTTATTTCAGGCTTTACTTCTCTTAGTCTGAGAGAGATACGAGTATATTGTGCTTTGTAGTAGTTGTCTCTTATGACATGGATATAAAAAGACTGGTGATCTGTGTTGTATTTTTACTACGTAACTATACGGAGAAATTAATAGAAATTCATGTTTACTATACCATAGGGGTTGTACGCCGCACTGTGTAAAATTGGTGACGTCAGACATAGCCTTGTTTCAATTTATGGGTCACATTTGTTTTACAAAAGAAAAGAAGTAATCCCAATTTGTATCTATTCTGATATGGTAACGTAAATTATAATACGTTCCATGAACATAGTAATTGTATGAAATAACTTCCTTATATTGTATCCCTTGGGGGAAAAGGGATTGTTAGTGGGTTTTTTTTTTGATGGATGAAAATGGTATGGTAACCCCGCCTGCGCTAACGGGATACGCTGGCGGAGCACCAGTGAAGGGTGATAGATGAGAATGAAAACAGGCCAGTTAGCCCATCATGATGAATTCATCAGGAATTAACCATGATAGTTTCCAGGGGAAACCGCGAGGAGGTCGACCTGGTTGGCTATATTGCTAGCAATGGTATTCTCAGTCTCCATTACTAACAATCCCTTTCCCCCCAAGATTAGAGTATTATGCAAAATCTGAAGTACATCAGTTTACTACTATCAACGAGCGTTTTACTCTCCACCAACCTCCCTTATTGCACTAGGTATAAGTAAATGAACAACAATATCTATAATATAGTTTTTTTAATGGGTGATAATGGTATGGTAACCCCGCCTGCGCTATCGGTATACGCTGGCGGGGCACCAGTGAAGGATGATAGGTGACAATGAAAGCAGGTCAGTTAGCCCATCGCGACGAATTTCACTAGAATTAACCACGATGGTTTCCAGGGGGAACCGCGTGGAGGTCGACATGACAGGGTGTATTGCTAGCAATAGGTCAGTTAGACCCCATTATCAACAATCCCTTTTCCCCCTCTATAATATAGATTGTATCCGTAATAAATAATGCACATGTCATTAACTGCATTTTTCCAAGCAATCGCTGAGAGAGAGAGAGAATCACAGAACAGAATAAGCAGGTAAGATTATGAACAGTTGTACATACCAATATATTTAAGATAATCTAATAATATAAAAATCTCATGTCCCAAAGTTTGTGGTCGAACTCTTTCGAAATGGCTCGACCGATTTTTATAAAGTTTTTTTATGTATAATATGTATGGTAGGTATGAGAATGTATATAGGCCGTAAAGAACATTTCATACTGCTAGGTGATTAGGGTGTTCTTATGGAGAAAAAATATTTATACGGTAGAACAACTTCACAATTCTATCTGAATAGCAATGCTTTGTAATGAATGAAATACTTTACAGCTTAATTATTATTAAATTTTTATAATTATTTTATATATATACATATATATATATATATATATATATATATATATATATATATATATATATATATATACAGTTTTATATGTATAAACTATACTCTTTCGGACCTTGTTTATTACCCTTACTTGTGTGTAACATAACCATCCACACGACTACGCATTAAATGCGTGTAAAATTCGTTAAGAATTTTTATATTCCAACATTAAACATGTTTTATTGTTTAAGCCTGTAATAAATTATTCTACCTATTCATAGACCAGGGACAAGGGCAACTATGATTGTACAATTATATTATGTTCATTTATATTCATTTGTAGAGAAATGAAGGTGTGATTTAACATTTTTGGGGTTGATAATTTAGAGATTTGTGAGCTCAGATAGCGAGAAGGTCAGAGACGTTTAAATGTATGTACCTACCTACTGTTATACTAACTATGTACCTACGTCATGGAAATATTTCTTTTTTGTAAAGACACAAAAATTGTGTAAGCTTCTATAAAAAAAGTTAACACTTATTTAAAGTTTATTTTATTCGAATATTAATATAAAATAGAAGATTGTTTATTATTTGCATTAGTTGATTACATTTGTTTTATTTGCTAGCATAATTGTATTAGTGGTGCAACATTACTGTATTAAAAAATATAATCTATCATATACATATATACACCTTACATCTATGTAATATAAATATAAAAAACAAGACTTTAAAAAATACTTAGAGATAAAAAAAATCTTTGACATTACTGTTAATTGGTAGGGTACCTAGGAGACTTGCTACATTTCCACGCTGAATAGCTATGAAGATGCATTGACCAAAGTAGATCAACCTTCCGGTCGTCAGAGGTTTCCACCAGCCGGCGTCATATCTCTTTGAAATTCTCTCTTTAATATCAATATAAAATTTAATTTTATTTAAATTATTGTTCTTCCGAAGATAACAGTATTAATGTTTAATTATTAATATAAATATTTATTTTATTTTATAAAATATTTCATTATGAGAATCTCGTCTTTATTGCTGGCAATTGCAGAGAAACCGTGGTATGTATGTATGTACGAAATTACAGGATAGGTTGCTTACAAGAGATCGCTTTCAGCGATAAGGACGCCCATTGTTTTCTGAGTGTGATTTTTTCTTCTAATTGTTTGTATTTATATTATAAAGTAGTTAACTACTGTAATCTTTTGGAGGAGTTATTAAAGAGTATATAACTGTTCCCGAGGATTATGATATCTCGGGAATGACAACGCTTTGCAATATAGTCTGTGAGCTCCGAGACGCTGTTGTTGTCACTTTCCATCAGATGAGCTTCCAGTTTTTATTTACCATTTTAAGAATCATAAAACATGTTTCGGATTACTCTGTGATTACAGTTGTGAATATAGATAAAATTGTATTTTTTTATTATATTAAGATAAAAGAAAAGATTGCGACTTCATTGAAACGAATTGCTCACGCAAGTTCCGTGCAAGGAAACTAGGTCATGGCTCTAACCCTAGAGCGTCTTTGTTTACCCTTTTGTGATAACAGAGGAAGGTACACACTGTAATTGCTTGTACTATATGTGCCCTTATAATTGAAGTTCAGAAAAAATTAAGGTCATAGCAATTTGTCGGGATTAAAGTATGGGGTTAGTTGAGGGGTTTTTTTAATGGGTGATAATGAAATGGTCATCCCGCCTGCGCTAACGGTATACGCTGGCGAGGCACCAATTAGGGATGATAGGTAACGATGAAAGCAGGTCAGTTAACCCATCATGACGAATTGCACTAGAATTAATCACGATGGTTTGCAGGGGGAATCACGTGGAGGTCCACTTGATAGGATGTATTGCTAGTAAGGGGGCAGTTAGGTTCCATTACTAACAATACCTTTTCCCCCCGTTAGTTGAGGGTTTGATACTAGTTCAGGCTTTTTGTATAAGAATGATTCAAATTCAATCTTTTTTTTTTTAAATCTTTTTTATAGTTTCGGTTTAATAAAAAAAAAAACATATGTGTGACTCATACGTGGTGTTTTAAATAAAACAATATTATCAGTCGTAAACTGTCCACAACGGAGTTTTGTCAGTAGTTGCCACGCTTGGCAGGCGGGTTGGCAAGCGCAATTAGGCTTTTAGAGATGTGTAGACGTAAGTAGATACAATATTTGATTGAAATTTAATTATTTTTGTTAACGTTTTACATCTAAAACACACATATCTTTAATTACTTTAATTAACGTGTTTTTATTTTTTAAATTTATTTGGCCCTAGATATATAAGTATAAACACATGTTTTTCTTTTAGTTAGAACATATCTTTTCCATGATTAGGTGATAAAAAATTATAAGTTTGTAAATATAATAAGCGTTAAAATAATAATTTAATAATTCATTAAAAATAATTTAATATTTCATTTCTGTTCTGTATGTTAATTCAACCATGGCCAATTGCCAAGATCAGCATTTGGCAGAGGTGTCATGAAAATAAAATTAATTTTAGTATAATTTGTTATGGAATTAGAATTAAATGATGCAAATAATAGTTTATAGCATAGTTCTTTATGATTAATGGCTTGTTATTGGAATATTCAATTAAACCTTCTTTTACACTTAATTAAATCGTAGATAGTTTTCTTTTTTTTTTTAGAAATTGCTACATATTTTACATGCACACTTAATGTGCATAAATGGAGAACAATTTTTTTAGAATTGCAAAATGAGTAAGTAATAAAAGTCGTTTATTTTATTTCAACCGATTTGGAAAAAAGTAGGTTTCTAATTCGGTCGTATTTGTTTTTGTTTGTTAACTTACATCGCCGTCAGTTGACAATTGTATATCGATTTGGGTAAATATTTTTTTATCTGAAAAGTATATCTTTTCGGATAAAAAAAAATTGTCTCATAGAAATTTTATTAAAATCGGTCCCATAGTTATAGTTTTAAAATGAAAGTAACTGGTTTTGCTAGAATTAAAGACGATTTATTTTCTGATACACGTTCATAAATTATTTTTACTGTAAAGTAGCAGGATGCAGTAATAAAACATATATGTATTTATGATATAAAATAATAAGTTTAGTGAAAAGATACGAGACATGTCTTATAAAAATCGGACATAGAACAAACATAAAAATAATATATTGTTCTATAAAACCTCAGTGTCAACAGCCAGCATTAAAACTCCAACAATTTTAACATTATCATTATCAGAGAAAATATACTTGAGTGGTTGGTTGGAAAATTTTAGCCCACAAAAATCCTTTTGATCATCTATCTTTAGAATCCAAAGATATATTATTATACATATCTCTAAATGAACTCGAAAGATTTATTTTTACACGTTGTATACTTACATATATTATACAATTATATTTAATGAATAAATAAATAAGTTTTCGACCTCAGTGGTATAAACAAAAAAATTATCTACGGAAGCAAAATACAGCTTTTTCTTTTTTTTTCTTTTATCTACTCGTTGTTAGAATATTTTTACTGTAAACTACTTAGGTTATTATTTAATAATATATAATAATAATGTTATAAACTTTTAGTGTAATCTATACTAATATTATATAGAGGTTTATTTGTTTACAATAATCCAAAACCGAAAAAATACTAAATCGATTTTATTCTTTGGAAATTTCTTTCACATATAGAAAATTACTTTACCAGTAATTTAAAAAAATATTATGTTTAAAAATTATTAATATAAATTATTATCCATAAATTATTTTTAATAAATTAGAGATCCCTATAAAAATAAAATAATGTATCTTCTATCAAAAATTTGCCAATTAAAGTTAACATAAAATATTAATTTATTTATTTATCTACTCTTACGAAGTCAATTTGACTAGCTTATTCGTAGTACTTAATATAAACATTCATAACTAGATTTATTTAATATAGGACTTTGACACCGTGCCTAACAAGTGTTTGTGAACAATTAGTGTACATTTCTAACTTCAATATGTAGTTATAAGTAATTAACTAACTTATTACATATATTTTCATTTGAGTTCTTTGAACGTCAATCTACCTATTTAAATTAGAAACGTAATTACATACACATAAGTCATGTACGATAATATTTGACACTAGTTTTCACCTTCGACTTTGTCTGCATAACCGGGATAAACAGTATTTACATCATAGAACTCTTTTACATTGCTTATGAAACTATTTGTGTTTTAAATGATTAAATATTATAAAATTTACAAAATCATGATAAAAACTAGCGTACGTCTTTCAGATTTAGAATATTACGTGTATATTAAAGTTTAAAAAGAGTGAACGAGAAAAGAACATTAATTAAAATAATAGAGAATAGAAGAGGCAAAATGCTGGGCCACCTTATACGACATGACGATTTTTTTAAGAGCATAGTAGAAGGAAAAATAGAGGGCAATAGAGGAAGAGGAAGACCGAGGAATAACTACATGGGACAGATAAAGGAAACACTAGGCGTCATGTCGTATAGGGAGGACAAGGATATGGTCTGGGATAGAGCTGGCTGGAAGAAGATGCATGAATTAGTTGCACTGACAAGAGGAAACTCTTAAATAAAAAGAAGAAGTTAAAGTTTATAACTGGTTGATGATCTATGTGTAGAGGTAATAAACAAACATATTCGTTTTCTAATTTAAAACACTTGCGATATTACTGTAAATTAAATTCTCAAAGAGGATTGTCGTCAGGCAGGCGGCCGGGCTTTTTTTTTTTGATGGGTGAAAATGGTATGGTAACCCCGCCTGCGCTAACGGGATACGCTGGCGGAGCACCAGTGAAGGGTGACAGATGAGAATGAAAACCTATCATGATGAATTCATCAGGATTTAATCATGATAGTTTCCAGGGGGAACCGCGAGGAGGTCGACCTGGTCGGGTATATTGCTAGCAACGGGATTCTCAGTTTCCATTACTAACAATCCCTTTTCCGGTCGTAAAACGATAAGCCAAATCTTTTTTTAATATGGATAAAAATTCATATTACGCCGACCCTAAGTAATAATTGGGATAAGGGAAGGAAGATGATGATGATGACAATAAATAAAAATAAAAATAAAAAAATAAATTAAATACATTTAAAATTCCATGTTGACGAGTAGTCAATAATATAATATAATCAACTTTATGACACAATTTTTAATATGCATTATGTTAACTAACACGATCTATTCCTTAAAACTGTATTCATTAATAGGGTCTCAAAAAATATTTACTTTTCTCAGATTTCTTTGTCAAATTATTCAACAAAAATCACGAAAAAACGAACAACCTGTATCTGCATATTTTTTTTTACACAAATTCACATCTCCCCTCTTAAGGAGAGGAGATGGCAAATTAACCCCTAGCAGAAGCACAGTCGGCCGGGGTTCAGGGTCCCAGGGAGAGAAACCGTCGTACAATGCGGGCAGTATCTAAGAGCACCGCTTTCTGCATCTTTCCCGGGAGTGAGCCGCCTCGGAATCCCAGCCGTCTGAGATGTTGTTTCAGACTGGTTGGGATAAGACCGTTCACGTTAATATTATTTTTATTATTAATATTTCGTCCGTTAACAGTCCACTGCTGAACATAGGCCTCTCCCTATTGGAGAAGTTATGCCAGTAGTTGCCACGTTTGGCAGGCGGGTTGGCAACTGTAGTTAGGTTTTTAGAGATATTTTAAGAGGGACGTTGCTGCCCATACCTCGCCCTCACTGAGTCGCGTCTTTCGATACCCACGGGAAATGAAGGGGGGGCCCATTCTATGCCGGGACCATACGGCGATTATTTTATTACCGTACTGTGTGTTATTTTAGTTACAGTAAAATGTACAAAGCGTATTAATGCAAAATTATATTAACTCGTCCTTAACTTTCATTAGAAATGGAAAATGAAATGTGTACAGTTAATATTTTTACAGCTCAATCGACTTTGGATACAATCTAATACTATTACGCCACTATAACTCTTAATACGAGGTGTTAAAGCTTAGTTTTCAACGATTAAGTATATGTTAGTGCGATGTTTGACTTGCGTTGCTATGGTTACAATATCAGTGAACATCTCGCGAGCGTGGAAATATCGCTGTTTCGGTCATTGGGTCATTGATCCTCATTATATACCGTTATTTCAATGCTCCAATCTAATTAAGGACTAAAAATAATATTTAACTCCATAATATAATTCACCAGAGGGAGACTTTGTACAAAAGTCGATTGCTTGGGTACCTCTGTCCCATTCGTGTTTCAACCGTGAAGCAGTTGTGTTTGCATGGCTGTGTTTCGGTTTGAAGGGATATGGCGTGAATTTACTGGGTACAGAGGAATAACACCTGAGTCCCCACCATGTGGGGTATCATGAGCGAAACAGTATACTCTGTTATGTCCATGGTACTGCTCATATTTATAGGCGACGGTTACCACTTTCCATCAGGTGGGCCGTCAGCTTGTTTGCCATTCTAAGTTGTATAAAAAAATTGTTTATTTTCTTTTCTTTTATTTTTATTTTATACCACGAAGATGGCTAAAGAGCATTCAGCTCGTCTGATGGTAAACAATCACTGTAAACAATGGATGCCTGCCGCATTAGAGGTGCGCTTTTTTTTTCTTTTTTTTTTTAATAATAAAATATTTTTTATTGGATGACAATGGAATGTTGAGGTCGCCTGCATTACTGGTATACACTGGCGGGGTACCAGTGAGGGATGGTAAGTAAAAATAAACCAGGTTCAAGCAGGTCAGTTAGCCCATCGTTAATTTATTTATTAAATGTTAAATATTCGCATATCTGTAACCACATAAAAAAAGTTAAAAGTATTTGTAACAGATATTTATATAAAATGAAATAAATTTAAAAAATAAATAGTTTAAGTAGGCTTTTTTAATGGATGAGAATGGAATGATAACCCCGCCTGTACTGACGATTTAACATTGGCGTGGTACCAGTGATAGAAGATAGGTGAGAAAGAAAGCAGGTCACTTGGCCAGCCGTGAAGAATTCCATAAGGTGTAACCACGATGGGTACCAGAGGGTTCCCTCTAGGTTCATCGTGGTTAACCGCAGCACGTGGAGGACGTTTGATATTGTTAGAACCCATCACTAAAAGTCCCTTTCCCTCCCACCTCTCTCTCAGTTTCTTTCTTGTTTTCAATGGGTACTTAGTTAAATGTGTAGATACTAAAAATATTATTACCCGAAAGATGGCGACATAGTCTGCATCGTTAACTAACATGAAGGTACAATCAATCAATAATGAAAATGCTTGAATATATAAAAAAGAATCTCAACTTTCTAACGATAGCAGTGTAGTTTCGTTAAATAAACTATTCGATACTAGATGGCGGTATAAGGCTGCATTTATAATAAAATCATAAAAATTGTGAATAGTAAAAATATTTAAGAGAATAATGTATAATCAGAACCCAAAACTGCAAAACCGTAGTTAGGAAATTGTTGGGTTCGTTAATTTTTTTTTTATTAAGTATTCTTTGTGTAATATTATAGTTGGGTACTTATTCGCGACTCACATGTTCCAAGAATTAATTAACTATTGCTTATGTTAAAGAGAATAGTTTCAAAATATAAGTAAATATGGAGATTTTCATTTCATTAAAGTTATATATCTAAAGGTACATTTTTGGACTCATGTTGAAAACTTAATTAATTGAAAACAATAAATGTATGAAAAAATTTTATTTACGAGATATCAATTTAAAATTGTATGTACACTTATTGAATTTATTAGGCAACACTTCAGATACGAGTATAAAATATTTAAAATCCTATTATTATTTATAAAAATGCAATTAGTCCTCTAAAAGATATCTTCTAAATGTCATAAAATAAGCAATGTATGGTGTAGCCTTAAATACAATAAAAAAGAGATCATTTTCGCTTGAACTCTGCTATACCTACCTAGATAGATAGATTTAATTATTTTTTTATGTCTTTATGTATTCTAAGAAATGTCTCCTTGCTGGGACAATAAATAGTATGTTTGACGTTTACTTGGCGTAATGGCGTACTTAGTATGCGACTTCTGTCGTATTCTACTTTGTTTTATTTAATCAACTTGAGGCATTTTTTTTTATACGACTTAGAATGGCAAGCAAGCTGACGGCCCACCTAATAGAAAGTGGTAACTGTCGCCTATAGACATGAGCAGTACCATGGACATAACAGAGTGTACTGTTTCGTCCATGATAGCCCCCATGCGTTGACATTCCTGAGGACTCGGGTGTTATTCCTCTGTACCCTGTAAATTCACGCCATATCCCACCCTTCGAACCGAAACACAGCCATGCAAACACAACTGCTTCACGGTTGAAACACGAATGGGACAGAGGTACTCAAGCAAACGACTTTTGTACAAAGTCTCCCTCTGGTCAGTCTGCGAGTCGTGTGCCTTACGTCCGTAAGGTCTCTTGCCAATCTGTTATGGTATTTTGTTGTCCCCTCCTTGTAGGATTGTGTGTGCTGTTGTAGTATTTCCTGTCTAACGGTTTTTTTTCAGGATATAATGAAACTGCAAATGTGCCGAAGTATTTATTTATTTATTATAAGAGAATATTAATACTTAGAATCAAAGTATTTTGTTCTTACAATTAATTACACAGCAATTCATATAATAAGATGTTTCAGTTAAAATTATGTACTCGTTTATTTGTTACATTATTTTCATTAAATAAAAGTATAATATCTACTGTACAAATGATTAAGATTGATTTGGGAAAAATTACACTGCAATTAGATTACACTCTAAACACAGATATGAATTTATTTCAATTTTAAAATTAAAAAAATAAAATATTGTAAAGTTGAAAGTACAGAATGATGAGGCGTTTTTCTTTTTTTTTTTTTTCTAACAGACTAGTAATATATTGTAATGACTATATTTTAATTTTAATAATTAATAATTTTAATAAAATAATGTTATTCTATAATAATAATTCACATTCATTCTTGAATTACATTTAGGTACGACTGTAATTTGCCATGTAGCATATTCATTACACAGTACACTACCTTATAACATGTAGGTACATTGTTCAACACACTATGTGTAAAGCATTCTGTAAGCTTACTCCACACTCTTAGAGGTTCTATGGTAGATATAATATAATCGGTGCATTATAAAAATAAAATAAAAACTAATGATTAATAATATTAAGTTTACAACAGCCATAAAAACAACTCTGCTAAAGGTATACTTTATACACGAATTAATCTATCAATTCGTCGTTTAAATGCGAGGACTATGATGTGGCAGTTGAGGAATGGCAACGTATGACGGGCACCATGGGCGTCACAGTATACTCTGTGACGTCCACAGTACTGTACATGACGAGGTGTACGTGACGGTTACCATTTTCCATTAGGCGCACCGTCAGCTTGTTTGCCATTCCAAGTTTAACAAGAATAGTTAATTAAGAATTTTACCTTACAACTTAAAATATTAACATTCTGAAATAAATCTTAAATTACGTACGTATTCAAATGCCAATTATAAAGTACGACACGTTATATTGAATAATAATATTATTTTTTTAAATATATAAATATTTTATACACTGAATACGTTAATGATTAATAGAGGATGTAAATATAACATTTATTAATTATTTATTTTTATTTATTACAGTAAATATATGCGAGAACTTATTTGCAATCGTGTTACAATCATTCATTGAAAAATTCATTTATTCACGTACAATGATAAGGATCCGAATCTCTAAAATACAGTAATAACAATTATAAAGCACACACACACATCATTATGGAATGCCCATAACAATATTTAGTGTAATTTATTTTGCAATTAATACAATAAAAAATAATCTTACTGACTAGTTTTATAAATACAATATGTCACTGACGACGACGACGCTACGTTTATTTATATTTATATTCATTTTGATATAATTTTATGGAATTTAAAATTATGTAAATGGAATTTAATATTTTAATAACATTAATGAGTAAGAATGCGAATTTAAATATAAATAAAATCCATAGCATGCTTTAAATTACGAAAGGAGTATCTACTCTTTTAATAAGTCGTCAATTTTATAAAGTTTGTAACGGAAATAAAATTAAAAATATTTATAATTAAATAGCAAGATTTATTAATTATTTTGAAATCAACGATATCCATCAAAGTTTAAGAATTAATAGTGAAAAAGAAGCATTACATATAAATGATTTAGCACGTGATCACAATTGTGTATCGGCCGTGCTTAAAAAAAAAGACAAAGTTGGTAACTTGAGTTGTCTCTTGGCTTACAAATATAATACAAAATGGTAAAGAGTTAGATAACGAAAGACTATCGATTCGTTTCGGCTGCTTTAGAACGAAAAGTGAAGGAAAGAAGCAATCGTGCATACAAATTGTCAGATCTCTCACTACGAACTACTCAATATGACTTATCGGCCGAGCACTTGGCTGGGCAGCACTACGGGAGAAGGTGACGCTGGCAACAAATCGAATTCTTCGACTATCGTCTTAGGGTGCAACGCGCTTATGTTGTTGTCTACCATATAAGTTCTCGCGTGTGTTTGTGCTAGGACAGGTCTCGGTTCGTTGACAAGCCAATCGTCGTTCTTCCCTCGCAGCTGGAGCCTTCTGCGTTTTGCTATCTGCACATCGCGCATCCGCGCGAGGCGTGCTAAATGCGTCTTTATTTGCTGTGGTGTCAACCCAGTCTTTCCAGATTTTAGTAGATCGACGTTGTATTTATAAGAGCCTTCAGGATCTGATCGCTTCCATTGGTAACTGCAATGCAAGTTGAAAATACAAATAAATATCTTAAGTATTCCAAAAATTTATTTGTTTCTGCTAAAAGATAAGTTTTTCCAGTTGAAGATCGATTCTAAATCAGATCAAATAAACGTTTATGGTCTATTAAGATGAGATGGGGCAATAAATGCTAACATAATGTGTTTAGTTCGTGACTAAAGTTGTTGGGAATTTTTATTAGATTCATCACGTATTTTACTCTACATTTATTAGGGTTCTTTGACATGAGAACGTATGTGGATTTTTATCCTACCAGGGAGACAAACATACATAGTTTGCACAATGGTAAATGAATATCGTAGACAATGGTCACCTGTATTAGTTATAGTCATAAGAAGAATCTAATCCATATATGAAACATAAATCCCATACACAAACCTACCCGTATTATTTCCTGTTAAATCTTTTATTCTCTGTTCCCATTATAATATAAAATATCTTTTGACTGATCTATGTCCCACAAGAAATCTACTTGATAAATTTCCGCTTCGTTGGTCAAACAGTTTTTGCAATTTCTTGGTTAGTATATGACAGAATTTCTGTTCTTATGTAGGTACCTTGTTAAATATATCAATGAAGAAAATATGTAAGTTTCCAAAATTATAATAAGTTCAATAAATTCAACATTTTAGATGTATTTTTCTAAGCTTTTTTGTTGATATATTACACCATACGTGTATCATTGATCACACACTTTAAAAGTGTGTGAGAGGAAAAAATTTACTAAGACTAAAGAAATTAATTGTATTTATCTTTTAGTGTAAATGTGTTAAATGTATATTATGAGTAATTTATTCAAGAACATTTGTTTGTTAATCGACAATGTTTGCAAATATTTTTTTTTACATGTATCAACGTTCTTGCATACTTTTCAATTTCTAAGCTTATTACTTTCTAGCTCTCATTTGATAGTAACACTTGCTCTATGTTTTTTGATATCTGAATCTGGCGTCATCGTTATAATTCAAAGAAGGTGTAGAAACTTACCCTTCGAATGGTCTCTTGAGTCGTCTATGAGCACCAGGTGGTCTCGATCGCTTTTTCAATTCGTTCTGTCTTGTTCTATAATTCTTCGGACGGTTTCGGTTTATTGCCGTCCTCGTTCTATTCCCTTTTGGATGCAGCCGAAGGGAGTTCGGTCGGAGGTCGTAGGATTTCGGATTCCTGTAGGGGTGCACGGTGACGTCATTGTTCCGGTCGTTGACCTCTCGGCTAACGCTCGGTGCGGTGATCTCGTTCAGCTGACCCATCCTCTGCCAGCGACGACGCAGTTCCTTCACTTTCGATTTCGGAACCTTACGGAGTTTCGTCTGGCAGATGAACTTGCGGGGCTCGAAGCAATTTTTTGGTGCCCACCTGAAAAATTAAATTGTTAATTGTTAAATTGTAAAGAATACAAATTTAGTTCGTTTGAAAATTTTCATCACAACAAAGATGATTTAGTAGCAGTTACAATAGATTTTTTCTTTTAATATTAGTTATAATATTAATAATTTAAACTCTTTCATTATATTCAAATTTCTAATCAAAATACAATGGTTAATTATAACAATTATGTATTCGTAGTTTAACTGAATTATTGGACCAATAGCTGATTTATGTTACTTTAAAGTTGAAATACAGAGAAATTTGTCTGCCTTTATAAAGTGATTTATTATTATTATATATGCAAATGCTAGTGTTGTATTATCTGTGCATAACTAACGATAATGGACGAGAAGTATTTAAAAAATAGTTTGTTTCGTTAGTATAAATATCCTTGGTTTATGATTATGGTTGGGCTAGTATTTGAAAAAGTATGAATGGTCTCACTTCCAACAAGTAGCTTTGCAACGCACTACAAATGATTTGAAACAATTACGAATTACTTCGCTTCATTTTTCAGTATTTCCATTGTAAGTGGTTTCAATTTGTTTTTTAATTTCTTTTTTTTTAGTAAAAGCCTTTAGTATCGCGATAATGGGAATCGAAAGGAAAGTTTGTGAAAGGGAAGACCTATAAATAGTATAATTAATTTAGTTTTTAAGAGATTCAGAATCTGAATTTAGAATTATAGTGCTCATAAACTATTTAGACTTATGTAATTATTGAATTTATACTTTAAACATGTAAACCATTAAAAATTACTAAAACGTACTGAGACAAAATTTGCATGTTTTTAGATAAGGCTAAATGTGTAGCTATGTTATCATTTAAGACTACATTTTAAGCAAATAAATTACTATTATAAAAAACTGAGAATTGGAATTAATTTGACCTCTTGCCTTGTGTACGAGGAAAGAAGACGCGAAGAATTTCGTATGAATAAATGGGATATCAAAGATATGAGGTTAGAAACATTTTTTCTCATCTGGTAGTCAGATGCTGAAATAGTGATGTAAGTACCAGGTAATAGAGTTCTTGATATATTGTCCAAAAAGTTTCTATTTAAGGCGCTTATCTCGCGTACCTCCGGAAGGAAATGGTTGTGGTTTTTGTATTAGCGTTTTTTATTGAAAGGGTAAATCACTTGCGTAGGTGTCAATGGCGTCACAGTATAATGTGACGTCCACAACGTTTATAGGCGACGGTTACCACTTCCTACCAGTTGGCAGCAGTCAGTTACGTAGTAACTATTATACTCTGTGTCGTCTGTTTATAATTGCTCAATCGTATAAAACTGTAACTAGGCTGTATGTTTTATCAGTTACGCTTACGCTTCCCGTTAAAAATACTGGACGCATTTGGAGGAAACAATGACAACTTATTATCTAGGATTACCTATATATATACCTATAGGGTCGGGTGGAAGGGATTGTTAGTAATGTGGGCTACCAATAAACCCTGTCAGGTCGACCTTCACGTGGTCCCTCATGAAAACCATTGTGTTGAATTCTAGGTGTATTCATCACGATGGAGTAACTGGCCTGTCTTTTCATTCTCAACTATCATCCCTCGGTACCTCTGCAGTGTATACCGTTAGTGCAGGCGGGGTTACCATTTAATTATCATCTATTAAAAAAAACATATAGTTTCGTTTTAGTATGATGAATATGTATTTAATGTTTATAAATTTTGCATTTTGACAAAGTTTTAAATTTAAAGTTTATTTTTTAATTATTTTTATACATGTTTTAAATATCCATTTAGATATTTAAAATATGTATAAAAATAATACATTTATGTAAAAGTGAGTTTATTTGTTATTTCTTGGTGCTTTTACAGCTTTATACAACGTCTCATTTCATAGTACATTTATTATGAAATTAAATATATCATACAGTACGTATTTTTTTTTATACAACTTAGAATGGCAATCAAGCTGACAGTCCACCTGATGGAAAGTGGTAACCATCGCCTATAGACATGAGCAGTACCATGGACATAACAGAGTATACTGTTTCACCCATGATACCCCCATGCGTTGCTATTCCTGAGGACTCAGGTGTTATTCCTCTGTACCCAGTAAATTCACGCCATATCCCACCCTTCAAACCGAAACACAGCCATGCAAACACAGCTGCTTCACGGTTGAAACACGAATGGGACAGAGGTACTCAAGCAATCGACTTACTTAACGTATGTACTGACGATGATGATGATGATAGGAAATAATATAGGCTACTTTTTATCCCGGACACGTGGATGAATTTGTCGTGTGGTCCATGCCCGGCATGGAAAATGAGCCACCCCTTCCTTTCTCGTAGGTATTTTAAGACGCGGCTAGAAAACTAAATAGGAGGGATGAAAAACAGTGTCCCACTTAAAACATCATTGAACCCTGACTGCAGTTGCAAACTCGGCTGCTAAATTTAGCAACTATTGGCAAAACCCCCCAAGGGCCTATATTCAGCAATGGACAGTCAACGGCTGATATGAATGCATGGTGTAGTTGCGGTAAAAGCTAGTATTGTTAAATTTAATAATTCCCTAGTTCAGTAGGTACAGTAACTAAAACGTTTCTAACAAAAATTAATTTATCCCATACAGGAATTAGGGACTTGATTTTATTACCAACGATGGTATTACTAAATCACTATAGAAATAAATCAAATTCCTTCGACAACAATAACGCCATCTGTGCGAAATTTTAGGGGAATTTAAGAGCGGCGCGGTAGGTAGGTATATAATACAATTGCAAATCGTAAAACTTTTAATATTGGTTTTCGTAGTATTGATTTTTGTAAGGCAATGTAGATATTAGATAAGTTAGAGCAGATAGCGGGAGCGAGAAAAAAAGAAGAGATACTCGTATATTTTATATATATATATATATATATATATATATATATATATATATATATATATATATATATATATATATATATATATATATATATATATATATATATATATATATATATATATATATATATATATATAGTACAGTAAGGCGGTCTTATTGCTGAGAGCAATGTTTTCAAGACAACCTTAGGGTAATGGACTAATTGTTGTACAAGTAGGTATAATAATATTGTATAATTATATATATTTAAAATGTAATTTATATATACATATATATATTCAAATTAATTATCAGGCTGTATATTATAAGAATTTAAAAAAATATATTCGATTAGTGTATATATATATATATATATTCTAAATAAATTAGAACGATATATTCTATCCATGTACAAAATTTCACTCACATCTGTTCAGTAGTGTAAGTGTGATTGTGTAATAAACAACCATACATTCTTACAAACTTTTGTAACCATAATAATAGTAGTAAGATTTCGTAAAAGGTATAAAAATTTTAAGTAAAAAAACTTCATTTTTTATAAATTTAAAGCAAAAAAAAAAAAGAAGAAAATTACATGTTTTTTAAAGTTGAAAATTAATGTCAGACTAGAATGCGAGTAAAAATTGTTCGAAAATGTTATTATCAAAATAACGTAATATACACAAAAATACATGCTAAATGGGAACTTTTTATTCGAAGAGGTTTAAAAAAGTCATAAATGTTTATTTGTTTGTTTGAAATTATATTAGATCGTTTGAAATTTTTATATGATTTCAATGAATATTGTTATTTTTTTTTCTTTACAATGCATGTGGATATTTATAATATTGTTTTTTTATTCATTAAAAATCCTTCTCGAAATTTCTACGGGAATGGGCGAAAACCAGTTTATCTAACAAAATCACAGAATTTCATAAATAAGTTACTCTGTCGCTACCTCTTGTCTTTTACACCAATTTGCAACCTTACTGGAATAGTGCAGTAGCAATATTGGATTCCATTAATTTTAGGGTGGTCCGCAGTTAGCGGTGATGGGATACCGTTTCTCTCATCAACATGGACACATGTTTAGTTTCGACACACTTTTGTGTACTGGAACTCTTGTTTATCGGGGAGTCACGTTCTATAGCTTTTGAGAGCTATTTATTTGGGTTGTGTTCAACATTGTCGTTAAATATAAGGAAAAATACTTAGACAACGGAACTATTTTTAACTATTCATTCTAAGTCTAGCAATAGTAATGACATAAAGTCAGAATTTTCGTGATCCAAGATAACTGAAGCTTATAGGAATTCAGCCAGAAAGTACAAGATCGTGCAGTCTGGAGAGAGATGGTAGCGTAAGCTTCACGCAATAGTCACGTCTTTCAGCTATGAGGATATGATAAAAAGGAATAATAAAAAATATATAAATGCTTATTCTTCATATGGTGACCATGCCTATCCTTTTCATCACCAGGACATCTATTGCTAAATTTGACTAGAAAAATAATGAAACAGTATGTTACTAGTAACTATAATAATATAAAAATACAAGTATGTATATAAAAAAAGACTGGCTGATTAACCTGCCAGCAATAGAGGCGTAGAGAGCAACAGAGCTATAGTATTAGTAAAATATATTGTTTTTATAAGAAATACTAAGGATTTTTTTATACAACTTAGAATGGCAAACAAGCTAACGGCCCACCTGATGGAAAGTGGTAACCGTCGCCTATAGACATGAGCAGTACCATGGACATAACAGAGTATACTGTTTCGCCCATGATACCCCAGGATGAGGACTCAGGTGTTATTCCTCTGTACCCTGTAAATTCACGCCATATCCCACCCTTCAAACCGAAACACAGCCATACAAACACAACTGCTTTACGGTTGAAACACGAATGGGACAGAGGTACCCAACAAATCGACTTTTGTACAAAGTCTCCCTCTGGTAAAGTGTGAAGTTAAACTTGTTATGAAGCTGAATTTTAAATTCTAAGTTCTTTGATATTAGAAAGATTCTAACAATAATAATTGAAGAGAATATTAAAGTAGTTGACTAAGCTGCAAGTTTGTAACCAAACTGTTGCTATGTGACAAATCTGTTAGTGGCAATCAATATAACTATTGCGTGTGGTTAATATGACACTAACAAAATATATGAGTGCATTGAAACAATAACATTATAAGTGGACAGAAGATCGTAGTAGGAAGGCATTGGAGTACACGCATCTAACATCTATTTTAATCGATTTTCAGTTACATCAAGTTGTAGGAACTTTTTTAAAATTCCTAATTTTTGGTAATGCTTGAGAACTGTTCTGTAGACTAAAGAGCGGATACGTGTTGTTTAATTTTTAGACTTTCGTGTTAAACCATATGGTTTATAAAGGACGGGAAATAACACGATCATATCTGTAAACTATAGTAGTTTACTTGGGTTTTAAACTATGGTAATTATGGTTTGTAAACTATGATAATTAAATTGGGTTATCAAGATGTTTCCTCTATTAACGGCGTCCTACACGTTATGAATAAAAAACCATCCCAAATTTTACGCAAAATCGCAGTCGACGGAGGATAGACGACAAGGACAATCTTTATTTTAACGTCCTTCCTAATTGCAAGTAGACAGAGATAATGAGAAGATGGCGAATCCCATATTGTCATACCTTTGAAAATATGACACTTTGTGTATTTTCGAAGGCGAGATGAAGTGGAATGTTTTTAGGGTATGTATTCCAAAAACATTAAATCCGAAGATTATGTATCGTTTGTCTTAAATTTCAATTTAATATGAGATATACACACCTATATAATAGCTCTGGCATCATGGCTATGCAGTGCCACTGGAGTTCGTCCGGAGAGAGCTTCTTCATCTTCGAAAAGGACTGGTAGTGCATCTGACGCAGCTCGCCGCCCCACTTCCAAGATTGGGAGCCATATTCGTAGATGCCCCCTATCCATCGGCTCGCAGAATCTGCAATTTATATAAATGAAAAAATGTACATAAATTCTTAAATTCCTATTAGTCCATTCAGTCTAGATAATTTTGAAGCACATATTTTAAAATAAATCTTTCTATATGGGTAAGTATGGATATTTGTAAAGTAATGATAGGACAAAAAGACAGCTGAAACAAGGGGAGGTAACAAAAATTTGATTGAATTATTTTGATGTCTAAAATGAATCATCGATCGTTTTAATATACACTAAAAAACTTTCTCCAGAAATTACGAGTCAAAACATGGAAACAATTTTTAACCTTCCAAATTACGAGTACATAGGTATTTCTATACTACATTTGTAAAGACAAAACTATTCAGCTTAGGATCCCACAGATTTCTGCAGATATAAACTTTCGTTTGGTGTAAATCTTATCAAAAAAGTATGATGGGTTTACTATTAATTTAATTTCTTATTAAAGAGCTATGTTCTTGTCGGTGGAGCTCGTGTCACTCACTACGATTTTCAGCGAGTCTCTTCACCTCTTGATACGACACGACACCAACTTTTTCCTTGATCTGTTTGATGTAACTATATCTCTTCTCATCCTTTCTTCTTACTAAATTTATTAAAGTTATTACATATTTTTATTTGGTATCACTAGGTTGTACAGAGTACAAGCAACCCAGGTGTAATGTATTATATTTTAACTCATCTTCTATTTAAACCAAGTTTCATTAGAACGTCTTTATACGTGCAGAAGTGAGGAGCGGGATCTTAGGCAAATTGTTGTAATCAAACCACTGTTGTAATAGATTCCTCAAGAAAAAATGTTCTGTTTCATAATTACTTCCATAGTAGCTATAGTAAAAAAGATTGAAGAATGAACATAACATATCTTATTACACAAAAAAAAAAAATCTTAAAAAAAACATGATATATGTATATTAGCAAACGTTTGTCTTTATCGACGACTGATTGTCTGCGAATAATTCGAAGTATCTGAGTCGACATCTTCCTGGAGATAAATGACTACTAGAAATAGAATCTATTTGCATCCATACTGACCTACAAGGTGTTTATTGAGGTAGGCACGTAGATTTCTGTCCTCCCATCGGGCAGGTACTGACAGGTTACTTTCTCGATCCTGAAACAATATAGAAAACATAATGTAACACGAAATTAAACGCTAAGATTTGATACGTCTGTCAACGAAATCGATTCATAGGTACAATTGTGAATTCCTAGATTTTGAGTGTTAGAGTAGGTATTACACTAACTTTTACCCGCAACTCCGTCCGCGTGACTGATTTTTTTTAATGGATGATAACGGAAAAGTAACTCGACCTGCGCTATCGGTATACACTGACGGGGTTCCAGTGAGGGAGAATGAAAAGGCAGGTCAGTTAGCCCATCACGATAAATACACCTGGAATTCAGCGCAATGGTTTCCAGGGGATCACACGAAGGTCGACCTGACCTGACCTGAGAGGGTATATTGCTAGTAATGAGACTGGTAGACTGTATTATTAATAATCTTGTCTTCCTCAGTGATGAATAATAGGTGAAGATGAAGCAGGCTAGTTGGCCCATCCTGTCGAATTTATAAGAATTAATTGTGGTGGTTTTCAGGGAGAATGAAGAGACCTGGATATCTTCCTAGCAATAGAGCCACTGCTCCCCATTACTAATATCTCCTTCCTCTGCATGTTTGGGTTATATTCACTGAACGGGATAAAAAGTAGCCTATATTTTTTTTGATGGGTGAAAATGGTATGGTAACCCCGCCTGCGCAAACGGTATACGCTTGCGGAGCACCAGTGAAGGGTGATAGATGAGAATGAAAACAGGCCAGTTAGCCCGTCATGATGAATTCATCAGGAATTAACCATGATAGTTTCCAGGGGAAACCGCGAGGAGGTTGACTTGGTTGGCTATATTGCTAGCAATGGTATTCTCATTCTCCATTACTAACAATCCCTTTCCCCCTATATTGCCTATATTCTTCTCCAATCCACATACTACGTATATACATAATTTCGTAGCGATTGGTTAAACCGTTAAGAGGTTAATTTATTTCTTATCTAATGGTGATTTGTTAATAAATTAAAAAAAAAAAACATAATTCTAAATAATAGCAGTAAAATAAAATTATATAAAATAGCATAATACGACCGACTAGTAGATACACACTACAAATACATTTAAGTGACTATAATTCAGCAATGAAAATTAGTAATAAACTTATTTTTGTCACTGTGTACTAAAGAAAATTGATGAGTTTGCACACTTGTTCATTGCGTAAATTACGCGTGACAAAACTGTTTACATATATTATTACGAATACACCGTAAACCATTGTGAATTATTTGTTTAACTAAACCTTGATCTATCAGAATGTGTGCGTTATGTGATTGATTGAGGTGCTACAACTACAACCTACTTTTCTCATGTTAAGATTTACATGGTAATGATAGGTATTATCATTTTTTATCACTATGTTGATTGTTGCGTAATATGTTTGTACATATCGCACAGTGTAATTGTTGGATTAAGATACACGCTTGCCCTTCGACGTGTAATAGGTACTTGATAAAGTTTCAAATACTAAAACAATTAAATATAGAACACAAATATTTCATTACCAATAAGTATTAAAGAAATTATACTTGCTGACGTGTTAAGTAACGATTTCAAAGCCTAGTTTCTTTTTTATACCATTGAGGTGGCAAACAAGCATACGGCCCACCTGATGGTAAGTGGTTACCGTAGCCTATGAACACCTGCAATAGCAGAGGTATTATGCGTGCGTTGCCGACCCTGAAGAAACCTCTTTACTCCCCTTTTGAAGAACCCCATGCTGTAGTCTCTTGGGAAAACCTCGACAGGGAGCTCATTCCACAACCTGAGTGTTCGTGGGAGGAAACATCTCTGAAACCGCGCAGTACGCGACCATTGAGGCTGTAGGACATGCTCCATTTAGAACATACGCGACCCTCTCTAATAAGTACATCATGTGATTTGTTTTCAACAAAGAATTTACCCATGAATTATCATAGAAATTTCGTAAATAAAAAGTTCAATAAAGTGACAATAATAACAACACATAAATAAATAAACTTTTGACGTTACCATACTAACTTAACAGACAGATGCACCGTGTTAGTATGAGTTCGAATTTGTAGTTTATCAACGCTTGTTCCTTTAAGAAAAATATTTAGTATATAGTAATTGGCAAAATGTCAGTCTATGGGGGAGGCTTATGTCCAGCAGTGAACGAATAATGGGTGAAATTATGAATTGGCAAAATCATTTCCTAAAAGGATGCTAATGATTTCAATTTAACCTTGCATATATAAAGTTATCTGTAAGTTAGTATAAAGCAAGCCGAAACCCACTAATAATATTCATGAAATTAAACTACTTTCTTTCTATTTGTTCCTTGGTGGAACAAATTTAAAATCTCAAAACAATATTTGAAATTTCTATACAAGCCACACAGTCACACGATTTAATTAGTAAAAGAGGTTGGAAAAATATTGTCGGAATTTGGCTATTCTTTTTAGACCAAATTGTTCAGTTTCATCAATAATCTTCGTTGGGTTTCGGATCAGTATACCCTTTACTAACCCTTGAGGCAGCACATGCTTTTGTGTGTTGGCTTATCAAGATGACAGATTACATAATGTACTCTCGATGTGTTTGATAGCCATCTTATCGGTTCGGATTATGTTTACCCATATCAAAGAAAGTCAGCCGACAAAGTATATATTTATCAGACATTACGTGTCTATATATTGGTGTGATGTCACTGCCAACCGCATTATTATTGGCAATTGCCCCATTTAGCCTAATGCTTGTACAAATACAATTTGTTATGTGTCGAACCATTTTGCTGGTGACACTCACATTAAATTGTTTACACAATATACTACGGCAAATAAATTGTCGGCCCACCTGTAGGAGAATGGGTACCGTCGTCTATATTCGTAAAAACTGTAGGTAAATTAATTTTGCAAAAATTTGCAATTATATTTTATTCACAATATAAACTTTGTATATGACCTAGATACAGAGCTGTGAGCATTGAATCACACCTAGGTCTGACGTAAGCTCACGGATAATGCACTTCATGCTTACATGCTTACAAGATAACCAGTAATTTATTATTGTAGTCAACTCCTAGTTTATACATATAAAGTAGGCTAGAATACCGAATGATTCAACTTAACGACACTGATTATAATTCTATATGCCTATTAATTCGCGTAGCTTCACAGGTGTATCAATTAATTATACTTAAATCTCTGACTTCTGTGATTTCTAATCTAATTTTTTTATTGTTTGTTAGAGCAAACGGCCATAAAGTTCATCATCAGCGGCATCTCTGATGAGATCGTTGCCTACGAACACTAGCAATACGCACGCTTTTTGAAAAGTTCTAAATTATAATGTAAAAGAAAAACTATATAAAAGGTACATTCCACAACCTAGATGTGTGAGCTAGAAACGAATGGGTTGTATTGTATGTACAGCGGTAGCGTGCCACGTATCCAAAATCTAAATAACTTGATGAAATGATCTAAACATGACTAAATAACATAAATAAGTTAAAATAATAACTTTAATGAAGTTTTAGTAGAGGTTTGTCAATTATCCACTTTTCGACATACCTCTATAATATTTTAATGTACCTCTATAATGTCGGATTATTAATCTTACTCGTATATATAAAATTCTCGTGTCACGGTGTTTGTTACCAAACTCCTCCGAAACGGCTTTACCGATTTTTATGAAATTTTGTGTGCATATTGGGTAGGTCTGAGAATCGGCCAACATCTATTTTTCATACCCCTCAATGATAAGGGTGACCCTCCCCAAAAAATTTATTTTTTTATTTTTTTGACAATCTTTCCATTTTTATTTTATTATGATTTAGCATTGAAAAATACATACAACTTCAAATTTTCACCGTTTTACGATCAACTCCTATTTTTTAATCGTGATTTTTATATGCTGCAATAGGTTTGTAAGATGGCAATCCAATATAATAATTGTAGAAACCTCTTTACCCCCTTTTCGAAGAACTCCATACTGTAGTCTCTTGGGAAAACCTCGGCAGGGATCTCATTCTGGAATTTGAGTGTTCGTGGAAGAAAACATCTCCGAAACCGTGTTGTACGCGACCTTTAGGCTGTATTTTCTTTTTGATGGGTGAAAATGGTATGGTAACCCTGAGCTAACGGGGTACGCTGGCGGAGCACCAGTGAAGGGTGATAGATGAGAATGAAAACAGGCCAGTTAGCCCATCATGATGAATTCATCAGGAATTAACCATGATTAGTTTCCGGAGAGAATCGCGAGGAGGTCGACCTGGGGGTATATTGATGGCAATGGGATTCTCAGTCTCCATTACAAACAATCCCTTTCCCCCATTTAGGCTGTATTTAAATTTATGTTAGTAGTTTTGATTCTCTTTCAAATATAAATTGTAATTTGGATAAATAGAAACAAGGGCGAAATAAATTAGAGTAAAAATTGATTTACAAGTATCTTATCAAGAAGGGATCAAATATATAAATTGAATATAGGACTTATAGACAAGTAGTTTACAGTAATAGGTCTCGGCCGTCGAAACTAGTAGTTAATGTTGAGTACGGTTGTACGTGACCTTTTATTGGATACCCGAGAGATATCCAAACATATAAGAAAAGGTCTATCGTTAAGCCACTATAATGTTAGCTTGAGCATTAAAGTACCTATTCAGAGGTGAAACTGAGCTGTCAGACATACTTTTTATTAATAAATAAAGAAAACAACGAGCGACAATAATTTAAGCCCATACTTGTGTAGTGCTCAAGATCCGGCATTATAAGAATTTTAATAGAAAGTAAAATTATTCGCACTTGCAGTATTACCAGATTTGTAGATATATTATTGCAAATATACCAGAGGGAGACTTTGTACAAAAGTCGTTTGCTTGGGTACCTCTGTCCCATTCGTGTTTCAACCGTAAAGCAGTTGTGTTTGCATGGTTGTGTTTCGGTTTGAAGGGTGGGATATGGCGTGAATTTACTGGGTACAGAGGAATACTACCTGAGTGCTCAGGAATGGCAACGCATGGGGGTATCATGGGTGAAACAGTATACTCTGTTATGTCCATGGTACTGCTCATGTCTACAGGTGACGGTTACCACTTTCCATCAGGTGGGCCGTCAGCTTGTTTGCCATTCTAAGTTGTATAAAAAAAAAAATAGAACCATAGACGTAGACCATTTATCCGTTAGAAGGTCAAATACTCAAAATTTTGTTAACAGATAGCCTTAGGACTACACGCACCTTTGTATTATTTAGTTTATTACAAAAATTGAGACACGGACAAGTATTTTATTTCGTCAAAAGCTTCTCAGCTTCGAGCGCAAACAGTAATTTTAGTGGAAAAATTTTTAAATCAAAATTAACAAAGTAATCATTAATTTTTCAACCGACTTTAAAAAGAAGGGAGTTCTCTATTCGGTTGATACTTTTTTTATATTTGTTACTTTATAACTCCGTCAGTCATTAATCGATTTGGAAAATTAATTTTTTATCCAAAAGGATATACTTACAGTTTAGTCGTATAGAAACTTGGCGGAAACCACCAACAAATGCAATCCCAAAGAGGGTTGACGTCAGGCAGGTGGCCGGTCGTAAAACTAAAAACCAAATATTTTTGTAATATGGATAAAATGATATTACGCCGACCCCAAATGATTGGGATAAGGGTAGGAAGATCATTAGTCGAATAGAAACTTTATCAAAGTTGGTTTAGTAGTTTGAAGTAAAATGTGACTTTTTAATACATTTTAATTACGTTTATTCTCAAAACATATAAATATTTTTCTTTATGTTTTGGGAGAAATCAATGTGTTCTTAGGATGGGATTATAAAATTTATATATCAGAATATTCAGGTATCTAAAGATTAAAGATTTTTATTTATTTAATTAGATATTATTTAATCAAAAGAGAGTAGCTAAAACAGATAATAATCAGGTGAGTTTATTTATAGATCAAACATTCGACTGCTTTATTATGATCACAAAATTTATATCTTACAACATATTACAATGCCAAATGAATGAATAAAATGTAATCCCCGCCGACAGAAATGAACGCGACGTCAAAATATCTATAAATCTGCGTGTATTGGAACGGTGCGGTACGGTGTGACGAATCGATTCCACAAATAAACTGTGAGAATGCTATTAAATACATCACTAGCTTTAAATAGGAGTAACTAGGGCACATCGTGAAATGTATGAAATTTACAGAACTATTATGGATTGGACATGAAGACATGAAAAGGATAATGCAAACTGCCAACCTACCAATGTTCTTAACATGGAGATAAGAGAACTTATATATCTATCGGAGGGAGGAGGGAGGGATTGTTAGTAATGGGTTAAATAGTCCCCATCGCTAGCGATATACCCCGTCAAGCCGACCTCACCGCGGTAAACTCTCGTGGGTTAATTACTATTAAATTCGCCATCATGGGCCAACCGACCTGACTTTGTCCTCATCAATTTCATCCTCCACTGGCGTCCCACTATTGCATACTGTTAGCATAGGCGGATGCAATATTTCTATTCTACTAATTCTTAGACAAGAACAATAATAGGCGATAATAAATCAAATTAAATTGAAAATAAAATTACTCCATCTGTAAATAGTCGTATATATTTTTTAGTTGTCTCCTAGGTATATAGTACAAGGCCTGCTTAGTTTACGAATTATAAACATTTTATTATAAATTCCTATACAAAAAGTAAAAATTATTATCTAGCATGATGGTTTCCAGGGGGGACCATGTGGAGGTCGATCCGATGCGCATTGGATTATATTAAGTTGACCTCCACGTAATTCCCCCTGGAAACCATTGTGAACAATTCTTTTTGAATTCGTCACGATTGGCTAACTGACCTGCTTCATCCTCACCTATCATCCTTCACTGGTGCCTCGCCGGTGTATACCGATAGCGCGGGCGGGGCTACCATTCCATTATGATCCATTAAAAAAACTATTATAATAGCTATCAAGTCATTGAAAGATCATCGTAATAGAGTTTAAGACTATGTTTAGTAACAAGAGGCCGACCTAGACATTTAGTTTGCATGCCATGCCGTCAGAACTGGGGCCCCTTATCACCATAAATCTGTCTCGGTTTGTCCTCATTTCTCCTTTCACTCTATTTCTGAGGTGTCCTCTTTAAGTCAGCATTGATATAACATATCATGTATTGACTATTATAGCTATACTTTAGACCAGGGCTGTCCAAACTAGATAGGATTTAGGGCCAATAAAAATGCCTAAATTTATTAAGGGGCCGCAAAATATTTGTAAAAACAAAATGCAGCTATAATATTATTATTTTGTTATTGTATTACTTTTGCATTAATTTATCTTTTACAATTCTGTCAATATCAACATGAATATTGATAGTAGCTAGAAAAGATTTGGCGGGCCGCCTCAATTCAAGCTGCGGGCCGCGTGTGGCCTGCGGGACATGGTTTGGACAGCTCTGCTTTAGACTATAGTCAGTAAAAAAATAGTAAAGTCGATAATAACGTTAAATCTTTACAAAAAAAGACTTCATATGTAAATTAACTTACGACAGGAGGATTATTTAGCGTTTACATATACGGGTCATAAACTTATATATGGTATATCGAAGGTACATTTAAAATAGTCTCTAGTCAAACTGTTTATATTTACTCTTCTCCATCCAAAGGTTGCCTGAAGGAGATCGCTCTTAGCGATAAGGCCAGACATTGTTTTCTTAGTGTAATATTTTCTTGTAATTGTTTGTATCTATAATAAGTTTACTATTGTAATCTTATGAAGGAAACATAAAGAGTATCTATCTATCTATTTATTTACATTTAAAAAAATAGTTACCCTTTCACCATCGTACCTCTCGCTATAAAGCTGGACTTTAGCCTTATTTCTTGTAATACTATTATTAATGTGTATGGCATAATACTACTGTCCGTACATTCCATTCATTTGTACCTTGTACATCTAGATTGTAGAATGAGTTCCAGTTTTCAATTTTCCCTTTACAATATAATATGGGAAATTTAAAAATGTGCCTATAATAACTTAAAAGGCTGACAACGCACAAGCAAATCCTTTAGCGCAGGCGGTGATACCATTCCATTATCATGCATTAAAAAAAAGCAATTCCTCTCGTGTTGCAGGTGTTCGTGGGTGACGGTAGCCGTTTTCCACTAGATGGACCGTCTGCTCGTTTGTTTTCCTAACAAAAAAAAAAAGGTAGTCCTCAAACCTCAAAATGCTCAAATCGTATATTAATTTATGAATATATTAATTTAATTTCATTGTTATTTTTTTTTTTTAAATAAATTTAGAATCATGTATATAGTGAAGGTGAATGAATCGCTAGTGCTTTCGAGAAAGTCATGGGTACTTCTAAATTACAGTACCTAGACATCACGTAGCAACAATTTGCCGCAGACTAAATATTGTGACAGAAACACCAGACAAACAAAATAAAAGTGTATATAGCAATAATAAGAACCTGCTAGACAAAACAGTGTTTTAATAATACTTCTTTTTCTATTTTTATAAATAAAAAAAAAATTTTAATTTTTATCCAAATCATTAATATTTTTTTATTTTTTTAATGGGTGATAATGGAATGGTTACTCCGCCTGTGCTGTCGGTATACACTAGCGAGGCACCAGTGATGGATGATAAATGAGGATGAAGTAGGTTAGTTTGCCCATCGTGACGAATTCAACAAGAATTGTTCATGATGGTTTCCAGGGGGAACCACGTGGAGGTCGACCTAATAGGGCATATTGCTAGCAATGGGGCTGTCAAACTCCATTGCTAACAATCCCTTTCCCCCAAACTATTAATTAGAAAAACATTTTAGAGGGCATATTTTGCACTAAGATTATATAGATAGTGTATCTCCATACAAATACTAAGAGAAAAGCGGGTCAACTATGTCATACAATTTTGCGTGATTAATAGTTATGAGTAATTCCTTCATTCAGCAGAGGGAGACTGTATAAAAGTCGATTGCTTGGGTACCTCTGTCCCATTCGTGTTTCAACCGTGAAGCAGCTGCGTTTGCATGGGTGTGTTTCGGTTTGAAGAGTGGGATATGGCGTGAATTTACTGGGTACAGAGGAATAACACCTGAGTCCTCAGGAATGGCAACGCATGGGGGGTATCATGGGCGAAACAGTATACTTTGTTATGTCCATGGTACTGCTCATGTCTATAGGCGACGGTTACCACTTTCCATCAGGTGGACCGTCAGCTTGGTTGCCATTCTAAGTTGTATAAAAAAAAAACTTTTCTTAACTTAAATTCTGTAAAGTTCATTAAAAGGGTTAATGCACAGAACCTTAATATATTCATTAAATAATAAAATATAAATACGTCAAGATTCATTGTGTATGTAAGTATATAGAACAATAATAAAAAAAAAGAGTCAGCTAATTGTCAAAAAGCTGACCCGTTTTTAAGGCACCATGTTCTCTATCTATATAATCTAAGATTTTGCATTATTTACAATATAAATTTACAAACCATATTGGATTGTCTTAAAAACGGGCAGGTTTACACATTAGTGAGTAAGTATGTTTGTACATCTATTTACTGATTGCATTGCGAAGCCGGATGGTAATCATTATGTTACAAGAATCTATAATGAATTAGCCATATTTATTTATACAGTGTATGCTTAAAAATGCGATAACGTGTGTAGAAATATGTTTACACACATCATCTTGTCATGACTAACGACACTTTTTTTGTTGTTGAAAAAAAAATCAATAGTTTATCTATTGCTAATTGATATTACGGTCATAAATATCAGTTTATGACAAATTAATTAATATTATAACTAAACTGAATGTAAACAAAATGTATTGAAAATAATTTGCAGTATTTACACTGTTTAATTGCAATCATTAAGATTATGTATAATAAAAAAAAAAACTACTTCAATTGTAAAAAAAAAAAACAATTAGTTTGATTTCAAAACTAAATTTTTTGATAAAATTTCTATTGGACCAATTTGTATCAATTTGTTCTATCAGATAAACAAAAAAGATTTTCCAAATCGGTTTACAACTGATGTAGTTTGATTGACCTCCTTTTTAGAAGTCGGTTGAAAATAATGTATGTATATTATAGAATAACTAGCGATATGCACCGGTTTCGCACGGTTTTTCTGAAAATAAAATGTAGCCCATGATATTTTCTGATAATGTAACTTTCTATGGATGTTCATAATGGATAAATTGCAAAAAGCTTGCATAATAGTGGATAATAGGTAAAGTAAAGAAAAAAAAATTACTTTATCTATACAATTTAAGTAGGAAATAAATCTTCTCACTTTATAAGTTTAAATTACTCTTACTTGTTTTAATGTACAATGTTTTCATATATAAATTATTCAATGCATATTAGTTGATATTGCAAATTAAATTGCAGCATGCGACATGTCTATTTTTTATTCCTTGGCCTGTCTAGTTGAACCATGTTTTTGATTGGCCACGCCTGTATGAGCATAGGCTGTGCCTGCGGCTACAGAGGACCGTGAGCGAAGACACCTGCCAACCGCACAGAGAACTGGTTAGAAACAGAGTGTGTATGTGTGTATGTGTAGGTACTATACTACTCTCGAGTAATGCTAGAATGTTGCGGTCGTGCGACGTCGCAAATCTCAGCAATGTTACAACAGGTTAGTAATTACAGTCACAAAAAGTTTATTGCACATAATTTACAGAGCTGCGTCCCGTGATAGGCATATTTAGTTCGATTCCAGCAGATAACATTTACACATTGTAAGTAGATGTTTTTTTTACAGATTTTAAATTCATGGAATTCTTAACATTTATATTTAAATACCTACTTTTTTTAATGGGTGATAATAGAATGATAGCCCTTTTTTTGTTTTTTTTTACGTCTGGAAAATGCTTTATGCAGACCCATATACTTTGAGAGGGGTGAATGGGTACTGTGGGAATCCCCCCGTAAGGTGGGGGTGTACCCACCAAAAACCAGACGATATATCTTCGAGGTACCATATGTTGGAGACATGGGTTCGCTTTCGCACTCACCACATCTCCGACGGTAGCAACCCGCCCTCTGATGGTAAGAGCAGGTCTCCTCTCTCAAGATAGGGGGGCTGGCGTGCTCACCCTACCACTCGGGGGTTGAAAGAATGGTAGCCCTGCGTGCGCTTACAGTGTACGCTGGTGGAGCACCCGTGAGGACGAAAAGGTAGATCAGTCAGCCTGTTAACCTGTGTAAACTGTTTAGAGTCCAAACAGTTGGTAGTCCATGCAGGACAGAAATTTTATCAAATGGTCCCTCAGTGTTTTTTTTTAATGGATGATAATGGAATGATAATCCTGGTAAGCTTGGTATGGTTAGCCTGGTATGGTAAGACTGCGCTAACTGGATGACAGGTGAGAATGAAAAAGCAGGTCAGTTAGCCCAGCGTGATGAATACACTTGTAATTTAGCATGATGGTTTCCAGAGGGGGCCACGTGGAGATCGACCTGACAGGACAAATTGCTAGCAATGGGACTGGTAGTCCGCATTATTAACTATTCCTTTCCCCTCCACAATTTCGGATTTTTTTTGATGGGTGAAAATGGTATGGTAAACCCCGCACGCGCTAACGGGATACGCTGGCGGAGCACCAGTGAAGGGTGATAGATGAGAAATGAAAACAGGCCAGTTAGCTCATCATGATGAATTCATCAGGAATTAACCATGATATTTTCAGGGAGAACCGCGAGGAGGTCGACCTGGTTGGGTATATTGCTAGCAATGGGGTTCTCAGTCTCCATGACTAACAATCCCTTTCCCCCCACAATTTCGGATTAGGTTTATTGTTACTTACTTATCATCATCATTACAGCCTTTAACTGTCCACTGCTGAACATAAGCCTCCCCTTGGGGGTTTTTGTCAGTAGTTGCCACGTTTGGCAGGCGGATTGGTAACCGCAGTTAGGCTTTAGAAATGTTTTAAAAGGGACGCTGCTGTCCACCCCTCGCCTTCCCTTAGTCTGTTCTGTGACCGAGATCACACGGCAATAAGTAACACGAATGATAAATAAACCGTTGCCATGTGGTTTCGGGATAGAATAGGCCATCCATTCCTTTCTCGTGGGTGTCGTAAGAGGCGACTAAGGGAATGTATTGGTCGAGAGATAAGCAGCAATGTCCTTCATAAAACATTATCAGATTTTAAGAGGGACGCTAAAGGTCTTGCCTGAGTAAACCAACAACGTTAGAAGTTGCCATTGATCTCTCTACTATATTACTATATTATTTATACTAACTAGTATAATATAACATATAAATAAGTACCATAGCTATAAATTATCATAAAATAACTAGCAGATTAGCACAATAATTGTCACCGCGTTCACGGTACTGTAAAATGTTTACTCAAATGAAATAAACGCTCAGATTACGCTCTCGCAAACGCGACTTTGAGTGATGGTAGTCGTGGTGCTGTTTTAAATTTGTTTATGTCCCAGTTCTTAAGAGGACCGCTTTGCTAAGTTTTGTAATATGGCATAATTTATTAAGATTTACTGGATTTTTAATCCTTGCCCGCGTCTGTTTCTTTACTTACCTACTTCTAATACAAGTAATGGATTTTGTTACTGTAGTATTAAATTACTCTTCAAGTTATAATTGAATTTAATAACATAAATCGTAATTATAAAAAAAAAAAGCAAATGTTCCTAACTCTGATTATATAGATAGAGCATCGAGTGTTAAAAATGGGTCAACTTTTGTCAGCTAATTATCAAATTTGATGACTGGTTTAGCAATGTTCTCTATACTTACGCACATAATGTACTCGTATCTTGACGTATCTATATTTAATTAATTAATAAATAAAATTAGTCTTTGTGCATGAATGCAAAAAGATGTAAAGAATATAAAGCAGAATAAATATAGGTTATAAAGGAAATACTCATAACTATAGTTATTTATCATGCAAAAATGTATGAAAATCTTGACTCGCTTTTCTCGAAACATTTGTATGGACACAGTATATCTATATAATTTAAGGTTTCTAATAACATTGTGTTCCCATCGAGTTCTGTCAAAAGTTAGCTGCACAGATTATATGACCATAGATTAATACTTTACAACAGATAATTTTCGATATTTTTTTACGGAAGATTTATGTGTGCAGTTTGCACCTGTGAGAAGCCAAAAGGCGTGACCTATTGGTATAAGTACAGGTGTGTTGCCGATCCTTTCAGAAGGAGTATCCTTGTTTCTTGAATGTTTCAATGTTGTATCTGTTCGGAAATACTACTGGGAGTTGGTTTCATACTTTGGTCGTGTAATGAAAATGTTATACCAAACTAATCTCGAGGGACGGCGGTAGACTCACCTGCCTTGTTGAATTTTAACATACTCGACGAAATGTGGGCATGTCAGGTATCACTGTGTTAATTTGTTGTAGTCTAAATTAGAGACTGTAGTTAAGAGCATTTTTTTTATAATATTATCTTTTATAACTTTATAATTGTATATACGTATTACTTAATGTTTGCGCATTTGACAGAAAATACGTTTTATGCAATTGCCACGAAATTCCATTTAATATATAACGAAATTTAATTAATTAATGGTAGTAGGAATCACAACGCGCTTGAGTTTTTATATTAATTTGTATAGAGCGTTTGACAGTTGGTAGAGAAATGGCGGGAATCAGGTGCCAGTGTTGCCACATTTTCCATATAAAATATTATGTTGAAAATTGTTTATGGTATTATTTATTCTTATAAATTAATAATGACGTTAAAGTATTTATTGTTAACAAAATTTTGTTTAAAATTTAATAGAGTCGAAGAGGACTCTTAAATAGCTTCGTTCATTGCATAAATATTTCTATATTCACAAATTCATAAACACTTCTCTATAACGCATTTTTCTAATAAAGTGGGTTGTTTGACATATTTATATTTTTATTTTACTCTAGAACTTAATTTTTGTAACTCTGTAAATGATGTTTAAAAATATTACAATGATATAAATATTTTGGACGATTAACGCGATTTCATATAGCTGTTTTAATATTGTTATATTTATATCAGAACTTCTTAACCGGTGGTCCGTAGGCTATACTAGTGGTCCCTGGAAGTACCTGAAGTGGTTCGTGAAACTATTCGAAAAAGGTTAAACAGGTGACAATGAGTCGACATAACGACACACGCTGCTGCCTGCGTTATAATTAGATAAAATAAATGCATGTTTTATTTTTAGAATTATTAAGAATTTTCTTGAAAAATTAATAAATATGGTGTTGTGTAAACTGTTTGGAGTCTAAACAATTGGTGGTCCATGCAGGACAGAAATTTTATCAAATGGTTCCTTATCACTAAATAGTACAGATGGGCAAAGCACCGGGTTTAAACCCGGTGCTTTGGTAAAAACCCAATAAACACCCATAAACTCCCATAATCACCCAAAAAAATAGGTTTTTACGTATTTTTTTGAAAATATGTAAGTAATACCAATAAATTATTTTTATAAATTGTATTGATCAATTCTACAATATTAAATAAAACGTTAACTAATAATATTTCAGGAAATTTTAAAAATCTATATATAATAAAATGAAAGTAATTAATTTTCAGTGTTTTCATGTTGCAGTTGATCAACATGTTGGCCTTTTGCTTCCCGTAGATACTTTAAAATTTCTTCATAACACCTCGTTCGCACACATGGCCGTATATATTTAAATTCTTGAGCCACTAACAGTCCGAAATACTCATTTCTTTTATCCTCTTCTCCATAAATTAAGCATTTAGAACAGTTTGTTTCTTCTTTCAGTAAATTTTCTTTTACTTTATCCTCGTTTTTTTCTTTGTTGCGACGACGCTGGGTAAATCATCTGGACACTGGGTCTCACTATCGCCAAATATATTTGGAGATCGGCTTCGGCTACGGCTTGGCAGACATTTTTTTCTTTCTACAATTTTAAATTAAATTTATTAGAATAAATGCTTCGAACACACGCGATCTAAGTACCTTTTGTGTTTATTATACCTTACCTACCTAGGTATAAAAAGAGTACTTACGTAGATTTTCTTTTATTAACTGTTTTATACGAAGATCTTGATCTCTCAAATTAGCATCCATTTTACTTCCAGTGATTATCAACTAAATTAATAATCCACAAAGTATTAAATAACGTTTTTATGAAATATTTAGCACAAAAACAATACCCTTTAAATATCGATCGTCAGTAACTGTGGCTGACTTACCTATATTCTAGCAAGCAGGACTGCCAGATGTGAAGGGGAAATCCCCAATAAATTGTTGCATGTGACTGATGATGTGAGCATGTTCGTTTCATAATAAAAATGTTGCCAGGTAACCAAAAAGTCGTATGTTTTTGTGCGAATTACGATCATAATCTTTACGATCGTACATTAAAAAATAGACAAATAATAGTATGAGTACGATTTAAATCGTATATCTGTCAACCCTGCTAGCAAGACAGCGACAAAATCACGTTGCATAACAATGTAGCCCAAGCTTATATCTTATGAAATATACGGAAGAGATACGGACTTAGAAAAAACAGAAATGTTGTTCTTTGTGGAAGTCATTGATGAAATTCTATGTATTTTAGCCCGCAAACTTTCTTCAAACAAAAACAGCGCCATCTAGTATCGAGTTCTGTAATTATCTCTTTGTTTATGGATTTGAAGTAAGACCGCCACGCATGCAATACATTATGACTGGGGATTCCCCTATTCGTCGACGCTGAATATGAGGCGACGACAATCACTGTCAAACGTGTTCACTATTACTCTGACTCTGGTAACGTGACTTCCTGGTAACGTGTTAGGTAGGAAAAGCAGTAAAAAAGTGCATATTAAGGGAGCAGATTTGAAATAATATTTATACTTAACAAGAAATAATTAAAGGTAAGTGGATTTTTGAATGATACAATTATATCATGATCACTTAACAATTTTAACTTAAAATTAGATGTATTATTACAAGCTTTTATTTAGCTTGCGTTATGTAAATAAAAGTATGTAGGTATGTTCGTATGTTGATGCAATTATCCTCAATCCTCAACCGACTGGGATAAAATTTTCCATACACGTTTATTTTGGATGATAGTGCATAGTTAGCTGAGAGTCGTCATTGGATAATAATGGTGGATAGCCTAAGATGTGTACTAGATATTTATTTTTAACATAATATGCGTAAGTACCTAATCGAATTAAAGAAGTTGCTGAGAAAAATACAGAACAATACGATAATAAACTAGCGTCTGCGTTTAATCCTCCGAGGAGATGTAATTTTACAAAGGTTTTTTGTATTTATTTTATTATTTTTTTAATAAATTTATTGTAAATAACAAGAAATAATCATTGTAAAAAAATAGGCACTCTATTGTTGAATTTTCGTCAGACCAACTAATCATCGTTCATTTTTTTAGGTTCAATGGGGAGACCTAAAGATTTACGCATATGGGAGCACTACCGTACTTTACCAAACAAGTCTGTTTCTTGCAAGCTTTGTAATAAGGTCTACAAATTCAGTAATGCTGCCAAAATGCTTCAACATCTTATCACTTGTCCAAAATCTCCAGAAACATTAAAAGACTCTATGAAACTTATAAAAGATAGCTCGTCCAAAACCAAAATGTCTGGACTGTCAGAGATAGAGACAAATGATTCTTTTATAAGCCCCTCGTCGTCTGCTAACACTACAATAAATGCTGAGTTTCAAGACACCGATGATCATATAAAAACAGAATTAGCGAGAGCTATATTTGTAACAGGGACGCCATTATCGATGGTGCAACATCCTTTATGGATACAATTTTTCGAAAAATTGCAACCAAAATTTAAAATACCTTCACGTAAAGCTTTAGCGACAAAATACTTAGATAAAATATATAGAGAAATGCGTTTTGAGTTAAATGAGGAACTAAATGCTTGTAGTTACTTACACCTTCAGTGCGATGGCTGGTCTAATTTAAGAAATGAAGGAATAATAAACTTTCTTATATCAAAACCTCAACCTGCATACGTTAAAAGTTTGAATACAGAAAGTAATCCTCACACTAGTGAATACCTTAGCCAAGAAGTTGAAAAAGTAATGAAAGTGTATGGAGCAAATAAGTTTCTTGTACTTATTGGCGATAACGCTAGAAATATACAAAAAGCATTCGAATTAACAAAACTCAAATATCCACATGTTGTTCCTCTCGGTTGCTGTGCACATATCCTTAACTTGTTGTGCCAAGATATTGTAAAGATACAAGAAGTAACTGTGTTTATTATGCAAGCCATAAATATAATAAAAACTGTTAAAAGGAGTCAACGATTAAGTTCCTTGTTGATAAAATCAAGGCAGGGTGAAGATTCTACACAAACACTAAAATTGCCTTGTGCTACAAGATGGGGAAGTCATGTTACTTCGTTAAAAAGTTTGAAAGCAAATAAGATAGCTTTGCAAATATTAACAGTTAGAGAAGATGTGGTAATTTCAAGAGATATTAAAGATTTAATTCTAAGTGATGATTTCTGGACGAAGACAGGGGAATGTATAAGTATTTTGGAACCAGTCACTGAAAGCATATTTTACTTAGAGAGCGACCAGAATCGTTTGCATCGCACATACATTACATTTAGAGATGTACAAGCTAAGATACGTTTTGCATTAAATGAGATTTCGACATTGAGCGAAGAAAGCAAACAGCAGATTCTAACATCAGTATCTTCAAGATGCAATATGGCAATGAGGCCAATACATTTTGCAGCATATATTCTAGACCCCAGGACTCTAGGAGTCGAACTTACTCAAGAGGAAGAACTTAAGGGTATGGAGTTTATCTACAATTTAAGCCAACACTTAAGTTTGTCAAATGTAATGGCAGATTTGGCGTGTTATAAAGCTAAAGAAAACTTTTGGGCCAGAGGATTTGTATGGAGCTCATTAGATAGCATTGAGCCCCTAATATGGTGGAAAGGTATTTGTGGTTCCACTGAGTTAAGCAAAGTAGCGATTCGTATTCTATCAGCTCCCTGTACTTCGGCAGCCACTGAGCGTTCCTTTAGTATCCAAGGCTACATACATAATAACAAAAGAAATCGACTTACAACTGAAAGAACTGAAAAAATTTCATTCATTTGTTATAACTGGAATCTTAAACATAAAGCTGAATGCGAGGACATTCAGTTTAATGAAGAAAATACCTTAGAAGCTTTCATTGAGCAAGTAAATGAACATAACAGTTTAGACGAAATAGAGCCTATCGAACCTATACAATTCATCGCTTGTAATAACTCTGAATCTGACAGTGATTGACTGTAGTTTTACATTTTACTTTCATCTCTTTCTTAATAAACTCAAAATCAAATTAAAAGTTTTTTATTCTGTAGGCTGCATAATAATATTGTCTATGTCCAGTATAGTGGACGTCTTGCGGCTGAGATGACGATGATGAAGTACAAAATCATAAACACCCAAAAATTTGGGTGTTTATGGGGTTTAAACCCAATAAACCCAAAACACCCGGTTTTTACCCACCAGACTTTAAACCCACCCAGGTGGATTGCCCATCTCTACTAAATAGTTTTTTAAATAGATGATAATAGAATAGTAACCCACCTGTGCTATCGGTATATGCTGGCGGGGCACCATTGAGGGATAACAGGTGAGAATGAAAAAGCAGGTCAGTTAGCCCATCGTGATAAATACACCTGGATTCCAGCACAATTGTTTCCAGGGGATCTCGTGGTGGTTGAGTAGTAAGGTAGTATATTGCTAGCAATAAGGCTGTCCCCCCCCTACCCCTCACTAATAGGTTAAAAATCACTGATCCAGACAATTGTAATTAATTTATAGTAATAAATGGCATGGAGATACGTAGCCAAGTTCAGCGTTCTTTGGCCATGTTCCAATATGTCTAATGTGGGGGGAGGGGGTTATTAGTAATGGGTACTAATAACTCTATCGTTAACAATATATCTAATAGTTTGATTTCCACGCGGTTCCGCTTGGAAATCATCGTGGTTAATTTCTGGTGGATTCGTCATGAAGGACCAAGTACATATATTAATAATGTATAAATATGTCAAGTATTTCTTTATTTTTCCTTTACTGAATAATGCATCGTCCAATTATTTCTCGGTCGAGTAGTAGAGAACACCGTCCGGTGTTAAGTCCGTCAAATGTACATAGAATTTTACTGTGTATTAAAGTTTAAATAAACAATTAATTATTACAGATATTTAAATACACGACAACAATATTAAGCAAGCAAAGTTACAGTAAGTATAACTAAGTATTATACAAGTTGGTACAGTAATTTACTACAAAAGAATAGACAGATCAATCTTTCAGAGTTTGTATACAAGAACATTGAAATCGTTTCTTTTTTTTCTTTTACCCAGTTTAGAACGTTGTTTTGTTGTTCTGTACCAAGCAGAGGCAGCTAGAAACTCGACAAACTTTCTTAAAAGGATTTCGAATCGAAAAAGAAATAAGTTTGTATTCATTAAAGTACCAACAAGACGTTGTTTGTTTGTATTTTCTCTGGATCTATCTTTACCAATATTATAAATGTAAAAGTGAGTTTGTTTGTTACGTTATAACGTCTTAATGTCTTAACTAATTATTGTGAAATTTAGTAAACACAAACTATATGAGATGTAGAAGGATATAGGCTACTTTTTATCCTGGTCAGTAAATATATCCCGGCCACGCGGTAGAAGTCGTGGGAAAAAGCTAGCGTACAATATTTTTATTTCTTTCTTATAATATGGCGTAATAGCAATACGGGGTAAATAATTATGGTTATACATTATTCTTTTTGCTATTTGTTTATGTTAGTTTCTTTTATTATAGTTTAACAAGTTGTTAGTTTGTTAATAAATATAATAAGTCATTTTTAGCTTAATTTTGAAAATAAGACTGAATTTATCACCTCTCTACGAGTACATTAAACACTGATTGTGTGTGGGAATCTATAAATTGTTTGCAAGTAGGCTATATTGTGGTTTTGGCGCGAAAATTTGTTTGTTTTACCAGTACTGAAATATAAAACGTACGCCATCTGCAATGGTTCTTGTGGTTGAATGGTTTTAAAAGTAGAAAGAGAACGTCCAGCTTTGAAAATAATGCCTATACTGAAATAGCATTTCTTATGGACCTGGCAATAGATTTTCTACAAATAAAATGGTAATTATTATATTTGTTTATTGTGTTATTTTTTGTTTGTTTTTGAATTAATTAAAAAAAAAAACCAACTACAAAAATTAAAAAAAACATTATAAAAATACAACAGTAAAAACAAAAAGTCAACAGGTTTTTACAAATAAAAAGAAGATTTAACCAAATGCATATGACATCGCTAATGCGTACAATTAACTAAATTAAACTTGAAGTAATAGATACAAGCATTGTTAGTAGGTAGTTACGTAAAATAAAAAGTTGAAATCACACGCTCAAAGATGAATTATCAAAAAACCACTGACTCAGCACACGTCTTGCGGATTCTATCACAGAATTAAATAAATTTATTTATTTAACTTCTTATTGTACTAGAAACATAAAAATATACAATGATAATTTAACAATTTAAATAAAATACAGTAACATAAAATATAGATTAAAATATACACATAAAGGTACAAAAGGCGGTCTTATCGATAGCGCAATCTCTTACAGTTACTTTGGTTAAAGGAGAACAAATAGGAATTAATTTAAATCGATATCTCTATATATTTTATTAATGTTTTCGTTTACACGCCAGAGCTATGATTTTTTATAATAGAGGAATATACATAGAGAACAAGAGTGCTCATATTTATAGAGAAATAACTGAGTTAAGGTTTTTTATACAACTTTGAATGAGAAACAAGCTGACGGTACTTCTAATGGATATATTCATTGTCTACAAATGTAGACAGTATTGTCGACCGATTGGTACCCAGTAATTTCATGGCCACTCTTGAAATTGAAACACAACCATGCAAACACAGCTGTATGCTTTACTAGGTGTATACTCGATAATGTTACAAAGATTACATTATTAGAATTAATTGTTAGCGAATTTACAGAAATTTCCTGTCAGCCACGTTACAGAAGGAATTTCTGCGTATTTTATATATCTAGAAGTACATTTTAGAATTAGTTTAGGCTTCTAGAAGTGTATGAGAGTTGTATAAAGCAGAAGATTTGGAGAAAAGTATGTATTATAAACTTGAAAATTTGTAAAGATGGTTGGATATTTAGTACTTTTTCACGCATAAATTACTGAACGGATTTGAACGAAATTTAGTACACCGGTAGACTATATCCTAACTTAGTACATAGGATGCTTAATGTAGTAACAGATAGGTTACTACATAAAGTATCCTATGTACTAAATGTATAAAATTTCTAATTTTACATAGAATCCTGTATATACTGATGTATTTAGCACATACTACATGTACCAAATTTATATCCTAACACAGGATTTTATATACCGATGCATGATTTCAAATTCGGGGGGAATATTTAATTATAAATAAATTTTGGCCTAACGCCGCGGGTTCAATTCTCGTGCAATTTAACAATGTATTAGTTTGTGTGTTAATGTTTGAAAAAAAGTATTTTCCAAAAATTTACTTATTTATTTATTTATTATTACCTGCAGTTTACAGATGATCAAACCCCAACATACTACAGGTAATTAAAATTTATAGGTACATGTCAAGTTATTTACAATAATTATTAGTAATAATTAACTATAAAAGATTACGATTATATTCAATTTTCATAAAATGTCAATTCTGTAATTAATTAACCAGAGGGAGACTTTGTACAAAAGTCGATTGCTTGGGTATCTCTGTCCCGTTCGTGTTTCAACCGTGAAGCAGTTGTGTTTGCATGGCTGTGTTTCGGTTTGAAGGGTGGGATATGGCGTGAATTTATTGGGTACAGAGGAATAACATTTGAGTCCTCAGGAATGGCAACGCATGGGGGTTATCATGTACTCATGATACCCCACATGAGTGAAACAGTATACTGTGTTATGTCCATGGTACTGCTCATGTCTATAGGCGACGGTTACCACTTTCCATCATGTGGGCCGTCAGCTTGTTTGCCGTTCTAAGTTGTATTAAAAAAAAATCCACTATAGTAAATAGGAAAACAATAATAATATATAATACAATGTCAATATATACATTAGAGCAAACATTAGAGATATGTCATAGAGAATCCAGGAATATATAAGCTGCATTATTTATTTATTAGTCATAATATTTAGTTATTAGTTTTAATATCCATTAGTAAAAGTGCTGTTTATTTTGTCACAAGATGACATTATGTAAAACGTTCAGTGGCAAAAAAAAATATATTGCTCAATAAATAACGCAGATAACTTTGAAAAGAAATAAAAATTAAATGTCAAGGACAGTCAGTAAATTTATGCTTCATAGACATCACAAGTAGTCGAGACTATGCATCCGTGGAATCGCGTTCCGAGAATAGAATGGCGGTCGAATAGTTTATTTGTGATTTGTAGCATTCATAGGCATAGTCTAGGCTTTGTAGTACAATAGAATCTTTGTAGTTTTAGTGTCTGGCTGTTTGTTCACACACTTTCTTTCACCATTGTAATTTGGTATACAGAGGAGAAATTTTATGTACGACAATGAAATGGTAACTCCATTTGCGCTATCGGTATGCGCTGGCGGGGCACCAGTGAGGGATGAAAGGTGAGAATGAAAAAGCAGGTCTGTTAGCCCATCGTGACGAATTCAACGATAAATTTGTCAAGAACGGATTCCAGGGTGAACTGCGTGGAGGTCGACCTGATTGTACATATTGATAGCAATAGGAACTAACCTCAATATTACTAACAATCTTCCCCCCCCCCCCACTACATGGGATGTTAGTCAGTCTCATAGGTATTATGCATAGTCTAGTTTGTATGGAATGCTTATGTTTGTACCTACATTCTACATAGAATATTTATGTCTGTTTATCATGTTATTGGCATTCCAGCATCATTCATGAACGCTGGATCTACACGTGCAGTAGTACTCGAGACTGACTAGTGTCAAGTGGATGTCAATGTTCCAATAGCGAAATTAGCATTTGCAATGATTAAAACAGCCGGCGAATTAAATTTAATTATCATTCCTTATTATTTATTTAGTTATACTGTTTAACTTAAAATAATTATGCGGGGTATTTACACAACTGGATTATATATATATCTGTATAGCTGAGATTATTTTTTAATTTTTTTTTTGTAAAATAGACAAAGGAAATGTGAAGTGCAAGACATGATTATTTTCTATTTAAAAAGTATGTATAATTTATTGAATTTTTAAAATATATTCCAAGAAATGCTGAATTGGAATTAGACTCACAATTTTTGAGAATTATAAAAAAAGAGGCTGTCAAATTGGTTTTTTTTTAGTACCTGTTATTACATAAGAGAAAGTAACTTTTAAAATTATAGATCCTGTGATATTTTATGAGTATAAAATATAAATATAAGAAAAAATCCACATTTTTTTAATTGCACATTAGTAAATTATATATTAATGATAGAAATAATGAAACTAAATAACTTCAATAGTTAGTTGTTTACATAACTAAAGTTTGCAATTAAATCACTTGTTCCCCATCTTAACCTATATTGCTGTAACAACGTCGAGGCGCCACATTCGTCATTTGACATCAGTACATACAAACAAAAGTAATATATGCCTATAGTTATAATATGAACTAGGTCACATCACACCAACAAATCCTAATTGGCTGAATTACGTAATGGCAACCACTAGGTGTGAGGTCTTCATGATACAATCAATTGATTAAATAAAATGCTCCTATCATTTTGGGAAACCATAGGAATAATTTATTTATTAATTTTTTTTTATACAACTTAGAATGGCAAACAAGCTGATGGCCCACCTGATGGAAAGTGGTAACCGTCGCTTATAGACATGAGCAATACCATGGACATAACAGAGTATACTGTTTCGCTCATGATATCCCCCATGCGTTGCCATTCCTGGGGACTCAGATGTTATTCCTCTGTACCAGTCATGGTCAGAGCTCTCAGCAATGGTAACGAGAGGGTATCATAGGAATTATAGTGTTTTCTCTGATGTCAATGGTGCTCCTGTCTATAGGCGATGGTTACCGCTTTCCATCAGGTGGGGTGTCAGCTTATTGGCCAGTCTAGATGTAATAAAAAAGCGTATTTAATTATAACCTAGTTTAGTTACTAACATCATTGTAACGTCATTATTATTTTAAATTATTATATATATATATATATATATATATATATATATATATATATATATATATATATATATATATATATATATATACAATCAATTAAAATATACAATAATTTAAAATTACGTTATATATTATGTTAAACTATGTATTATATACTAGTTTCTTTGATTTAAAAGTCTAAACCATTGAATCGATTATCAGAGATCAGAAGAGATAAAAAAATTCGTATCGCCTTTTAATTGATGGAGTTGAAAAAACTGAATTAAAAACCTCCTCCTGTTTTGAAGTCGGTTGAAGATCATATGTAGTATTAAATATGTGTATAAATGAGACAGTTGGCACTCAGTTCTCTCTGCTTATCTAGCTAGTGACTTGGCTTGAAGATAATCATAAAAGTCTCTGTGTCTAGACGAGTTTTTACAGTAATCAATGCCATTGTTAACTTGTTTATAGATTACAAAGAGTGCGTTTAATTATAGTGGCAGAGGTATATCTGACAGGTCTTTGATCTGAGATTAGCAAAAACGCGTTGAAAAACCCGCCAATTATACAAGTTTACGTCAAGCATGTCGAAACAAACGTATGAACGGAATAAATACGTAATGATTAATGATTGTTTCTCGCTGGTGAGCTTCGCGACCCGCTGATTTTAAAATTTTAATTGATACCTCTATTATATAGGGCTGGCGCTCGAATCATAATCATTATGATGTCTATATTGTAGGGTTGAGAAAACGTTTGAACGAAATAGCTTTTTAAGGCTCCAATGTATTAGATAATAATTTTTACTTTTTTTATAGGAATTTATAATATATATATTTATAATAAAATGTTTATAATTCGTATTTTATCTATTTATGTTTGTAAAATGCCTAAATTCGTATGGTCCTGGCTTAACGGTAAGTATAAATTTACATATTTATATGGTTTTAACAATCACAATGTGTTCTGGGCATATGAATAAAATGGGCAACCGCTTCTTTTTCCGTAGGTATCGTGAGAGACGACTACGAGAACTTAATAGACGAGATAAAGACAGCAGCGTCCCTCTTAAACATTTCTAAAAGCCTAACTGCGATTGTTAACGCGCCCGCCAAGCGTGGCAATTACTGGCAAAACTCCTTTATGAGGAAGGTTTACGGCTGAAATGAATGTCTAAAAAATAATTAATTAAAATGAAATTAGACACAACTGTGAAACTAGATAAAATGAAATACAGGTTGTATTTAATTTTATCTGATAATTTTTGCTTAATGCTGGAATAAACTACATTTAATTTAGTCCAGCAGTTGTTACATAACACTGAAACATACAGTTAAAAAAGACTAAAAAAATTTGTTTCAGCTTCTAATGTTTATATTAAAATTTTTTGAATACAAGAATACATAAAATAATAGCAGTAACCAACGATCTTTAATTTACATACGAAAAACGAATAATTTACGTACAAGTGTACAAGTACTTATGGTCCATCGTATTTCACGTGTGGCAACCCTAGCCATGTCCGCTAATCATTTCGCTCTATATCTCTGACGCGTATTTATCACCAATTTACGATGACTCACCGCTAACGCTAGCACACTGACTTAATTCCGTGAAATCAGATTTAGGGCGGCCAATGTAAACGCTCTGCAGGATGACCGCCCTTTTATTTGCTTTATAATAGCGGTCACATTTGTGCCAAAGTAAATAAATATTTTACTTTATATATCCGTAATAAAAACTGTGGATTAAATTATTTTTAGGCGTAAATATTTATACTGTATTGTATCGTTCGTGGTCGAGTCATAGTACTTATTCGTCATTAGTGTAATTTAGGCAAATCAAATGATAAAAGAGATATTTCTAGAAGCGTCATTTGAAAGAAAATCTGATTGATATTTTGTTATTCATTATGGCGATAATTAAAAGACTTTAAGTTTATAAACATAAGTTTCATTGTTTTGAAAGAGCAGTTTCTTCTGATATAAGCAATTTTGAAAATGTTTATATATATAAAAGTAGGTACTATTTGCTGAACATTAGAATAACTTAATTTTATACATTTTTTTAAATAACAACACTTACAATTATTTATACACAGTCTCCCAACTCACCGCAGTAAGGCATCGTACCCAATATACTGGTAGCGTTGTATATTATATATGTATGTATATATGTATATATATATGTATATGTACATATATGTTATATAGATAGACGAATTTATAAGTAACAAATTGGTTGCTTATAAATATGACTGTGCTACCTAAATGGAGCAATATATTTAATTATCCAAAAACATTTTTTTTTTTTTAAATAGGTGATAATGGATTGGTATTCCTCGCCTGCGCTTATCGGTATGCACTGACGGGGCACCAGTGAGAGATGATAGGTGACATCGAAAGCAGGTAGTTAATCATCGAAAGCAGGTAGTTAACCCAGATGACTTACACTAGAATTAACCACGATGCTTTCCAGGGGGTCGACCCCATTACACCACCACCAGTAGACCCCATTACAAACAATCCTTTTCTCCACGTCAAAGACATTGTTATCACAATTTAAGCAGATAAACCCGCGGGTTAGAGTTAGTTGTGTAGTTAATATAAAAAAATAGCTTGGTCACTGATCAGGATTACGGTTTCCATCCGTATAATCTTACGACGCATCGGATATATGACGCTATGGCCCATTGTAATAGTTAATAATAGGTGACAGACACGAGACGGCCACGCCTCTCCATTATAAAATATCATGTTATTAATCGCAACTTAATGCATATTTATAACATGGCAACGGAGATGGTAAATGGCAGCAACTGTTCAGAATATATTTTTAGAGGATTTCGAAATAATGAATTTTTACGATTAAAGTGAGCATTTTTTTATACGACTTGGGTGTTTGTCAATAAATTTGGCACGTAGGAAGCATAGCGGTAGTTATCATTCTATATCAAATAGTAAATAGCAATACATCGATCGTGTTAGCGATCCTTATAGATAATCTTTTAAAGTACAAGCAATAACAACCAATACATGCAATAACAAGACGGATGCCACATGACTAAGTACAATTCCGTACGTAAATCACAACAGCTATTACGTATCGAATAGTAAATATCTATTTATCGATCAATCGATTGATCGCCATTGACAATGTAATAGAATCCGAATAAGATCAAGATCACGGCCGAATCCGTTAGCAGTTGTGTAATAGCTGTGGTAAAAGGTATAAGCGATGAGCGTATATATACATATATTTTTTTTTTATTATTAGTGCCACATATTTGAACCTAGAACCTGACGCTTAAGGTATTTCCTACGTTATAAATAATTAAATCTGGGAGTATTATACCTGGAGTATCTAAACTCAAGCCAATTCAGAAAACATCGTGTCCAAAATTGGCTTGACTGGGAATTAAAACAGTAACAGCATTACGTAAAGCAATATGTCTACACTTGTTGTATCATGGAAGTAGTCAACAATTAGGTGTAAATTTTGAAATAGAAATTATTATCATGCCAACAGGCATAATTTTGTGTTCGTGTGTGTAATGTGATTTTCATACATTTATTACTTTATTATATTAAACATTAAATATGTGTTTTAGTTGTAATTGTAACAACCGTGAAGCAGTTGTGTTTGCATGGCTGTGTTTCGGTTTGAAGGATGGGATATGGCAGTGAATTTACAGGGTGCAGAGGAATAACATCTGTGTCCTCAGCAATGGCAACGCATGGGGGGTATCATGGGCGAAACAGTATACTCTGTTATGTCCATGGTATTGCTCATGTCTATAGGCGACGGTTGCCACTTTCCATCAGGTGGGCCGTCAGCTTGCTTGCCATTCTAAGTTGTATAAAAAAAATTCCTAACCATTGTCTTATCTTTATTTAATTGTTATATATTATAATAAGATATATCTTAGTCTAAAGTTTGCCAGATTTTCTAAAACTACAGTTGTAATAATTTCAAAAGTAATTGCAATATTTATCAAAAAGAATTAGATTAACAAGCATTGATTTATATAAAACATTGAAAATAACTTTCAAATATAAAGTTTTTTTTTATTCAGACGAACATCTTTGCAAATAGAACAAATAGAACTTTGCATAAGAGAATAGAATTTTAAAGTTTATTTTAAACGCTATATCTTTTAATTTGTGGATGTTGAGCGTGAACTCGACTTGCAACATCTTTAGACAATTATAAAGAACAAATCAATTATTTGCCGTAAAATTACTTACTTTCGTTTATTCGTTTTATTTTGATTTTAACAACTTATTATTATCTCAGTGACTTAGGAATATTCAACCGACTTCAAAAAGGAGGGACTTCGTTCGGCTATATTTTTTTGTGCGTATATTTTTTTTTATACAATTTAGAATGGCAAACAAGCTGAGGGTGCACCTGATGGAAAGTGGTAACCGTCGCCTATAGACATGAGCAGTACCGTAAATATAATAGAGTATACTGTTTCGCCCATGATACCTCCCATGCGTTGCCATTCCTGAGGGCTCAGGTGTTATTCCTTTGTACCCTGTAAATTTACTGCTATACCCTTCGATGATATTACGCGATAAATGTGGGAAGTAGAGTTTATGTGGAAGTATTTTATATACCAGTTTTGTAATATATACAAAATGGGTCTATCCTCGGACACATGGGACACTTGATGTGCAACTGTGATTCGTGGGCAAGTATGCGTATGAATCTACTGGGAACAGTTTATCCAGAGTCAGGGGACTACAGATATCTTAAACCGCGGGATATTTTTAAGGTAACGCATAGGATCTATAAAATGATGGTATAAGGTAAGGCAAGCAAAAAAGATCCCGATGGGTCGACTTACAACTGTTTAGCTGACCCTATAAGCGAATAAAAGATAATATAATATTTGTTTACGAAAGTATTTTTATTACCTGTAAAATTATTACGTAAAGAACGCACTCTGAATGCCCGTTAATAATTAAACCATTATGATTAATAAATTAAAACATTCCCAAGCATAATTAAGATTAATGAAATAAAATTAATTGGCAGCTTTTCGACTCTTACTGTGTGTGGTTCAGTCACGTCTACGATTGTTTTTAATAAAATTTAATATTATGAAATAGGTATTTAGAAATCCTTACTAATACCTTATATATGTGTGTCTATGGGGAGGCCTATGTCCAGCAGTGGAAAAATATTTTTTTTATGCCCCATGATCACCCATGATCACCCACAACACAGCGGCATTGCAGGTGTGCTGCCGACCTTTTAAATTAACTTAACTAACTTTTAATTGCTGAAATGATGATGATGATGAAATGTGAAGGTGTGTTTGTTTGATTGTGACCTCTTAGCGTTGTAACGGCTGAACCAATAGTTATTAAATTTGTTACACACGTACTGTTTGGAATGGAGGCGTAGACTGAGATATAGGCAATTTTTTTCACAGTATACTAAAGTATCAATATATGGTTACGTAGACGAAGTCGCGAGTAAAAATTAGTATCATAAATGAGAAAGTATTTTTGTTTGGTACTCTCTGATGCTTTACTAGGTCAATCAATCGTCAGGGACTTCCTTATAATCTTAGCATTTGGGATGAAAAAGGATATAAGCTACTTTTTGTTTCGGTTAATCAATACATATATTTAATCGTCGTACATACATACATGCATACATATCTGTCACGCCTGTCTCCCATTAGGGTTGGCAGAAACAATGGAACGCCAAATGCTTCGATTCAAACAAACCTCTTTCGCTTCTTCCACATTCATTAATCTTTTCATACACGCTCGCCGGTTACGGGTATTATCGTAATCATCATATTATCAGCCGTTAACTATCCACTGCTGAACATAGGCCTCTTCCTGTTGGGGGGGCTTAGCTAGTAGTTGCCACGTTTGGCAGACGGGTTGGCAATCGCACTTAGATTTTGATGATGTTTAAAGAGCGACGCTGCTATTCATACCTCGACCATAAAATTCTCTTAGTCCCCTCTTGCGATATCCATGGTAAGTAAGTAATGGCTTATTCTATGCTGGGACCATATGGCGACACGGTTTATCTAATAAAAATCACCCATGGCACGATTAAAATAAATGTATATCTTCCGAAAAGAGCACTGTCTTTAAAAAAAAAAAAAGGTCATTTTTGTCAATGCATTTCTAAAGAGAATTTCCATCTGTTTAATTATTAGATAGCTCACGTCCATCATCACGACGTTAACAATATCATTTAATTAAGAGACTGTCCGCTTGTTTTAATTGGTTTAACGCCGTACCGGATGGTGGAGTGAAATATTACATCTCTCCTGTTGTTATTTAAAAAGATAATTGCTTAATTTAAAATGGGGACTTATATGGAAGTACGTTTTTGTGAAATTTCCGTTAAAATGTCACGTACAAGATGTGACAGTGACGTTAGGTATATACCAGTGAAATTGTGTAGGGTATGTATGTATAACGACATCTGGTGTGCAGCGGTAGATACATTGCTTTGCGTATTTGATTTTTTTTTATGGGTGAAAATGGTAGGGTAACCCCGTCTGCGCTAACGGGATACGCTGGCGGAGCATCAGTGAAGGGTGATAGATGAGAATGAAAACAGGCCAGTTAGCCCATCATGATGAATTCATCAGGAATTAACCATGATAGTTTCCAGGGAGAACCGCGAGGAGGTCGACCTGGTATATTGCTAGCAATGGGATTCTCAGTCTCCATTATTAACAATCCCTTTTCCCCCTGCTTTGCATATTGAGGTCCTATGGATTCGACTCGCGGTTGAGTCAATATAATAGGTGACTTTTTCTAAATTGTCTCGGTTTTGGGTATTCCGGATCGTGCCATCAGATTCTCGTCGCCTATAGACATGAATAGTATCATGGATTTAACACAGTATACTTTGTCGCCCATTATACCGTAACGACAAAATCAATCAAATTATTCAAAATGGCCGCATCCACAAGATGGCGGATTATTATAAAAGCTAGTTTTTAAAAATCCTTTTAAACAAACTTGTTAATGTTGTAAATTAACATTTTTTTTTTTAAATATCCTTTGTTTCGGTCAATGTTCTAAATGTCTAGACAGTTTTTTTAGTCTATACAAGAATAATAGACAAGTTCGCAAACAATGCATATATTGCCAGCGGCAATAATTTTCTTTGCACAAACCGTGTATTTAGATGATCTAGTCCAAAATAGTTTTATGTTTCAACCGACTTTAAAAAGAGGAGGTATTTTTTTATGTCTTTAATATCATAACTCTGTCAGTTGTAAACCTATTTGGATTTTTTTTTTATCAATATAAGAATATACTTACAGATTAATCCCATAGAAATGTTACCAAAATCTTTTCAATAGTTTAGTTTTTAAACAAGTTAACTTATTTTGCTACAAGTCCGGTTTTTTTATTGAACGAATGAGTATACTTTATTTGCATTATACAATATAGAAAATATGTAAGACAATTAATAAATGTAACGATACGACTGTATAAGTACAGTAAGGTGGTCTTATTGCTGAAAGCAGTCTTTTCAAGACAACCTTAGGGTAATGGACTAATTGTTGTACAAGTAGGTATAATAATATTGTATAATTATATATATATATATATATATAAATTACATTTTAAATCTAATATATGGTTTCTGCTTATCTAAATGACGCGTCATGATATATACACTTGTATATGATGTAGAAAAATAAAAAGGACAAAAACATTGGTATGCAGTACTCAGACGGGTATATATACGAGTATATACACTTGTCTGTCCTTTATGTGTAAGATATAAATTTAGGAGAGGGTATCATAAAATGTTAGATATAAGGAGTGTTAAAGTTAATTTACAATCGTATAATATATTGTCTTAATTTAGAATATTAATTTCTTCTTTGTTCGTACCGTTTTTAAAGGCTCGATGCTCTATCTATATAATTTAAGATTGCTACTTTACAATGATCATTTCATAGATACTTTATATTATAAATATTTTGTGTTTAAATATAGACTTTATTTTTTTTATATACCACTTAGAATGGCAAACAAGCTGACGTCCCACCTGATGGAAAGTAATAACCGTCGCCTATAGACATGAGCAATACCATGGACATAACAGAGTATACTGTTTCGTCCATGATACCCCCCATGCGTTGCCATTCCTGAGGACTTAGGTGTTATTCCTCTGTACCCAGTAAATTCACGCCATATCCCACCCTTCAAACCAAAACGCAGCCATGCAAACACAACTGCTTCACGGTTGAAACACGAATGGGACAGAGGTACCCAAGCAATCGATTTTTGAACAAAGTCTCCCTCTGGTAAACACCTTATAACACCGGCATCACACATGCAATGTCGTTGGTGTTGTGGGTGATCATGGGCGGCGGTAGTTACTTACTATCAGGCGAGTCGCATGCTCGTTTGCTTCCTGTGTTGTAAAAAAAAACAACGACAAAAACTCAAACGAATTGCGAACAATCCACATTCGGTAGTCATTTAAGAATACATGTCGCAAAATATGTCGTCATGTTTACGATATATTTTAATGGAAACGGGGTTACGGTGATCTAATGTTATTTATACCTTATTAGCTGCTCTCGGATATTGTCGGCTTTAATGGATAATTGCTGAGTACACTAACAACACAATCGAGGGCAACGTCTCTAGAATGTCTGGATGAGATAAATTAATAGGCGATTAAATTTAGAAACTAAAATTAACTTTATTAATATTAACTAATGGGGGCATTCGTACTTAAACATCTTAATGATTTACAGCTTCGTATAACTTACAGTAATCATATGGCTTGTTCTTTTGATGTATGTGTGAGTATTGATTTAAAATATTCAAAAGGTATTTAGGTGATTTACGTATTTTTAAATGAGAATAATGATGACGTTCTAAATTTAAATATATTAAATCCAATGTTTTTATAAAATATTTATTTATTTAAACTTTAATGTTATTGTATGATGGTGTTTTCCATCAGTTAATCATTGGACATACAGAGACATATGTAGGCTGTGTATTTAAAAATTAAGGAGACATAAAGTAATACTTAATTACATTTTTTTATTATTATATCAGCCGTTAACTGCCTAGGCTTCTCCTATAAGTGGGGCTTTGCTAGTATGTTGCCACGCTTGGCAGGCGGGTTGGCACTTGCAGTAGCCCTTGGTGTTGTTTCAAGAGAGCCGCTACTGCCCATCCCTCGACCATTGTTCCCTTAGTCGCTTCTTACGACACCGACAGGAAAAGAAGGGGTGGCCCATTGTATGCCGGACCTCATGGCAAATTCAAACATTATAAATATATAATTAGACTAATAATAATAAACATATATAAAATATATCTAATAAATAAAAAAAAAATATAAAAAAAATATATATATCTCAGTAAAAATATCGCTTCATTAATTAGTAGTTTAATTTTAAAACAAGTATATTTTTGCGGAGGAAAATCTACTCAGGGTTGGGAATGGAATGAATTATTTATTTACTTTGCTCGGGGTTTAAATGTGTTTGAATTTATCGAAGACCTTTATTTATGTATTAAATTTAAAATAACGTGAAAGACGACTTCATCGAAGAGCAGTGTCGTAGAATTTAGAGTTTGCATCTCAGCCGTGCCAATGGCATCGGTCATCCTGAGATTACTGGCACCGCGCGCCTCGTTTCTTAGAACACTACAAGGCGCGAGTTACAAATGATAGCGGCCGACAAGAATTTGAAAATTAATTATTATTTTAGAATTTATTAAAAATAGAGAACTATATATTTACATAATATTAATAAATGCTCTAAGAATATAATAAATGCAGAGGTGTTTTCTCCCTAACATTCATTAAATTAATATGAATATAAAACTGATAATGATGGAGACTGGGTTTACTACGATCAGAATTATGCATATATTTACGTAATAAAATATATTGTCTCATGAATACATAACTGTCTTTCTAAATATAACTATTATTGTATGGAAATGACATCATTTGTAGTAAAGTAATACTAATAATGTGGGTAATTTTTTTTATGCGACTTAAAATAGAAACAAGCTGACGGGATGGAAATTGGTATCCGTCGCCTATAGACATATGCCATGGACATAACAGGTATACTGTTTTGCATATCTATAAGTTGCCTTTCCTGAGGACTCAGTTGTTATTCCACTTTCTATCATGGTAACTGCTTCACGGCTGTCAAAGGTGCCGATGCTAATGACTTTTGTATAAAGTCTCCCTCTGGTAAGTTTATGCAGAGCTTATATGTTTCACGTATACACTTCAGTTCGATCTGCATTTTACATGTTATTTGAGCCATTATCATACCTTGTATATAAGTATAGGGGTGAGTAATATATAGTAATATGTATATATTTCAGTTACAACATCTATATATTGATCCAATAACGAATATGTTAAAAGTCTGTTATTTAGAAAATAATATTGGATAGCAGACTTTTAATCTATTCGAAAATAGATATACGACTGATATAGGCGACATCGAAATGGGTAATGACCTTTTTTTGCCATCAGTGTCCAGAGAAACCCAATATATAGATATCAGATCGATATCCATATGACCCATGCTTAATTGAATAGGTAAATCACATAATAATTATCCTGTATTCTTTTTAAGTATCCTGTATTTTTGTGAATTTACAGGGTACAGAGGAATAACACCTGAGTCCTCAGGAATGGCAACGCATGGGGAGTATCATGGGCGAAACAGTATACTCTGTTATGTCCAGGTACTGCTCATGTCTATAGGCGACGGGTACCACTTTCCATCAGGTGGGCCGTCAGCTTGTTTGCCATTCTAAGTTGTATAAAAAAAGAAATATATTACTTTTTACTGGGGTTTAATTAGATATTAAAATTTGAAATAATAACCTTTACATATTTAGAGTATTTATATTGTTAATATTAAAAAATAATACGAGAATGGTATACACAATTTACAGTGAAGTCTTACAGTTTTTCGCCTATAACTTGCACTCAACCTACATATGTATGTGCCTATCAGTTATCGGTCTATTTGTCTTTGATTCTCATTAATTCTAAGATCATAGTTGTGAAATGTGTACAATAGTTCAAAAGAAGATAGATATTCCAAAGTAAAAAAGAGATTACAAAACGTTCTTTTGTCTATCACAATACATCGCATGCACGTCTATACACGGCATTTTTATTTTCATTTAATTCTATTCTTCTGAATCCAAGTTTCTGTTAAATTTATCTGTGACAAAACCAGCGACCAGCAAAGAGTTGAACCGATTTTCTTATTTCACGAAGTTTCTTTCTAAAAATATACTATTGACGGTTATATTCAATCTATAAGTTGTATCACAGAACAGATAAAAGTCTATTGCTAGACTAATCTGTATAAAATAAAAACAAGTGACGGAATTAAGACGACTTCGTGCTCATAAGGCAAATGGTACATTGACGACTAATTTCTACTATTACTGGAGGGGATGGAATTATTACCATCACTGACGTAAATTTTAGATTTTCTAATTAAAATATTATCAAACTATTTAGTGTACGGTTTCATCCATATGCAAAAAAAAAAAATATTATTTTTAAAGCTTATGTTTTATTTTTATTCAGTTCATAATAAAACATAGCGAGTTCTTTAATCAACCGTATTTATAGAGACAAATTTGGTATTTATAATAAATATTTTAGTATAAATAAAACCTGATTTAGTTATACAAAAAAAAAAAAAAAAGATTTAAAAACAATTCTAGAACAAAATAAAAAAAAAAACTTAAAGATTCAGAGAAAAAATGAGTATGTATGTATATATATAGTCAGTTTTATGTACATATTTACAAGTTTGTCAGTGCCGATAACACAAACAATAGACGCACCTACAGTTTAAACCAGGTCAGAAGATGCACTTGTGATATTTTGTATGCGCACGCGCACATGACCTGTTTTTGTTAGTGTCGACATTCTTATCTGACTACCGCACTCTTGAGATGGGTCATGTCAGGTGGACTGGTTTTTGTGCATGTTATTTTATAAAAAAATAAATCTTAAACAGACACGTCTAGTTGCGTTCACCATGTGTTACTAGTTACTACGGGAATAGTTATATTTTATTTTTATTTGTTTATCAACAAATCAATTTTCAAATTTAAATTGAAAGAAAGAATGTTAGATCGAATTTTATTTAGTAAATATTGGTGATTGCCAGTAACATATCTTAAAATTTAATACAATTGTTCAGCAATATTTATCATTACATAGGTGTACAAATGTTGTTTTTGCAAATAATATAGTAATACGGTTATAATATTAATTAAATAAATAAATAAAATAAATTAAGAATAAGCATACTGTACTTTTGTTTATTTGCTAAGAATATTTTATAATATTTAAATGGACCATTACGAACATAGAAAAGTTGTACTTAAGAGAGATACAATAAACAAATGTTGTCCTGTCTTTTTTTTTTTATGCAATATAGAATGGCATACGGTCCACCTGATGGAAAGTTGTACTTCGCCTATAGACAGAGAGACATACAATAAACATTCCTGAATGTTTATTCCTCTGTCCCAGTAAATTCACGTCTTTAAAAAAAACTGATATAAGTATTGATTTTTGAATTGATTTTTGGACAATTACTAACCATTTCTAACAATAATAAAAATTGTACATACCTAATTATTGTGCAAAATTACGATTATTGAATTAATATTTTCTATTAATATAGTAAACATAATAGTTTATAATAATGGATGGATGATTGTTAACCTTTTATGTAAAAACTACTGTACACATTTGAATAAAATTTGGTACACGGATAGGTTATATGGATACTTTATATATTTATATATGCGGGGGAAGTCGCAGGATACAGTTGATATTTATATAAACGTAAAGTCGTACTTGTACAAGACGCCTAAAGTATTATTTCGAGCCACAACTGAGTCATTAAGGACACCATGATTGATTTGTAGGTTTTACAAATGCATTTGAATGCGCGCGGTGTGAGCAGGACGCGGTCACGGCGTCATTCGATTAGGGTTTCTGATGTTGTACTAAAATATAGATTTTTAGAATTGATTCGAATCGAAAGATCTGAAATAAATCGATAAGAAATCAACGTTTAAAAGATCGGCCTCATGATTGAATTGAACACAATTTATTCATGTCTCATGTTGAATTCTAAAACAAGTAAAACTACACATTGAAAGGAATATTTTTTTAAAAAGCAAACCTACAGTGATATATAGAGATGACGATTTTTTAAAGAAATTCTTAAAATTGACATTGTATTGGTAGTTTTTACCGTACAGAGAATATCACATGATATATAGAACAGATCGATATTGATCTATTTATTTTATATAGATTTTAGATTGATTAAAAATCGATCTTCGATATATAGGATCGAGATTGCTAACACTCGCGTAGTTACGACCGCGTTTCCTTGTTAATACTAATGATTGGGGGGAAAAGGATTGTTAGTAATGGAGTTTGATAGCCACATTGCTAGCAATATGCCTTATTAGGTCGACCTCTACGTGGTTCCCCCTGGAAACCATCGTGAATAATTCTTGTTGAATTCATCACGATAGGCTAACTGGCCTACTTAATCCTCACCTATCATCCTTCACTGGTGCCCCACCGGTGTATACCGATAGCGCGGGAGGGGTTACCATTCCATTATCATCCATTAAAAAAAATACTAATGATTGTCTGAGCTCCTGCAGTGTTGAATGTTGGATCCGCACGTACTAACGGTACATTTTACAAGTCATGCAGTGGTTATTTTTAAAATAATAATCGCTTTTTTAAGCGACATTCAAACGAGGAAGTTATTAACTCGTCTGCACTTTTTTTTTTTATGCGTCTGTTACGTGACTTTTCGTAACCGACAGTTTACGTTTCTATGTTCATTTTGTTGGGGTTAAAATTGGTGTTTTTTTAGAGCTAAAAGGATTGTTAGTTGCGAAGTTAAATCTACCAGTTTATAGCGAAGGATTGGATCTCTAATCATATATTTAATGTAAATAGATATATAATTTAATAACATTAGCTATTGATACATACTTAAAAAGAAATAAAACATAACATATACAAAACAAAAATAAAGTACATAAAAGAGGTTACATATTTTCTTGTGAATGCGCCACAGTAACACAAAATGGTCACAACTCAGTTTACTGCTTTGCCTTCAAAAGAGTAAAATTCTGATATTCAGTTGTGGCCAAAATGTATAATTATACGTACAGAAGAATCAAAATGACCGACGTAGCCCAAAGGATAGGGGGGAGAAGGGATTATTAGTAATGGGGATTAGTAGCCCCATTGCTAGCAATATACCCTGTCAGGTCGATCTTCTCGTGGTTCTCCCTGGAAACTATCGTGAACAATTCTTGTTGAATTCGTCACGATGGGCTAACTGACCTGCTTCATCCTCACCTATCATCCTTCACTGGTGCCCCGCCGGTGTATACCGATAGCGCGGGTGGGGTTTACCATTCCATTATCACCCATAAAAAAACAATTAAAAACAACAAAAAAAAAAATAGTTAAATAGGTGCAACCATTTTGAAGTGGCGTGGTTACATAGAATCGTCAATTGATTTTTATTTATATAGAAGAGATAATATTATAGTGTACGTACGAAACATCTCACGTATATTGAAATAGCCGGTTGTTTTTGCAAAACAAAATGTAGTTGTCAATGCAAGCGATTTATTGCCAGTGCGCTTGGAATGAATGACTCTACCACTTGTGCTTTTAGAATTAGAAACGCGCTAGTTTTTCTACATTGATTTAAAAATAAGAAACATAGCTACGTTTAAACATTATGAGTGTATTTGAATTACAAATATATAAGATACTAGATGTGTCCGGCGTTTTTGCTCGCGTAAATCATTATTATAAGGCATTCTATAATTCTGTAAGTTAGGACATCAACAACAAACTCATTATAAAACCATAGTTATTGCCCTATTTCTGTAAGATTTTGGAGTATTGAAAAACCATGAGAATTTACTGGGTACAGAGGAATAACACCTGAGTCCTCAGGAATGGCAACGCATGGGGGGTATCATGGGCGAAACAGTATACTCTGTTATGTCCATGGTACTGTTCATGTCTATAGGCGATGGTTGTCACTTTCCATCATGTGAGCCGTCAGCTTGTTTGCCATTCTAAGTTGTATAAAAAAAAAACCATGGGAAAAAATCTTTTTTTTTCATACTTAAAATTATTTTACATCGATTTCTATGTTATAATTTTATACAATTCAATGCAAACTATCTACTTATCCGTGTTTAAAATTTCATTCGAATCCGTTCAATAGTTTTTGGGTGAAAAACAAACATCCATCCAAATGTAAAGCAATACTGATATATACACTAGACGAGTAAAGTTTGTTTGTTTGTTTAAATGCGCTAATCTCTGAAACTACCAGTCGAATTAAAAAATCTTTTTGCATTTGATATCTTATTTCTAGACGAAGTTGTTTAAAATTAATAATATATAATCAACGGGCGAAGTCGCGAGACACAGATAGTATACGATAAGATATTTACCTCATTTATAAATCGATTTATAATTTTTTTTGTTTTCTGAAAAGATATTTTCATATGTGTTCTTCTTTTATCAACTGACTTCAAAAAAAAGGAGGTTCTCAATTCGGATTTTTTTATGTTTGTTACCTCATAACTCCAGACTAAACCGACTTCGAAAAATCTTTTTTTTTATATGAAATGATATACTTACAGATTAGTTCCATAGAAATTTTATCAATATCGGTTCAGTAGTTTAGTTTATAGATCAAAATAACTGGGTTTATCTTTAATCATTCCTTTCCTTCTCAGCAAAATCAAGATTCTGAACTCAGATTATGATTGACATAAACTATGATATAAACTATAAACTATGATTGTATAGTATAGAACACTTGAATAAGTCTATTATTTATATATATATATATATATATATATATATATATATATATATATATATATATATATATATATATATATCTTTTTTTAACAAACTTTTTGTGAACTAACAATGTCAAAATAAACAATAATATAAATGAAAATATTGGGTAAAGTTGCCATCAACACCGTTTACCAGTTTCAAGTTTCATACAAAAACACAAGCTAAGAAAAAAATGTTATTAAACAGAATCGTTAGTGATGGCGCCAGCGGAGTTGTTAGGCGATGTTATATATAACACGGTGATGTGAAGTTCATTGGCATATTACATTATGTAATGCTGATTTGAGAATAGTCGATGTTCAAGTTTTATTCGCCACTTGAAATGTGACCTTGATATGCAACGTTCGCGATTTAAAACTATTCGATTCGAATATTATGTAATAAGCTATTTTTATTATATAGACTAGCATATTTTCTTAAACATACGTGCCTATCTGTCTGAGTACCTCTTTATTATCACAGTCTGCATTTATTTATTTATTTATTGGTGCATGTTACAGTGTTACATATAATTTGTTACAATATATGTAACACTTAATGTAAATATGGTTATACAGTGAACGCTCTATATAAGCAACTTTCTTTATATTTTAATTATGATAAGTGAGGATGAAGCAGGTCAGTTGACCCATCGTGACGAATTCAACAAGAATTGTTCACGATGGTTTCCGGGGGAACCACGTAGAGGTCGACCTAATAGGGCATATTGCTAGCAATGGGGCTGTCAAACTCCATTGCTAACAATTCCTTTCCCCGCTATGCACACCAGTTAAAGAATTACATAGCAATGGCTATATAATAATCATAATATTTGGAAATATGTAATTATTTAACCGCCGTAACATATGTGCCCCGGCATAGAATGGGTCACCCCTTTTTTTCTCGTGGATGTCGTAAGAGGCGACTAAGGGAGGACGAGGGATGGGCAGCAGCGTCCCTCTTAATACATCTTTAAAAGCCGAACTGTGGTTGCCAACTCTATTGCTAAGCATGGCAACTACTGGCAAAACATCTCTGGCAATCCTCTTATGGGGAAGGCATATGTGTAGCAGTGGACAGATGAAGACTGATATGATCATAGTCAATCGGACCAAGTCGAAGGTAAAAGCTAGTATGTACGTTACATTTAATTTAAAGATGACATTTCAAAGACTTTGAAATGGTATTTATTTAATAAATGCTTAATTTATTGGAATTTGCACATAATAAATGACATTCTTAATGACCTAATGTCAAGGTCAATTTATAAGATGAATTATACTAATAAAAATACATATATATTTAATGCCGCCTATATCTGTAAATAAATCCATATATTTCTTTTTATCTATATATACTTATAATAAATCCGTAGAGAGGTCAATTCTGTACATGAAATATTTATATATTATTTCCAAAATAACTATCAGGCGGTGATTAGTGATCGATACTGATGCCAAAAATGCAATCAGTACAATTTTTGTCTGTCTGTCTGTATGTTCTTTATAGAAACAAAAATTACTCGACGGATTTTAACGAAATTTGGTACAATTATTCTTCATCCTCCTGGGCAGGTTATAGTATACTTTTCCTCACGCTACGATCAATAGGAGCAGAACAGTGAAGGGAAATGTTGGGAAAACGGGAGAAGTTACTTAAGTTAAGTTAAGTTACTTAAGTTAGCTTCTGTCGCGTGTGCAGCCTTAATGGCCACTTTTTAAAATGTAAAATGTCCACCCGTGCGAAGCCCGGACGGGCCGCTAGTGTATAATAAGTGTGTATAATAAAGTATTAAATTAAATTATATGAATCTTGTTTTATATCTTGTATATCTACAATTTAACTATATACATTTTCAATTGTTATCTATTGTGTTTTCTAAACAAATAAATAAAACATTCAAATGTTTTCGCATTATACTTTTTTTTTATTATTAGCAAAAACAATCGAAAATTTCCAAATAGGGGCACGATAAAGTTTATTTTTTATTTAATTAAATAGTAATAAAAATAAAACAGACATGAACATTCCCATTTGTTATTCTATTAAATTTTACTTCGGTATCGTTCTCGATCTTGACAACTTTACGGGAAGGCTGGTCGCCAAATATACGTGTATAGCGAACAATAAAACGGTACAATTTCATTAAGCGAATGAATTGGCTTAAATAAGTTTCGTTACGAATCCACCCGACAACAGATACACGGCAAATGGAGGCCGTTCTCATTGTTCTTGTCTCTGTGAGTAATGATATATCAATATTGCTACTCAATTGCAGATAAACAAGGCCAGGAAGCTTACTTAATTCTTTTAAAATAACGTAATCTGTGACTGTATCGGAGCGGTGGCATATGAGGTGGAATGACAAATACATACATACCTTAGATTACATAGATATAGAGTGTCTTAGTATTAGTGTTTATATTTTATTATTTTTATTATTAAATATATAAATAGTAGAATCATGAAACACTTCCAGATATCTGATAGCTTTTAATTTATTTATACGTGTTTATTTATTACAAGTATGTAATGTACTTAGATTATATAAATAGAGAAGGATAACTGCTACTTTTACCCCGGTCAATGAACATATACCAATCACGCGGATGCCAGTAAAAGCTAGTTAAATGTAAATTTAAAAACAGAATACAAATATAATCAAAGATTGTGTCCCACAAAAAAAAAAAACCGATTTCAAATGTGGCAAAACCAGAATTTTGATCTGAAAACTAAACTACTAAATTGATTTTGATAAAATTTCTATGGGTCCAATAGATAAAAAAAGAATTATCCAAATCGATTTAGAATTGACGAAATTATGGGGTAACAATCATAAAAAATACAACCGAATTGAGAACTTGCTTCTTTTTGAAGTTGGTTGCTAAATGGAGTTCAATCCACCAACCAGTGGAACATTGACAAAATGTTCGTTTCATTTTGAGTTAACTTTTTTCATTTTTCATTTATTTGGGAAAACTAACAGTTACAAAATAAATAATAATACATAATATTAATCAAAGAAAACATTGAGTAAATTTGTCACCAACACCGTTTACGACAGTTTAAAAACTTTTTCATATAGATGGAGCATTACAATAATTTATTGTGACCGTTCATTGATAGAAATTGGCGCTTTCCATTTATTTGTCTCAACAACACGTTTCGAATAATAGATGAATCAATAACAGTCAATCGTCTCGGTTGGTGGTCGTTGGCCACTTAACCTCGAATATAGCAGACCAAAATAATTACCAATTAATTTTATTGACCACCAAATAGTGGTTGGCAACGTGTACGAACAGACAGTGGAGCAGAACACCTATATATAATATTACGCTTATGAGAGAACGAGATGAAGATATATTACACGGTGAAGACGTAGTGCGTTTCGATAAAGTTTTTTCGCCCGCTGGTGTTTGGTGTTGATTAGTAATTGTGGAACGGCGGTATCGGTCATGGAACTCATTTAATTCTAAAATCAAAAAAGCGTTTTCAACAAACTTGTATATGGAACGGATTACTGTAATGACAGTTGTATGATTTATATAAGTACTAGCTTTTTACCCGCGGCTTCGTCCGCGTGTCGTATTTTTACTGACCGGGATAAAAAGTCGCGGATTTCAATTTTAATTTATTGATGAAAATTGTATAAATGATATCCGTAATTGAAGAAGGTAAAAGCCCTTAAAATAATATAAAGAAAAAAAAATGAGTTATGAGTATCTTCGTCATAATGAGAATAAATAATCATCATCAACATCATATCGGCCATTAACTGTCCACTGTTGAATATAAGGCATCACCATAGGAAGTTTTGCTAGCAGTTGCTACGATTGGCAAGCGGGTTGGCAAGCGCAGTTTTTTTATGATGCATGAAAATGGAGTGGCAGCCCCGCCTGCGCTAACGGTATGCGTTGGCGGCGCACCAGTGAAGGGTGTGGATGAGGCTAGAAGGAAAACAGGCCAGTTAGCCCATCATGATGAATTCATCAGGAATTAACCATGATAGTTTCCATGGAGAACCGCGGGGAGGTCGAACTGGTTGGGTATATTGCTAGCAATAGAATACTTAGTATTCATTCAACAACTATCATTTTCAAACAATCCTTTTCCCCCCTGCAACTGCAGTTAGGCTTTTTCTCTTAAATCATCACCTTTAAGAGGCTGCTTCCCATCCCTCTACCATTAAGTTACTCTTACGCCACTCATGGGAAAGGATGGGGTGGCGTATTCTATGCCGGGACCAAACGGCCAAAGAATGAAGAATAGTAATAGTGTAAAGAAAGCAATAAATTATAAGTAAGACATATATTCACTATAAACTTGTCGTAACTTGGGTACTTTTAGATTTTAGTGGATATTATTATTTGCTGTAATATTTTTGTAGTGCATGAACGTCAAATTATGCCCCACTTAGCATAATTGCAAAACGTAAGCGATTTAATATTGTTCTTTTGATTTAAGAGTTTCCTCTTGTCGGTGCAACTAATTCATGCATCTTCTTCCAGCCAGCTCTATCCCAGGCCATATCCTTGATCTTCCTATACGACATGACACCTAGTGTTTCCTTTATCTGTCCCATGTAGTTATTCCTCGGTCTTCCTCTTCGTCTTTTGCCCTCTATTTTTCCTTCTACTATGCTCTTAAAAAATCGTCATGTCGTATAAGATGGCCCAGCACTTTGCCTCTTCTATTTTCTATTAATATTAATCTCAATATTATATTCTTAGAACCTTATTTAATTTTTTTTTAAAAACCTTTAATTTTTTCGCACTAAATCTTATCCATTTATTTATTACTTTAAATTTAAAACAGTATTAATACGATTAATAAATACTGTTTAAACTGTAACAGAAGCTAAATAAAACATGACCTTTAGCATTGTGTCAATAAAATGCCCAATATGTAATTTGTGAAGCCTTATTATTCTTTGGTTGCCTGTATCGATACGTTCCAATGTCATCCATGAAAGTGGGGTACGTTTGCGTATGCGCATCTGAGTAAACATTGTAACGAATGCCGGTTGATGTAACCTTACACTTGCTGTTAGTAACATCTTTATTCTTTTGGGGTTTTTATATTGCATAAGAGGAAACGAATGTGTAACTACCGCCATGTTCAGCGCCAGGAGAATTGCAGGTGTATTATTGTAGTATTATTGAAGTATTGCCGGGCATTGTAAGATCACGTAGTTCGGGAATTGTAACATCTTTATTATTCTGAGTACTTTCGCGTTAAGATAAGAATTAGTGTTTTGTATCTGATAACTGGCAACTTGTTTCTTATTTTCTGTGATATCAAAATATCATCATTTTAAACAATATTAGCCTATTATCAGAGCAATTCAAAAAGCCACGGAAAGATCATTAATGTTCTAAGATAGAATTATGAGCTAAGTTATAGCCGCATGGTCCCGGCATAGAATGGGCCTCTTCTTCCTTTTCTGTGGATGTCGTAAAAGTAATTTAATGATAGAGGGATGGGAAGCAGCCTCTTAAAGGTGATGATTTAAGAGGAAAAGCCTAAGCGAATAAGGGAACTTAATCATCGAGACATGAGCAGCAGTGTCCCTCTTAAAATATTACCAAAACCTAAGTTGCCAACTAGCTTGCCAAGCGTGGCAACTACTGGTGAAACTCCCTTCATGGGGAAGGTCTATGTTCAGCAGTGGTCAGTATACGGCTCATATAATAAAAATAATAACGAATAATTGTTGTCATCCTTTAATACTAGAAATAGGGGGGAAAGGGATTGTTAGTAATGGAGACTGAGAATCCTATTGCTGGCAATATACCCAACCAGGTCGACCTCCGCGCGGTTCTCCGTGGAAACTATCATGGTTAATTCCTGATGAATTCATCATGATAGGCTAACTGGCCTGTTTTTGTTCTCATCTATCACCCTTCACTGGTGCTTCGCCAGCGTATCCCGTTAGCGCAGGCGGGGTTACCATACCATTTTCACCCATAAAAAAAATATTAGAAATAAATATACTATTACAGCTAATATTAACTATCAATTGACGTAACAAAATCAAGACGCATGGTTCCCATCGGTTGAACTAAATTATTCAAATGCATATACGTCTGCGGTTAAAGCGATCACGTTATTGTATTAACAAACATTTGTATTCAGAGCAAATGATACCGAACAGGGGAATGATTCGTTTTCAGTGTCCAATGACTCTAAATGCAAATAACCAACATGCAGTGGGTAGATTTGAGTTTCAATACATTTCTAACAGCGGTGACATCATTCAAATGATTGGAAAAGCAATTATGTATTGTGCTAATAGGTGTTGTGTAAGCGGTAGGCCGATATGATGTCAACAGGCTCCATTGAATTGATCTCAATCATTTGAGTCAAGAATGTGACACGTTATAGCGTATGTCCCAAGTGATGAGCGACTAGATGCTCGAGTTCTGACACTTTATTATTTAATATACACAATATTTGTTGTGACGTGAGCGACGATCTCAAATGCTAGCAGGGAGTCAGTGGATGCAGGTGGCTAAGGACCGTTCCTTATGGCAGTGTACAGACAATGGTTGAAATTATAATGATGGTACAATATCGATCAATAATAAATCAATATTTATACCTAACTTGAGTTAATTTATTTATTACCTTTCCAAACGGTAACATTAGTTAGGGAATTTTATTAGTCTATTCCTTTTTTAGTGGCATGATTTTTTTTATACAACTTAGAATGGCAAACAAGCTGACGGCCCACCTGATGGAAAGTGGTAACCGTCGCCTATAGACATGAGCAGTACCATGGACATAACAGAGTATACTGTTTCGCCCATGATACCCCCTATGCGTTACCATTCCTAAGGACTCAGATGTTATTCTTGTGTACCCTGTAAATTCACGCCATATCCTACCCTTCAAACCGAAACACAGCCATGCAAACACAACTGCTTCACGGTAGAAACACGAATGGTACAGAGGTACCCAAGCAATCGACTTTTGTACTAAGTCTCTCTTTGGTATATTATCCCCTCTTATAGCAGTATCATTTAGAATTTAGTAACAGGTATTGGTATTTGATTGGAAATTATTGTTATTACTGCTTTTTGTGGTACCTCTGGGTTTATCTACTTCTTCATCAGTCCGTCCGTCATTTTTCGGATTCATGGTTAAGATGGCCAATGCAATCTCTGAGATGAGAGGTCTAACAATTTACTCTTCAGGTCTGCTACACTCTTCATCAGTGAATTCATAGTGGAAAGAGTACATCTTTTACCGTGGATACACGGTATTGTTTATGTCCGTCGGATGTAAGTACCTTTTTACATCGGGCGTGACATCAATTTGTTAGCCAATTATTTTACTCAAAGCGACTTTTATAATGCAAAAAGTAGCATATTTCTTGTAACTTGTACCACATGTTAATTCGAAGTTATTATGTTTGTATTACGATTAGATTTGCGAAGGTCATTGGTGATGGTGAGCATTGTCCGTGAAAATAGCTCGTGTGACACGTCGCAGGAAATGAGATGAGCTTTTTATTACACGAGTACAGATCTCGGTACTGGTGTTATTTTAAAATGTTTAGACTCGATATCACGTCATGCGTGTAGCATCATGGCGTCATTGTATCCACAAATACTAGGTAGTATTTGAGAGTGCTATGATGTAATATAATCCTACATACTTTACCACGTGTTCTCGAAGGCAGGTCATGTCTTTTAATAAGTAAATAATTTTTTATTCAAGTAAACATAATTATAAGCATTTTTTAATAGTAATTTTTATTAATCTATTGACCAGTTGGGAATGTAATATCAATTAAGAGGAACGGGCAAGAAATTCAGGTGTTGCTGTTTTTCAAATAAAAGTTTAATTTACAACAAAATTGTTAATGGATAAAATGATTGTTACAAATTTCATATTGATAAATAAAAAGCAAATAAAAAACTAAAAAGCTACAGTCAATCACAGTATTCTTAAACGGACCAGTCACTATTGGAAACACCCGTTTACGAGTATGACAGATGAGCTAGCCGTTGCAGTAATCAACCATATTACAGGGAGCCCAATATCTAGTTCCGCCTCATTGTCACCAATTTGGACATTAGGTATATATATATATAGCGAGCAATCTGTCGACTGAAGATAAATAAACTACCATACATATTCGAAGTAATATGTTTATTTGAGATGATCTTTCAATAACTGGAATTTAAAACAATTGTAAAATATAAAAGGAGTATTTTAAGTTACTTTACTTTCGTTTAACATTTTTACATCATACGAGCTGTCAACTGCTTGCCATCCATGTTGCATGAAAAATATTTTTACCAACTTTTCATTTAATGTTATCACCATTAAATTAAACATTGATTTCAATCGAATCAGTGAATTATCGTTAAACATTATTCATCTATAGATGTTGATGGGTATGAACAAATTTTCTTATTTTAAGTCTTCTTATCATTAAAATAGTATTGTATAAGTTTGTAATAAAATGGTTTAATACCTAAGGTTAAAACAGATGGCGCTGCCAAAAAATTAGACGGTACTATAATTTGATTTGTTACGTAGGCTAAATACATGTATTATTATTGGTTAAAAAAAACTCTCATGTATAAGGATCCAACGTCACTGTTTTTTATCACGACAGTAGAGGACGCTCGTCTTCAATGCTGTATTGTGTTTACAAGTATATCACGCTAATAAAACAAGAATTATGTCTTCATAATTCTTGTATTAAATAGTCTTTGCATAAATTTTATTATTAAAAACTGTCAATATTTTTTAAGTTACAAAGTAAAAAATAAACAACATCTGTTGTATCAGGCCATTCAATTATTACCAGTGTGGCATACATTTCTCTCGTACAGCTCGCCCTAGTTTATTCAAAAGATCGTTGACAAACTGAGGTCATTCATGTCCTTATGAACTAACAATATTGTATGTAAAAATAGGTCCCCTTTTATTCCCACTAAGAAGAAATTGAATCAGGTCATTGCGAATTCTATAATGACTCATGTCAAACGAAAAACACAGTGAGAAGTGGACTGATGATTCACGATTCTAGATTCACTTATATCAATTCGCGACACGTACTTAGAGCGGATTGTTTTTTAGAAAGCAGAAGCAACTTTTCTATCCTCTGTGTTGATAACGAAATAGATACAATGTGTCATCACTTTTCATTCTCAAAACGTCGTGAGAAGCGACTCGGGGAATGTTAGTAGTAATGTAAGATTTTGTTCCACAAAAGTAACCGAATTTAAATTTGACAAAATTAGAAAAGGAACAAACAATTTAAATTTAAAAAATGTCTAAAATATGTAATCTACATATATAAATGTAGATCAATCAAAAACATTCTTTTTGAACTCAGTAAAATTAAAATTATCGATTCCTATGAATTTCTGTGGATATAAAAGGAAAAAGACTTAAAAGAAACTTGGCTTCCTAATATTATTTAAGATAGTTTAGGTTGTAAAATATTTATGTTCATAAGTAGGAATAAAGTAAAGTTTTTTTAAATATAAAATTTACATGTTGAGAGAAAAATTCTTATGTAGATTAGAGACAGAAAATATTGTAGTTTAAAGAACGGCATTCAACCTTGCACGCACTTGTATTTCTAACAGTATCATTTGTAGTCAAACATGCCGTGTTCTTACGTATGACCGTATCTCTATTTTGCATGTATATTCTAAACCTCATTTTACCTAGAAATCGGATTAATAGTAAACGGATATAGCTCCTGGATATGAACTGTTACTCTACATGTTTATGGTCGGACAATACTTTTGTTGTTTTTTCGAGTCGTCCGAGTAACTAGTTATAGTAAATACCATAGTTACAGCTTTGGCACACACGCATCGTTCTGGGTACATAAACTTTACGGTGTTCGTTTTTGGGACGTGAAAACCAGATCACAAGTTTAATTAGAACTGGGCGTGTAGGTTTGGACACTGCTTCTCATTTGTCAATTTGCTATATTTAAATCGACATTTTTCTTGAAATCGTCTGCGTACCGGGATAAAATGTAGTCTTGTCCGTTCCATATAGCACGTGTATACGAAATTTTGTAATGTTTGGTATAGCCGTCAGGTACTAATAGGTAACATACAAACTGTCTTTCATATATATAATATTATTAGAGATATTTTCATTTAAAATTTTTATTTTAAAATTAACCTTTTCAAGTTAAAATTTACAAGCTTAGAAGCTTGATTGATTTTTATTTTGGCATATCTCTGCAAATCAGTAAATGCAGGTGGCTCAGGATCGTTCTTTATAGCAGCCTATGGGGGAGGCTTATGTCCAGCAGTGGACAGATAATGATTGAAATTATGATGCAATTTTAATATTATACCTTTTTTGATTCCATAGTATCATGACGTAGCTTGGATTTGGTTCGATAATGCTGATAGAAAATGGTATATCTCCAATTAACACTATATCAGACTTTAAACTCCGTGTTTTGGACTGTAAGCTAATATGTTTGACTATAGATCCGTTCTCTTATACATACAGATGGTTTGAATGCAAAATAAAATTCATTAGAAAATAATTATGAATCTACAAGTCTATAGGAAACTGATAAGAAATAAGTAAAGTCGCATAGCAAGTACACAATTATGCGCATGATCTTACATAACTTAGAAATAACAAAGAAGATAAATAAAGCAATGCTGATTGTGAGCTACCCACACGTTTCTATAGTGGCCTATTTGTTTGAGTTTCTATAAAAAAATGCAATAAGTTAAGCAAACAATCCATCAGTATCCATCGCTGCATGTAGTTGTTCTTAGAATAATTAACAATGTTTGTGCGAATAATAAAGAAATCTCGAGAAGTTAAAACCGAAGTGGTATTTGAAAACATAGATATGAATTTTTGCATTTGGCGTCTTGAAACGTTATTTTTCTCTTGGTCTTAATAATGGATGAAGAATTTAAAGAAATTCAATTATATTTGATGCTATTTATTTGTATAATAATCGCGATTTTATTGCCCAATCGGAACTACACTAGTGGATCCAAAAATTAGAAACTTCAAGCTTCAAATTGCTGTTTTTTCTTACTCCAATACGACCATTTTTATCAAAGGTACAGTCATTTGAAAAATCCCCAAAATTTTAGATTTTTTTGATCCCTTAATTATATAGTTAGTGTATAAAGAGTATATTATAATATTCCTTTCATGTTAAATAACATGCCAAATTTCATGACGATGGTAGAATTGCTAAGTTGCCAGGAAACAACAAAATAATGAGTACCACATAATTATACTAGTCGTTTGTTTCGTTTACAAGCTACGATAACACGGAATGTGTTATGATGAACTAGGCAATTAAGATCTGAGAACGTAATCTAGGATACTCAGACCCGAGTCAGTTCAGAAAAGTTAGTTTTCTAAATTGGCCCAATTGGGAATCGAAACCGGGACTACATTTATGTAAAGCAACAAATTAATGAAATTTATAACAATATTTATTTATATATTTTTTATAGCACAATAAAAGTTTGCACAATTGGCGAGCTTAATGCCATATGGCATTGTCTACGAGCTATTAGGTAAAAACAGAAAGGGTATGAAGGGTAGTGGGGGTGAAAAATATGTGAAAAATAATATCAGTAGGCAAATAAGGGCAAGTATTGAAGTTTTAATAATCTCAACCACAGATGTTTACCAATTAATCGTGTAATTTTTTCATACTTATCACGACGAATGGTGTTAAAAGTGCTGAGATGATGTACATATAATTTTATGCAGTAGTCAATGAAATTGAATACTTGAAAGGAAATCCTTTGTAAGTCTTATGCAAGCATGCTCCGTATCAAGGGTAAGGAAAGTCGTTAACATCAAAAAACACTTTGATGTTCAATGATTACTCCATATCGTTGGATGGTCTGTTAACCTGGTGGCTTGCTTGCCCTTATTTCAACTTAGCAATATCAATATATGTGTAAACACGCGGCACAGTATCTAAGATGATATTAGAAAGAGGAAAGATTTTTTTGTTTTTTTTTTTTATGCAACTTCGAATGGCAAACAAGCTGACGGCGCACCTGATGTAAAGTGGCAACATGAGCCCATGATACGCTCCATGCGTTGCCATTCCTGAGGACTCAGCTGTTAATCCTCTGTATCCAGTAAACTCACTGCCATATCCAACTCTTTAAACGGAAACAGCGATGCAAACTATCAACTTCACGGTAGAAAAACAAATGCGACAGAGGTGCCCAAACAAACGACTTTTGTACAAAGTCACCCTCTGGTAAAATACAACTAATAATAAATTTAAATTAATACAACTATATAAATACAGTGTAAAAAAGTACTTTGCACAATAAGGCGTTCTACTTGTATATTAACTGTACATAGATATAACAGTAAATATAATTGGCGTTACGAAGTTATGAGCGTACATATAAATATATTTGTATAATTTACATTGTTAGTCGCAAGGACAAATCTATATATCTACATAAATACAGACATATTAAGTCTACTAGAGCAGACATTGCAACGGGATACCGCTTATTTCTTGGTAGCGTGAAATGGGATAGATTTGCATCGAGTTACGCGTCGCGTCACCAACTATTTCAAGCTATTCGTATGCAAATGTCCACGCTAGGGAGTGTCACTTGTTTACGTGTTGTTATGATGACCATAATGTGATGACCGTCAGATACTTATCATATTTTGTGTTGTGTAATCAGAATAGCAAGTATTCGTCGGTGTCAGTTAGTTACTTGAATTTGTTATGTTTTTACATACAATAATTACAAAATTTAGCAAAAGAACTACTCTTAAGAGTGGTTATTTTTTAATTTCTGCTTGTTCTCTATAAATTTGTAATAAATCAGGAATGGATATTTAATTTTTAATTTTACTTTTTTTTTTTACTTTTTTTTTATTGTCAAGATAATTGTATAAAATGCCTGGTTTTCAAAATAAAACTCCTTACAAAACATGATTTTAGACAAAAAAAAAAATGGTGTCCAATGTGTACAATAAAATATTATCATGAAAGACTTGCCTGTTAACATTAATTTATTCTGCGGTAGAATTCGATTTGCGAGAAGCGCAAACATAGTTAACGAATCGTTTAAAATATACGGGAAAAGTCAAATATTTGGTTATAATCGCCATTTATTTATTAGATTGGACGCTATACAGCGGGTAACTGTAATGATTTAGAGTTTTGTAAGAATTTAATAATGTAATATAATGAATAAATATGTGATTTAATAATAACAATAGAGAATAGGAAATAAAAGTGTTCCAAAAATGAAAACCAACTTCGTTGTGACAAAACCAGTTATTTTGATTAAAAAAAAACTACTGAACTGATTTTGGTAAAGTATCTATGTAACCAATCTGTAAGCATATCTTTTCAGATAGAAAAAATAATTTTTCAATAATTTTATTTGGTTTGCAACTGACGGAGTTACGAGGTAACAAACATAAAAGAATATAGTTGAATTAAGAACGCCCCTTTTTTTGAAGTCGGTCAAAAAGTATAAATATTATTATTAATTAAAATAATATTATTCTCTTAATTAAAAAAAATATTAATTAAGAGAAGAGTTCGAAATGCATTTGACAAGTATTAACATTGTTTATATTTTGTTATTATTGAAATGAAACCTTTCAAAATTATCATTCATCATTTTAGCTATTCACATACAATCCACTTACGGAATCATCCTCACCTTTAGCCACTGAACACCTGCAACGTATTTGAGATCATTTTATATTTACTTTAGCATTATTTTATTTAACTGTATATTTGTTTATGTATTTTAAATATTAATAGTTGTAGCACTTCAGCTGCCCGCTAACGACATGCTTTCTCACTGTATTGGGTTGACTGGAAGAGATCTCTGTCAGATATAAGTCATTTGTATTATATAGAATACAAATGACTTTTCTCTGCATATCTTATATCTAGTATTTTTATTGATAAGTCATTGCTCACAGCATTTATAAATGCACTATATTGTTTTTTTTTTAATGGGTGAAAATGGTTTGGTAACCCCGCCCGCGCTATAGGTATACACCGACGAGGCACCAGTGGAGGATGATAGGTGAGAATGAATGCAGGTTAGTTGGCTCACCATGATGAATTAGACAAGAATTAAACATGATGGTCTCCAGGAGATACCACGTGGAGGTCAACCTGAGAGGGTATATTGCAAGTAATGGGGCTATTAGACCAAAATGCACTATATTACATGTAATTTACAAGTGCTTTATGTATATATATATATATATATATATATATATATATATATATATATATATATATATATATATATATATATATCGTACTGCGTTTAAAAAAAGGAAAAAAAGGTTTTTTTTTTTTTTATACTACTTAGAATGGCAAACAAGCTGACGGCCCACCTGATGGAAAGTAGTAACCGTCGCCTATAGACATGAGCAGTACCATGGACATAATAGAGTATACTGTTTCGCCCATGATACCCCCCATGCGTTGCCATTCCTGAGGACTCAGGTGTTATTCCTCTGTACCCAGTAAATTCACATCATCACACACATCCAAAGAATTTGACATCTATTACCAAAACAAACGGTCATAATACTGTTTAAACTCAATTGAACTTGATGACATAGTTTTTATATGTGTACGCCTATAAAAAACTATGTCAACAATCCTAATGCAAGATGCATGTTACGAACCAATTCGTCTAATTTCTCGGAATCGTTGAACATTTTCATTGATGATATAACACGATGTAACAATAATTACATACAAGGCCATAATATAATAATTCGTGACGAGATAACCCAGGCCACATGAGTAAGTATCTCTACAGATTTCAAGCTACATACAAGCAGATCGTAATTAGTACATGCTAGTATAGTATTATATATTTATTCCCATTCATATGTAATACAATTTGCAAAATTTGTAATCTAAAAACTGTACCGTAAAAAAAACAAAATCAAAAGTAAGTTTATCAGAGGGAGACTTTGTACAAAAGTCGTTTGCTTGGGCACCTTTGTCCCATTCGTGTTTCTACCGTGAAGCAGTTGTGTTTGCCTGGCTGTGTTTCGGTTTGAAGGGTGGGATATGGCAGTGAATTTACAGGGTACAGAGGAATAACACCTTAGTCCTCAGAAATGGCAATACATGGGGGGTATCATGGGCGAAACAGTATACTCTGTTATTTCCATGGTACTGCTCATGTCTATAGGCGACGGTTACCACCAGGTGGGCCGTCAGCTTGTTTGCCATTCTAAGTTGCAATAAAAAATAATTAAACAAACATTTGAAGTCTATGAATTATGGCGATATTGAAAACATGCTCATGTAATCATATAAATAAAAATACTGTTCACATACACACAAACACACACACACACACACATACACTTACACACACACACACACAGAGAGAGAGAGAGAAAGAGAGAGAGAAAAAGTAAGAGAGAGAGAAAGAGAAAGAGAGAGAGAAAGAGAGAGAGAAAGAGAAAGAGAGAGAGAAAGAGAGAGAGAGAGAAAGAGAGAGAGAGAGAGAGAGAGAGAAAGAGAGAGAGAGAGAGAGAACTAAATAAGGTAAATTCTGTGTTTGTACAATCATACATTGTTAAATAAATATATCTTTATTATCTGTGGTACACTTGTTTATGAACGAGTAAATGTACAAGTGACCTTTCATACGACGATTTCACGTATGTATCTTGTAGTTATCAAGATCTGTCCGAAATATTAATGAAATATGGAGCCTGATATTAATATCATGAAAGAAATGTTAAAATGTTATCAGAATGTGACTTTACCTATAAGCATTTAATCTGTTTTGTTTCTTGTATATAATCTGGGCTTTATAAAGGCCCAGGTTATAATTAGACTTAAACACAATCCACTTTGCGATATTTTACGCCTATATTACATATATAAATAACAATAAGAAACTTTATATATTATTAGATGTATTATTAGAATATAATTTATTAATACTATATCTAATAATATAAAATTTTTTGTTATTACATATTTATTTATTTTAATTTATTAATTTTGAACAAATTTACACATACTTGGTACAACTTATTTTATTTATAAAAGAATTTGATATCTAATGTCATAACTAATAACAATGTTGCGCTAATGTGAAACAAACATTATTTTGTTGACATAGATTTTTATGATGACTTCTATGTATTACAAAATTTATAATGACGATGGGCGAAACAGTATACTCTATTATGTCCATGGTATTGCTCATGGCTATAGGCGACGGTTACCACTTTCCATCAGGTGGGCCGTCAGCTTGTTTTTCATTCTAAGTTGCATAAAAAAAAACACAATCAGGACTTAACGCGATGTAAAAGCCTTACAGGTAAATAGTATTTTTTTAATGGAATGGGTTGTCATTCCTGAGGACTCAGGTGTTATTCCTCTGTACCCAGTAAATTCACGTCACATCCCACCTTTCAAACCGAAACACAGCCATGCAAATACAACTGCTTCATGGTTGAAACACGAATGGGACAGAGGTACCCAAGCAAACGACGTCTGTACAAAGTCTCCCTCTGTATACCTGCTTCTTTATTTTTTATCGACATATTCGACCTTTGATCTTTGTCCAGTTTGGTACACATAATCACGACAGTTACTTTTCAATGATCTATACTATCTCGAAATAGAATATTTTCATTGATGACACAATATGATGCAGAAGTAATTGCACACAAGGCTTACATCTTTACTTATTATATGTATTAATGAATCTTAACAAGATAACCCTATATACAGACTCGAGACCGTAGTGAAGGACACTCCACTTTATTTTTACAGCCACCATAAATTCGAATCAAGCATGACAGGTGGCTGTGACAACTGAATTATTGTATTACAGCGTTGTGCAATTATTACTTGTACACTGCCCGAATTTAATAAACGCTCAATGGCATCTTTAAAGTTCATATAACGAATGGAGATTTATGAGTGTTAATGTTGGAAATCAGAGAGTTTATTGTCACTGATTGTTTATCTGTAAGGTGACTTACAGTTTATTCTGTATTTATGTTAAACTTTATCTTGACTAATTCCTAAATGATAAATGTTTGTTTTTCTTTCAAATTTCTGTAATTTGTACTAATTTGTACAAATTTGTACTAATTTTGTACACGAATAGGTTATATCTTAATTTTAAATATAGAATGTATACGGATGAAGTTAGTGTTATAAATGCGAAAGTTTGTTTATTTCTTTGTTTGTATGATACCTCTTGTCACTTTAACATCTCAACCAATCGTTTTTATAACTATGCGTTGTGCATGGAATTATAAAAAATAGGATATATATGGATAAAAGTAGTATTATAAATGCGAAAGTGAGTTTGTTTATTTCTTTGTTTGTATGATACCTCTTGTCACTTTAACGTTTCAACCAATCGTTTTTATAACTATGCGTCATGCATGGAATTATAAAAAATAGGATATATACGGATAAAAGTAGTATTATAAATGCGAAAGTGAGTTTGTTTATTTCTTTGTTTGTATGATACCTCTTGTCACTTTAACGTTTCAACCAATCGTTTTTATAACTATGCGTCATGCATGGAATTATAAAAAATAGGATATATACGGATAAAAGTAGTATTATAAATGCGAAAATGAGTTTGTTTATTTGTTTGATAGCTCTCGTCGCTTTAATGTCTTAAACAATCGTTTTTATAATTATGTATCGTACATGTAATTATAAAAAAGAAGCAGTCATTTGAAAGAACCTCTAATAAATGAAATGTTTTAGTTAAATTTGTTTTGTATTACTTACTTATTATTAGAAATATGTAATATCTGATAGCTATATATTGAATTCTTGTTGACATTGATGACCGACCACTGCGGTATCGCTCATACCAGTCGGATATCTATATTCATTACGAGCGGTATCTTCTTTTCGATATTATATATTGGATAATCGACATCTAATATATCTGTTATTGGACCAATATGTGTATAGATATTGTAACTAGATACAATATATATTGCTAAATTACTCTTACTGATTACGTCCTAAAATATCTTAAAATATTGATTTTAAACACAAAATCAAACTGTTTAATACTTAATGCAAAAGGTACCTTGCAAGCGAATAGTGCATTCTGCCAGGTAGCTTGTTTTTCGCTGAAGAAATAGCAGCTGTGCCCGAGCCGGATGAATTGTGGTGGGCACACATACGACATCTTTGTTGAGTCGCGGTGTCCCTCCACTGTTCCATCTGCAATAAATATCACATGACAATTAATATCTTGATAGAGATTTGGAAGAAATGAATCGCAACATATTTGCCTAATTGAAAATCAAAGAAAAGAGGGTATAATAAGTATGAATTAATTAATTTAATTTATTAATTTTTTAAGATTTTTTATAAAAGATACATATTTGTATTATTCTTTAAATGGTGCAATAAAGAGTAAATATTAATTTTTAGACATTTATATTGTATGGTTTATGATTTATAAGAGAAGCGAATTAATGCGATCACTTAGGTAAATTATCATTTAGATGGGTTTTTTTTATAGGTGAAAATGGAATGGTAACCCCACCTGCGCTAACGGGATACGCTGGCGGAGCAACAGTGAAGGGTGATAGATGAGAATGAAAACAGGCCAGTTAGCCCATCATGATGAATTCATTAGGAATTAACCATGATAGTTTCCAGGGGGAACCGCGAGGAGGCCGACCTCGTTGGGTATATTGCTAGCAATGGGATTCTCAGTCTCCATTACTAACAATCCCTTTCCTCCCAATTTAGATGGGGTAGCCATGCCTCCGCTTCATAGTTTACCGAAATTATCGTATTAATTATCGACTGTTCTAAACTACAGTTACCATTTTCCATCAAGTAGGTCATTATTTTGTTTGTCATTTTTTATATATTTTAATTAAATATATATAGAAAATAAAAAAATGTGCTGTCTTCGTTACATGGAATGGTAATTTGGAATGGAAAGTTATAATGCTTTTTTGATGCGTATATTATTTGCGACTATTTGGGGTTGCCGTGTCAAAAATGGGTCATTTTTTTATTTTGCGTTAGAAATTGCACTTCCTATCTCACTGAACGAGCCACACGAAACTTTAACGCCAGCCGGTAATAAACTCCTCATCTGGGTTTATATTCATGAGGGCTTTTAAAATAGAATTTCTGTAGTTCCGCATTGTGATCCAGATCTAGATATCATACAAATATGACATTGATATACGCGCTTGTTTTTTTACTGTTTTATTGGTTGGACCAATAGTTTATCACGTTCGTAGGCGTGTTATAGTCACGTTACAGTGAATAAACTAAATAAAACATTATTAAACAATTATCATGTTGAAAAATAGCCTATTGTTGGGTTTATCGCGACACTCATCACAGGCCAATGAGACGTGGCACTTCCCAAAGTGGCGTCTGCCATTAAAGGTCGCTAGTAGGGGAACCGCTTCGGAAATATGCAAACTAGTTATATTCCAAGGTCAAGTTTACCCCAAAAAAGTGAACAGACAGACGGACCGTGGGCTGCATGTCGTATTGTTTTTAATTCATTAACAAATACACGTGATAATTCTCAGGTTTAACAGAAATCTTTATAGAATACTTCGAGCGTATGTGCTTATTGATTGTAAAATAAAAAAGCTTCACGTATGTTTATAGCTGCGGTAATTATAATTAAATAATTAGTAATAATATTACTTACTTGGTATATTACTATTGGATATTATTTCTTAGACATAATATTTTTTATTAGCGTATTAAATTTGTGAGCGAACGGATAAGTTTACTCTTTAGTTCCCCTCAAAGAGAAACATTTACGTCATTAATTGCTTTTTTTTTAAATTTACAATAGAACACGGATGAAATTGTGAAATAATGCGTAGGTACTTTGTCTCTTTCTCTTCTTATTTAGGAATTTCCTCTTGGTGGGGCAACTAATACTTGCATTCTCTTCCAACTCTATTCTGGGCTATATCTTTGATCTTCCTATACGACATGACACCTAGTGTTTCCTTATTTGCCCCGTGTAGTTATTTCTCGGTCTTCCCCTTCCTCTTTTGCCCTCTATTTTTCCTTCTAGTATGCTCTTTAACAAATAGTCGTATAAGGTGGCTCAGCATTTTGCCTCAATGACAATTTTACTCAATTTTACTTAATGATATTTTAATTTCTCACGTTGTAATGAAATTTAATGAAAAGGTAACAAAGTTTTATTAAAATTATCACGAAAATACTCTCTGAATGAATTAGTAACTAATTGAATTCAATTATTTGACTTTTAATTTGCGCTAATTTATAATTACAAATTGTTTATAATTACTCCTCTCCATCCAAAGGTTGCCTGGAAGAGATCGCTCTTAGCGAAAAGGTCGCCCATTGTTTTCTCATTGTGATTATTTCTTGTAATTATTTATATTTATAATAAGTTTACTATTGTAATCTTTTGGAGGAAACAATAAAGAGTATCTATCTATCTAGTATTGGACTATAGCAGACTGTCTTAAGGCCGGATCCATCGGTCTATAATTTCAATAATACAAATGGAGATATTTTGAACTGTGTGTGTGGGTGGCTAAATTCGAAACTATATAAAGAAATAGTTAAAAATACTTAAGAACGTTGAATATTGATTTTTATAAAGTCTACACTATAGTATTATAACAAAGAATATATTTTAGAAAAGTATAAAACTCGTTTTAAAGATTGTTTTAATGTCGTGCTAATTAATATGATAACAGAAAAAACTAAAGATCGAATCTTTCTAAAATGGCTTTTACACATTGATATTTAAAAAATAATATGTACACAGGGAATCTGATTGAGCTATAGATTTTTAATGGGATATAAGGTGGCAATAAAATTCAGAGGCGTTTGTAAAAACTACAGACAGTAAGTTGCGGTAAAGTGAACACTTTGTACTCGTATGTTAAACTTTCGTGGTTACGCTGAGTTATAACGTGGTTTAGAAAATGTTTTTATTTGAAATATTAGTAATATATTTAAATTACTATTTGAAATACTCTGTAATAAGTAAGCATTAATAAATTAGTTGAAAAACATTTGACTGTGGTCTGGAAATATCGAATATACATAAGTGCTGAACCGAAAATGATAATTGTTATTGCTATCAATAGGGTTTCGTCCTTCCATTTAATTTTTTTTCATAAGTTTTATTTTTTATATATTTTAATTAAACCCATTACATACCTTTTAACATAATTACTGTGGTGAATTATTATTTATATATGTTAAATATTATGTTTAATTAATTAATGAAATATATTATTTATGCATCATCTATATAAGTATGTGTGTGTAAATTGGTTACACAGGTTACACTCTGGGTTTGTTGCACGCGTCCGTGTAGCCTTACTTCAGGTTGCAGCTGAAAATCAGTGCTTTGCTTTTAAGCAAAAGTAGCACTGAGCTGTAGCCTTTTTGGGTCACTGCGACACACTTGGTGAAAACATATCTCCAATATTCATTTTCTGTTTTATATGTTGTTTTATATTTGAAAAAATGTAAATAATCAAATTGTATCATTTTATTCATTAATTTACGTGTGTTAAATGGCTCAAATAAAGTGTTTATCTATCTATCTGTCTATCTATCCATTACTATTATTATGTCAACCGTTAACTGTCCACTGCTGAACATAGGCCTTCTCCATAAGGGGAGTTTTGTCAGTAGTTGCCACTCCTGGCAAACGGATTAGCAACCGTAGCTAAGTCTTTGGTAAAGTTTTAAGAGGGACGCTGCTGTCTATATCTCGTCTAATAAGTTCTCATAGTCGTCTCTTACGATACCCACGAAAAAAGAAGCGGTTGCCCATTTTATTCGTATGCCCAGAACACATCGTGATATTTAAAACTATATAAATAGGTTAATTTATACTTACATTGGCACCAAAACATAATTATAGCTGCTAGCAACACTAGGTTCCCTCTTCTCTCCATCGCTTCCATTGTCACTAATTAAAGAGTCCGATTCAGAATTATTACGAATTATTAAAAAAAAAAACACTATGAGCACACTAAGATACTGGCACAAAATTTTATGTCATTTTTATAATTTCACTTGCGACAACAAAACGGTTTAAGAAAGTAAAGAACACTGCGATGAGATATTTATTTTTTTAATATGATAAGTTTGTAAATTAAGACGATGTCACCTGAAACAAGGAAAAGTGTAATTAGTAACAAATATTTTTTTTATACAACTTAGAATGACAAACAAGTTGACGCCCATCTGATGGAAAGTGGTAATCGTCGCCTATAGACATGAGCTGTACCATGGACATAACAGAGTAAACTGTTTCGCCCATGATACCCCCCATGCGTTGCCATTCCTGAGGACTCAGGTGTTATTCCTCTGTACTCTGTAAATTCACGCCATATCCCACCCTTCAAACCGAATCACAGCCATGCAAACACAACTTCTTTACGGTTGAAACACGAATGGGACAGAGGTAGTCAAGCAAACGATTTTCATACAGTCTCCCTCTGGTAAATATATATATATATATATATATATATATATATATATATATATATATATATATATATATATATAATAGTAGAATCATGAAACACTTCTAGAGATTTGATAGTTCTTAATTAATTTTTACATTTATACGTATAGAAATTATAAGTATGTAAAATACTTAGATTATATAGATAGATAGAGTGTCTCCATACAAATGCTTCAAAGAAAATGAGTCAACTTTTTCATACAATTATGCGTGATAATGATGCAGAATTTATAAGACAAAATAAATATATTATAATATATTTGTTTTGTCTTATATATTTTGCATCTTTTTAATGCGAAAATATTTATTTTAATTGCTAAATAATACGTTAAGATACATTTTATGCGTAAGTATATAGAACATTGATAAAAACACGAGTCAGCTAATTTGACAATTAACGAAACGAAAAAACGAATTTGTATAAAAAAAAAATATACGGATAGGTTATATCTTAACTAAGCACATAGGATACTTCACGCAGGTAAAGTCGCGGGATAGAGCTAGTTTGAAATATAAATAACACATGTGCCCCATTACGATGTAGAGACATCCAATATAAAATGATCTTTAGGGTGTTCTTCTTAAATATATTTTAATAAAAAAAGGTAGTATCATTCGTATTTCATTTAAATACATTTATGGACTTTGTAGCTACGTATAAATGTACACTGATTATTAAAATTGCTGCATTCAGTAACATATTGGACGTAAATATTTTATAATCCTATTTATAAATGACTACAACACCGCACTAGTTAATATGACCTCATTTTTCTTATCAGTTATATTGTATAAAATCTAATAGTGTTATTTAGACACATTTATTAGCTAGTTTACAATAAAACTGCCTGTACTGACATAATGAACTGACGTAATAATTTGAAGGCGAATACAATATTACTATGGTGGTCTATGTACCCAGTAGCAGATTTTGTTTCACTATTTTTTTTTTTAATGGGTGATAATGGTGTGGTAACCCCGTCTGCGCTATTGGTATACACTGGCGGGGCACCAGTGAGGGATGACAGATGAAGATGAAAGTAGGTCAGTTAGCCCATCCTGACGAATTAAACTAGAATTAGTCACGATGGTTTCCAGGAGGAACCACGTGGAGGTCGACCTGACAGGGCTATTGCTAGTAATAGGGCTATTTGACCCCATTACTAACAATCCCTTTCCCCCCTGTTTCACTATTTAGAGCAGGGTTCCCAAACTTATTTTGTGATAATAGAAAATAACCGTCAACGTATTTTTTTGCGAAGCAAATAAATGGTTTGTTATCATTCATACAAATAGCCTGTTGCTCAAGTTAAGAGACTGTATTACGAGAAACCTTGCTATGAACATCAGAGAGTCGAACCAATTCAGAAAAGTTCGTTTCTTAAATTGGTCCGATAGGGGGGAAAGGGATTGTTAGTAATGGAGACTGAGAATCCCATTGCTAGCAGTATACCCAACCAGGTCGTCCTCCACGCGGTTCCCCCTGGAAACTATCATGGTTAATTCCTGATGAATTCATCATGATGGACTAACTGGCCTGTTTTCATTCTCGTCTATCATCCTTCACTGGTGCTCCGTCAGCGTATCCCGTTAGCGCAGGCGGGGCTACCATACCATTTTCACCCATCAAAAAAAAATTGGTCCGCTTGAGAATCGAACCCGGGGCCTCCGCACGCAAAGCGATGTGCTCATCGCTTAGCAACTGAGGTCGTCAAAAATGTACATGTTAATGTACATAACATGTACATATAATAACAAACATGTTGTCGGTCAACACGAGCCCTTAAGTCTGGTTCATCATCATCATAAATCTATAGGGAAGGCCTATGTCCAGCATTGGACGGATAATAGCTGAACATTTTCTGTCCACTGTTGGACATAGGCCTCCCCATAGACTGCCATAAGGAACGGTCCTGAGCCACCTACATACACTGACTCCCTGCAATGCATTTCAGGTTATCACTTCATCTAGTGGGGAGTCGTCTTACACTGCGTTTGCGCATACGGAATCGCCACTCAAGAACCTTTCTTCCCAACGATTATCGGTTCTTCGAGCTATGTGACCAGCCCATTGCCACAGCTGATCCTTCGGGCTATGTCGGTTACTTTGGTTTTTTTACGGATATCCTCATTTTGGATTCTATGACGCAAAGAGACTCCGAGCATAGCCCTCTCCAAAGCCCGCTGAGTAATTTATAATTTTTGCATACGGAAAATCGTGTAGGACTATAAGTCTGGTTACTAGCAATAAAATCGGCGGCCCTAGCTATTCATGTACAGCTAAACCTCAACAAACTCTTATGCATTAGTCTCGCCAATAACCCGCATGCGCTGAGGTTGAAATTATAATTATTAGGAGCTTTGAAGTGGCCGAAACTCTATGAAATAATAACGCGCTTTGTTTAGCAAAATTCTTGGTACATTTCGTAAGATATCATTTGATATTCACCACGGTGTCTGACCTGTGCCTTATAGGGTCTTAGAAGTCTTTCGTGCACTTAGAATTGTTTGCTGGATTACGTTATGGCTTGTTAGGAAGGTTTTACGTGGATAAAATAGATGAGATCAGACCTTTTGGAAAACAGTTACTTTAATGATTAAATACTTTAAGATTTCAATAATAAAAGCAGTTACTAATTTCATGACTAAATTAATATTACATAAATTGGGGGGAAAGGGATTGTTAGTAACGGAGACTGAGAATTCCATTGCTTATAATATACCCAACCAGGTCGACCTCCTCGCGGTTCCCCCTGGAAACTATCATGGTTAATTCCTGATGAATTCATCATGATGGGCTAACTGGCCTGTTTTTATTCTCATCTATTACCCTTCACTGGTGCTCCGTTAGCGTATCCCGTTAGCGCAGGCGGGGTTATTATATCATTTTCACCCATCAAAAAAAAATATACATAAATTGACTACATGATCAATATGGTAAACATTATATCGAATTTTTTTTTTAAATCTACCAGTAAAGATATAGAAGGCTCGAGGACCTGCTCCCTTTAATGTAATCAAAAAATAAGATACAAAAGCTGATTTTAATGTCAATACTAGGTATTTAGCAATTTATATCAATTAATATAAAGGATGTCGTGTGGTCCCGACATAGAATGGATCAACTCTTACTTTCCTGCGGGTGTCGTAAGAGGTGACTAAGGAAATTTAATGGTCAAGGCCCGTAGTAGCGTTCATCTTAAAATATCACCAAAGATTAACTGCGGTTGCCAACCCGCTTGCCAAGCGTGGCATCTACTGGCAAGACCGCCAAATGGGAGGTGTATCTTTCGCAGTGAACAGAAAACGGCTAAAAATGGCAATAATTTTGACAACAGATAATATACCTAGTACGAGCATAGTCAGTGATCTGCACGATGCTGTTCATGTTTATAGCAACGATTATATCAGCTAATTTGCTATTTTCAGTAGCATAAAAAAAGTTATGGTCATTTAACAGGTTGTTCTTTTAATCATTTATGAGGACTGGTGAGAGACAGTCAGCAGAATGTATTATCTGACAGCATTTGGAAACTCAGCGGCACTAGAAGAGAAATCGATCGCAAAATACACGGCGCTATTTCGACGGAGGAAACACGCCGTAAATCATAGACGCCATTATGTTTTACCATTTCACTTTATAAACGCAATCGGGTTGCCGAGGTGTTTTCTAAAATACCTTTATTTACGACTGTGTGTTTTAGAGCTGCAGGGATATATGATGTTTTGCTCACATTGGCGGCTTTTATTGCTACCTTTTTTCGGAATCCAATGCTATAGGCCTCAAATGACCTTCAGCTTCACCGTACTTAATAGGGACAAGCGTTTTTTTTTATAAAACTTAGAATGGCAAACAAGCTGACGGCCCATCTGATGGAAAGTGGTAACCGTCGCCTATAGACATGGGTAGTACCATGGACATTACAGAGTATACTGTTTCGCCCATGATATCCCCCTTGCGTTGCCATTCCTCAGATGTTATTCCTCTGTACCTTGTAAATTCACGCCATATCCCATCCTTCAAACAGAAATACAGCCATGCAAACATAATTGCTTCACGAATGAAACACGAATGGGACAAAAGTACCCACGCAAACGACTTTTGTACAAAGTCTCCCTCTGGCGTATATATATTAAAAAGCTAGCAGAACATCTGCAATACTTTTGGTGTTGCGGGGGATTTTGGATAGAGGTAGTCACTTACCATCAGGTGAGCCGCATGCTCGTTTGCTTTCTGTGTTATAAAAATAAATGAATGAATAAAATAATGGTAGTCTATACTCGTGAACGGATTTACGAAGAAACTGTTGGTAAAATTAGCTTTCTGATGAAAGCGATTGGAATCTCAGGCATAATGTTGCGGGATTCCTTTAAATTAACTTGGAGATTGGTACTGGCCAGGATTGCTAGTACTTAATATTATGGGAGAGGGATTGTTAATAATTCGGACTACCAGTCCTATTGCTATTGCCCGGTCGGGTCGACTTCCACGTGGTCCTTCCTGGAAACCATCGTGCTGAATTCCATATGTATTCATCATGAAGGGCTGGGCTTACCTTTTCATTCCCACCTATAATCCCTTACTGGTCTTGCCAGCGTATATTGTTAGTGCAAGCAAGGCTACCATTCCATTATCATCCAATAACCAAATTAATGAGATTTCTATATCCCATTACTAACAATCCCTTAAAATACATAAAAAAAAACATAAAGAGACGGGTAGATATACATATAGCGGATGTCAATAATTGTTGAATTTATTTATATGGCCTTGATATATATAAAAAAAAAAACAGTTTGACCATGAAATATCTAACGACCTGAGGAATAAAGTAGAAGTATAGATGGATACTGTCAGTATATAATGGCAGAACAATTGAGTGCCATTGACAAAACAGTATGGAAAGCTTTTGCGTAAATATAAATAGAAAATGTGTATGAGGAAATATCTTGGTACTATTCGACAGGCGTATGATTTCTATTGTTCTAACGAATATAATGGCGAGTCGTATATATTAGTTGTGGTACTGACATGATCGATACAAAATAATTGTATATTATAAAACAATGAGGGCTATTGTCGAATGAATAGAAGGTTATTAAATAATGACATAAAATCATCGATCAATGTATCTAAATATGTATAAGATAGTAAGTAAAGAGTTACTTTTGGGTCGGCGACGCGTGCGCAACATTGCAGGTGACAGATGACTACGATAATCGCTTACCATTATGCAGTACGTATATTAAATTGTACGTATATTATAATATTTGATGTCTTTTTCTACTTATGTAACACTTTTTTCACTAATTTACGTTTTTCTGTACATATGTTTATATATATATATATATATATATATATATATACATACATACATATATATACATACATATATATACATACACATATATATATATATATATATATATATATATATATATATATATATATATATATACACACAAAACTAATATAAAAACTAGAGACAAGAAAAAGCTCTGCCAGTAGTTGTCACGCTTGGCAGGCGGATTGGCAATGGCAGTTAGGCTTTTAGAGATTTTTTATAAGACAGGGGACAAACGAGCATGCGGCTCACCTGATGGTAAGTGACTACCGCCGCCTATGATCACACACAACACCAGAAGTATTGCAGGTGATCTGCCGGCCTTTTAAAATGTTTTAAGAGGGCACTGCTGCCCATCTCTCGATCAGTAAGTTTCCTTACTCGCCTCTTACGACACCCACGGGAAAGGGAGAAATGGCCAATTCTATGCCGGGGCCACACGGCCAATTGTTGTATTATTTATCTATGGTATAAGGCGGGGGAAGCACAAAATATCCATATGGGTCGACGTGCAACGGCTTAGCTGACCCCATACGCGAAAATAAGATCTATTGTTTCTGAACAGTGAACACACCTGGTATTGATTTAAAAAAGTTGTAACATTATTGTTATGCTTATGCATGCTTCTGCATGCTTCTAACATAACCTGTTGACGAGGCCTAAGGGGTGAGCTTATAAAAACACCATAAAAGTAACACCGACCACAGCCATAGAGTTAATTCACATGTGAATAACAAAAGTTTACGAGCTATCGCAACAAAAATAGACGCACCGCAGACGCAGACCACCCCATTGAAAACAAAAGTTGTTGGTCAATTTTGTGGAGGCATTTTCCCTTTATTTTAAGGTTCAAATTGCTTGCTATAATTTAATGGACAATCGCGACTGAAAGTATTGAACGATTTCATCATAGGTAAAATACTATTGCATATTACAGGTACTAGATAATTATTTGTACTAATATTGTAAAAAGAAAATATTAGATTGTTTGTAAGGAATAAAGTAAAAAAAACTCAATCGATTTAAAAAAATTCCTTCACCTATAGAAAGCTACGCTATTAGGGAGTGACAAAGTGTATATACTATTTTCGAAAATACCATTTACTCGTACGAAACTGGGCCGGATTGTTAGTATTAAATAGGATTTTATACGAATCAATAGTAGTGATTTTTTATGCAATTAAGAATGTCAAACGATTTAGAACAGCCCACGTGATGGAAAATGGTAACCGTCGCCTATACACATGAGCAGTACCATGGACATAACAGAGTATACTGTTTCGCCCATGATACTCCCCATGCGTTGCCATTCCTGAGGACATAGGAATCTTACACAATAACTTATACTAAATGAGATATTGATATTAAAATATCTCTATTGATTTTATAGAATAATCTAGATATGTAGTCCAATATGTGTGATAGCATATATATATATATATATATATATATATATATATATATATATATAAAATAATATATATTAGTAAAGAGAAACTTGAAATGAAATATTTTATATTAAATCGCTCGGCCAGCTTGTTAATAATAGCTTAGAAACCTACTATGACGTCTTTACTAGTATCGAGCAGTGATATATTAATGTGTTTTTAAAGTTGGTTAGATAAGGTGATGGTAAGATATGAAGAGAATTCTACCTTATAGGATATCAGTATTTTTTATACGACTTAGAATGGCAAACAAGCTGACGGCCCACCTGATGGAATGTGGTAACCGTCGCCTATAGACATGAGCAGTACCATGGATATAACAGTACACACACATACTGTTTCGTCCATGATACCCCCCATGCGTTGCCATTCCTGAGGACTCAGGTGTTATTCCTCTGTACCCTGTAAATTCACGCCATATCCCACCCTTCAAACCGAAACACAGTCATGCAAACACAACTGCTTCACGGTTGAAATACGAATGGGACAGAGGTACCTAAGCAATCGACTTTTGTACAAAGTAATGATTTTAAGATTTGACAGTTCAATTAGAAAAATACAAAAAAAAAATATTACTCAAGGGAAAGAAAATGTGATTTCAACCTCTTCTTGAAAGAGGTAATAGAGGGACTCTCTTGTATGTGGGAAGGGAGTTCCATAACTGGACAGCTCGATACGAAAAAGAGTTGCCCATAAAGTGTGTCCTACACACAGGAAGTTCGAGCATCCTGGATTGAATTTTTTTTTGTTTATTAACAAATTAATTTGTTTTCTCAATTTTCTTTTTCTAACAACCTACAATTATTAATGTATCTAAAAAGGTTAAATTTTGAACAAGTGTGTGTGTGTGTTTACTTGTATATATAACAATTTAATTCTATCAAATAGCTTTTCAAGGTGAGTGTACTGGTATTCAGTAATCAGATATTACAATAAGCCACAGAATCAACGACCCGTGCGCTAGACACATGTTATATGAAGCGTGTGCGGTAATATAATTATAAGTGATGCTACAATGTTTTAATATGCGATAACAAGGCAGGTAAATGACATTCTTCCAAAGAATAACTAGAACAATTTGTAATTATGTTAAATTAATGAATTTCGGTGGGGCTATGCTCGGAGTTTCTTTGCGTGATAGAATCCGAAACGAGGATATCCGCAAAAGAACCAAAATAACCGACATAGCCCGAAGGATAAGCAAGCTGAAGTGGCAATGGGCTGGTCACATGGCTCGTCTTAAGTGGCGACCGCGGACGTGCAAATGCAGTGTAAAACGATTCCCCCCCCCACTAGATGGAGTGATAACCTGAAATGCATTGCAGGGAGACAGTGGATGCAGGTGGCTCAGGATCGTTCTTTATGGCAGTCTATGGGGGAGGCCTATGTCCAGCAGTGGACGGATAATGGCTGAAATGTTGATGATGAATGAATTTCGGAGTGAAATTATCTTTTCTTGAAAGTGTGATATTTTTTAAGACAATTATGACAGTTATAACTTTCTATTACTATGAGCTGTCAGCTTCTTACTGTATGTCTAAAAAAAAAAGTTTTAATGATAAACAAGTAAACGGCCCATTTACGACATTATTAATAATACGCTATCCCTGAGGACTAAGGTGTTCTGTTAATGGGTGCAAATGGAATGGTAACCTAGCCTGCGCTATCGGTATACGCTATCGGGGCACCACTGAGAGGTGATAGGTGACGATGAAAGCAGGTCAGTTAGCCCATCGTGTCCAATTCCACTAGAATTAAGCACGACCATCGTGCTTCCAGCTTCCATCGTTCCAGGAGGAACCAAGTGGAGGTCGGCCTAATTATATGCTGATATTGCTGGCAATTGGCCAGTTAGACCCCATTACTAACAATCCCTTCCCCCCTGACTAAGGTGTTATGCCACAATACTTCATAACTTCACTGTTTTGGGGGATTGTTAGTAATGGAGACTGAGAATCCCATTGCTAGCAATACGAGGTCTGTCCGGAAAGTTCGTATAAAAGTGTTCTGGAATGCGAGAAAGAGGAGTGGGGAGGCCAGGTAAGCGCAGGACCCCTTCCTTATGTCCCTAAAAATGCTTCAGTTCTGGTCTGACCGCCGTGCGGTGCGAACTGGCTTGTCACGCCATCTGTGAAGTTACCTCTTAACGAAACCCCGTCGGCATGGAGCCCGCTTCCGTTGAAGAGCAGCGCGTCGTAATCAAGTTTCTCTCGAAACTCGGCAAGAATGGCCGTGAAATTTTTGCCGATCTCAGAACAGTTTATGGGGATGATGCTGTGAAGGAACCAACCGTCCACAAGTGGCTAAAAAGATTCAGAGAGGGCCGAGAAAGAGTTCGATGTTCGGGGGATTGTCCATCAAGAATTCGTCCCTCCAGGCCAGACAGTTGATGGAAAATTCTACGTCGATGTGCTCAGACGCCTCAAAGCTCGTGTGGCACGAGTTCGTCCAGAATTGGCGCGAGAGGGGCGTTGGATTCTTCACCACGACAATGCCCCTGCCCACACCTCTCTTGTTGTCCGTGAGTTTTTGAGTAAAAATTCCATTACGGTGACCGAACACCCCCCCTATTCGCCGGATTTGGCCCCGTGTGACTTCTTCTTGTTCCCAAAAACCAAATTGGTACTTCGGGGGCGGCATTTGGGGGACATAAATGAGATAAAAAAAGCTACGACGGGGCAGCTGAGAAACCTACAACCAGAGGACTTTCAAGGAGCCTTCTCACAGTGGAAACGGCGTTGGCACAAGTGCATTATGTCACAGGGGGAGTACTTTGAAGGGGATAAAATTGATTTACCTGAATAATTGTAAAATAAAATTTTTAAAAAACTTTTATACGTACTTTCCGGACAAACCTCGTATATCCAACCAGGTCGACCTCCTCACGGTACCCCTGGAAACTATCATGGTTAATTCCTGATGAATTCATCATGATGGGCTAACTGGCCTGTTTTCATTCTCATCTATCACCTTTCACTGGTACTCCGCCAGCGTATCCCGTTAGCGCAGGCGGGGTTACCATTCCATTTTCACCCATCAAAAAAAAAAACTTCACTGTTTTATTTCATCAAATTGAAATACAGTGATGTAGGCATTGCATTACAATTGTATAAAATTATTTGAATAATGTAATATTTAGAAACTTCTTAATTAATGATTATTTTGTTTTTATTTAACTTTCTTTACGTTTATGTATCTTTTTATGTTTAATTTTTGTCACTAATAGTTGCAACCGAATGGCTTTGTTGCAGTCGCATTTATTATTGGATCAAGATGTGTGAACATGTTATGGTAAATTTACCTTATCAATACATTAATGTACTTGCATGTCATAGTTTAAGTTTGTATTTGTAAGCTTCTGTTATGTGCGCCAAATAAATAAAATAAAATAAATAAATAAAATTACAGAAACATGAAAGACACAGAGGTAGCCAAGAAAACGATATTTAAATGAAGTCTCGCTCTGGTAATTAATAACACATTACTTAAATTACTAGTTAAAGTATTTAATGTTTATTCATAAAATTCTCAATAATAAAATTCATTGTGTAGATTTACTGAGTTCAATCCAATTAATGGTACCTCTAAATTGTCCTCGACACCCTATAACTAGAACATTTAGCTTACCGCGCTGCAGAACAAACCTAGGACTGCATCAACCTCTGACCAGGATTAGTGCGTCATACAATGAAATTAATGCCAAATTACCTGAAATTGATATAGTGTATGATAATTCGAATTCTTTCTTCTTCTTTATTGTGCAATAAAGAATAAATAAATAAATAAGTTTGGTATACGCGTACTAAATGGAATGGAGAAGGATGTAAGTAACTTTTCATCCCCGACAGTGAACATACCCTGAACATGTGAACACACACACACACACACATACGTATGCTTTCATCCACGCAAGCACGCACACACGCATGCACACACACACACACGAAGAAACACACACATTAAGTTTTGACATTTAGAAGAATAAACTGCATTGATTGATTGAATTGCGGTTTGAATAAATTAGTCGCTAATATTGTTTTTAAAGTGGACAATTTATGTAAATACAATAACCGTCTAATGAATTTTTAACATTGTTATACCAATCCTGTCCTAGAAACTATAAACAGAATTCTAAAAGACGTCAATCCGGTTTTTATTTAATTATATGTCTATGTTGAGACCCGTTTCAAAGCTGGAAGTAAATATGTAATTATCGAACGTTTGCCGACACAAATTGCAAAGTCTTTCGGGCGTATTATAAGCGACTTCCCAAATAAAGATGTTCTCGATTTGCCTACACACTCATATTTTTTTATATTTGTTACTTCAGAATTTGTGTTTTTGTGTTTTGTGTTTGCATGGCTGTGTTTCGGTTTGATGATGGGATATGGCAGTGAACTTACAGGGCACAGAAGAATAACACATAAGTCTTCAGGAATGGCAACGCATGGGCGAAACAGTATATACTGTTATGCCCATGGTACTGCTCATGTCTATAGGCGAAGGTTATCATTTTCCATTAGGTAGGCTGTCAGCTTATTTGCCTATCATGAACATAACAGAGTATACACTTTCGCTCATGATACCCCTCACGCGTTGCCATTCCTGAGGACTCCGGTGTTATTCCTTTGTACCTTGAGTTATATATAGTATACTTTCTGAATTTATTTAAATTTTTAAAGTATTATCTCATTTTAATGAAAGAAATAAAATTTCAATGTGTATTTATTTAAATTTTTATACATAGTATTGTTGGTGTTTTAATACTGGCTGTTGACACTGAGGTTTTTTCAGAACAATGTATTATTTTTAAGTTTGTTCTGTGTCAGATTTTTATAAGACATGTCTTGTATTTTTTCACTAAACTTATTATTTTATATCTCAAGTACATATATGTTTTATTGCTGCATCCTGCTATTTACAACAAGTATTATGTAACTTCAATGTAACAATTAAGTCATTAACTGTCAATCAATGTGATAAAATGAAATTTTCAGTATTAGAATGTCATTTGTTGCGCATGCGTGCATTTATCAGACTTAATGGATAGTGGGCTATAAACTATTAAATATTACCACTAGGTCAAGCGCTTCGTGTTTAAAATAATGCTATCTGCACGCCTTATACGGCAAATCGTACAAGGATATTACTTTCAAAGTTGACGTAACTACCAATGTTCAGGAGACCAATGGGAAAATAAGACTCTTAACATTACATTTTCTAATTTAATAATGTAATAAAATATATTGTGTCGTGTAGAAGCTTAATATAGAAAATAAAAAAAGAGTTTAATATAGAAAAAATAAATTTTAAGTGAAATGATTGATGTAATTTGTATTATTAGATTGAGAATTGAGAAAAAGGTTGTCTGGAAGAGATTGCTTTGGTAAAAACTTTATAAAACATTTTATTTGATTATTTACTCCTTTTTGTACCCACCCCAAAATATATTTTTTTATTTTTTTGACAATTTTTTTTTATTTTTATTTTATTATAATTTAGCATTGAAAAATACATACAACTTTAAATTTTCATCGTTTTACGATCAACCCCTGTATTTTAATTGCGATTTTTATATTTCGCAATAAGTGGTAAAACAATGTTTACGGGGTCAGCTAGTATATATATATATATATATATATATATATATATTATATATATAAGTGATGAATACGAGTATGAACGAGGATAGATGCAACGAGAGAATACGATCAAAGAAAAGGTGCATGGATTTGGACGAAATATTATATCTATAAAAGTACAGCAAGTGTAGATATGAGGGCTGATGGTTCTACAAATAATGAAAAGAAAAAATAGAATAATCTAACTTTTAATAAATTTAAAAGTAAACGTGCATATGGTAGGTACTTTTATTATAATATTTATTCAATACTTGATGCTGTAAGAAAGTAAAAATAAATGTTAAAAAGCGTGCAATTTCTCCAGACAGAAATATAGAGCGCATATACAGATTATAGTAAAAAGAACACAAAATAATATAATATCTTTAATAAATACTTACTTATAAAAATAATTCGAAATCCAGGAATAGTTTTTTGAAACAACCTTTTTTGAACGTTTTACGCTCTGTAATCCCGTGACTGCGAGTTACGAACGATTTTTTAATTGACCTTCGACCTTTCTCGGGGAAAGTTGTGAGATACCATAAATACAATCGTGCGGCATTGAAATAAATTCAGTCGTTCACAAACATCGCGGCACAATCACTAAAATAAATACACATTATCGCCTTTATTCACAGCCACCATTAAGAATTACATATGAACCAGACGAAGGTATCAAACGCGACGCCGACGAATAAAGCTTCGTAATGCACTCCAGAAAGCATTCAGTTCAAAGCGTACTCGAGATTACGAATCCTCGAGAAGCGACTGAAGAGGCGTTCGTTACGTATCGAGAATAGGGTTGCAAGTTCTGACAGTGCCGGCACGTTCGAGTTCCGACAATTCCGACAAATTTCTACTCGTCGTTAACGTCGCGTCGGTTTTCGGCTAGCGTGGTTCGCGAGACACTGTGTTCGGATTTATGGTATTCCTATTTAAAAGGCTTGCTGTGCGTCATTTTTATAACTGCTCATCATATAAATTCTTATCTTATCTCGTCGTGAAGTCTTGGAATCTAATAAGTAAATAAGATCACGATATATAGGCCAAGTTGACGCGCCTCTCGGAATACATATATCCAATGACGGAAATGTTTGCAAATATTTTTAACGATTTTCAAATTTGCATTTATTATAAAATTAATATAAATTTGAATTATATGATTATAAATTGTATGATAACTCAATTAGAATGATTTATAATTTAATTTTGAATAAATATAAGAGAATTATTAATATATGAGTTTATTTAAGACAGGAGAGCGCAATGCGATTTCTCAGTCGACGAGTGGAAAAGTGGAAGTATCCCAAATGGTTTAGTTTTTGCAGCCTTCTAAGATGAAAGCCAAATAAAGCTCCTAGCGTTTTGTTCATCATGAAATAATTGTAATTACAGCATCCTAAGTTATTCATCTTCAAAAGAGAGAGGTTCTATACTTTTTTCTGTGTATTCTAAACTAAATTTTATATTTTTTTTTTCTAGAATCTATAAGGTTTACTCTAAGGTTTACTCATATTGGTCCAATGTTAATTATATTTTTTTTATACAACTTAGAATGGCAAACAAGCTGACGGCCCACCTAATGGAAAGTGGTAACCGTCGCCTATATACATGAGCGGTACCATGGACATAACATAGTATACTGTTTCGTCCATGACACCTCCCATACGTTGTCATACCATATCTCGATTGAATCAAGTGTTTTTCTTTGCGGAGCAATATACTTAAATTACTTATTATAATTTGTTTTTGTTATAATTTTCAGTTGTTATTAATAAAATATTTTAATTCTGAAACATCTCTACGTAGAATGGTGAATTTTATTTGTCTTAAAATTAGAATAAGAAAATAATGAAGTCACTGTTTTTAATTGCAGAGCGAAATGTAGGCTACATGCTAACAAAAACAAAAAAAAAAACTGAATCGCTATAAAAAAAATTATAGCTAAAACTTTGAGATATTAATAGCAATAATAACATTTATAACTGTAAATAACGACTGAAAAAGCCTACCAAAACGTGTTTAACAAGCAATTGGTTTACTTGTTACAGCTATTTTCATAGTTCGAACATGATTTATTACAAAATATAACATGTTTACACTAAAGTTCTCACAGTTTTAGGTTGCTAACCGGACTTGCTGACCTTCAAGGGCTGCGTCAGTTATTTAGGGACACCAGTAAAATAATTAGTACCTACATTACAGTACACGAAGGTGGAGTTGCGTCATACGCTAATATTGGACTAGATTACTGATGGCACGGGTGTCGGTTTACATCGGCCATGTTATTTATAAGTTATTTTCTTATCAGACGTTATTTTATTTTATACTGTATACTTTTTACAGGATCTTAGTCAATTGTGGAGCGATTTCGATGATTATTTTTTAATGAAATTGAAATATATTTAAATGTGTTGGTGCCATATTAATTTCGTCATTTGTTGTTTTTATGCGGTATAAAATTTACAAATGTTTGAAAACATTACATAAATCGAAGAAACTATGTTTTTTGAGGGTCTGAGCCCGTTGTAGAGCGATTTTAATGATCTATATTAAATGTGTGCGTACTATACTAATTTGTCATATGTTACGTTTTTGTTCCACAAAAATGCAATCTTTTTGTGTCGCCGATACTGTAGTTCAATATAACACTATATTATAGATAGATATTAATATATTTATGCAGTTATTGAATTTGCAAATCATCTAAATGAAAGTTCTTATTACCTTGTCTAGATAAAATCCCTTATTTTTTATATTAAATCTTATATCTATATAGTAAAATTCAAATGTTACCAATAATTTTTGATAATACCCCCAGATAATGTGAGTGTATTGTAAAATATTTATTGTACGTATTTTACATTTTACTTTGAACGTAATTTATTTTTATAAGATATGAGTAACACGATTCTTCATTTCAGTCTGAGACCACAAACCGTCTGTCTGTTCGTATGCGTATAATATTTGTTTTTAGAAAATATTTTTTGTTCAGGTCCTCTTTACAAAGACTGTTCACTATAGACGTCTTGTTTGCCTTCATGGACAAGACAAATTACATGTCATTATGCTCTCATATATTCATGTGAAGGCTTTAAATATTTAGGGTTGTCACCGGTCAATTCTTGTTTAAAATGACAGCCTAACTTTAATTTATAAGATAATTAATATATAATTATATATCATTATTATATTATTACCTTGTGATTGAAACTTTATGATATTTTTTCCAAATTGATATTAGTTTATCTGCTAAAATATAATAACCAAATCATATTAATATGTAGTTAAGAAACTACAGTTACGTTTTTTACGAATAAAAACACATTTCATTTCAGTTCAAATCGGCATTTTTATACATGAATATTAGTATACAACAATAAGTTTTTTGGTAGGATTTTTAATTATAATTCTGCAATCGGAATAAGTATTAATAAAATTGCAGCTGACTGGTTTCAGCGCAGAGACAACCCTAACATTTCGTGCACGACCAAACAAAAGTACAGAAAACGAGTTATTTCAAAGAGAAATTGCTCCGAGAATGGTATTTTACATTATTTAGGCGTTTAAATGATACACAGGACGCTTTCGTTTGGTGTAAAAAAATGTATTACACCTATGTATTACATGTTTTAACTAATTGAGGAAATCATAGGTGTTGATCAAATAAAGATTTTAAATGTATTTTAAATTTATTAATTTATTGTATTGACATATAATATTATACATTATTATTTATTATTATTATTATTTCAGCCGTTAACTGTCCACTGCTGGACATAAGACTTACCCATAAGGTGAATTTTGCCAGGCTTGGCAGGCGGGTTGGCAATCGTAGTTAGGCTTTTAGAGATGTACTAATAGGGACGCTGCTGCCCATCCCTCGCCTACTCTTAGTTGTCTTTTATGACATCCACGGGAAAGGAAGGGGTGGTTCTATGCCGGGACCACACGGCGAATGTTAACCATAATACCCATAGGAATATCATAATAACAGTATATAATACATAATTTCACCTATAATTATACAGTACTATAATACTTACTTGTACAACAATTAGTCCATTACCCTAAGGTTGTCTTGAAAAGATTGCTCTCAGCAATAGGACCGCCTTTTTTTATACAACTTAGAATGTCAAACAAGCTGACGGTCCACCTGATGGAAAGTGGTAACCGTCGCCTATAGACATGAGCAGTACCATGGACATAACAGAGTATATTAATTCGCCCATGATACCTCCCATGCGTTGCCATTCTTGAGGACTCAGGTGTTATTCCTCTGTATCCTGTAAATTCACGCCATATCCCACCCTTCAAATTGAAACACAGCCGTGCAAACACAACTGCTTCACGGTTGAAACAAGAATGGACCCAAGTAATCGACTTTTGTACAAAGTCTCCCTAGAATATAGCTACCTAGCAGTAAGCTGTCAGGTAGAGTATCGACATGGTTATATTATGTGTTATGTGTACAATAATACACGGAAGTCGATACACATTTATGGGCTTCTGCGATATAATATGGTATAGACGCATGATGTAATATGTTCAGCAACTTTTATTGTCCATTGCATGTACAGTCGTGTATAATAATATGTAAACACTTTATTATTTTGTCATATTAGTGACGATGTGTAGTTTATTTAATATGTAATAAAAAAAGGGATAAATAACGGTAAGTAAAAGGTTTTTTTCAGATTCGGCATCGCGCGTGTAATGTTCCAGGAATTTGGCCGTTCAGTCTACGGTAAGTGCTTCCCATCAGGCGAGCTGATATCGTATGCTTATTTGCCACCTAGTAGTAAAGTAGATTGAAGTGACTGAAATTCAAAGATGTCATTCTCATACAGAAATGTATGCATCATGTATTTCTTTTTGATTTCATTCCAATTTAGGAAACTAAGTACTGTTGTGTTGTATCCTAACTTGAGGACCGGGCGATTGCATAATGGGTGGCACTTAATTACTTATTTCATATATGTTCACAGGTTGTTCATTTTTTAAATAAGTAAATACCTAATGTTACACGGTACTAAATTATTTGTCATACGCAATTTTTTTTATACCACTGAGGTGGCAAACAAGCATACGGCCCACCTGATGGTAAGTGGTTACCGTAGCCTATGAACACCTGCAATACCAGAGGTATTACGCGCGCGTTGCTGACCCTGAAGAAAACTCTTTACCCCCTTTTGAAGAACCCCATGCTGTAGTCTCTTGGGAAAACCTCGGCAGGGAGTTCATTCCACAACCTGAGAGTTAATATCATGGCATATAAGATGCCATGCCATGTTATATGCCATGACAATCTATGAACATTTCATTTCATGGCATAGGACCCATAAGGTTCTTTTATGACAGCCATATCAACGCTGCTTAGGCGGTTCCAAAAGTCACCTGTAAGATAACTTTCCTGGAAGTGAAAAACAGTTGTGACATTGTCATTCTTGTGTGACTATGTAAGAATTTTTACATTTATGACTGTACATTATTGCTCATATTGTGAAATGAGCTTTATATCAATTATTAATAAAAGTTATATTTCAATGTACATGAATTTCGATGGATACATTCCACCAATTTTACGATGATTTGGGTGAGGAACATTTAATTTAGTCATACGAAGTGGGTGTACGTACGTTCGCAGGCAGCGTTGTAAAACATATTTATAGTGCACGCAAAACAAAATACTAAGAACAGCAATGTGACTATTGTTATTCGTTATTGATTGTACAATATGTCGGCCATATGCGACGACAGAATGTTTACATTGCATGTTTATATATATATATATATATATATATATATATATATATATATATATATATATAAACATGTAATCATGCAAACAGTCCTCAGGAATGGCAACGCATGGGGGGTATCATGGGCGAAACAGTATACTCTGTTATGTCTATGGTACTGCTCATGTCTATAGGCGACGGTTACCACTTTCCATCAGGTGGGCCGTCAGCTTGTTTGCCATTCTAAGTTGTATAAAAAAAATACTAGCAAAACCTCCAATAGGGGAGCATTATGTTCAGCAGTCGAAAGTTAACAATTGATATAATAATAAGCATGCGGTGCAATTATATTTGGTATTAAATTAGATTTCACATATTATGTAATTTGAATGATTTTGTTTTATTCCAAAAATAACAGCTAGTTTAGTGAAAGAGACTTTTTTTTTTTTTTTTTACAACACAGGGGGCAAACGAGCATGCGGCTCACCTGGTGGTAAGTGACTACCGCCGCTACAGACTTCACACGTTTTGAAATCATTGTGCAATAAAATTATGACCTCATTTTCTAAACTTAGAATATATTTCTAAATAGCCATTACTCGAATACAAAATATCATGAAGTGCAAGAAAAAGCATATATAATATAACATATATAATTAATTTTCTTTAATGTTTTACTTAATTATTATTTTTACCAGAGGGAGACTTTGTACAAAAATCGATTTCTTGGGTACCTCTGTCCCATTCGTGTTTCTACCGTATAAAAAAAAAACTTAATTATACAATATTATCATACCTACTTGTACAACAATTAGTCCATTACCCTAAGGTTATCTTGAAAAGATTGCTCTCAGCAATAACACCGTCTTACTGTACTTATACAATTGTATTGTTATATTAATTGTCTTACTTGTTCCCTATATTGTATATTGCAAACAAAGTATTCATTCATTCATACATTCAAACGTCAAAATAAAATTTAAGCTTTAAAATTATATTAGGAAATGTATGCCTATTATATATTCTTCACTTCAGCTCGCTTATAATAGTAATTAAAATAATGCTATGGTATTATAAGGTTTATATAAATTGCCATAAAGAGCATGCATTTCTTGATATTAAAGGCTCTGTTGATGCTGAATTTCATAACAATGAAGTCACAGCCGTTCACGATTAAGGACCCCGAATCGTCTCGAAACTAGTCGAGTTTTCTTGACCTAATTATATGTAAGTTAAACCGGTAGTTATGGTGTTAAAATATAATGTGTGCTTACGAAACAATAAAGTTAATAAAGTCATATAGATGTCAAATAATAAAAATATTTTTTGTTTGACTCGTGTTTTGACAGATAGTCTGAATGTGAATTAGAAAATTAGTATTAGTATATTAGTCAAAATTAAATGGCATCAAAATAAAATAGTCAAAATTAATAAGGTCGTGCAGATCTCAAATAATAAAAAGTATATTTTTTATTATTTGACTTACTTTGACTCGTATTTTGACAGATAGTCTGAATCGTGAATTAGAAAATTAGTATTAGTATATTAGTCAAAATTAAATGGCATCAAAATAAAATAGTCAAAATTAATAAGGTCGTGCAGATCTCAAATAATAAAAAGTATATTTTTTATTATTTGACTTACTTTGACTCGTATTTTGACAGATAGTCTGAATCGTGAATTAGAAAATTAGTATTAGTATATTAGTCAAAATTAAATGGCATCAAAATAAAATAGTCAAAATTAATAAGGTCGTGCAGATCTCAAATAATAAAAAGTATATTTTTTATTATTTGACTTACTTTGACTCGTATTTTGACAGATAGTCTGAATCGTGAATTAGAAAATTAGTATTAGTATATTAGTCAAAATTAAATGGCATCAAAATAAAATAGTCAAAATTAATAAGGTCGTGCAGATCTCAAATAATAAAAAGTATATTTTTTATTATTTGACTTACTTTGACTCGTATTTTGACAGATAGTCTGAATCGTGAATTAGAAAATTAGTATTAGTATATTAGTCAAAATTAAATGGCATCAAAATAAAATAGTCAAAATTAATAAGGTGGTGCAGATCTCAAATAATAAAAAAAAAATTTTATTGTTTACTTTGACTCGTATTTTGACAGATAGTCTAAATCGTGAAATAGAAAATTGGTATTAGGATATTAGTAAAAATTAAATGTCATGGGATCCACAAATGATACACTAACCTGAATTCTTGACCTACTTGAACAAAGTCAACATTAATTACGTATAGGTAAGAATATCCTTTCCATTATGCAACACACCGATTATAAATTAAACATTGCAGCGCAGTCCACTCGGACAGCGGTTTTAACATCGGCTCAGCCAATAAAACTGCGCTCTCGCTGTTTATCTTTCGCCGTATCGACAATAAATATTTATGATTTATAAACAATTTATTTTTGTTTCCCGCCTTTTTATTTCTCATTCATAAAACACGCAGGCGACAGCTTACGAAATGTTACATTCTCAATTTAGATTTAATCTCTTTTAACATAAAGAGAGGAAAAATTAGTCTCATTGTATGTTTACAAAATATTATTAAGTTTTTGTTTAAAAAAAAAAAGCAATTGGTGACAATATTAATGATCAGTGATACGCGAATTTACTCATTATTTACTTATTATTTTACTGACCAATTAATTAGAATTATTTGAAAACAATTGCTCAATTTCGTGCTTTTGTTCGTACCTAAATCGACCCAGTAAATGGAGCTTAACGTTTCGTTCATCATAAATCCTATCCTAATAGTCCAGAGGAACGATATTTTAATATTTTTAATAATTTTAAACGGCATGTATTTTAATTTTATTTTAACATCAAATTTTTATTTCGTTCGTCCCCGAAATTTCGTAAAATATTTCATGGTAGGCCCTCAGATATCTCTATTTTTTCGGTCGTACTCTATTCACAACTCAGCTATTCTAAAGGTAGTGGATACAGGGAAATGAGATGTTTTTTTTTTCATTATTACTCGTTAAGATCGAATTGATCCTACTTTTCATCAAGTTAGTCGTAAGTTTGTTTACTTTTATTAATATCTTAAAAAATATAGGTACATAAATGCAGTATTTTTATTTGATCTTAAAAATAAAAAACCTGACTTTAAGAAAATATAACTTTTGAATCTTGATCGATTACATAAAGGTAGTTTGAATGCTTCAGTAAAAAAAGAATGCGTTCCCGTTAGTTCGCGTGCTATGATCCGATGTTTTTTTAATAGCCCGTTTGATCCGGTGTACTTTTACGGTTTCCGGCCGATTCGGTGATGGTCTGTAAAAATAAATCAATTAAATAATGCAAATTTGGTCCAAAGTCCAGTTTGAATTGTAAACTTTCTATTTTTCAATTTATTTGTACTCCAAGAACAACATCGTAATGTCTAGTGTGCATATTTTTGGAGTAGGTAATTTATTAGGTATTGAACACGTGTTTTGGCTACCGAAGTTTTAAAGAACCTGTATTTCAAAAATTGATAATATCGGCCAGGCGAAACCACCTTGACAGTGTAAAAATGTTAATAACTCGACAAAATGAAAAATAAAGTAAAATACGAGTAATAAAAGATGCAATTTTTTTTATAAAGTATTTGACATCACTTGTGAATTATCATCAAGTAATAGTAAATATATATCCATAAGTAATCTATACTTATAATAAATCTGTAGAGAGGTCAATTCTGTACATGAAATATATTTCCAAAATAACTATCAGGCGGTGATTAGTGATCGATGCTGATGCCAAAAATGCAATCAGTAAAATTTTTGTCTGTCTGTCTGTATATTCGTTATAGAAACAAAAACTACTCGACGGATTTTAACGAAACTTAGTACAATTATTCTTTATACTCCTGGGCAGGTTGTAGTATACTTTTCATCACTCTGCGATCAATAGGAGTAGAGCAGTGAAGGGAAATGTTAAAAATGTCCACCCGTGCGACGCAGGGACGAGTCGCTAGTAGTAAATAAGTCCATAGACTATCTATTGTACTATTACTTCATGCAAGCGTTAAGATTAAAAAAAAAAATAAACAAAATTCTTATTACAAAAAATACTACAAGAAAAAAAAAACAAATTCAAGAAAAACTGTCAATACTATCAACTAATTGGAGTGAAATTTCATTGGTTGTTATGAATACATTGGTAAAGTCACGTCATGATATTTTTCTTCAAAACGAAGATTTCAGCGTCATTTGAGATGGTTGAGTATTGTTAGGCATTTCTTTTACATGTTCGGCAGTGGTCTGTCCATTGCCTGAGATGATGATGACGATTTCATTTACGTAAAAGATACAGAAAGCTGTGCATTTTGCTATTACCTGCATAGTCATACCTGCATACCTTCTTTCCAGCGCCATTGTTTTTGTTGAGAGATATCCACTGTAATATTTAATACTACATAATTATTTTACACAAAGAATCTAACATAAAATTCTGGAGCAAGTATGTGGTTTGTATGTAACTTAAGAGTATGTAAGAAAGCAAAAAAATGTTATTAAATTGATTGTGAGAAATGAATGAAACTCTTGATTATTGATAATAAATTTCTAGTTATATCACTAAAAAGCTAGTTGACAATAGCAATAATGTCTTCCGCAATAAGAAAACAGGAATATAAATTTGGTACCAACACGAAACTTTACAAATTAAAACAAATAAAAATACATTCGTAGCTAAATAAAAAATTTACGCCACGGCGCCGCTTTGATATTATGCTGTAATAGTACATAGGGTATCCGTGAATTAGTAACGCTAAGGACAAAATAAAAAAAAATTGAATTTCGGATAAAATATATGCAGTAATATTTACTATCTGTAAAAGGACACTTAAAAGGACATAAACGTTATAACAAAACTTTAGATAGAATTATACTAAAAGTACAAATGTTTTACGCGGTTTTCGTATCGTAGTTAGCTCGTTTGGAATTCATTACAATGGGCCAACTGACGAGCTTTCATACTCACCTATCATATCTTACTGGTGCCCGACCAGCGTATACCGATAACGCAGGCGGGGTTACCATTCCATGCTCACTCATATAAAAAAAAAAAATCTGCAGTGTTCTGTAGGTTGTTGTTGATCCTTAAATTTGATTTTAGACTTTTGGTAGTTTAATGAAATAAACTGTAATATTTAAATATGTAATGGTACTTGTATAATAATATGGCTACAAAAAATCTATTTTTGAATACAGAGTCATAAATCAGACTGAATCAGCGTTAATGTGACATGATTTGTCTGATAATAAAAAACGATTATAAGTGACAAAAATTGAGATTGGCACTTCAAATTATTTCAGCCTTCCCACGAATTAAAAAAAATTAAATATGCATACAACTAATAAATAAGACAACAATACAGCTGTTAACATCCATTGAGTGTTCGGAACTGCTAATAACAATATTGAAAGTTCAATGCCGTTTTCGTCACATGCTGAATATTTATGATGAGAATGCTTGATTAAGCGTTAAATATGTGGAATTTTCAACTATTCATTTGTAGCGAGAAAAGTTCGTATTATGTCACTTTTTTATATTTATGATAATGGAATGGTAACCCCGCCTACGCTATCGGTGTACACCGGCGGGTCACCAGTGAGGGATGATAGGTGAGGATGAAGCAGGTCAGTTAGCCCACCGTGACGAATCTAACAATAAATCAATCACGACGGTTTCTAGGGGGAACAACGAGGAGGTCGACCTGACAGGGTATATTGCTCGCAATGGGGCTACTAATCCCCATTACTAACAATCCCTTCTCCGTTATTATGTCATTTTTAATTTATGATGTCATACGCTTATGGCCTTCTTTATATTAAAACACATATTAATCAAATAGCTTTTTTAAAAGACATAGTTATATAAATAAATAGATAAATGAATGATGAACGAATTTTTTTCACAGAATTTTAATGTAATGATAATTTATTTATGTTGAAAATATTAGATGATTTATATGGCATAAAGATCTAGAACTTAGTGCTAGCGTCCATATTATTTATGATTTTCAATTTTCAATTTACGCTAAACAATTTTATTGACAGCCAAATAGCACATTGTGTAAACAACTGATACATTTCAATTGTTTATGCAATGCAACCCACATACCACAGGTTAGAATGCGTAATCTCTCATCCTCATCTTTTATTTAAAGACAGTCCTGACGGAGCCGGAACATCTGGTTATAAGAGCGGCGGCCACTCGTGTATTCCTTTCAATTAGCGCGGAAATAGACTGTATTAGCAATTTAGTAACCTTGGCGAATTGTTGAGCAGATTCCGGGGTGGATAATTAATCGAGAAATCGATTTTGCGTGTTTTTAATTAGATATCTGAGTCCTCAGGAATGGCAACGCATGGAGGGTATCATGGGCGAAACAGTATACTCTGTGTTAAAAAAATATATTGAACGACTGTTGCGCTAGCACCAATATCGATCCCTTTTTATTCAAGAGCCATCTTTATTAATATAATAAAACGGAAGAATTTGTTTGTTTGTTTGAACGCACTGATCTCTGAATCAATTAGTAGGATAAATATTTTTTGGATTTGATAGTTCATTCCTTGATGTAAGTTATAAGCTATTTAACATCACGATACGACCACGGGCAAAGCCGCGGGAAACATTGGTGACAAGTGGGTTTTGTTTTGTGTAATTTTTTAATTCTTATATCTCTAATTAGAGTCTTAGTAAAAATTGCAAGGCATCAGTAATATTTATTTAGGCTTTTATGTATAAATATCAACATTTTATCTATTAAATTTACTCAAGTATTCAAGGTATTCAATATTTTACTATGTGTGGTTTCGCGATAAAATAGGCTTACTTTCCCGTGTGTGCCATAAAAGGCAACTAAAAGAGAGGGAGGGATGGGCAACAGCGTCTCCCTTAAAATATCAAAGCCAAACAGTAGCAAATCCGCCTGCCAATCGTGGCAAATACTGACAAAATGGGAAGACTTATGTTTAGCAGTGGACAGTTAAAGGCGGAAAGGATTTTACTACTGAATGTTGAAATTTGTGTACTAACTCTAAAATTGCCATCGACGTTGTCATAGCCTTAAAATAATATAATAAGGCTCAATATTTTCAATGACCTAATATACTTTGGTGGTCCTACCAATTATTAAGGAGAATATTTAGATAATTAAGATGTACAGTTTTATGGGCGACAAACTAGCGTCAATGCGAATTAAGCAGACATGATTTACGATCCGCATAAATTATAGTAAAAAGGGCAGCATTCTAGGGCATATGATGTAATGAATATTAATCATTTAATAGTAAAATACTACTGTACAGCAAGTAAAGTACTAGTTGCTATGATTTTGCGTGAATTACAATCACCGAGGCATTCGACGAGCCTCGTATCTCGGATCCATCCACGTAAACTGAACTGCATGATGATGATACCTAGGTATATAGTATAACCCATTTTATATACCATTTTTTATAATGTAAGTAATGTTACATTATATAGATATAGATTAGTAAATACCAGTGGGTGACTGTACAAAATTCGTCTGCTTGAGCATCTTTGTCCCACTCGTGTACACGTATCAGCCGCTGAATAGCTCTATTTTCATGCTTACATTTTCATTGGCCTGATTTCATCTCTAAGTATGTACCCATATATTTATAAAATAAACTTATTTTGTCGCTATTAAGCGCATTAGCTCAGATAACTTAGTGCAAAGTTTATTTCCGCTTGTGATATCGCCTTGTCTATGTATTTCTTCAAGAAAATAGTAATGCTTATGTTTTTATGGTTCAAATGCAGAGGTAATTTATCCTAGAACAATTTTTGATACGTGACATATAATACTTGTACATTATTCCTCAGGATATGTTAATTCTCAATTTATCTAATAATCTTAACAACACTTTAATATCTCACAGCTAGATGTTGATTCTTCTCCATAGAAAAAAGATTCTAGCATGCTAATTTTCTAATATTAGGTAGCTTTATATGGAGTATTATTTTGAGTTTTTTTTTCTTAAGAATTAAAAATACCTCGTGGTTTTTTATAAAGGTGATATTGGAATGGCAACCCCTCCGCTTTCGGGGAACCAGTAAGGGATGATAGATAGTTGAGGATAAAAGCTGCACAGTTGGCACACTGTAACAAATTCATCAAAAAATAGCCACGATGAATTCCAGGGAGAACCACGTGGAGGTCAACCTGATAGGCTTAACAATGCAAATACTTATTATTAACAATTTCATCTCCAAGACGTGGTGACTATCACTTCATGAAAAACATAACATGATATTATTAAAGGTTTTGTAAGTACATATTATATTTTAATGTAAAAATATCGGATTAATTTAAATGTATTTTAATCGAGAATGTTTTTCTAGTTTCCGGACCATCCGGGACCCTTAGACATGAGCGGCCGTCCTGCGAACACGAGATTGGCTGCTAAGGATCCCGGATGGTTCCGAAACAAATCGAGCATTCTCGACTATAATACATGTAAATCAGACGTTCTTACTTTAAAATATGATATGCTTTTCTTGCTATTTATTGAACAGTTCGGGTCAGGACATGTTAGTATTCTGAGGGATGCTATGTAAAGGAAGACAAATGATGATCATCAGGTCTAGAATAAAACGTAGTCATGAAAAAGCATCAATATGTACACGAACTAATACCTCAGAAATTTCTATCAGAAATGTTATTAGAAGAAAAACGTAAATTGAAACAACGCGAATAAGATTGACATATCCCTCGTCAGCAGACGATACTATTAATATTCAATAGCTTATTTGTTTTGTCTAGGCTCTCTGTTTATCATTTCTTCTAGCATTGCGATGATGTATTTGTACTATAATTTTATGGCAACGAGTCAACATGTCTAGCTCATTTGTTTGTAATTGTCCAGCTCATTTGAAATGTGGGAATACAAACGAGTGGATTTATTGTAAATTTTTTATAATGTCATAAAGTGACCAAATGATCCTGAGCGAATACAATGATAGTAGTCTGTAAATATGATCAACTGAAAAAGAGAATGTTTGTTTTTCCACAGTTAGTTTTTTTTTAATGGGTGATAATGGAATGGTAACCCCATGAAAGACAGGTGAGGATGAAGGCAGGTCTGTTGGCCCATAGTGACCAATTGAACAAGAATTAACCACTATGATTTCCAGTAGGAATCGCGTGGAGGTCGAACTGATGGAGTGTATTGCTAGCAATGAGGTTGTCAAATTCCATTGCTATTAATCTCTTTCCCCCCGGTTGGTTGTGCTATATCAGCCGTTAATTGTTCACTGTTGAAGATGAGCCTTCCTCTATTGGGGGGCTTAGCCAGTCGTTGCCATGCTTGGCAGGCGGGAAGGCAACTGCAGTTAGGCCTTGGAGATGTTTTAATAAGGACATTGCTGCGTATCCCTTAACCATTAAGTTCCTTTAGTCACTTCTTGCGACACCCACGGGAAAAGGGGTGGCCTATTCCATGCCGGGACCACACGGTAAATTGGTTGTGCTTTGCCAATTTTTGCACGCTACGTTTTAAAGTGGATAGAATAGGGTGTAGTGAATATATCAAGAGTAAGGTCGTTCCATTTAGGAGTTTGTAAATTTACTTGTACAGTAGCGAGAGCGATTTACGTAGTAGAAATATAGTCGCTGACACGTCCTCGTTTTGCGATATCGAAAAGGGGTATGCGGTTCTTGCAATGCAGTTCTTTTGAGTACTCCCCTTGGAATAGGCAGTAGAAGACTTTGAGAAAGGCTATGTATCTACGTAATTGTAGTGGTCCCAGAGAATTTTTCAAGTTGATATCTCCCACAGGGGGAAGGGATTGTTAGGTATGAGTATCTCTTTTGCTAGCAATACACCATATCAGGTCGATCTCCACGCGATTCCTGTTGGGAACTATGTTGGTAAATTCTTGTGAATTTCTTCACTATGGGCTTTCATCGATCTGCTTTTCATTCTCACGTATTTTCTCACATTGGTATGTTGATAGCATAGGCGGGATTAGCATCCATTAAAAAGGAAAAGATATCTCTCACAATTTCAACAGCTCGTCTCTGTAGAATATTAAGGGTGTGTAAAAAGACTTTTTAAAAGCTCTTTTACATATATTTGTGTAATAATTTATTACAGTTAATGAAAACGTCTGTGAAGACATAAATCAAACATTAATTTTCATCAATTACTTATCAAAATAAAGACAAGTCATTCAAATTATTCAGCAAACATTTGATCGTTTAGACCACTCATTACTAATTCGAAGATAAATATACTTCATGCTATTTAAAAAACATGAAATAAACATTTTGTAATATAATAATTTAAAAAAGTCTTGCCTTTTTTTTAATTTACATACATATAAATATGTTGTTATTGAAAAATCAACTGTATTGTATTTAAATGTAAAATTAAATTTAAGTACGCAGTCGTCTATACATCGTCATACGAGTAATAATGCTGTAAGTACCAGAGGGAGACTTTGTACAAAAGTCGTTTGTTCAGGAATCTCTGTCCCATTCGTGTTGCAATCATGAAGCAATTGTGTTTGCATGGCTGTGTTTTGGTTTGAAGAGTGGGATACAGCAATTAGTTAGAATTTACAGGGTACAGAGAAATAACACCTGAGTCCTCAGGAATGGCAACGCATGGGAGGTATGATAGGTGAAACAGTATACTCTGTTATGTCCATGGTATATATATATAGATACATTGTATAAAAAGGTATAGATACATTTTAATATGGTAACAAGTTTTATTTCCGTAGGAAAATTCTACAATGTATATCTTTAACTCACAGACGTTATCCCTAGAGGCTACAGTATGGGGTGCTTTAAAAAGGGTTTATGAAGGTTCCTTCAGTATTGTCAACACGCACACACAGAGGGGAAAGGGATTGTTAGCAATGGAGTTCGACATTGCTAGCAATATGCCCTATCAGGTCGACCTCCACGTGGTTCCCCCTGGAAACCATCGTGAACAATTCTTGTTGAATTCGTCACGATGGGCTAACTGACCTGCTTCATCCTCATCTATCATCCCTCACTGGTGCCCCGCCAGTGTATACCAATAGCGCGGGTGGGGTTACCATTCCATTGACACCCATAAAAAAAAACACGCACACACAGACACACAGTGTGTGCAGTCTAGGTGTGTTCATAAGTTACAGTGACTGTTCACATACATTAAGAACAGTATATTATGAACATAATATCATAAAAGAACTACCTAGTTCAATCACTTAATGATGATATCACTATTTATCATCAAGATATCGTCATTGTTCTATAATAATCAATGGCATTTTAATGTCCTATCGGCTCGGTCCGATTTCGCCCGGGACAATGAAGTAAGCTGTTTTCCGACACAATAAATAATAAATGACAATCAATCGTACCAATTGGCTACTTCTCTTAACTGGGATATAAAAAATTAGAGCAATGTACATTTACATGTGGACGCAGCCCAGAAGTGGAATTTAGAGTTCGGAGCCAATTTAGAGTTCGAAATAATTTGTACATCTATATGTGTAGAATGAACTTCCGACCAAGTTTTTTCTCTAGAGACTACAGTACAGAGTTTTGCAAAAAAGCGTTCATAGGTTATAAGCTTGTATGTCACCTTTGTGTTATAAATCAAACATAATATTATGACACATACTAAAAACTAGATTAGCCATGTAATTATTATTATTATTATTTCAGCCCTTAATTGTCCACTGCTGGACATGAGCCTTTCCCATAAGGGGAGTTTTGACAATAGTTACAACGCGCGTGTAATTCCTCTGGTATTACAGGTGTCCATAGGCTATGGTAATCACTTACCATCAGATGGTCCGTATGCTTGTTTGCCACCTCAGTGGTATAAAAAAAAGAATACTCACAGCTAATATTGTGAATGATGAATCAGAGTAATTCGGCTACCGTTACAAATATCGCAATCATACACACTTGCCGTCATAAATTAATACATAACATACGCCTTTGTAACATTTGCGTTTGTATTTCACACAAGCACAATCTGTAAATTTCGTGATGTTTGTACATTTCGAAGTAAGAGGCCGTAATACAATTAGCTAGCTAGCTGCCTGCAAACCGAAGCCCGTGGGCGGAGGCTCCAATAATCCTAATTTGATGGAGTTGAATATGATTAATGGAGCAAATAATAGGAGTTAAGCGGAATCTGTATTATTAATTACTCTGGATACCATAGGTTTTCTCTGTTGTTTAATCTGGATATTATATTATCAAAGCATCTATTTAATTTGAAATATTAATGAGCATATCTTATGATAACGTCTTTCTTACGTCTTTATGATCCTATTTTTTATATATTATTTATATATTGTTCAAGTGTTCAAAAATGTGTAAAACTCTTGAAATTACTCGTAAAATGGAGTATAAAAGTATATAGATTAATAACGTATAAAAATATTAGAATACATAATTCATAAATGGCAAACTATTTGCCTACAAAATATCCATTTCCGCTCAATTTATAACTGTCATTTCCGGGAATTTGATCAGTCATTGATTGATACTAGTAATTTAGGTTAATAAAATGTATTAATTAGTCTATTAGTAGCTTAAATAAAGCAATATAAATTGAGATAATTATTGCAATGGATATAAATCCTCTTTTCAGACATATTTATAAAAAACGTATTATCAATCTTGCTACTGTGTTGTTTACACAGGAATGAATAACTTACAACCGTTTTGGCAAAAACACTTGTCGTAAAATTTTAATTTACAATGGCCTTGAGTTGTTACGTAAATACTATGAACCTCTGAGAACGAGACGTTTTGTATTTAATTTTATTAAAAGCTATCTTGTGTTTTATTTTAAAATTAATACTTTAATTTAAATGTTTTACAATTTTTAGATAGGTACAAACTTTTATGAGAAAAATTTGATAATAAAATTAATATGCACTCTTTGTTTAATAAAATTATGTTTATTATTTTCTTATTTTTGACGTTGCGCCTTTGAGTCCAGTAAGGAATTCTTTATTATAATTCTTCAGTAAATTTGATTTAAGCGTTTCTTTATACCAATTCATCGTGAAGCACTCGCTTAACTTCGACTCAAACTTAGCATTTAGTAAGATAATGTTGCTTGGAGCCTAGTATATTTTGTAAATGTTCAGCTTCGGATGAAAGGACAAACTTTGTTCATATATAGTCTTTATTGCACTTGTAAGTTACATATAAAATAATCTATTTATACATGTTGTGAGCAAGGGTGGACTTATCTCTGACAGAGATCTCTTCCAGTCAACCCAGTACAGTAAGGAAGCATTTCGTTAGTGGACAGCTGAAGTGCTACAAATATTAATACATAAACAAATATACAGTTACATAAAATATTAAAATATATAATAAAATATTACGTTAATACATACACTATAAATACATATAATACCAACTTATATAAAAAAATGTTAAAATAAATGAATATACTACTTATATTAGAAATTTAGTTTAATGATTTTAAGATTTAACAATTTAATTCATCCGAATCTCCGAATCTTTAGTAGCGCCTACTTTAGTATTCATCTCATGCATTTATACTAGTTATGATGAATTTTGGCAGTATTTGATCCGTTTACATCTTCGTCTATACCTTCATCCTCCTACTTCCGTATTGCATATTTGTTTCTTCATCATTTTTGTCATCATTTAATTATTTATGGTCTACATAGTTTATTCTTATTGAATTCTATCTCAAGCGTATTATGCGCTAACTAATAATTAGTTACTGGATTTTGCGAAGGCGGATTTCCTTCTAGTATTTATGTTAATGAAGAAATTATAATTTATGCTGTACTAATAATTTCAATAGTAATATTACACGTAATATTTTATCATCATATCATTTCAGCTGATTGTCCACTGCAGAATATATGTCTCTACCTTGAGGAACTTTGCCAGTAGTTCTCATGCTTAGCAACCGCAGTTAGGCTTTGGTAAAAGGAACATTGCAGCTCATCCCTCGAACATTAAATTCTCTTAGTTGCTTTCTTCACACTCACGGGAAAGGAAGGGATGACTCATTCTTTACCGGGACCACACAGCAATTTTTTATTATTATTTATTTCATACAGATCAGTATTTTGCATTTACATTTCCTGATAAAGGGCCAGTAGTATTAATTCAGTCGTCGTAGGTGGGCTTAACTGTAACTATTTCATGATTTATTAGACATCTCTTCCTAATGAATGCTCTGGAGCATTTGAGAAATACATTAAGACTTAATTAAAACGCGTCTCGTAAATTAGGCTCATTTTTCGTTTAAAAGGATTATGCAAATTGTTTTGGAGCATTATGGTTTTGTAGATTAATCCGTTTATAATAGTATAATTTATAACTTTGTTTGGTATGTTAATTTACCTACTATATAAGATTAAGGTCGGAGTCATGAAAACATTGAAATGTAAAATGTTTACTGCCTAATTTAACATTATGGCTTTATTTACTATAATTCCCGTTATATTTTTAATTTAATTGAAAAAGGCTAAATTAGTATTAAAGCATTAGGTGTTAGCTATTTAATTGTAACAAGAAAATATACATGTATGATTAAAAATTACTTAAAATTATTTTTAAACTTCAAACTTTGTACAAAAGTCGATTGCTTGGGTACCTCTGTCCTATTCGTGATTCTACCGTGAAGCAGTTGCGTTTGCATGGTTGTGTTTCGGTATGAAGTGTGGGATATGGCGTGAATTTACAGGGTACAGAGGAATAACACCTGAGTCCACAGGAATGGCAATGCATGGGGGGTATCATGGACGAAACAGTATACTCTGTTATGTCCATGGTACCGCTCATGTCTATAGGCGACTGTTACCACTTTCTATCAGGTGGACCGTTAGCTTGTTTGCCATTCTAAATTGCATAAAAAAAAGATTTAGTCTTTTAAAATTTATGTGACATTATTAGCTAATGACGTCTTTTGGTTTCAACTGAATGGAATCAAAAGGCTATAGCCTATACTAGTCAAATCTAATGTAGCTATATATGAGTATAAGATCTCTAAGAAGTAGTTCAGTAATTTTAAAGTTGGTTTATATTATTGTAAATATTATATTTTCTATTAATATAATATCTTTGGGGCCTACTTATATTTAAATTATAATATTGTAAGTAGTTAAGACATTGTTTATAAGAAATTTGTTATTAATTTATTTATTTAAATATTTGGTTATACTAAAAAGTTATATCTATCTAGTGGGTGATCATGGGCGGCGGTAGTGTGGGTGATTATGGGCGGCGGTAATCAGTTACCATCAGGTGAGCCGCATGCTCGTTTGCCCCCTGTGTTGCAAAAAAATAAAAAAATAAAAAATAAAAAAAAATCTGCCTTTAATTAACTTATACATTTACACGTGTTATTTTTTCTTCTAATATATGTAATTGTGAGTTTTAATGTTGAAGTTATTAGTGGATTAATAAATAAATAAATATTCAAATTCTCAATAGAATTATCACTAATCACATCATAAACAAATAGATAAACTTGCTTCAGTGAGCAATATAAAAGGGGAATCCATTCAATTTCTTCGAACAATGACAACCGATATCATTTCTATTGAATAATATGGTGTTTTGTAATGGAAACGGCTCGCTATAATTAAATACAGCGAGGTGCTTTGATCATGGTGCTGATGTAAATTGATACGCTAACAAAATGCATTCCTTTGCGATATCGAATGTACTTGCGTTTTCTTTAAGAAAACGCTAGTGTCAGATATAGTATTTATTTATTTAAACTTTAATGCACAGTATGTATATGTGAACATATGGTGGACTTAACATCGGAAGGTATTCCGATTATTATAAAATAAACATTCCTTTTATATCTCCTATACATATGTTATAGAGGGAGACTTTGTACAAAAGTCGATTGCTTGGGTACCTCTGTCCCATTCGTGTTTCAACCGTGAAGCAGTTGTGTTTGCATGGCTGTGTTTCGGTTTGAAGGGTGGGATATGGCGTGAATTTACAGGGTACAGAGGAATAACACCTGACTCATGGGCGAAACAGTATACTCTGTTACTCCATGATACTGCACATGTCTATAGGCGACGGTTACCACTTTGCATCAGGTCGGCCGTCAGCTTGTATGCCATTCTAAGTTGTATAAAAAAAATATCCTGACGCAGCTCCGCATAAAAGATAGACTCTCGACAGTTTGCTATCGGAGGATTCTTGGATACTTCGGTTATGTTGCTCGACGACAGTCCGACAATCTGGACAAACTAATGGTTGTAGGCAAGATAGAGGGAAAAAGACCACGCGGACGATCGCCTAATCGATGGTCGGACCAAGTAACCGCCGTTACGGGACTGTCAATTGCAGCTGCCCTGCGAGAAGGTGAACACCGTGCAAAAAGGAATAACATCATAAGAGAGGCAACAGTCACCTTTCAAGGATACGACCTTCAGTAATGAAGAGGACGAAGAGAGAAAGAGATTTTATTTTGTTTTTATTTATTTATACTTCTATTAATTATCTATGCCATGTAATATTTTATTATCTTTAATTAATTCATTTAAACGAACACATTTACTTTTGGCCGAACGATATTCATCTGTCAGACTTCAAATGTTATTGAATTCATTTCACTCTTCGAAAAATATACAAAACAAGGTCAAGAATAGCCTCATCTCGTTACTACGCGCTAAAAATATAGCACAATATTTCAGTAGGTACTTACTACTCGTCGCCATTTTGCGGACTTGCGCAAATCACGTGCATTACTTTTCTGTGCATAAATTATTATTTGGGGTTTGCTGTTGATTGTAAACATATGGTATAACAGTTGCCTGTTGCTGGGGGTTACAATGGGAACTGTTTAAATGCAGCATTATTTTTGTTAGTTAACATATTGTGTATTTTAAACTAGCAACAATTTGAACTAACCTACATAACGTGGAACATGTAGCACACGTACGTACGTGAGTTGTCAAATACTTATTTGATAATACAAAATTTGTTTTTGTTTGTATTATTTTTAACTATGTATGTGTATTTTCCGTGTGCTCCGGCATAGAATAGGTCACTCATTCTTTTTCTGTGGGTGTCGTAAGAGGTGACTAAGGAAGGGCGAGGGATGGGCAGCAGCGTCCCTCTTAAAACACCTCCAAAGTCTAGCTGCGATGCCACTACGCACTGAGTCCTCAGGGATGGCAACGCATGAGGGGTATCATGGGCGAAACAGTATACAGTGTTATGTCCATGGTATTGCTCATGTCTATAGGTGACGGTTACCACTTTCCAACAGGTGGGCCGTCAGCTTGCTTGCGATTCTAAGTTGCATAAAAAAACAGTAAAAGAAACTAAAAGTATCCACGTGAAGATGTTTAACGTAAGTGTCAGTGCGCAACGTCATGAAAAATTACGATAAATTTTGGTGAAAGTGAAAAATGTGTGTCTATGTGAAAATTGCTGTGTCTATTTGTGTCTCTCAAAACTTGTAGGCGTTTAGCGGCCGAGCTATCGCTGGAATATGTTTGGTGTCAACAATAGATAGAAATGTAAGTATACATTATAATTTGAGGGTATTTAATTATTAAATAGAAATAAATGTCTGAAAGTTACGCGAAACGAAACGGAAAACAACGGAAAATTTATTATTATAATATAGTGGTTATCATAATTAAAAATAGTATATATTTCACTGTTCTTTTTTTATATGTAATACATGAACGGCTTTGTTTTATAACGCTCTTAAATAGCTTTAATATTTTTAAACTTTTTTTACCTACGTACATATCGATTACGCCTGTCTCCCAATAGGGTAGGCAGAAACAATGGAATGCTAAATGCAAAATCTTGTGCTTTCTATACGTTTATAAATCGTTGGATAAAAATAATATAATAATAATCTTAACAGGATAATATTTTATCTGTTTTCTTTTTTTAGGAGTTTTTTTTTACGTCGTTATATTTATATAGTATATATCAGGGGTGACCAAAGTGGTCACAATCGACCATTCGATCTCGATTATTAGTCCAGTCGATCGTGGCAATGCAAAAAATTTTATATTTTGCTAATCTAGCGGAAGATGCTCAGACGCAATGCTCACACTAATATAAATAAATAGTTACTAAGAATAATTTTCAGCTTTATGTTTTCCCTCTTAATAAAATAAAATAATACTACAATACTACATTAACTGTGTACTAAACTATGTCGTTCCATTTGTGATTTCAAGAAGCATGTAATTGGTAAATCGCACAAGGTTTCATCAGTAAAAAGTAAATCTTGGATCTAAGCAAGTCGGTCACCCGTGGTAGGTATATATAATATAATATAGTATACCATAGTGGAACAAAAAAGTCATGATATTGTTTGCGTTACAAAAAACTTTAAATATAAACTGAAAATATTAATTCGAACATTAACAAATCGGCAAAAAATGTATAACAAATTGCACACCTGTCACGAGACACCTACAAAATTTACATTGACATGTGCAGTGTTTTTCGTCACTGAGTTATTGCGCCATGACGTTTCATTTATAAGTTAATATGCACGGGTGTCGATGAGTTGACCTGCGGGCCAGAGACACCCACGTGGCGTTTGCGCAAAGCGACCGGCTTATGTTTCGCCGTGCACTTCCGCCGCAAGAAACGGGACATGTAAATTATTGTAATTATATAAAATATAAATGCAAATATCGCGCTATAAGTGGTGTAATCTCGGAATTTGGTGTTTTAAATAACAACTTATTTAAAACATCAAATTTCGGGTTTACATTTTATTGAGATTAATTTTTTTTTTAGTGAGAGTTATATTTTAATAATTTATTAATGCGCTACCACTGCGAACCGGTTTCTGCTGGGGGAAAGGGATTGATAGTAATGTACAATATATATTATACCCTGTATTGCTAACAATGGGATGACCATGAGGTCGACATCCCCGTAGCTTCTCTGGAAATCATTGTGCTTGATTTCAGGTGATTCATCACGATGGACTCCTTGACCTGGCTTTTCATTTTTACCTAACAACCTTCACTGGTACTCGATCAGCATATACAGTTAGCGCAGGCGGGTTACCATTTCATTATAAGCTATAAAAAAAAACAGTTTTTGCCGATACGCGGAGGATATTGGTCTATAGTCTACATACTTGTACTAGTAGATTCAATTTGAAAGAGTATCCCTGTTTTGGACCCTTAAAAATCTTGTTTCTTAAGAAAATTACAATATTTTTAAGGACTTTCCATATAAGAGCATATATAGTATGAGCTCTAGAAGGGATTTCCTGTGAAATGGAAGCGAAGTAAGGTATACATAACTAGTAGTAGAACTATTAGATATTTGTATAAAGATAAAACTGTATAAAATCTATGGAAGTGCGCCGCGGTGTGGTGTAGTGAAAGGTAGGATAGATCGCAGCGGCGTTAGCAGATGCAAGCTAGCATGATAGTACAACGGTGCTTTGTTCCACGGTGAAAATATAAGAGACCACGTTGTGTTCATGAAATAAAATCAAATTAATATGAGCCGTGTAAGTCCTGTCACCCCTTTCGAGGGCGGGGGGAGGAAGGGATTGTTAGTAATGCTGACTATCAGTCCCATTGCTAGCAATATACCCTTCCAAGTCGACCTCTACGTGGTCTCCCCTGGAAACCATCGTACTGAATTCCTGGTGTATTCATCACGATGGGCTAACTGACCTGCCTTTTCATTCTCACCTATCACCCCTTACTGGTGCCCCGCCAGTGTATACCGTTAGCGCAGGTGGGGTAACCATTCCATTATCATCAATTAAAATAAAAGGTCGCCCCTTCCTCTATCGTGGGTGTCGTAAAAGGCGACTTTGGGAGCTTATTGTGGAGAGATGGGCAGCAGCGTCCCTCTTAAACACCATCAAAGTCTAACGGTTTTCAATCCAAAAATAGGGGGAGATCTATGTACAGCAGTGGACAATTAAGGGTTCAAATTGAATATATAAGTGGAAGCTCAGAAAATCAACGGCGAATAGTAAGTTTCTGGATAAGAGCATTTTGTTTCAGGTGTTGCTATCAGTTTTTATCGAGTGAGGTGAGTCAAAGCGCTTACTAACTTGCATTCATCGTCACGTATCGTCTCTCACTGGCGCCCTCTCAGTGTATCTCAATAGTCCCCTCTGGAAGTCATCGTGCTGAATTCCAGGTGGTTCATCACGATGGAGTATCTAAAGGCAGGTTGCCTTTCCATTCTCACTTATAACCCTTCACTGGTGTCCAGCCAGCATATACTTTTAACGCTGACGGGCTACCATTTCATTTTCATCTATTTAATTTATTTTTTTATGCAACTTAGAATGGCAAACAAGCTGACGGCCCACCTGATGGAAAGTGGTAACCGTCGCCTATAGACATGAGCAGTACCATGGACATAACAGAGTATACTGTTTCGCCCATGATACTCCCCATGCGTTGCCATTCCTGAGGATGCAGATGTTATTCCTCTGTACCCTGTAAATTCACTGCCATATCCCACCCTTCAAACCGAAATACAGCCATGCAAACACAACTGTTTCACGGTAGAAACACGAATGGGACAGAGGTACCCAAGCAATCGACTTTTGTACAAAGTCTCCCTCTGGTAGAAAATTAATATTATAAATAGAAATTGAGTTGTTTGTTTGTATTCTTAGACGTAGTATTTGTGATGGAGAAGCAGATCGGCTACTTTTATCGCGGCCATCAATATATTCCGGTTACCCGGACGAACTTGCGAAAACTAATATAACTTTTGAGTCATCAACAAATTGTACAAACAAACATTATTCAGAGCAAGCTCTTAAATTAAAATCTTATTGAAATATTTAGATATTTATTTTGGTCTTTCTTAGTTCTCATACATTGACGTGACAGTTAGAAAGCAGCTATTTATCTCTCATATAATCATGGCCAGGTGTACTATTATAAACAGATGGTCCCATTTAAATGTGTTTAGGCGATATTTCAAGGCGTTACCAGGCAAGACAATGCAAATTTTTAAACAAGGTCTTTTTAGTGTTATTTGTGGCAATTATTACTATTTATGCAGTACAAGGAAATATTGCGGTTTTACTTTTTTTTTATGTAACTTAGAATGGCAAACAAGCTGACGGTCCACCTCATAGAAAGTGGTAACCGTCGCCTATAGACATGAGCAGTAGCATGGACATAACAGAGTATACTGTTTCGCCTATGATAACTCCTAATGCGTTGCCATTCCTGAGGACTCAGGTTGCATCGTACTTCGCGATGGTTGCTAGGTAACTAGTAAAAATAACATCTATGTCATTATTGTAAAAAATAATATAGAAAATTAGGCGGTTTGAAATGAATATAAAATATATGTTTTAATTCATACACAACACAGGTGTTATTCCTCTGTACCCTGTAAATTCACTACCATATCCCATCCTTCAAACCGAAACACAGCCATGCAAACACAACTGCTTCACGGTAGAAACACTAATGGGACAGAGGTGCCCAAGTAAACGACTTTTGTACAAAGTCTCCCTCTGGTAAATGTTCTGGAGGGTGATTAGAAAAGAAATATTAAATGTAATCATCCCAAAAGTTGACTAGTAGAGAATGATACTAGCATTAAGTCCGCCTTTTGTGCCATATTTTCTTATGGTCAATAAAGTTATTTTAATAAATAAGTAAATGAGCTTTTAGAATAAAGAGTGTGGATTTTGGAAGTAAGAAAATCAATGATGTTGATAATTCCTGGATTGGCACCTTTTAAAACACATCCGATTTTAAATTCGATCTTTGGCAATAGACATATGAACAACACCCAATTTGGTGCACTATTCTTTATAAAAAAAGACTTCAAAATTATCATTTTGGCTTCTATAGCTCTTATTTAAACACTTCATATCGATTTTCTTATGTACAGATATCTGGTCAAATTTTTATTATATGTTGTATGATCCGTCAACTGCCCATTCCTGAACATAGTCTCCTCCATAAGTGGGAGTTTTGCCTGTAGTTGTCACGCTTAGCAGGCAGGTTGGCAACCGTAGTTTGGCTTTTGGTGATGTTTTAAGAGGGACGCTGCTGCCCATCTTTCCACCATAAGCTGTTTTAGTCGCTTCTTACGACACCTACGGAAAAAAAGGGATGACCTATTCTATACTGGGACCTACACAGCTATTTATTATTTATTATATGTATGTAGATTATTATCAATAAATATAAAATTACGTTCTGTCGTGATATTCGTTCGTATGTTTCCAATCCAGGACTTATGGTGTATGCTAACCCGTTTCCAATTACAGTTTAATTACCTTTCACTATGTTGCTGAATTATTTTATGGCATTAACCTATTAAAATAAGTACAATTGAGAAAGTAATGTGAAACTGTGAAAATAAGGTCGATTATAGAGATTTAGTAACTCGCTGGGTAGGTACTCCATGGTGTGACGACCCCAAATGCAATGCAGGCAGTCAGTGGATGCAGGTGGCTCAGGACCGTTCCTTATGGCAGTCTATGGGGGAGAGGCCTATGCCCAGCAGTGGACGAATAATGGCTGAAATGATGATGACGAATGATAGGTAAGTACAACCTTCTTATCTATTTCTGATGATGTTACCAAACCATAACAATCTAATAAACGACCCACTGTTAGGTGCAGGTTATAAACAGAGGGTTCTTTGCTGTACGGTGGGAGCTAATAGATTATGGGGGGGGGGGGGGAGGAAGTGATTTTTAGCAATCGGGAGTTTAGTCCCTGTTGTTAGCTTAAACTGACGTTTTACCACATTAATGAATATATATGAAAGGTAAACCCAATTGTAGTAATTGCAATAGAGGAAGTCACTTGGAAGTAAGTTTATATCGTCATCATCATACCAGCCGTTAACCATCCACTGTTGAACATAGACCTCCTTTTATTGGGTAGTTTTGGGAGTAGTGGTCACGCTTGTTTTTTTTTAATGGGTGATAATTACTGTTACTTTGAGATACTTTGATAATAACTGTTTTTTTTATGGATGAAAATGGAATGGTAACCCCGTCTGCGCTATCGGTATACGCCGGAGGAGCACCATTGGGGGATAATAGGTGATGGTGAAAGCAGGTCAGTTAACCCATCGTGACGAATTCCGCTAGAATTAACCACGATGGTTTCCAGGGGGAACCGCGTGGAAGTCGACCTGATAAGGTGTATTGCTGGCAATGAATCAGTTAGACCCATTGCTAACAATCCGTTTCTCCCCTATCATGCTTGGTTTGATAACTGCAGTAAGGCTTTGGTGATGTATTAAGAGGCTGCTGTTCATTTCATCACCATGGTGATACATTCTATGCCGACGATATATCTACGTATAACGGGAATTTTATAAACTTATTATGTTTATCGTTTTCGACAATCAATTAAACTACTTTTAATTCTGTTCATACACAGACAAAGTCACGGGCACAGTTAGTAATGAAAGCATGTAAAATTAAAACCGTTGTGATACACGCCAATGAAATGTGCTCAAAAGTGTGAAGGAAAGCAAGAACCGCTTCAGTATTAACATACTGACATTTTGTGTTCGATTCGGTTTAATTAATGATATATGTAAAATGTAGTTATATAATTACAGTATGATAAATGAGTATTTTAACAATGACAAGTATATAATTGCGTTGGATTGAATATTATTTTTAAGCCATTTTTAAAACGTTTTAATTCGTCTGTATTTTTTTTATGTGATTGTTTATCGCCATTATCATGTCAGTCGTTAACTACCCACTTCTAAACTCTCCCATAAGAGAGGTTTACCAGTAGTTTCCACGTTTGGTAAGCGGGTTGCCAACCGCAGATAGGTTTTTGGTGATGTTATTGCCAACTGTAAAAGACCGTAACGCGCAAGCAATTCTTCTCGTATTGCAGGTGTACTGTCTACTCGTTTCCCTTCCTATAAAATAAAATAAAAAAATAATCTAAACAAATTTTGTAGCTCTGAAGTTAGTAATTTAATGCCGTGCCAATTCTATATTAATTGTATGGTGGTTGAAGATGTTGTTTTTCTTTCTGGAGCAAAAACCTGCATTCATTTGCATTGATGAATTTTAAAACATTAGATCTCGAATCTTTTGAACATAGGGTTAACAAGTACATTTGTTAATATTATATTTTTAAGAAAATTTATTAATTTATACTTTATTGTACACAAAAATTACATAGTTATGGTCTATATTAAATGAAGATGTACAACAGGCGAGCTTAGCTCTGTAAGAGTTCTCTTCCAGCAAATATTATAATATTTATTATTTCATTTCTTCATACTATTTCTGTGTACTGTAAAATTCTTTTATGAATTTTTTTCATAATTTATAAACAATATTCAACACAATGTAATATTGTTACGAATAAATTGACTTTAAATTGAAATTTTACATAACCAAACCTAATTATAGATGTACAGTTCTTTATTTTAAATTTAAATATTTACAATCTAATTTCTTTGAAACACTTCGTAGTTCATTAGTGTATTTTGTAATAACAAACATTTATTTATTAATTTATTTAACAAATTTGTAATAACATATTTTGTAACAAGTACAGTGAGACTACTAGTCAATATTAATTTTGCTACGATGAAAATTCCTTATATTTTTTGCAGAGTAAAATGTATATGTTATTAATGAATTTATTTTAAAAATTCTAAACCTTCATAAGGTTTAGTTGCCAAGTGAGATATGAAGTAGGTTCATTAGACCTAACGGAGTACATTTCACTGTTCTCGCAGAGTTGATAAAGCGGCTTTGATAAAGTAATCGATTTTCCATAAAGACCGCACATTGAACGGCGACCGAGCGTGTACAAACTCGATATTAGAACAACAGTATTTGCAGTCCTGGTAATATTGTACATGCGAAAGTTCCTAAATATATTTAGAATAGAATAGAAATAATTTATATTCAAAGAAACATTATCGGAAGCACCTAAATTAAAATGTTTTTGGATTTAAATCCAAATTTAATTTACAAAAAAAAAAAAAGAACTAAATTTATGTAATCAAATTTCTGAGTACCCATAAGTATACAGCTATATAGCTTATTCGATATTCTTCGAATTTCTACAGCTATTTGTCATTTTTATGAGTTTTAAGCTTGCGACCAGTACAAGGCAATAAATAAGCCTGATGACCGAAATAATCTTCCAGTAAATGTCAGTTCTCGGTAAAGTTTTAGCATCTTTTTGGTAGGAGCGACAACTCAAAAATTCCTGTCATGTATTGTTTAATGCCTCTTTATGCACGAATGCAGAGATGATTCTATCATCAGCCGCTTAAACTCATAAAGGATCAATATTAAAGTTTATACTTTAATACAAAGGCATAGAGTCGCAATTCTTTTCAATAGTTTCGGTAAAAAGCAATGAATATTGCAGTCGCCAAGACAATAATGTGGAAACTGATTCGTGTAGTGATATCATTTTATTGTAAGTCCGTCATTTTAGTTTCGTGCACGATTTAGATTATTAGGTACTTGCTGTTTCCAGCGGCTTTGCCTGCGTAAATTGTTAAGTACATAAACTCTCCAAATGTGCTAAATTAGTTCATTTTGTAGTTTTTGCATAAAAGAGTAACAAATATCATCATCAAATCATCCGTTGACTGTCCATTGCTGAACATAAGCTCCCAAGAGGTAGGCTTCTGTTCTACAGTGGGCATGGATGATGATGATGACGATAGAAGGTTGTTAAGTATTGGCAGTCACATACGTACTAATGGTAGCAAAATTGAACAAAATAATTCTAATTAAATAACCAGTGCAGAGTTTGTTTATGGTAAGAATATTTAAAATAAATAAATTTTTATAATAGGTATTCCAGGACTAAATTTAATTTATAAATATCGAAATTAAAGGTTTGTTTTGCCTATCTGTAACAAAGCCATTTATTACGATTAGATATACAGAGACCAAACTTAATTAGTAGATGTCAGAATTGTAGATTTCGTTGTAGCGTTTAGTAACAAAACAACATGATTTGTTTTCTTCAATTAATTACAGTTGTAGCAATTTACAGAAATCTAATCAACAGGGCACGCCTTACGTGATTGTAATGCCAATTATAAATGCCAATAAGCGCTTAAAGTTTATTGTATATTGAAAGTATTATTTGTGTTGTCAGACCATGTTGGTCCAGCGTAGGAGCCCTAATGACACCGCCAACATTCTTTAGCCCATCATCTGTTAGCACAGTCTTGTGTAACAAAAGTATAAATAAGTAGGTAACATGACATTATTGTGTCATTAGATGTTTATATAGTTACGCTTGCAACTTCATTATCGTTTAAATTACCAATGCCATGGTAACGCAATGTTATACCATAACAATCTAATAAACGTCCCACAGACGGAAAAGTGTTTCTCCCTCACAAAATATGGTTTGTAGCCTTCTTGCCATAGTAACCTGGGATTGCATAGTTTTAGTTTCAGTCTTCTTTTTTCATTATTGTATTGTCTTTTATACTTTAAGATAGTACCTATCACGTTTAGTATATTTTCAGTTGCCGAAGATCGGCGTCCGCACGTTGTCACTTATGAAATGCATTCGTTTGCATATTTAATTTAACATTTTGATTTAACCATTATATTTTATGTAACGTTACGTTACATCGCTTATTTGGTTGGGTTTTAATATTATCACTATTATCTGCTTATTTACGGAGATAATAATTTGTTACGGAGAATGATGTAATGTGTATAAGAAATTAGCGTTCACAGACTGATCCTCAAATGTGTGTTTACAAGAGTCTCTATCCTCAAAGCATAATTCTTGATGTTTTAAGTCTCATTTTGCATTAACCATTCAAATATCATAATAACATCTATTCAGAAATTAAACATATTTGAATTGATACAATTAAATCGAAGTCAATTAAAAATCTTGAGAGAGTAGAAACGGAAGAAATTTTTTCAATAGAAATTTGAAATAAAGGAAATGATTTGCTTAGTAATAAAAGCAAATAAATTAAAATCGGTACACATTTAGTAGCAAAACACAAAAAAATAAATCTAATCACGGGAATTGGCAAGTACTAATTTTTTTTATGCAGCTTAGAATAGCAAACAAGCTGACAGCCCACCTGATAGAAAGTGGTAACCGTCGCCTATAGATATGAGCAAGTACCATGGACATAACATAATACATCGTTTCGCCCATAATGCGTTGCCATTCCTGAGGACTCCGGTGTTATTTCTCTGTACCCTGTAAATTCACTGCCATATTCCACCCTTCAAACCGAACCACAGCCATGCAAACACAACTGCTTTACAGGAGAAACACAAACGGGACAGAGGTGTACAAGCAAACGAATTTTGTACAAAGTCTCCCTCTGGTAATAAGAGATATTGAAAAAACAAAGTTCAATACTGCATACATTTAAATTTAATCATTGATTTTATCTATCTGTCGGTCAATTGTGGTTGACAAAGACTAATTAAAATTACATGTAATCTGTATCTCAGGTGATTTACTTCATTGTGTAACTGAAGATTACGTTGTCCTACTAACTAGTACTATCTACTTATCTACGAATCTCGTACTTACTCATGATAAGCCCTTATCACACTTACAATGTTTGTTATTCATAGCCAAACCTAAGCGAAATATTTATAGGTCCCTAGCAATATTGAGTACTGATTTTTGAAGAATCAAATTAGATTGTAAATTTTGGCTGTAAAGTTTGGCTGGCGTTAAAGACTTCATTGTCTCAATATAGAAAAATGCAATCAAAAGGTTTTTAATGGATATTTTGAAATGTGAGTGTTTCTAGAAATCTTTGCATATATTAGTATATTTTTCTGTTGTAATAGGATAGGTACTGGAAGTACTAGATAGACACTAACATGAGAGTATGTCAGTAATTGAAACTGCGTAGAGATGTTGCATCTCTATGCATCTACCGAATTTATCATGGGAAGTGCTCCGAAGAATTGTTCGGATTGATATCTGCTGCAGATTTTCACCTTCGTACAACCCGCCATAAACTAAAATTTCATCCCAACCATCTGGACGAGTGGCGGTCCTCCACCGTGCGTTTTTCAAGGCACTTTCTCCCACGCACAACCATTCTTTGGAATCAACTTCCAGCAGCAGTATTTCCAAACCGATACGACAACATAACCTTCAAGAAAAGAGCATATTCCTTTTTAAAAGGCCGGCAGCACACCTGCAATGCCGTAGGTGTGACCATGACCATGGGCGGCGGTAGTCACTTACCATCAGGTGAGCCGCATGCTCGTTTGCCCCCTGTGTTGTAAAAAAAAAGTAATAGCGTTGATCAGTAAGAACGCCAAAAAGTGTTTGCAGCTTGCTTTGTCTATACGATTTCATGATTAAATGGATTTTATTGAATACCATTACGCGTTTAAGTATTGCAGGTTCATAAACATTTGGCCTAGAAATAAAATGGCATTTATTTTCTCGGAAGTTTGAAAATAGATTCAAGTCGATCTTAATCTAGCCTATTTCAATGTCTACAATCGAAAGATAACAGACAAAATCGACGCATATCAGATGAATGCAGACAGGATGATAGTAGATAATTTTGGACAATAAAATGATAAACAAGACATAACATTAGGTACGTGTCGCATAAACGAATGAGACGTGAAACGCTACTTACTCGTAATAATGATAAAAAAATGTGCAACGACTGATTAACATTTTCCTGATTCTTAATCGAAACATGGAAGTGATAAGGAAATATACAGTATTGATATTAGATACGGTGTTGCTATGCGTATACTAACATAAGTACTATAAAATTATTCTTGTTCGACTCGGAGTATTTTGGATTTTTGACTCCGAATGCTTTTTGTTACATTTGTCATCGTAAATTATTAAAATCATTGTCAAATTATACTTTAAACAGTTAAAGAGGTTTCTTCAGGGTTGGCAATGCACGCGTAATACCTCTGGTATTGCAGGTGTTCATAGGCTACGGTAATTACTTATTATCAGGTGGGTCGTATGCTTGTTTGCCACCTCAGTGGTATAAAAAAAATTGGTATGACAACAAAAGAAAATTTTAATATTTTTTTTTGTTTATGTATTTTATTTATTGTATCATAATCCAATAGTCCCGTGTGATCCCGGTATGGAATGGGCCACCCATTCCTTACACGTGGATGTCGTAGAGGCGACTAAGGGTGGGAGATGGACAGTAGCGTCCTTCTTAAAACATCTTCAATGCCTAACTGCGATTGCCAATCCAATCAAGCGTGGTAATTACTGGCAAAACCTTCTTAAGGGGAGGCTTATGCCCAGCAGTGGACAGTTAAAGGCTGATGTGATGATTATGAATCTAAGATTGTACATAACAATAATTATTATTTAAAAACCAGCAAGCAGAAAAGTTATTTCGTAAAATTTTTTGACCGTGCGATTTTTAGTGCAATAAGATATTCGAAAAATATGACTTCCATATCATACCATTTCATCATCATTACGTCAGTCGTTAAGTGCTGAACATAGGCTTCTCTCTATTGGGATGTTTTATCAGTAGTTGCTATGATTGGCAGGCGGGTTGGCAACCACAGGTTTTGGTGATGACGGCAACAATTAGACGTATACAGCCATACTTGTTTGCCACATTCGTGGTATAAAAAAAATAATTACTATATAATAAAAAATACGAGATATATTGATTGGTAATCTAAACATTCGCATTTTAAACAGTTTATTTTATTGCTACCGTTTATTAATTATATTTTTAGGTAGTTTCATAACAACATGTGAATAATTATTTTATTATCCGTCACTTATTCAATTAAAATTTAATTTATGGTTAATTTAAGTACTGATGACATAATATATTTATTTGTAAGTTAATCGCTTTATAGTACCTAATAAAGTGGAGTTCGATTGACTTTCAAAACAAATCTTATAATTACAGACGTGGCTGGACTAACTCAGCGGCCTACGAATGTGGTACTCCAATACGAGATATCAGCCACATCGTGGAAGATTACTCATTATTCTATCTTTCCAATTTTGTTTAAATATAAAAAATGATTAGAAGACTGTCATCATTGTGTTCTCTTTTATTTGATATTTATGTGTTGTATTTAACATATATATATGTATATATATTTTTATTTATGTAGGTTTATATTCATATGTATGTATTAATACTGTATCTTTCAAATATATATATATATATATATATAAATATATATATATATTTATAATATATATATATATATATATATATATATATATATATATATATATATATATATATATATATATATATAAGTACGAACCTGTTTGCCCTAGAGAATGATGTAATCCCTTGCATGAAGAAAATAATACAGTTGCAAAGAACGATTGATACACAGCTATCATATGATTAAATTGAATTCCAACAGAATAAAGGGTCTCAACTTTTTTAATGAATGAATCAAATTGGCGTCGAAATTTCGGAAAACATTTCATGGTCTGATTACAAAAGCAAACAATATGTACTGACATAAAAAAAAAAAAACTTGTAACTATATTATATGATTATGTCGCCAAATCTTTACCGTTTTTGATGATTTCAATTTTATGTCATTTGAAGTTTTTTTTTGTATAAACTAAAAATTACTTGCATTTGCACAAACCCGCTTTTTAAATTAAAATATGTATTTACAATTTAATATATATACGAATAACATCGATTAGCAATAAGGAGGTCCTGCTTAGGGTTAAGGAAAAGAGATAAATTATTAGAACTATTGAGGGCAGAAGGGGAAAAATGTTGGAACACTTGATACGACACGACGAACTTATGAACATTATAATAGAAGGTAAGATAGAAGGAAGTAGGGGAAGAGGGAGACCGAGGCATAGTTACATCAGGCAGATCAAGGAAGGAGTTAGTGTTGTGTCGTATCAAGAGGTGAAGGGACTCGCTGAAAATAGTAGTGAGTGGCAAGAGCTCCAGCGACAAGAGCGCAGCTCTTAAATAGGATAGATAGAGACGAATAACAAAAATATACGGATTGATGAGTTGTATTTGTGCGCTGTGTAAGTGTGTCTGCGTGGGTGTGTCCACGAATCAAGATAGAGACTGAATTATTTTCGCCAACAGATCAACAACGAATCGATTAAAATAATTGTTTTAGAAACTATTAGGACTTACTTTTGTGTTAGTTCTATAATAATATAGTCACGACAGAAATCATCCTTTTTTAGGGCATATGATACATTTTATCTGACACTCTCGGAGTCTGGATTATTGTTAGTTTAAGTAGCAGCATCATATAGTATCGAATTGTGCTTACTTGGTAGCACGTACGTGGGCTGGCACTCGACCCACTTGAGACGAGATAAAACGTTTACAGTTCTACGCTTAGATATATTTTATTACCAGTAACGTACACCTTTAATGGTGTTTTTATTTTATAAATCTATATGATATTTTAAATACCAACTTCAATTAGTTAATTATTGAAATTGATATTTAAAATGTCAACGTAAAATATTATAAAACTTTTTTAATGATATTTATAATTATTAAATATTTTATAAGAATCAAAGTGTTTCATAATATAAGTCCCATTGCTGGACATGGGTTCCCATAAAAGGAATATATTAGCCTGATATTACTATTCTTCCTCACCTTTGATTACCCTTTATTCTCACTAATAAGACACTTTGTTGTACTTTTTGGCATCATCATTGTATGTTGATTATGAATAAACAATTTATTATTATTATTCTGGTTACAGTTTTATTATTATTATTATTTTAGCCGTTACTGTCCACTGATGAACATAAGCCTTCCCCATAAGGAGCTTTGCCAATAGTTGTTACGCTTGGCTGGCGGATGGACAACCGCAATCAGTCTTTTAAAGATGTTTTAAGAGGGCCGCTATTGTCCATCCCTTGCCTTTTCTTAGTCGACTCTTACGACACCCACAGGAAAGGGAGGGGTGGCATATTCTATGCCGGTACCACACGGCGTCTGGTTAAAGTATTTATTACTTATTATTAGTTTTATTGGCAATATTTTTTTAATAACACCCTATTTGTAAGGTATAGTAAAGCACGAAAGATGCCACGGCCATGAACATTAAAGTTTTTAAGCCCAATGTTCTTGTGGTTTTGTATTGCAATTGTTACAATTTTCTATCATTTGCTATTCTGAGTCACGGCTGCAAGAATAGAATAAATAATGCTATATTATGGTTTCGTATTAATTTTATCATTCCCCTGATAACAATCGTGGTTAATTCTTGAATAAATGGATGGGCTAACTGACCTGCTTTCGGGGGGAAAGGGATTGTTAGTAATGGAGACTGAGAATCCCATTGCTAGCAATATACCCAAACAGGTCGACCTCCTCGCGGTTCCCCCTGGAAACTATCATGGTCAATTCCTGATGAATTCATCATGATAGGCTAACTGGCCTGTTTTCATTCTCATCTATTACCCTTCACTGGTGCTCCGCCAGTATATCCCGTTAGTGCAGGCGGGGTTACCATTCCATTTTCACCCATCAAAAAATATTTATCTGCTTTCATCTTCACCTTTCATTCCTCACTGGTGTTTCGCCAGTGAATACTGATAGCATAGGCTTTTTTAGCAGTGCACTAGGCGGGGTACCAGTGAGGGATGATAGGTGAGAATGAAAAGGCAGCTTAGTTAGTCCATCGTGACGAATGTAACAAGTATTAATCACGATGGTTTCCAGGGGAACCGCGTGGAGGTTGTCCTGACAGGGCTTGCTAGCAATGGTGCCATAAGACCCTATTACTAACAATCCCTTTCCCCCCGGTTCTAGCAGTTTATTATCTTTAAAAAAAAAAAAGAAATCGGCAACCAATTTTTACTAATTCAAAAAACTAAATAAAATTTTCACTACATCGCTAGTATGTACTATCTAAGCGTTATGGGAACGAATCAACAACAGAGACCGGTCGATCATTGTATCGTTTATTCTTCTAATAAAAACACTGTCGAACACTGCTGTCATTTGTCAATATTGTGATTGATTTATATATTAGCGATCCATGTTCATCGAGTTATGGATTTATGAATTGATTGATATCACAATATTTGTAATCGTTTGCTATTTGTTACTCTTGTTTTCTATCTATTCTGAAACGTGTAAGAGCTAATATGCAACTAATTTTATTTGTAGGTTAATGTACCTGCTTACATTAATGAAAATAATTCTTTAATTGAATGACAAATTCTATTGAAAGAAAGAAAGAAATGTTTTTATTCATGTAAACTTAGATTTAAGCATTTTTTAATAGTCAATTTTTTTTTTTACATTAACGCCCATTTGGAAAGCAATCTCAGTCAAGAAGAACGGGCAAGAAACTCAGCTGTTGCTCTTTTCAAAATGTTTAATTATATAAACAATGAATTTGTGTCAAAATGTATATAATTTTATTAATACCTGTAATAAAATTATAATTAGACAGTGTCTGTATGTGGGAAATGTTTAAGAAAAAAATATATGTGGGGTAATAAGAATAACAGAAACCAAAATAATAAATTTTAGAAATTGTATTTGTCGGTCTATATTTTTGTTACAGAATCACGTAAAAACTGTTGTACCGAGATGGATAAAGTGTTTATAGTTTTATTTCTAAAGATATAATTTAATATTTGGTATATCTTTTATTTTAATACGCCATCTAAAAAAAAGCTACTACGTAATAGATATTGAGTATTACAGTATATGTGTATTTTTTACGAACATAATAGACGGTTCAAAAATGTCTTTAATAACATAACATATTTACTACTTAAGAAATTTAAAATAATACTAGCGACTTGACCTGTCATCAGGAAGCTTTTTTTAAATAAAATACAGTCTATACCTATTACTCGTTAATAATGTAGCTTTATATTCGTGAAAGAATTTTTAAAATCAATAAATATCTTTAGAGTTTTTCCTTTTTTGCCAAACGTAGCAACTATTGGCAAAATCCTCTTATGGGAGAGCCCTATCCACTGTCGAGTATAAGCCTCCCTTATAGAATGGTCCTGACTCACTTGCATCCACCGATGCAAGATATTTGAGGTCATTGCTCCATCTATTTGAGGATGATATTAGATTGCATTTGAGTGTGCAAGTGTTAGCAAGTAGACTTGAATATACCTTCTTATTCCACTTACTTGAATAGGAGAAAAACTGAAACATCCAAAAATACGATCTCACACCGTTGACATTCTTACCTGTAAAAAAAGAAAACAGATTAGGATACCACAGGGAAACTTTGTAGAAAAGTCGATTGCTTAGGTACCTCTGTCCCATTCGTGTTTCTACCGTGAAGCAGTGGTGTTTGCGTTGCCTTATTCGGTTTTAAGGGTGGGATATGGTGTGAATTTACAGGGTACAGAGGAATAACATCTGAGTTCTCAGGAATGGCAACGCATGGGGGGTATCATGGGCGAAACAGTATACTCTGTTATGTCCATGGTACTGCTCATGTCTATAGGCGACGGTTACCACTTTTCATCAGGTGGGCTGTCAGCTTGTTTGCCATTCAAAGTTGTATAAAAAAAAAGATTTAAACGATTTTATAGTCGATAATTTATGCAATATGCTTTCTTCGATAATATGAGATTACCGAGCACTGCATTTACATATTATTTTGTAGTACGTAAGAGTCAATTAGTTTTTTTGTTTTTAATGGGTGAAAATGGTGTGGTAACCCCGCCCGCGCTAACGGGATACGCTGGCGGAGCACGGAGATGAGAATGAAAACAGGCCAGTTAGCTCATCATGATGAATTCATCAGGAATTAACCATGATAGTTTCCAGAGGGAACCGCGAGAAGGTCGACCTGGTTGGGTATATTGCTAGCAATGGGATTCTCAGTCTCCATCACTAACAATCCCTTTTCCCCCAGTCAATTAGTATTTATCTTAGTTTATTTATTATAAATAATTTTCTGATCATTTAGTTACCTTGTACTTGTGAATATTTGTTTTTTTTTTTATGGGTGATAATGCAATGGTAACCCCATCCGCGCTATCGGTATACACCGGCGGGGCACCAGTAAACGATGATAGGTGAGGATAAAGTAGGTCAGTTAGCCTATCGTGACGAATTCAACAAGGATTGTTCACGATGGTTTTCAGGGGTAACCACGTGGAGGTCGACCTAATAGGGCATATTGCTAGCAATGGGGCTGTCAAACTCCATTGCTAACAATCCCTTTCCCCCCTGTGAATATTTGTTGTCAATTAGTGTATTATTAAAATGTGGTAAATGTTATCAAGCTTATATATTTATTACTGGTAATAGACGCGTAAAGGTTAAAGCGTTACTAATGAAGTAATACATTTTTTGTATTGTATTGTAAAATCTTTATTGTACATAATTCAAATTAAAATTAAAAAATAAATTTAAATTAAATTTAAATTTTTGTAACCAATGTTATGGCAAAATTCTTTTTAACCGACTTCAAAAAGAAGTTTCTTAATTCCCATTATATGTTTCTTATCTCACAAGTCCGTCAGTTATAAACTGATTTGAAAAAAAAATGATTTTTTTTAAAGGATATATATACAGATTGGTTTCATAGAACTTTTTTCAAAATCGGTTTAATAATTTAGTTTTTAAATTAAAATAACTCTGTTGTTTTGTAGAAGACAATCTTAAATTAGTGATGCTATCATGATCATCATTATTATCTAGTCCACAGTCCACTAATGGATATAAGTTTCTTTAAAGTTCGCAATTGAGCGTGAACTTTAGCATTCTGTTTTCAGTTACTTTGAGATATTTTGATAATAACTGTTTTTTTTATGGATGAAAATGGAATGGTAACCCCGCCTGCGCTATCGGTATACACTGGTGAGGCACTAGTGGGGGATGATAGGAGAAGATGAAAGCAGGTCAGTTAGCCCATTGTAAGGAATTCAGCAAGAATTAATCACAATGGTTTCCAAGGGAAACCGCGTGGAGGTCGACCTGGTAGGGTATGTTGGTAGCAATAGGACCATTATACCTCATTACTAACAATTTCTTTTCCCCTAATAATAACTGTTTGCTTATCTTAGTTTGCACAATGGCTGGAGCGATATATTTCAGTAGATACATAGTACTGTAATATTACAATGCGTTCTCCCATCAGCCTATGGATGTCTGGAACACCAGCAGATCTACTCTTGAATCTAATATCGATCAATCCAATTTAATGTTAATGACAATTTTGTACTTTTACACTCATGAAATAACAATTATTTTGCATTGACAAGTTGTATTACTATGCATCTATCAGAACAGTATATATAGAATCAGTATCAGAGGGAGACTTTGTACAAAAGTCGATTGCTTGGGTACCTCTGTCCCATTCGTGTTTCTACCGTGAAACAGTTATGTTTGCATGGCTGTGTTTCGGTTTGAAGGGTGGGATATGGCGTGAATTTACAGGGTACAGAGGAATAACACCTGAGACCTCAGGAATGGCAACGCATGGGGGGTATCATGGGCAAACAGTATACTCTGTTATGTCCATAATACTGCTCATGTCTGTAGGCGATTGTTACCACTTCCATCAGGTGGGCCGTCAGCTTGTTTGTCATTCTAAGTTGTATAAAAAAAAAGTATGGAAAAATTATTATGTTAATGTAATATGTATTTCAATTCGGGAGGGTGAAGTGTTCTTATTCGAAATAGATCTATTGGAATTTATTTCAAGGATAACCCCATAGGAATATTACTCGTAGATTGCCGATTCTTATGATATGAAAATCTTGAGTTAAAATACTTAGTAATTTCACTGCCATATCTCACACTGCTAAGTGGAACACAGCTGTGCAAGCATAGCTGCTTGACAGCGGGCACAGGTGTGTAATTGAATTAAAAATGAAACATACGGAAAGATAATGTTAATACTGGACGATTCCATACAGATTATATTATTTTCTTTGATGGATTTTTGCTATTAAATTATCAGTTATAATACCACTGAGGTGGCAAACAAGCATACGGCCCACCTGATAGTACGCGGCTACCGTAGCCTATGGACACCTGTAATACCAATTATATTATACGCGCGTTGCCGAATAATATCTATCTTTTATATTGCGTAAAAAATATCGAACTTGAAAACAATTGTAAAGAAACGGTTTTTTGAAAAACATTCATATGACAAGAGCATTTTTCTCCGCCAATTAAGAAACGCAGCTCTGTTTAAAAAAAAAATATATTAAAAAAGTATAGCCAATATCATTTGGAATGATGCAAAGATTTTAAAGATGCTATTTTAGAAGAAGAGGAAGGTATTTAAAAGTTATGGTGGTTCAATACATACATACATACACATCTGTCAAGCCTGTCTCCCATTAGGGTAGGCAGAAACAATGGAACGCCATATGCTTCGATTCAAACAAACCTCATGGTGGTTCAAATAAACACATATTTACAAATCTTATAAACATCATAACTCTTTTTTGGGCAGTTGTGTAAAAAGATACGGCGTTACAGGAGCTTCATGTTAACCATTTCGATCAAAGTATTATCAAATAGCGGTTAGCAGGTGGATGGACGAGCCATCAGAAAGTGGTGTAATTACTAAAAATTAAAGCAAGTTCAGCTAACAAGCACCCGTTAGGATAATTGTGGATCCCCTATGTGCTCATTACTCGTTCATTACAAGAGTCACGCAAAGGAAAACCGCTCGGAATAGTCTGATTAACATTGATCTCCAATTTGGTTGATGGACCAGAGGGAGACTTTGTACAAAAGTCGTTTGCTTGGGTACCTCTGTCCCATCGTGTTTCTACCGTGAAACAGTTGTGTTTGCATTATTGTGTTTCGGTTTGAAGGGTGGGATATGGCGTGAATTTACAGGGTGCAGAGGAATAACACCTGAGTGTTCAGGAATGGCAACGCATGGGGGGTACCATGGGCGAAACATTATACTCTGTTATGTCCATGGTACTGCTTATGTCTATAGGCGATAGTTACCACTTTCCATCTAATGGGCCGTCAGCTTGTTTGCCATTCTAAATAGTAAATAAAAAAGAAATGTTCATGAAACCGTGTGAAGATGGAGTAAAAATACAATATGGATATACTCTTTTCCATCCATGATAGTGGAACACAGCACGAAAAAGAAACACCATGATTATCAACTAATACACGAAATTTTCGAAATGAATTCGTATGCTACTATTCGACTAGTGAAATAATAGTAGGCTAATATCTAAGTGATGGGAGAAAAGGGATTATTAGTAATGCGGACTACCAGCCCCATTACTAGCAATATACCCTATCAGGTCGACCTCCACGTGGTTTTTCTAGAAACTATCGTGCTGAAATCCATGTATATTCATCACGGTGGGCTAACTGACCTGCCTTTTCATTTTCTCTTATTACGCCTCACTGTCGCCTCACCAGCGTATACCGTTATCGCAGGCGGGGTTATCACTCCATTATCATACATTAAAAAAGTCCCATTACTAACAATATATTCTATCAGGTCGACCTCCACGTGGTTCCCCCTGGAAACTATCGTGCTGAAATCCAGGTGTATTCATCACGGTGGGCTAACTGACCAGCCTTTTCATTTTCGCCTATCACCCTATACTGGCGCTTTGTCAGTGTATACCGTTAGTGCAGTTATTGCAGTTATTAGTGGGTTAGCATTCCATTACCATCCATTTAAAAAAAGTACCAACGTGCTACTATGTCTCTATATCTATCCTTCTAAACAAATTTTTAAATTACTATAATCTATTATATAGCAACTAAGCACATTGTTGTAAATATACTGTATCCCAAATGGCGTCACTTTACGAGACCCCAAAACACATATAACAATGAAAATAAATAAACGTATAAAAAAAAAAGAAAGAACATAAATGAACAACAAAACTGGAGCCGTGTGTGTGTCACAGTACTCGTAATACGAAACGGTCACATCTCAGTTTATTGTTTTGACCTCAAAAAAGAAAAAGTGTTTTGCAAAACATTGATATTGTGCCTGTACCAAAAGCTAGCAGCGTAAATTTTGGATGAAAAGCTTGTTTTGAACTAGCTGTATCCTGCGCATCCGCTTTACCTGCATACATCCATACTTACAGACTAGTAGAATAGAAATTTTAGATAGAAACATAATTTTTCAAATCGGTTTATAACTTACATGTTAGTTATGAGGTAACAAACTTAAAAAAAACTACTATAAAATAAATTGAGGACATTGTTCTTTTTAAATCGGTTGAAAATATTGCATATATATATATATATATATATATATATATATATATATATATATATATATATATATATATTATACATCTTAGAATGGCAAACAAGCTGACGACCCACCTGATGGAAAGTGGTAACCGTTGCCTATAGACATGAGCAGCACCATGAACATAACAGAGCACACCGTTTCGCTCATGATACCCCCCATGCGTTGCTATTCCTGAGGACTCAGGTGTTATTCCTCTGTACCCAGTAAATTCACGCCATATTCCACCCTTTAAACTGAAACACAGCCATGCAAACACAACTGCTTCACGGTTGAAACACGAATGGGGCAAAGGTACCCAAGCAATCGACTTTTGTACAAAGTTTCCGTCTGGTACGAGTATTTGAGTAAAAATAAATCAAATGAGAAAGAAAATAAGTGTGAAAGTAATAAAAAAAGTTGTTAGAATATTAATAACACTATAAGGCTTACAGAACTGAAATGATTTTAAGTTATTTCAGTCTTGTATACGTACGTATACGTAAATAATTGTACGCATATGGGCTATATTTTTGGTAGCATGTACAGGTATGGATGTATTCTTAGTAACAGGGTACTTTTTATTCACGCGAACAAAGCCACAGGCGACCGTTAGTATAATATAATAATTGGGTATCATTCGAGAGACTGCCCAAAACAACTGGTTATACTACAGACAGGTGGCCTTTACAACCCCCACCGAATGGCAGGTGAGGCAGCCGAGAACAGGAATTTATTCGACAAACTGCGATGCTATCAATAATTCGAAGAAATATAAATCCTCTATTGATTTATTCGCCATTTTGGACTGCATACAATGGAAACTTAGTCCGTTTTGTAAGAATAATGTACAGAAATACAATTTTAACATAGCTTAAGTTAATTGTAATTATTCAACGATAAAATACATTTTTCTTTTTTTTTTTAAAGTGTTTACCACACATTCTCTATTCATCTTTTATTTTTGACCCTTTCCTCCCTCAACTACCTAGTTATCCCCTTACTTTTTTTTATTCTTTTTATTTATAACATATATTGCTATTAACATAGGTAATATTTATTTAACTTTTTATTTGACACATTTTAAAAGGTTGAACTTTAAGGCACTTTCAATTTAACTGTATTCGAAGTCGAGTGCACGGTCAAGAATTTGAGAAAAACCAGTTCAGATAAGGTGGAGTAAGTGTTATCAATCAATTACACTTCAACCTGGTATGTTCCTTATTAAACTGGATTACGTATGCATTAATTTAATTAGAACGTCACTTGTTTTGATAATAATGGATTCAGGTGTTAGTTCTTATTTAATGAGGAAGGAAAGAGATCGAATACCAAGATAAACCAAATATAAATTATTTAATATAAAATTAAAAGGCAAATTAAAATTAATACACATAGTATAAATTAATCAATTAATAGTAATTAATATTTAATTAATTACATAATCATATCAGCTTTTAAAAGTCCACTGTAGAACATAAGCCTCCCCTTGAGAGGTTTTGCCAGTAGTTGCCATGCTTAGCAGGCTGATTGGCAACCGCAGTTAGGCTTATACAGATGTTTTAAGAGAGACGCTGCTGCCCATCCCTTGCTCATGTTAGACGTCCCTTAAGAAGTTTTTGGGAAATGAATGCAAAATTAATTACGTAATTATTTCATAATAAACTTAGGATGTGGACGAATTTAATGCATACAGCGTATTCATTATAATAATTTATTGACTAAAACTTATGCTATTGTATTGAAATATAATCACAAAAATATTTATGGGAAAATATTTTCAATTTATGGCGAATATTAATGCAAGCAACATTAATGTTATAACAACATAAACTTATTTAAGGGGGTCTGGGTGAGACATACCCACCCCAGAATCGTCTAATGCCTACCTCAGGAAATGAGCGAAGATTCACAAAGACATGCTTGAGAGTACATATACGGCTTTTTTAACAGATCAGGCCTGCCTTGGAAAATAATCTACAATATGTCAATGTATAACAAAGGCAATAAGTATTACAGGGAACCGAGAAGAGGTCGTGTCTTCAGCTTTTACCTAAGTGCTACAGTTTTCGTGATGATTTGGCCATTTACGTCCCAAAATTGCAAATACATGTATTCGTGTATTCGCGTGAGTCCGTAGACCGTTTTTTTATACGACTTAGAATGGCAAACAAGCTGACGACCCACCTGATGGAAAGTGGTAACCGTCGCCTATAGACATGAGCAGTACCATGGACATAACAGTACACACACATACTGTTTCGCCCATGATACCCCCCATGCGTTGCTATTCCTGAGGACTCAGGTGTTATTCCTCTGTACCCTTTTAATTCACGCTATATCCCACCCTTCAAACCGAAACACAGCCATGCAAACACAACTGTTTCACGGTAGAAATACGAATGGGACAGAGGTACTCAAGCAATCGACTTTTGTACAAAGTCTCCCTCTGGTCGAACGAGTCTAGATTAAAAAAAAAAGGCATGTGTAATAAATAATACAGCCTAGTCACAGACTAAAAAGGGCTTATACTATGTGTAATAGATAGTTGATAGTTATATTTAAATGCTTTATTTTGGAAACACATTATCCTATCAACTTAACAAGTGCGAAAGTTTCTAATGACGGATGGGTCGATGGATGCGTGAAAGGATGATTGTTTGTTACTCTTTCACGTCAAAACTATTGAATAGATGAAATTTAGTACACCAGCGCCGTAATTTAATTTTAGCGTGGAACTGCGGGATATAGCTAGTATCACAAGTATATAGAAAACCTAAGAACCTAAAAGTTCTTATAAAATCACAACATGTTTTATACCATTCATTTGTCTAAATTGGCAATCGGCGGATGCATGCTTTTTAAATTTTATTATATACTTTTTTTATACAGGTTTACTTTGAAAATTACGATGTCTGTTTTGTTCTTGCTTGATTGCTGTTAATACATTTCTTTACTATAATTCGTGTCTTCATCATTTATCACCCCATCACAGTCCATCGCTCTCTAATAGTGACCAATAAAGAATCAAGGTTAAATTTTATTGATTTCACGTCTTTAGTTTTAAATATATTCTAAAGACTAGTCATTTTCCGCGGCGTTGCCCGCTGCTAACTTTGTAGTTCCCATATATTATTCCCATTGGAACACTTCATGATTCCGATTTTATATATGTATGATATACTTAAATGATAATTACGTACCTAATACCTTCATAAAGTTTTAGTCAATTCAACTGATCGGTTATTTTATAACATTTTATATGTGATTCTTTAGATTGATATAACTTTTAAAATTATGAACCGATTTAAATTAAACAAACACTAAATTTTAAGTGAAGCAAACCGCAACGCATTGGTGAAAACTGCATTCAAGTCGCTTAAGCCGTTTCTGAGGTTAGCGTGCACAAGATTATAGACAATAACTCTAAAAATAATTGTTTTAGGTTCTATCGCGCTCATAAAGTCCCTGTAACAGTTTTTCTTATATATCTTCCATGTACAGACAGCGATCAGTTACGATTTTATTATATTTTAAATTAATGTATTTAAGAACAGATCCAATTTTAAAAATGAAGGTAAAATTTCATGTCCCATGTCAAATAAAATATTAAAGATGTAAAAAACTTTCTTTATCCACGAAAGTGCCAACTGAAGTTTGTGTTTAAATAAAATAAAACACATACCGTTCTCACCATTAAGCAGTGAAAGCAACGTGTAAGTTATTATCAGATCGCATGCATTTTCGCATTGCACGCCTCAGTGTAGTCGCTTATTAAAATGAAGGTGCACCACTTTGTAAATCATATATGGCGCGAATTTACAGGGTACAGAGGAATAATATCTGAGTCCTCAGGAATGGCAACGCATGGGAGGTATCATGGGTAGAACAGTATACTCTGATATGTCCATGGTACTGCTCGTGTCTATAGGCAACGGTTACCACTTACCATTAGGCGGGCCGTCAGTTTGTTTGTCATTCTAAGTTGTATAAAAAAATCATTTACTGACTAAGGGAACCTATAGATTAATAAGACTATATCTCACAAAAAATACCACTTCAATTGTGACATCATCAGTTATTTTGGTTTAGAAATTAAATAATAGAGCCGATTTTAATATTATACAATTTCTATAGGACCGATATGTAAGTATATCCTTTCAAATAATAAAACAAAAACAATTTTCCAAATCGGTTTACAACTGACGGAGTTATGACGTAACAAACAGAATTGAGAACATTTTTCTTTTTGAAGTCCGTTGATGAATAACGTGAGGTTTTTTAATTGGCTTATCCGATGACAACGATGACTATTTGGCATATACGTTACTATATGGGATGGATTAAAAAAATATTAAAAGTAGGCAATGCACTTTACATTGTTTACATTTTATCCCGGTCAGTGAAAATATCTCAGTCACGGGAAAGAAGTCGCGTGTAAAAGCTAATTTGTAAATAAAATACAGTTGATACGTGATTTTTTTATTTTGGTGAAGCCTCCCTTTGGAGGATTTTGCCAATAGTTGCCACGCTTAGCAAGTGGATTGGCAACCGCAGTTGGGCTTTAGAGATGTTTCAAGAGGGACGCTGCTGTCCATCCCTCGCCCTCCCTTAGTCACCACTTACGACACACACGGGAAAATTCACTGACTTGGAAAACCTTTAAGGATAATTAAAGACCACAGTCTTTAATACAGTTGTAGTGGGTCACATTTCACAAAAAAAAAAAACACTTCAATTGTTTCCGAACCACTTATTTTGGTCTAGAAATTAAACTACAGAGCCGATTTTAATATTATACAATTTCTATAGGACCGATCGGTAAGTATATCCTTTCAGATTAAACAAAATTCAAAATCGATCGATTCAGAATCGGCAAGGTAATCGCATATATTACACGTACGTCGCGTACAGGGCGGATCGCAGGTCTAAGAGTATTATACTAATACTAGCTGACCCCATAAACGTTGTTTTACCACTTATTGCGAAATATAAAAATCGCGATTAAAATACAGAAGTTGATCGTAAAACGATGAAAATTTAAAGTTTTATGTATTTTTCAATGCTAAATTATAATAAAATAAAAATAAAAAATATTGTCAAAAAAATAAAAAAAAAAAATTTTGGGGTTGGTCACCCTTATCATGGAGGGGTATAAAAAATAGATGTTGGCCGATTCTCAGACCTACCGAATATGCACACAAAATTTCATGAAAATCGGTAAAGCTGTTTTGAAGGAGTTTGGTAACAAACACCGTGACACGAGAATTTTATACATTAGATTGTAAAGAGGAAAAGTTTGATCTTTCATTTGTTAGTAATCATCATCATTTCAGCCTTTAACTGTCCACTGCTGAACATAGGCCCTCATAGGGGTGTTTTGGCAGTTGTAGCCACGCTTGGCAGGCGGGTTGGCAATTACAGTTAGGCTTTTAGAGATGTACTAAAAGGGACGTTGTTGCCCAGCCCTTGCTCTCCTTTAGTTGCCTCTTACGACACCCAAGGGGAAGGAAGGGCTGGTCTATTTTATGCTGGGACCACACGGATGCATAATTAATTGTAAATGTTGTTATTGTTTTTTTTTTTTTAATTAATTAATGGCTAAGGTTTTATTTTTAATAGATAACTATAACCTAGAGTTCTAATTGCTTACCTACATCCAACGATTAGAATTTTACTATTGTTCAAATTTAATTTCTATCTCTTAAATAGAGACTGTAACGAAAAGAGATAATAAAATGGCGCTAATTGAGCAAACTTTTGCGTTTTACGCATCATTAATTCTAAAGATTCCATTGTAAGAATTTTGGTAATTAACGGCATAATAGCCTTCTGATGTGCTTTTGAAAATAATAAACTTTTAAGTACTAATATCACCTTCTTCTTAGTCGATTCTTTGAGGTTGAGGATCGTGATGGCTAGGAATACTCCTCTTAAAGAATACTCCCAGTCTTGGGTCATACGGATCACTTAATATTCAGTTTGCTGGCAGTACTGATTGACTCAATCCGAAGGGTTACTCTTTCTTTCTTCCATGCACCTGACTATTACATACTTTTTCAAATGTATTGACTCCCGGCGAGCTATGTGGCCTATAAAAATAAGCAGACGCCAAAAGCACACAGTAAATAAGTAAATATTTTTGTGTGTTGTTTATCATGCAAAAACTGCACTAAATTAGATGAGTTTTCAGCCATATTTTTGATGGTCTTCTCGGAACTTCGGGGTCTTTTCGGAATTAAAAATCTGCTGTATGTTTAAGTGATTTATTTAATTAATTTTTGTTCTTATGCGACAAAATAGAATTTCAAAATCAACGCATAAGTTGCGAATAAAAACTAGTGAATAAAAAATATTTATATCTAAAACGATATATTTTCTGTAAATATGAAAAAAAAAACAATTTAAAGAAATACGAGTACATGTTTAAATCACATATCTGCAATATTCTGTATCAGATAGCGCAAGTCATCAATGGAACAACCGCCATTTGAAATTTGGACTAATGTGGGAAGCATTGACGTTCTATGCTTATCACAAAATGCATTCTATTGTATTTTTTCTTATCTTCAAGTGTTTATTTTTTTATCTACGACATACGAGGTCAATCATTCATGTTATGTCGGCCTTTGCTTTGGAAACGGATACCATAATGTGGCTACAGATGAAATATGTAATAAATTGTTTTCAAACCAAAAGTAATGTTTAAATACATAAATACTTGTTCTCAAGAAAAAAAAATCTGAAAAAGAAGAATTTTTTCGCTCCTTGATGAGTGGAAGGCAGCAGTCTACACGTGCGGGAGTGTGGCAATTCGGTTAAGCGGTCGGATGACTTAATGATGACATAATCGACTCTCTACTGTATATTTGAATGTAGATAGGTGATGCAGACGTTAGAACATTTACCGTCGTAGAAAGAGAATTCCACAGGTGCCATACTTAATCTATGAATACAGTCCTGTAGATAATTTTTTTTTATACAACTTAGAATGGCAAACAAGCTGACGGCCCACCTGATGGAAAGTGGTAACCGTCGCCTATAGACATGAGCAGTATCTACCGTGGACATAACAGAGAATACTGTTTCGCCCATGATACCCCCCCTGCGTTGCCATTCCTGAGGACTCAGGTGTTATTTCTCTGTACCCAGTAAATTCACGCCATATCCCACCCTTCAAACCGAAACACAGCCATGCAAACACAACTGCTTCACGGTAGAAACACGAATGGGACAGAGGTACCCAAGCAATCGACTTTTGTACAAAGTCTCCCTATGTACCGTGCTATATCAATAAACTATGCTATATCAATAAAAAATATATAAAAAAAAGTTGGACATTTTTTATCAATGCATTTCTTGGTGCTCTGTGTATAAATTTTTAATACAAAATTCTCTTGAATTCCCGTCTCATCTTTGAGTTCAGTTTGATCACTGTTAAGGTCATACAAACAAAATAAATTGACTGCTAACACATTGTATAATATACAATATTACCAAACGATATCGACTAGGTCGTTGAACTATGCAAATTTTGGCGGACACATTCACAGTGGCGCTAAACATACAAAACAAATAGTCCATTTTGACGAATGCCCATCTAAATTGAATTCATTTCAGTGAATGATTGAATGAACTAATCTTACGGATCATCGCGCCGAACGAATGAAACTGTTCGCGCGTGCGACGGAATGACATCATTGTGTCGCTTGTAAAGTCACAATGATTGATTACTATTAAAATTACTAAGTTTGCGTAGTTAATGTTTAATTTATTAAAAGGTTGTAATTTAGGGGATGTGGTGGAGCGGAAATTGCTTAATTTACGAGTGCTTAAGTAGGTTATGTTGGTAATTAAATAATTAAGATTATAAAACAATGTATTAATAGACACGGAAACTATATTTTATTGTATGAATTGTTTAATGTACCTATATATTCAGTCATTTTTATTATTTATGTGATGATGAGTATCTATCAATGTATGAAGGTAGACTATAGTTGATTTTTTATGGTATTTGGGATGTTAATAGAGAAGTGAGAAAAATTGGATAACTTTTGTAAAAGACTACGAAGTTATTAGGTGTAATCCCTGCAAATTCATTAATAATCTTATAAATAAGATACTCAGCATACTAAATAGTATTGAAGCTGAAAAGAGTTAATTTATTGAAAATTTGACTTAAAAAAAAGATTTTCAATTGGATTTTTTTAAATATTTATATATATATGTAAATTACATTGTTAATGCATTTATAAATGTTGTGAGCAAGGGTGGATTCTCTGACAGAGATCTCTAGTCAACTCAATACAGTTAGAAAGCATGTCGTTAGCGGGCAGCTGAAGTGCTACAAAGTATGAATATTTAGAATACATAAACAAATATACAGTTAAATAAAATATTAAAATATATAATAAAATATTATATAGGTACATATACTATAAATAAATATAATAAAATAAAAATAACATCTACCTACTTATACAATATAACAAACAAGCTGACGGTCTCAGTGGTATAAAAAAAAGTAAAAATTACTGGACAGATTTGAATGAAATTTGTTACACGAGTAGGTTATACCATACATATAGAACGTACTGATTCGCGCAGACAAGGCTGCGGGATACAGCTAGTTGTCTATATTTTTTGTTAACAACTTTCATTGTTTTATTAATGATTCTTCTGTAAAGATTTTGTACGACTAATTGTTTTTTTTATCTCAACTTTCTTCAACTTCTTTCACACGTACACTTGTATAGGTCTATACTAATTTGTAAATCCTAGAACTTTTTTTTTAATTTTTATATAATTTATTTTTATTTGAACACACAATCTTCTATTGATTTAAAAAGTAATCCATTCCCTACATTAACGGAGCGGTGTACCGAAAAGGGATTAGGAAGTGACCAGAGTGCAAGGCGAAGCTGCATTCCGTTACGTCACATGGAATAATGCACAAGCAACGTATTTAGGTCACTTGTAATTATTTATAAAACACTTCAAATATCGCAGGAAACTGTTCTAATGGTTTATTTATTCGTATTGGTAGGCGGAACTGGAATAGGCATGTATAGACTTATTGTTTGTTATAATGTAATTTGTGTATGTTTACATACATACATATGTACTAACTAATATTTAAGGTATAAGGTATTTCACAATAGAAACTGACTTGAATTGTGGCAAAACCAGTTAATTTGGTTTCAAAACTAAATAATTTGAATGATATAAACCGATCTGTAAGTTTATCTTTACAGTTAAAAAAGATTTTTCCAAATCGGTTTGTAACTGACGGAGTTGTAAAATTACAAATATAAAAAAAAAATACAACGAAATTGGAAAATCCTTCTTTATGAAGTTAGGTAGAAACTTAAATTCAAGTATCGACCTTAACAGTATATGATCATAAAAAGTTCGCATTTAATTCTGGTTAATAACAAGACTTCAAAGTGTATACTTAAATTTCAGATTAAGTTTATTTATTTGTTCATTAGTACATATATGTTTACGGCGGATTTAATGCTAAAAGCATTTTCTCCCAGTCAACCATAGGAAAGTGTCAGAAAACTCGAATGCAGTACTAGTAATTATTGATATGCATACATACTAAAATTACATATATAAACGAATAAATATATATAAATAATAATTATACTTACACATATATAAAATATACTATATTATAAATGAAAATGAGTATAGTACTTATTGCTCGGATGAAGTAAAAAGTAAGCATGTACACTATGTTTTGGGTTAGATCGGCAAGTTCAAGTCATTCTCGCTGGCGGTTAAGACAGATGGTTGGATGATACCACGACAACTTTCAGTTGGGGCGGCGTGGAGGTCGACCTGATTCGATTTATCGTTACTAATAGGGCCATTAATTCCCATTACCAACAAACCCCTCACTCTCGACTACCCATTTCCTTAAACATTTTTCCAACTTTGTACTTAGGGATGTACTTAAACATACTGCCTTTAAGCTACTCGTACATTAAGCCCGAGAGACACTTTATATAATCTACTGAGAATACTGAGTCACGCGGAATTACGTGATTGTGGTAATGCTGAGGTCTTATAAACCAACTCACAGACAATTATTCAGTTGGTAAATGTTTGTTGTTGGAATATTAAACTTTTGACTCATTAGGTATCAACGTGTGGATTTACCGAATGAGTACCTGTGTTGGGGGAAGGGATTGTTAGTAATGGTAACTAAGAGCTCCATTTGCTAGCAATATATCCAACCAGGTCGACCTCCCCGTGGTCCCCCCTGGAAATCATCGTGCTGAATTCCAAATGTACTTTTTCTTCAACGGGTGTAAATGGTAACCCCGCCTGCGCTAACGGGATACGCTGGCGGAGCACCAGTGAAGGGTGATAGATGAGAATGAAAACAGGCCAGTTAGCCCATCATGATGAATTCATCAGGAATTAACCATGATAGTTTCCAGGGAGAACCGCGAGGAGGTCAACCTGGTTGGGTATATTGCTAGCAATGGGATTCTCAGTCTCTAGTACTAACAATCCCTTTCCCCCCATTCCAAGTGTATTCGTCACGATGGGCTAACTGACCATCTTCATCTATCATGTTTTCCTGGTACCCCGCCAGCGTATACCGATAGCGCAGGCGGGGTTACTATTCCATTATCATCCATTAAAAAAACAAAGTACCTGTGTTACGCTACACTTGTATATTGGTGTCATTTTTAAAAGAGGTTACTTCAAAACAAAACTTTAGTAGTTAAAATTATAAAATAATAATAAAAACTCCGATTAGAATCATAATCGATTCTAAAGCTCCATTCTTTAGCTCTAAAATAAAACTTTAAAATTTTTATATTACAGCGAAATCATTAATATTCAATAGACCTGTATGAATTGAATTTATAATGAACATTAGTCGGGAGTATTTTAAAAGTTCTTAGTATGCCACAGTGTTAGGTTGGCTAAAATAGACTTCTTTTAGTGCTGTGTCCATTTTTGTTCATTAGGGTCGATTGTGAAATTCTATCTCTAAAAATTTCGGTTTGATATTACAGATTTACCAGAGAGAGACTGACAAAAGTCGATTGCTTGAATACCTCTGTCCCATTCGTGTTTCAACCGTGAAGCAGCTGTATTTGCATGGCTGTGTTTCGGTTTGAAGTGTGGGATATGGCGTGAATTTATAGGGTACAGAGGAATAACACCTGAGTCCTCAGGAATGGCAACGCATAGGGGGTATCATGGGCGAAACAGTATGTGTGTGTACTGTTATGTCCATGGTACTGTTCATATCTATAGGCGACGGTTACCGCTTTCCATCAGGTGGACCGTCAGCTTGTTTGTTTCTTGTTGTAATTCAAAAACGCCACAAAATGTTGACTCTCATACTTATTGAACAACAACCGTGGGGGGGAGATGGGAAATTAATTTTTTTTTCTTATTTTTCGAATCTTGGGTGTTATTAATCTAAATTGTAATAAATTAATTCGGAAGTCCTGCGACTATGGAACGCAAACACAAACCATGTCTTACCTTCTCTGTCCTGTTCTTTGTGTCCTTCATTTTGCACGAAGGAGGACCTGAATAGGGCAACCATCTGTGTTGTGGATTTTTTTTTATACAACTTAGAATGGCAAACAAGCTGACGGCCCACCTGATGGAAAGTGATAACCGTCGCCTATAGACATGAGCAGTACCATGGACATAACAGAGTATACTGTTTCGCCCATGATCGCATGATCCCCCATGCGTTGCCATTCCTGAGAACTCAGGTGTTATTTCTCTGTACCCTGTAAATACACGCCATATCCCACCCTTCAAACCGAAACACAGCCATGCAAACACAGCTGCTTCACGGTTGAAACACGAATTGGACAGAGGTACCCAAGCAATTGACTTTTGTACAAAGTCTCCCTCTGGTGAATTGCTAAGTTCTGGTCTAAATATATTTAGGTTACCTATTGACTCGAAAGAAGAAGAAGAAGTGAAAACATTCAGTTTTGCTGATAAAACATTCACTTCAAAAGATGCCAACGATTTACATTTCACCTTCTACAAAATTACTAGGATTATAATGTTCAGTTTAACCTCTAATTCCGCGAAGTAGCAACGCGTGCATTGTTGTTCCAGTCAAGGGAAAAGCCATCACATTGTCATAAGAATTATTGTCATTGACACAAGAGTATAATGTTAGTCCTTAGAAGTGGCAACACATTGAGTTTTATGGGCGCCACGGTGTGAAAGGTAATGTTCATGGTAAATGCTATTCATATTTATAGGCAACAGTTATCATATACCATTTAGTGGGCCGTAAACTTGTTTACTAATTATAAACGTAAAAAACTGTTGGGTTTATTTCGCTAAAAGATGCAAATCTTGCGTTGAGAAAACTTAGTTACTATAATGGTTCAACTGTACCAATATTGTAGCGTATTTTAAAAATTTTGTAGAAATAATCATATATATAAGAAAAAGAATAATATAGAGGAATATACAACAAGAGAAGAAGAAATATTGTAACATATTTATGACTACATGATCATTGCAACCCAGAAATAAATTTGATAATATGTTCCGCAAACCATGCTTTCGACTGAAAGATCCTAATATCAGGAAAAATGCAGGTACAGATTGTGTAGCAATTTTAGTTTAGAAAATTGTACAGTTTTACAGAAAGAAATTTAAAAAAACTAAAGAATACAATGAACATAAACTCGCAAGAAAAGGTAACTGTAGGATTTAGAAGATTGTGGTGTTTGATGAAGTACTAAATTAAGCGCTTGACTAGCTTAGCGATTATGTACACATAAAAGAGGTTAAGAAAGTATATTAGAACAGGAGAATTTTGTAGTTTCCATTAATCCATACACACTCTTTGCGATCTATTGTGACACACCCTGAAGCAAGAGTATGATAAATTGTATACGGAACTACATTTCGAATGGACGTTGAATGTGCGTGCATGACAGCTGTTTTGGCGGGACCGCGGAATGAACCATAGACTACAATGCGTTCATAAATATTATAAATTATGTATAACGAATGCGTTCATATTATCATAACAAATTTGATTATTTGGCTGATTGATATATATGGATGCGTGATGATTTATTGGATTACTGACTGATGAAAATATGTATATTTTTTTGTTATGCAGATAGCAAGGAAAAGGCTGATGCTTATGTAACAAATTATACAATAACCATATGTTTATTGTATAATTTGTTGCATATATATTTACTGTGAGACGGTATGATAATGCATGTCTTTTTAGAGCCATATATGACCACGATATCGTTTAACTGTGCACGTTTACGACGCCGTCGCAGTTTAAAAGTGTCTTCATACAATTGCACATCTTTTGTTTCTATTGGATCGTGACGGTAAAATTGAATGATATCGTGCAATATTAATCGTTAAATTATAAGCTTCCATAGATATTTTACTTTTTTGTCAAGTTACATTTATATTTTAAAAGAGTATTACTCAATGACGTCGAAAAGTATTGGAAAAAAAAACTAAAGGAAAAAACAGTATAAGACCAGAGACAATAAATCCTGATTCGTGAGTCATAACATTTATTGCTTAGTTATAAGGAGTATGCACTTGAATTTTAAATAGTCTAGATTAAAACAGAAGATGAACTTGACATGACTTGATTTTTTTTTTAGAGTCCCCTAACTACATCAGTGTTCTAATTTTATGAAAACGTTAATTTTAGAACTATATCTTTAATACTAGAGATGTACAGCTATATAATATATATTTCAACAGGATTTACAACTTTATTTTGCGATGACGCTGTCATTATCGAAAACAAGGTAAGTTCGAAAATGCCCGATCAGTTGCTAGAATTTTTTGTTCTAAATGTTTTTTGATAAAACTTAAACGGAAGCTTATTTTTTTAGCTGATGCCTGCAACTCGTTCCGTGTGGTATTTCTTATTCTTGTTTAGTTATCGATGTATGTACCTACCTATTTATTATGTCTGGGAATACTGGACCAAGATTAACAAATGACGTGTCGTTCTCACTTTTTGTCTTAGGTCACAATGACTTTACTTGAGTAGGTTGTGTACTTAGCTGTATAAGTTACAAGAGTGACTTAACTATACCACGGGAACTGTTCAATTTTTCGTGATTAAAAGTCTTACTTGTTGACCGGGGATATAAGGTACTACCATGCAAAATTTCATTTAAATCGGTTCAACAGTTTTGGAGATTAATCCGTACAAACAAACAAACAGAAAAAAAGAAAAGATAATTGAAAAAATCTGGATGTGTTTTATTTTAGTTCTAACATTCCCCTGACTCAGTTTTTTGTTTTTTTTTCTATGTACAGACATTCGAGTTCTACAGTTTTATTATATGTATAAAGATATAGGTTTAAAGGCTATTTAAATCATCTCGCCACCATAAATAAGGTATATTGAACTTTATAAAAAGTTGCATTGCTAACAACGGCTTGCCGTGATGTAATAGTTATTGTAACAAGTGACTATATAAAAAGTTTCTTTTGTCAACTGCTTATAAGCATTCAGTAGCCACGATTTACGCCATTTGTAATAAAGTTTGTACACAATAGGATTTAAAAAAAAAACACCGAGCTTTTTTTGAACGAAACTACACAAAGCACCATGAGTTTTTTGTATTTCGCACGTGCCTCAGTCCTCGTACGGGGTGGGTACAGTTTTCTGGCGTCATACATAATACATACACACGAACGAACTCAATGGGCGTCACAGAATATATTATTATACTATGCAGCCTCTCACACTTTGTGTCAATATCAAAATTGATAACGCCAGCACGCGCTGTTGATACTTATCTCCGCGTATATTTTTTCCCCACATCTCTCTATGGGTTTGTGTGTGGATGCGTGCATTTTTATAATATTTTTATTTATTTTTTATTCTACTGGGAATGTCAAATGAGCTGACGCCTTACCTGGTGGAAAACGATGAATATCGTCTATAAATATAAACATCATTGCGGAAACACTGTGAGACCCATGATGCCTTTCAAGCGTTACTATTTCTGAGAGTATTATCTTGACAGTATAATACTTATAAACTACAGTTGTGCAGGACCGTAGCTAGACCCATGTTTAAAGTAGAGCAAAAGAACTTTTTGGTAGGGCAAAAGCCATAATTAAGTGACTTTGAAAAAGCGAATCTGTTTAATTTTCTTGGAATATTTAATTTCAAGGTAGAACATTGGGCCTTTTAAGGTAGAGGCATTGCCCTTTAATGCCACTGCCCCCCCCCCCCCTCCGCTATGGTCATGAAACTATGACACTGAGAGTATGTAAGTTTCATTTTCGTGTATAATATAGTTTATGTCATATATGTGTAAGTATATTTGTTATTTATATATATTTATTTGTTTATATATGTAATTTTAGTATGTATGTATATCAATAATTATTAGTACCGCAGTCGAGTATTCTGACCCTTTCCTATGGTTGATTGGGAGAGAATGCTTTTAGCATTAAGTCCGCCATGTACACATAATTGTACTAATGATTAAATAAATAAAATAAATAAATAAGTTTTTTTTTATGAATAGCTATAATTGGATTAAGGTGTATTAATACTTTATATCCAAATCCCATTGCTGGGCATCAGTCTCTTCCCACAACTCATCACTTTCATTTAATTAATTAATTAATTTAATTAATTTCCCGGACTTTCATTAATATGAGGAAGTCATACGATTGATATTCCTAGTGTTACAAGCTTCCATAGGTTACGATACTGTACCGTTAAGTTTTACCATTAGACGGACCGTATTTTTTTTTATAGCACTGAGGTGGCAAACAAGTATACGGCCCACCTGATGGTAAGTGGTTACCGTAGCCTATGAACACCTGCAATACCAGAGGTATTACGCGTGCGTTGCCGACCCTGAAGAAACCTCTTTACCCCCCTTTTGGAGAACCCCATGCTGTAGTCTCTTGGGAAAACCTCGGCAGGGAGCTCATTCCACAACCTGAGTGTTCGTGGGAGGAAACATCTCAGTTTACCACCATAGTAGTATAAAGAAAATCTTCAAGAAGAAATTGGTATACTTCATTGAAATAAACAGGCACTGGAATACTTTTCATTAAAACTCTACTACTAAAACGCTCAATTTCGTCTAAATATAGTGATCTGTATATAAATTATATTTATTTATTTATTACCAGAGGGAGACTTTATACAAAAGTCGATTGCTTGGCTATCTCTGTCCCATTCGTGTTTCAACCGTGAAGCAGTTGTGTTTGCATGGTTGTGTTTCGGTTTGAAGGGTGGGATATGGCGTGAATTTACTGGGTACAGAGGAATAACACCTGAGTCCTCAGGAGTGGCAACGCATGGGGGGTATCATGGGCGAAACAGTATACTCTGTTATGTCCATGGTACTGCTCATGTCTATAGGCGACGGTTACCACTTTCCATCAGGTGGGCCGTTTGCTATTCTAAGTTGTATAAAAAAAAAATTATTGTATTATATATTGGGGATGAAAAAAACAGCGGTGACACACCATATCCATTACGTCACCACACCAAGAACGCAACTAGTAGCGTGACTAAAGACATTTACTACAGAATTGAAGGGCGTGACAACATTGTCAGATAGATAAATATCACCCGTTCATGCTATTATATGAGATTTATCCCATCCAGTGTTGCCAGGTGCTAATTTTAATTTTTACCCCAACGTCAAATAATTTTTCCCCAAATCGATACGATTCCTAGGACCGTTACCCGATCACAAACTTATATCCTTTTTATTAGCGTTTTTAAATACTTTTTAAAAATCCTTTTATTTCTACTTTTAGCTTATCTTATCCTGTCTTTCTCTTATCCCATCCTCTGTTTTACTACCTTCATTTATGTATTTTGTTGTGTTTATAAACCTGTATACAATATTATTTTTGTGCTTCTATCCAAAATTGCGAAAGAATATTCAATCTAGCAACACTGATTGTGCTACTACTCGTGTGAAGGTGTCGCTCCCTATGGTCAAGACTTTATAAATCACAAATCATTTTATTGCGTATTTAAAATAAATTTATAAACCACCTTTGTTATATACAAACTAATTTATCAGACATAAGCGGCTTCATGTGCCCTCAGCATCATGAAGTAAGTGACTATTATTTTTAAATAATCTAAACATGAATTAAAAATTCAAAGATTTAACCTTATTTTATATTACTATGATGGCAAATAAGCATAAAATCCCTCTGATGGTAAACACTTACTGTATGTAGCCAACGGACGCCTGTAACATCAGGGAAACCACACATGAGTTATCGACCCTTCAGAAAGCTTTTTACGTTCTTTTTAAAGAATCCCATGCTGTAGTTTCTAAGGACAACTTCGACAGGAGCATTCGATGGAGGGAGCTCCTCTGAAGTCGACTGTGTGTGACAGAATGAATTCCATGGCGATGGCGAGCGGTATGCTAATAAAGCTGAGTCCTAGGTAGTAATTATTCGTTATATTGACGTCGATTTTTCGTCATCGACTCTAAAATTATTTATATTTGACGTCTTATTTAAGTCGCAGACGTCCCCTTGTTATTTGGGGCTTGATCTTGTGATCTCAGACTGCAGTTAAGCGTTATTCGACTGACCTATCATCGCCATAGATTTTATGTAAACTTTTGTACTTAAAAACGATTCGACATGTGATGAAATCTACATCAGTTATGATGACATTCATGACTCTATTTCTGTGACATCACTATTTATAGAGGTGTGAGTTATAAAAAAAATATTATAGTGATTATTAAGCAATGATCAGGTGCCACCCAATGACGTCACATATAGGCCATGGTCCCGTTCTGTTGACAATTGGCTATTAAATATACATACGTTAAACGATTTGATTAATGATAGAGATCATTTGAACCCATTGATATATGTGGATTACAGGTGGGTCCGGGGAGTGTGACGTCACCTTTTTAGGTCACGGCTCGAGCGCAATGCTGATTCTGGTCACCCATTTGTTGCATGAAATAATAGATGAATCTATAAGATTAAGGTGGTTATTACACTATCAAATAATTAGAATCATAATTATATGTTATTTTTGAGTCATAAATGTGTACTTTGTATATATGACATCGATGACGCTGTCACACGATTATTCTTAAACTACATAATTCAGATTAGGTTACAAAAAAACTTCTATTACGACAAATTCAGTTATAAGGTAACAAACATAAAAAAAAATAACATTGGAATTTAGAACAGGAGTTCTGTTTTTAAAAGCGAAAGAAAATATGTTTTACCGATATTAATATTGAGAGTAGGTACATAAAAAATATGTACTAGTTACGTAGAATGATTTAAGAACGTGATTTTAAAAGAGAGTATTTATCAAATTATAGGAAATAGGAACGTAATGGTTTAGTACTAAGAAATAGAATCGCAAGAGTACCATAGTACACAGTAGATTGTTCAATGAATGACAATGGTATGATCATCTGCGCTATCGGTATACGCTGGCGGAGCACCAGTGAAGGATTATAGGTGAGATAAAATGGCAGGTCAGTTAGTCCATCGTGATGAATACACCTGGAATTCAGCACGATGGTTTCCAGGCGGAACCATATGGATGTTGACCTGATAGGCTTCTCCTCCAGTACAGAGTAAATTGTATTCAGTAATATTCATAGTGGTGCTCATGTTTGTAGGTGACGGTACCAATTTTCAATTCGGTACCTCGTTGACATTGGAAGTTTCATTAATAACTCACATTTGAAATTATTAAAAAAAAATCTTGATAATTTATTCATCGCTGATGGATACAAATTACGGACGGGTCCGAGTATTTCGTGACGTCACCTTTTCTGTGTCACGGTTATCCGTAGGCCGACAGTCGGCATATGCAATATTTTGTATACAAACTACTTCAATTACAAATTCTGCGTTCGCTCAACCAGCAGACTGCATTACCTAAGTAAGATCGTTTCAGTCTCTAACGTGACTTAGATTATATAGATAGAGCATCGAGCCTCAAAAACAGGTCAACTTTTTGTCAGCTAATTGTCAAATTCGCTGTCTTATTTTTTTTATCAGTGTTTTATGTACTTACGTATAAAATGTGTTTTGACGTATTCGTCAATTTTATACGTAATAAGATAATAAATGATAATTTAATAAATAAAATAATTGTTCACACATTAAAAAGATGCAGAAATTATAAGACAAAATAAATACGTGTACAGAAGTTATAAAGGAATCACTCGTAACTATTTATCATGCAAAATTGTATGAAAAAGTTGACCCGGTTTTCTAAAAGCATTCATATGGAGACACTCTATCCATATGGACAGCAGCGTCCCTCTTAAAATATAGAAAAAAATATATAAAATATAGTGCAATTGCGGCTGCCAAACGCCTGCCAAACGTGGCAACTACTGGCAAACCCTCAAGTGGAAGACTTATGTTCAGCAGTGGCCAGGCCAAAGGCTGATATGATGATGATGAAGACTTTTTTACCAAATGTTCTGAATCTATCTGATATTAGAAAGAAACTGTGGGTCAAGTTAATATTTGTGTCGTGTAGTTTTGTTTGAAACTATGTCACTTCATATTATTCGAAAGTTATATATGTATTTTGCGCGTTGTTGTTTATTATCACTCAAGACCCAGACTGTTACTAATAGTGCAAATAATATTAGCATTTTCGCAAACAATCCAATTTGTACCGTATCGAAGCGAAATGCATTTAGTTAGGTGTTTCTAAATAAACATTGTTAGCGTAACAACACGGAGGTGGATACTTTGCAATGTTTCTCACTGCAAAAATTTGGAATTGGTGAGAATATGTAAAATTGGTAATTGGTGTGAGAATATTGGTTAAGTTTGTTTTTTTAATTTCCTGCATAATTATTTATTTCATGTTATGTCACAAGACAATAAGAAAATGCATGAACGTGAATAAATTGTAAATGTTTGCAACCACATTTCAATTCAACTGAGTTGCGGGTTCAATTCTCGTACAATACAAAAATTTGTATTCATTCATGTCCATATAGGCATGAATTACAATAGATATATAACTAATAACATTAGATATATGTAACTGATCTTGAGAAATTTTTCCTAGATATTAAATATAATATAAAAAATACATTAAAATAAAAATACATGTTAAAATTATAGGTACAAATGGCGGTTTGTATCAATTGTTTTATTCACTTATTTGCCTCTTATTCCAATTAATACTGAAATATACAATAAATGGGTAATGTATGTAGGCAATTTAAAAAATATATATAAGTAGTAGTTTTTTCAAAGTATTGTTATATATTGTGTGGTTTAACTATGAAAATACGAATTCGTATTGGCATTATTACAAATAATAGGTATAGATAGATATTTACTTGTACCATAAATAAAAAAAAATACAATGTATTATAATATTATGTAGTGCCTAAAAATAGTACAATTATTTGTTTTTGTGGCGTGGTCCATTAATTTATTATTAATTAATTAATTTAAATTTAATACTGAATTATATTATATATTATAATATCAGTTTCAAAATAAAAATAACAATTATGTCAAAATCTCAGCCGTCTAGCTGTCATCTGTTATGTATATTAGCTGGTGATGACAAATCGCTTCGTTGATAGATTGTCATGCCATGATGCGCACGCGCACGTGGAGATAGTTTGTTGAAGTACTATACAAATATTTTATAAATGGTGAAAATTGAGCGATATAGATTAATTACGCCTTAGAGTATATTACACTGTCCAATATATAGGATCATACAACGAAGATGTTTGTCTATGGTAACATTCATGCGTTGCCATTCCTGAGGATTATTTATTTATTAAGCTATAATGTCTTCATACTATCTAAATTGACAGCCATATCGCCATATCCCATCCTTTACCGAAATACGGTACTGAGCTCATTGCTTGGCGACAGGTACATACCCGCATTAAACCATAAGTTTTAATTAGAATAGGTCATTAACCGAATTAAGCGGTCAAGTTCTTTAAACATCTGGTATATTTAAAAATTTTAAGCGCGTAGCTATTTTAAATTCGAGTAGCTTTTTGTATTAATAAGTAACAAATTCTTATTGTACTTACTATTTGCTTATGTGGATAAGTTAAAAATAAGTAGCATATAAGTATTTGTAAATAAAAATGTTATTGGACAATGTCTGAATACGTTTTTTTTTGATGGGTGAAAATGGTATGGCAGCCCTGCCTGCGCTAACGGGATACGCTGGCGGAGCACCAGTGAAGGGTGATAGATGAGAATAAAAACAGGCCAGTTAGCCCATCATGATGAATTCATCAGGAATTAACCATTATAGTTTCCAGGGGGAACCGCGAGTCGACCTGGTTGGGTATATTGCTAGCAATGGGATTCTCAGTCTCTATTACTAACAATCCCTTTCCCCCCTGTCTGAATACGTTATACTATATCAGCCATTAATTGTCCACTGTTGAACATAGACTTCTCCCATAATGGGGAGAGGGTCGTAGGGGGGGGAGGTTGCCAGTAGTTGTCACGATTGGCAGGCGGGTTGGCAACCGCGGTAATACTTTTGATGATATTTTAAGAGGAATGCTGTTGCTTATCCCTCAACTATAATTTCCTTTAGTCGTCTCTTACGACACCCACGGGAAAGGAAGGAGTGGCCCATTCTATCCAAATGGTCGGAATTAAACTTTAGCTTGTGGCGGTTTGTACAGTGATGAAATTCTCTAAAATCTAATAACTCCTCTGAACACTGAATACTGTATACAAATTGATGAAAGTTACGAGTAATGGTAATTAAATACATTTTTCAATATATAGAATACTTATATATTACCAGAGGGAGACTTTGTACAAATGTCGTTTGCTTGGGTACCTCTGTCCCATTCGTGTTTCAACCGTAAAGCAGTTGTATTTTGCATCGCTGTGTTTCGGTTTGAAGGGTGGGATATAGCGTGAATTTACAGGGTACAGAGGAATAACATCTGAGTCCTCAGTAATGGCAACGCATAGGGGGTATCATGGGCGAAACAGTATACTTTGTTATGTCCATGGTACTGCTCATGTCTATAGGCAACGGTTACCACTTTCCATCAGGTGGGCCGTCAGCTTGTTTGCTATTTTAAGTTGTATAAAAGAAATACTTTTTACTGCGTTAAAATATTTTAATCCCGTAGAAAAATACAAATATAAACTCACAGATGGCATCACGAGTACAGCTGATTTACAAGTAATTAGGTCAGTGACATACCTAAACGATTTATAGGTTAGTGACTTCCCGCATTCCATTCTGAAAAAGTCTCCTTGTTTTTAAATATAAAACTAAATTATTATTGCTTATTAAACATCAGTGTATGAGTAGTTAATTTTATAATTATTATGATTTATTTAACCAACTAATTAACTAATTATTCATAAGTACATACCTAAATGGTATTCCTTAAACAACCATAATAAATAATTACATCACAATAATAAATTATGGATAAATTAATTAAATGACATAATACGTGCCTAAACTGACATCTGACTTCATTGATTATTTAAAACAGTTGACGTATCATTGTCAATATGACAAGCAATTGTTAATCGTAAGGGCCTACAATATGTTAAACAAAAGTCGTAATGTATAAGTATGTAAAGAAAACCCCAATAATAACCTGTGTTTCTACTTAAAATAAGAGTCAAATTTTAAAGCGATGATTTGTAGTAAGTGGGCAAATTTGTGTATAACCTTTCAAATTCTAATAAGCCTTGGAAGGTGTAAAAATGTATTAGTTTACACAATTAAAGACAACACCCTCCGTTAAAGAGATGTTATGCGAAAAAATATCTTTAAGTTTTGTTTTTATAAAGAGTTATCTAGTTTGTGGAGTAGGAATTATTTACGTAAGAGGCATCCCGAATAAGATGTGGTAAAATTCGCGGCCAAGTGGAATATTATGTTTAAAGTCAGAAGGCCAGAATCGAGTGTTCGTAAAAATTAGCAACTCCCCCTATGAAACGAAAGTACAATCCATACAAAACTGTGATCTATGATTGATGTGCACTGAAAAATTAATAAAATATGGTTGTTTTAAAAAGATTGCTGAGCAATAAGACCGGTTTACTGTATTTATACAATTGAATCGTTACTTTTATTAATTGTCTTGCTTGTTTCCTATATTGTATAATGCAAATAAAGTGTACTCATTCATTCATTCAAATATTTTCATATTAAAAAGTTGTTCAGTTTTATGAATACTATTAGGTTTTATATTGAGATATCCGTTTCGTTACACTTTGTAGTCTCATAAAGACATAGACTTAATAAACTTACTTTAAGTAATAAAAAATAGCGTATTTTTTATTAGTTTTGGATGATTTAATTATTTACACTTTATTGTACCAGTTAGAAAAATAAGAAAAAATAATAAATGACAAATACAGAATGATACCATGATGACCGTATGGCCCCGGAATACTTGTAGAATAGGCCACCCGTTCCTTTTCCGTGGGTGTAATAAAAGTCAACTATGGGAGGGCGAGGGATGGGTAGCAGCGTCCCTCTTATAATATCTCTAAAGCCTGACTGCGTTTGCCAATCCGCCAGCCAAGCGTGGCAAATACTGGCAAATACCCCCAAGGGAGAGGCTTATGTTCAGCAATGAACAGTTAAAAGTTGACATGATGATGATAGACAGAGTGATACAAAAAAATGTCTTATAGCTAAGCAATCTCTTCCTGGCTACGTTTAGTGGATAGTGGTATTTATTTTATATTTTGTATACTATTAATAGAAAATACGTAGGTTGGTACTAATTGCTGATAAAGTTGTCGCTTAAAATGGTTTAATTGACATAATATTGCCTTTTATATTTTGAATGATGATGACGAATATGAGTCATATTATGACAAGTTACTAAAACGATTGGCAATTTTGTATTGGGACCGCTTTTTCAAGCTCTGGCAAATTATATATATTTTGTATTTTATTATATGTATGTTAATTGCTTAGTTTTATTTTAAATTTGAATAAACATAAACAACTAGATTTATTACAGTTTTTTTTTTAAGAACAAGAGATAAAATAAATTCTTCTTCTGATTTTCTTGTAAATAATGTAAATTGTTTTATCAAACGACAATAGTGGCCTGTGCGGATGAGGGTCATCGTGTTTGCTTTTAAGATTTTGGGTGAAAATTTTAATCCAGTATATTGTAAAATTTCTAAAATTGTTATAACAAGCGATCTACAAATATTTTTTTTTGACAGACAGACATACTTCATATGTAGACTTTTCATTAAATATATTTATTTAAAATAAATGATATGTGTGCTCGAAGTATGTGTGTATGTATATTTTTTTTTTGATGGGTGAAAATGGTATGGCAGCCCCGCCTGCACCAACAGGATACGCTGGCGGAGCACCAGTGAAGGGTGATAGATGAGAATGAAAACAGGCCAGTTAGCCCATCATAATAAATTAATCAGGAATTAACCACGATAGTTTCCAGGGGAAACCGCGAGGAGGTCGACCTGGTTGGGTATATTGCTAGCAATAGGATTCTCAGTCTCCATTACTAATAATCCCTTTCCCCCCGAATGATACAGATTGTAACATTAAAAAATATAAACATACAAAAAATATTAATAATTAATATTATATATTCCTTGTCTTTCGTAGTATTATAAATATGAAAGTGGGTTTGTTTGTTTATCATTTAACCTCTTGGTGTTTCAACGATTTAACCAATCCTCTTATTTAACACATATTATTATTATAGGTATTATGTGGTATTGAAAATGACCAAGGCTTTTTAAATAAATAGTGCGAACTAAAATGTGTCACAATCAAAAACGATTATTATATAAAATAACAAAAATAACTTTTATATTATATATATAAGAACAGGAAAATAACATTTGTATTTATTGTGTGGTAATTGAATAAGATTACATTGTGTCAACACTTCTTTTAATTCTCAGAATTTCGTATGGGAATAAAGCACAGGGCATGTGAGAACATAAATATGAAATAAAACCCTTTACCAACATGTCCCCGTTAGCGCAGGCGGGGTCACCATACCATTTTCACCTATCAAAAAAAAATCTGTATCATTCTTGAAGGAAATAATGGAGAGTTTTTATTCATTCATTCATTCATTATATCAAAAGCTAACAACCGTTATCACTTATCAATACTGTGACATGATTTTTTTATGCAACTTAGAATGGCAAACACAATGATGGCCCACCCGATGGAAAGTGGTTACCATTGCCTATAGGCAAGAGCAGTATTAAGATAATCTTAGAGTGTAGTTAAATGTTAATTTATAAATGTTATATTTTGTTAAGAATTATATTTTAAATTATACAATTATACAGTATGTAAAAGCTGTTTCTTAAAACTAGTATAAGTATTCCTTAATAAGGTATCGATTTTTTTTAATAGAAAAAAAAATATATTACCAAAAACTAAAAAAATAAATTAATATTCTCGATTTTTAATTTTTTTTTTTTTAGTTTTTGGTAATAAAACAATATTTTCTACATTTTTTTTAAACTATTAAATATTAAAATTAGTTTTAAGGAATGAATTCCATTAATTAACATACTGTATTTTAACATTTGCATCATCTTAATTTGTATCTGCCAACGCGCTCTTTAAAGTAACATCATCGCACCAACAATCAATGATGTTGACTTGACGTTAATAAATAGCGACATCTCCGATAGTACGGCCGCAGCATTAGATACTTGGCTGAAGTACAGTCGGCTTAAAATATCTTAATTTTTTTTAATGGATGATAATGAAATAGTAACCCCGCTTGCGTTGACGGTATACGTTGGCGGGGCACCAGTGAGGAATGATAGGTGAGGATGAAAGTAGGTCTTTTGGCCCATAGTGATGAAATCATAAAAAAAAATCAAGATGGGTTCCAGGGGGAACCGCGTAAAGGTCGACCTGATAAGGGATAGTGTTAACAATGGGGACTCCAATCCCATTACTAACAATTCTTTTTCCCCCAAAAATATCTCTATTTATTATTGTTGACTTGATTATATTGAAGCTGTTCTATCAGTCATTAACTGCCCACTGCTGAGCATAGCCTAACTCATAAGGAAGGGTCTGCCAGTAGTTACCACTATTGGCGGGCGGGCTGGTAAACGCAGTTTGGGTTTTGGTGATGTTTGAAGAGGGACACTACTGTTCATCTCTTTACCATAAAGTTCTATTAGTCATCTCTTATGATATCCATGGAAAAGGAAGAGGTATCCTATTCTATGCCGGGACCTACACGGCTATATTAATTACTTTAAATTTCATATACTAAAAAAAAAACTATGATTAATTCAGCTAATGAGGAATAATAAATAAAATTTCTCTTCTCATTTAAGACTTTCCTCTTATCAGGGCAAGTAATTTATACATTCTCTTCCAGCCAGCTCTATTCCAGGCCATATCTTTGACTTCCCTATACGACATGACATCTATTTTTTCCTTTATCTATCCCATGTAGTTACTTCTCTAATATATAAAATATGTTTATTTATTTATTTAACTCTTTATTGCATCAGAAACATAAAAATATACAATGACAATTGAATAATTCAAGTGAAATACAGTAATATAAAATACAGATTAAAATATATACATAAAGGTTATATATTTTTGTAGTTTATAATGTTTAATTTTTACACTTTTTAGAGGACAACTTATTTATTGATTCAGCTTGGCGTTAAACAATAAACAAACAATTCAAAATATCGAATTATCTGTTAAAATATTAAAATTATTAAAATAATAGTTTTTAAAATAATAGTTATTAAAAAAATATATTAAATTATAAAAAATATATAAAAGGACACGTGAAAACTCTTGATTTATTTGTATGGATATTACATCCGTATAAATAAATGAAGAGTTTTCACGTGTCTTTCTTTGTTAACTGTACTCTTCTTTCCTCGCCGTCTCTCACCAACTAATAGTATTTTGTTTGTGCTAGTGAATGCACATATGTTGACACAGATGCACCAGTTTTGTTTTAAAAAAAATTAAATAAAAATGTCACGCCATTGGTCGCGTCATCACAATGGCCATATCAATATTCATTAGGGTTTTTCTTTTGAAGGCGTTTAGAATTTGGAATTCGTGAATGGGACAGCCATTAAGGCCGTGGTTTGTGGTGTGTTGTTGGCGCCAAGTCTATTGGTGCATAGGAATTACCATAGGAATTGTTAAAATACCAATAATCACGTGCTGAATATTATAGATGTTCAAAATGAATTGTTAAATTGTCCTGAGAAATAATAAAATGCCACTATGGAATTGTATGTTTTTTTATTATTATTATTACATTAATTTTTAATAATATAATGTCAATTAGACGATTAGAGATCAAAATAAATGATACTGTAATATAACTAATTGAATCTAACAAAACAAAAATACGAACGACTACAAACAAAAATGTTCCATACGATAATTTAACCATAATTTTCAATATTCGTTAATTTTGCTATTTATTCAGTTAATGACATGTATTAATTTATTCCATTTTAATGTTTCTCAAACACAAACGTGCTTTGGTTGCCTACTTACTAGTCTAGTGTATTGTATTGAAATGTTTTGCTGTATCTTATGTTGGTGATAAAAAAAAAAAAAACGCTGGACAGACTGAATAATTAAATTCACACATTAAATAATTATTATATCATATTTAATGGATCTATTTATTTATTTATTCTATAGTACAAAATATGTAAAAATATTTAAAAGGCCAGCAACACACAAGCAACCCCTCTCGTGTTGCAGATATTCATGGACGACGGTAGCCGCTTTCCATCAGGTGGACCGTCTGTTCGTTTGCCTCTTTAATAATAAAAAAAAAGAAAAAAATATAGTACAAACTGAAGTGAAGAAGAACAATTTTAAAAGAATACATTGTCGAGTACTTAAATTGATCGAAACCCTAATTCTTTGGATAAAATTTATCAGATTAGATTAATTCTAATAATAAAATATATTAGAAATGATAAAATGTTATAATACATAACCTGCATAAAAATAAGTTAAGCTTAGACTAGTTCCACTTTCACAAGTTATTTTCATAACGATGATCTCACTGAGCCTTGGGGTTGCCTTTTATTACTTTGCATTTTATATGAGCGCCATTTTGGCTCTTGTACGTGAACAATGCAACATGGCGACTCGCGACCACCTGTGGAACTTTAGGGTTCTGTAAACTTGTATATATTCTTTATTACACTTAAAAAAAAGATACAGCGATTAGTTTAACAACTTGTTAGCAAGAGTGGGCTTATTTCTAAAAGATATCTAGCCAACCTAATGCAATGAGAGAGAAAATAATTAGCGAGTATTCTAATGCAGAAAAGGTACAGGGAAAAAGATATACACGGTAAATACAAATACAAATAAAATAAGCATACACAAATTATAAATAAATATATATGTACAAAAATATAATTAATAATAATATTTAATATACATACAATATATATATATATACATATACAATACATATAATTACATATTTTTTTAAGGTTAACATAATTAGATAAATTTTAGTAGATAAATTTACGCTTTAACGTAAATGGAAAATGTTCAATGACTAATATAAAAGTAACCTGTATCTTATATAGTACTTGTATACCAAATTTAACATAGATTGCTTTAGCCGTTTAGGAGCTAAGAGGTAACAAACAAACAAACTCATTTTCACATTTATAATTTATAAGTAAGTAGTAAGGATATATAATCCTTTATACAGAATAAATTATAACAATAAAAAGTGCAATTAATTTCATTTCTCAACTTATTTTACATTTTATGAAGCATTTGTGTTGCATGGCTGTGTTTTGGTTCGAAGGGTAGTAAAATTATAGAGAACAGAAACGTGATACCATAGTTCTCAGCAATGACAATGCGTGGGAACTGCAGTCTATAAAATAATAATAAATAAAAATAATTCCTATTTGAGTAAACTTAATTATCAGCTTTGTTGAATAGTTAAATGTTTATGATACGGATCCCATGAATTTATTCAGTGTCACGCATCACCGTTAACTCCGTCATGGGCTATAGTGATAAATTACATTGCCTATCGATTAGTCACTCGAATCGGACACTTTCACCCTACACGTTCGATGGATAAAGTTTTTGCATGTTCCATCATTATGAGTAATCGGATCCCGTGTGTTGCATATCATTTATCTTGATTTATTATGGTCACGCTGTCTATACGTATAACAATTGTAGATATTACTAGTGTTATGCTCACTAGTCCGTGGATTCTTTAGACAGACAGACAAAATTTCTAAAAATTATTGGTTATTTCATTAGAATGATTTTGTTTAATCCTAATTATTTTGTTTATTTCTTATCAAATAACCAGTGATATGGCTTTCTGCTGTGAGGTTCCAGTATAAAATAGGCCCCATCTTTTCCTTTCTCGTGGGTGTTGTAAGAAGATGATAAGAGGTGAACGGCGAGGGATGAGCAGCAGCGTCCCTCTCAAAATATCAACAAATCCTAACTGCGGTTGCTAATCTGCCTGCCAAGCGTGGCAACTACTGGCAAAATCCCCCAAGGGGAAGGCTTATGTTCAGCAGTGGACAGTGGGTATCATGGGCGAAACAGTATACTCTGTTATGTCCATGGTACTGCTCATGTCTATAGGCGACGGTTACCACTTTACATCAGGTGGACCGTCAGCTTGTTTGCCATTCAAAGTTGTATAAAAAAAAAGTTGAAAGCTGATATGATGATGATGGTCTTGTGCAAGATAACACCTAGTTCAGTAAAACATGTCTAAAAATTATTGTTTTGGCGTCTATTGATCTTTTCAAGACCCCTTCATATTATATTTTCTTAAATATTTCCCATGTACAGGCACCGTTAATTTATAACTTTATTATGTGGATGATGATAGCTACATTTCAGCCATAGACTGCCCGCAATGCATTTCAGATCGCCACTCCATCTAGTGGGGGGTCGTCCTACACTACGTTTGCCCGTACGCGGTCGCCACTCAAGAAGCTTTCTTCCGGCTAGCATTATCTGTAGGAAAATCTTCAACACTCAGTAACGCTGAAAGTAATAGTAAAATCTTTATTTGAGAGTTTTTTATTTGTTTTTTGTTTTCCTATACTCGTATTTGGGAGACTAATTTAGAAACTGTCATATCAGGGAAAGTGTTTCGAAGTGGAGTAATTATAAAGAACTATTTTTGTTGATTTGTTACTGCATTAGATATATATACTTTTTTTTGTAACAGATTACACTTCGTAGTTCGTCTTCGGTCCGAAGAAATAACCATTTAATAATTGTATTTTTACATAAGAAAGCAAATAAAAAAAGAATAATATTTTCATTTTCAACCGACTTTAAAAAGAAGACAGTACTTAATTAGGTTTTATTTATGTTTATGTTTGTTACCTTATAACTCCGCCAACAGTAAATCGACTTGAATTATTTTTATCTAAACGAATATACTTACAGATTGTTTTTATTATTTTTTTTTATCGATTTATGATTATTTTTATTAATCTCGTGGGGTTCAACCAGCGTTTACAGGGGGAAAGGGATTGTTAGCAATGGAGTTTGACAGCCTCATTGCTAGCAATATGCCCTATTAGGTCGACCTCCACGTGGTTCCCCCTGGAAACCATCGTGTACAATTCTTGTTGAATTCGTCACGATGGGCCAACTGACCTGCTTCATCCTCACCTATCATCCTTCACTGGTGCCCCGCCAGCGTATCCTGATAGCGCAGGCGGGGTTACTATTCCATTATCACCCATTAAAAAAAAACCAGCGTTTACAATGTAAGCGCAAAAAACGTGCTTATTTATGACATCACATTAGAAATCTCTTAATTTATCAGTGTTTCTCTACAATATTATGCATGTATTATACATATAAACCTTCCTCTTGAATCACTTTATTTATTAAAAATCGCTTCAAAATCTGTTGCTTACTTTTAAAGATTTAACCATTTAACAGGGACAGACAGACAGCGACAGCGACTTCGTTCTATACTATGTAGTGATACCATTCCGATATCAGAATAAAAAAAATTGTAACCAATCCTTACTGTACGACCTCTCATGGACCTAGAGTCAGAAATAAAAATAGATATAATTCAACATAGATAAACCCGTTTGGGATTTCATTCAAAAAGTTGTTAGTCTTTCGCTGACATTGACTCTATACCTAAATGTTAACGAGGTTATAATTCAAATTGTCAAATAGCCATAATTCCAACAAACCAGAAGCAAAGGTCACTATACGGTTTCTTGAGACTGTTAATAATTATTCTTGTAGGAAGTGGAAGACTTAATAAACTGATATGGGCTGTTGGTACCCAGTTTTAAATTCGTCTACCCATAAATCACTGTGGGTCTTTACGTCTATCACTTCAAAAAAGAATTACATGTAATTCTTTTTTAATTTTAATTGCTAGCTTTTATCAGTGGCTTCTTTTTTTTATACAACTAGAATAGCGAACAAGCAAACGGCCCACCTGATGGAAATTGGTAACTGTCGCCTACAGACATGAGTAGTGCCATGGACATAACAGAGTATACTGTTTCGTCCACGATACACCCCGTGCGTTGCCATTGAAAATATTTAAGAAAAAATAATATGAGGGATCCTATTAAAAGCAATAGATGTCAAAACAATATTTTAAAAAATTTTTGTCTGTCTGTATGTTTGTCCCAATATCACATTAAAAGTACTGCACCAAATTCGATGCAGTTTTTACTGGTCTATTCCTGAAGGTCTAACTTAAAATCTGATGTATGTTTTATCTCGATACGGTGTCTAGAAGTTTATTGATTTTTACTTCTTAATTCGTAATAAGTAAAAAGATAGTTTTAAATATTGTATTAGCTACAACAGACAACTTTACAAACAAAGACCAGAAATTCAATTGTGACAAAGTTAATACTCTAACTACAATATACCCAACCAGGTCGACCTCCTCACGGTTCTCCCTGGAAACTATCATGGTTAATTCCTGATGTATTCATCATGATGGGCTAACTGGTCTGTTTTCATTCTCATCTATCACCCTTCACTGGTGCTCCGCAAGCGTATACCGTTAGCGCAGTCGGGGCTACCATACCATTTTCACCCATCAAAAAAAAAATACTCTAGCTACATTGGTCTAAACTATATAGATTACGAAATGTAACAAAAAAATACACTCAGAATAAGCGAAAAAATCGTTTAAAAATAAATTCTTTTTACGAGGTCCGCGGCTCAACAACACACGGACAATGCCATACAACAACTAGTTTCACCGTACCTAATTGCTTGTAAAGCTTAACATCTTACCTTTCACCGTGGAATTAGTATTGACATTTATCTACGTTCGTTTCAAGCCTAGGATACGGCATTGTGAGCGTCGCAAATCGTTCTCCACTTCGAAAGTACAATAACCGATTACATGAGTTGTTGACCGGCTACCGTGTGAATTGTTCCACGAATGTACTCAGTGTACCTGAAATATTGATGGATGCTTGATCATCTAGATGGAGTATCGAGTAGCAGAAACGTCTAAAAGACGCGCGTTTTGTATCTCATTCATCTAGTGCTAAATGCATTACTAGTAATGCATTATTAGTAATACATTTAGCACTAGATGAATTGTTTTACTATTTATTACCTTATAATAACTTTATTATTAAATATATATATATATATATATATATATATATATATATATATATATATATATATATATATATATATATATATATATAACAAAAGTAAGACAATATTTGCTATCATAAATTAAAAAACATGTCCATTCGGTAGCTTACCATTTACAGATACATATATGAAACAAAAAATGCAATTTTAAAAAATCTAATACATAGAAAGAAAAAATCCATTATCCAAAGTGAAGTTACAAGTACTTAGTATTTAATTAAATGTATGTAGCTGATTAAATATAATAGCCGTAATTACAAACACGATGTTTGATAGCACTTTATATGGTGTAAACGCATCATAAATATTGGAAGCGCGTTTTACGAGCGTTTCATTGAACTTAATCATGTTTATAGTAAATATTAGTAGTTACGCCTATTATTTAACAAACTAAGAATTATTTATGTTGTAATAGTGGGTTTTTAAGTGACTTGCAAAAGGAACATTTTCTCAGATAGTTTCAGATGTCATAATTCAAGTAGTTGTTCTTTATCCCTTCTGAATGAATGATTAATTTTTTTTTTTTTGGTGTAATAAATCAAGGTGATATAATTCATGTTCAAAATTAAAGAAAAAATGGTTATAAAAATAAATTTGACAGCTTTGTTTTTTTTTTGCAATGGACATTAAAAAGGTATCCAGACACGATCAACTTAAAGTGAAATTGTACTTTAAATAATTCTTAGGCATTCAATGTTATAATGGAAATTTCCACCATTATGCAAAGAAGGGTTAAGTTTTTCAAAGTAATACAAGTACCTATATTTGATGCCATATTCTAATTTGAAATAGTTAAATCTAATCTGTATATGCAATATTCTTAGTTATTATTATTCTCAGTTATAACTTAGCTTTGAAATAAGTTTAGTTTTACAGTTTTAAATAAGAAAATGAGAGATTAACAGTATCTCTTTTTTTATTAATTAAAGAATGAAGTTAAATTTTTTAAGCATCTATCTACCTATTTCGTTTAAACGTTTATAAAATACGAGACTTTTTACCAAGATTGTGATAAAATCACATTGTTATTTTTAGGTAATGAATCGACACGAAAATATTTATGTCAATGTAATTAAGACCTTGATTTTAGAAACAAATATACAATTGTAAATATCTAAAAGATAAACTTGTTTATGTCTTTTAAAATGTATCGCGGTTATCATAATTTTTCGTTGGGAGAATTGAATAGAGATTAAACCTCGATTGGACATCAAAGACGGTCCGGTTCCATTGCGATCCATTTGGCAGCACACGAATAGATCGTGAATAAAGTAATATCACGTACTGTCTAAATTTCTCGTGTCGTCAAGATAAAAATCGGCCAAGGTCGTTTTGGTTACGTATTAAATTAGGGTTGCGCAGCGGTTTTATGTCTAGGTTTTATCTTGATTACTCATATCTCTGTGACAGTTAAATTTGTGTTTTAATGAAAATTTAAATTAACTAGACACGGTATACTTTATGAATGCAGAGAAAAATATACGAGTATTATTATTATTATTTCAGCCGTTGACTGACCACTGTTGAACATAAGCCTTCTCCATAAGGGGAGTTTTCCAGTAGTTGTCTCGCTTGGCAGGCGGATTGGCAACTGCAGTTAAGTTAGTGTAAGTAAGGCAGTGAATTTACAGGGTACACAGGAATAACAACTGAGTCCTCAGGAATGGCAACGCATGGGGAGTATCATGGGCGAAACAGTATACTCTGTTATGTCCATGATACTGCTCATGTCTATAGGCGACGGTTCCCACTTTCCATCAGGTGGGCGGTCAGCTTGTTTGCTATTTTAAGTTGCATAAAAAAAAAATAAAAAAAAAAATTGTTTTTGACTATACAATTAGGTGCTTGGTATGAAGATTGATATTAAATGATTTATTTATTTATTTATTCATTAGTACAAATATGTGTACATGGCGGACTTAATGCTAAAAGCATTCTCTCCCAGCATTCTCAATTATAAGTGAAAGAAAGAAAGAAACCTTTATATATATCTAACTAATAAGATGTTACTGGGTGGAAAGGGATTTTTAGCAATGGAGTTTAACAGCCCATAGCAATATACCCTATTAGGTCGACCTCCACGTGGTTCCCCCTGGAAACTACGTGAACAATTCTTTTTGAATTCGTCACGATGGGCTAACTGACCTGCTTCATACTCACATATCATCTCTCACTGGTGCCCCGCCGGTGTATACCGGTAGCGCAGGCGGGTTAACCATTTCATTATCAACAATAAAAAAAAATAAGATGTTACTTTGTATGTAATTGTATATATGCAGCCTTGTACTTAATTGCGGCGCATCCTTTAAATCCATTCATATGCATTACAATACAAATTACATAGCCTCATACTTAGACATGCTGAAATCAGTAGAAGAGCTATACGAACTAGTATTTATTCCTTAGTGTTATATATTTAGTACTTAGTGTTATAAAGGTGTTTGTTTGTTTGTAATTTTTTGGAACCTAAATGGTCCAAACAATCTCTATATAGGTAAAAATTGTTTCATAAAAAAACTGAGTTCAAATGTTAAAAATCAGTTATTTTGATCTAAAAAATAAACTATTTTTTTTATACAACTTAGAATGGCAAACAAGCTGACGGCCCACCTGATGGAAAGTGGTAACCGTCGCCTATAGACATGAGCAGTACCATGGATATAACAGAGTATACTGTTTCGCCCATGATACCCCCATGCGTTGCCATTCCTGAGGACTCAAGTGTTATTCCTCTGTACCCAGTGAATTCACGCCATATCCCAACTCTACAAACCGAAACACAGCTATGCAAACACAACTGTTTCACAGTTGAAACACGAATGGGACAGAGGTAAATCCTCCCAAGCAATCGACTTTTGTACAAAGTCTCCCTCTGGTGGCGCAAGAGTGAACTTGGAATAAGTTCTTTGTGTTTAAATATTATTAGGTAATCTGTATTACTCTTTGAGGTGAACAATAAAGAGTGTTTTTTATTCGTTAAAACGTTTAAAATTCGTTAAAAAAAAGAGTTTTTATTCATTTCATTAATTGATTAATTTATTCAACTTTTAAATACTTACATTTCTAGTTCACTAGACACGCGACCTTAAATAAAAGTGAATGGCGCATACATGTTACGAGTTTTCACTACAATTTGTAAAGTGACAGTATCACTTATCAAGTTACGACCCATCGAGCTGACTTAACATTGATATCAGACAAATATGTAAATAGATGGCAATAGGGTCTTAATTTATGCAACGCAAAGCTCATACCGTCCTTTGTTACTTTTATACAGTATAAAAAAAAATAATGCGTCAATCATCCGGCTTCTTTAGGACCTATTATGACCATACAAGTTCCATATAAACTTATATGATTTAATATAATATTAATTCTAAAAGTTTATAAATATGTTTGTCAGAGGGAGGCTTTGTACAAAAATCGATTGCTTGGGTACCTCTGTCCCATTCGTGTTTCAACCGTAAAGCAGTTGTGTTTGCATGGCTGTGTTTCGGTTTGAATCTAGTGGGATGTACTAGTGTCTTTAACTGGAGGCTTTTAGACGATCTAAGTTGGCGGTATTACATGTATGAAGGTAAACAAACTAAATAATTTAAACAAACTATGAGATCATAGGTAGGACGACCCCCAGACTAGATGGAGTGATGGACTGAAGTACATTGCAGTGAGTCACTGGATGCAGGTAGCTCAGGACTGTTCTTTATAGCAGTCTATGGGGGAGACTTATGTCCAGCAATGGACGGATAATGGCTGAAATGATGATGATGATGATGATGATGAGATTATATTCATTAAAGTATGTACTGTAAGTTATTATGTACGAATCACTATAATAACCTGTTTAATCTGTACAAGGTACTTAAAGACTCTCAAATTTACTCTTTGCAAATAATCGATAAAGTCCATTTAATCTATGTGTAGATAGATTAAATGGAATAAATTGCCTGTAAATACATATGTCTAGGCTAAAATTATCAGTTATCAGTGTTATATATCGCAATAGTTCTATCAACTAGACTACAAGTACTTGTACATCAATTTTAAGACACAATATTACATAACTAACTAGCTATGTAAACATAACAAGTTATTTCCTACGTGAATTCGAATAAAAAGTATTCGAAAAATAAAGTAGTATCGAAATAAAAGATTTATCTGTGTATCAAATTTTATTCAAAACTTAAGTAATTTACCAGAGGAAGACTTTGTACAAAAGTCGTTTGCTTGGACACCTCTGTCCCATGCGTGTTTCTACCGTGAAGCAGTTGTGTTTGCATGGCTGTGTTTCGGTTTGAAGGGTGGGATATGGCAGTAAATTTTCTCATGTCTATAGTTGACGGTTACCACTTTCTATCAGATGGGCCGTCAGCTTGTTTGCTATTCTGAGTTACATAAAAAAAAAACCATATACGTCCAGTACTTTAATCGCGAGTTTTTGTAAGTTTTTTTTTATACAACTTAGAATGGCAAACAAGCTGACGGCTCACCTGATGGAAAGTGGTAACCGTCGCCTATAGACATGAGCAGTACCATGAACATAACAGAGTATACTGTTTCGCCCATGATACCCCCATGCGTTGCCGTTCCTGAGGACTCAGGTGTTATTCCTCTGCATCCTGTAAATTCACGCCATATCCCACCCTTTAAACCGAAACACAGCCATGCAAACACAACTGCTAGTTGAAACACGAATGGACACAGAGGTATCCAAGCAAACGACTTTTGTACAAAATCTCCCTCTGGTATAATATAGTGTATATAGTGTATTTTTAGGACTTGTAACGTATGCGCTATCTCTTCTTATCGCACCGGCAATAACACCATGTACAGCTGTAGGGATTATATAACCTCGAGCGTTTCCGGGTCTTAGATAAACAGTCTTGTTATGGACAGTTAGCGGCTTAGTTGAAGCGGCAGGGAAAACGCCGTTCTGTAGGTGTACTAGCCAAATAATTGGCGCAGAATATAATTGCGTGTTTAGTTAGATTTAGGCCAAGTGAACAAAATTTTATTCTTTCCCTACTCTTTCAATTTTTGTTTAGAATTTATTAGTATATGTACTAAGGTATTGTAGTTTAGTGTATTTTGTGTAAATATAATACAGGAGAATCGAGAACATTCTCCTTTATAAAGTTATCTGAAAGTTACAAAGCAAAATAGATCGTTGGTTGCGTTGTTTTATCAAGGACTCTGTTGTGACATTTACGATTTTTTCCAATATCGTTGAAATTTTCATTAGAGTTCTATTAAACTATAATTATATCAGCCGTTATCTGTCCACTGCTGAACATTAGCCTTCCCTTGGAGGATTTTGCCAATAATTACCACGCTTGGTAGGCGGGTTGGCAACCGCAGTTAGGCTTTGGTGGTGTTTTAAGAAGGACGCTGCTGCCCATCTCTCGACTGTTAAATTCAGTTTATCGCCTCTTACGACACACATACGAAAGGAAAAGGTCATCCAGTCTATACCAGGACCGCACGGCGTTCTAATTACTCTGTTTAATTAGACTTTGTCACTTATAACAATATTACCATCATTCATAAACGTGCCGAGGTTTACCAAGAGATACACAGCATGGGGTTCTTCAAAAGGGGGGTAAAGAGGTTGTTTCAGGGTCGGCAACGCGCGCGTAATACCTCTGGTATTGCAAGTGTTCATAGGCTACGGTAACCGCTTACCATCAGGTGAACCGTATGCTTGTTTGCCACCTCAGTGGTATAAAAAAAGATGCATAGAATGTTTTTTCGCGAAATATAATACGTTTTATTATTTCTTATTATAATTTCATCAGATCCTCAGTTTACCTCGCGGTGGCGTTTGTATATCCGTTTCCTGGTCCGCGGAAGCGATGGATACTCGAGATTACAGTATCTGGAGGTAAACACGCCCATTGCCTGGCGCATGTTCACTGTTTACCGTTAGTTTGTTCCACTTTAACTGACGCTTAATACCCTGTTTTAAAAAGTGTCAAGAGAATATAGTTTTATTACGATGTCCTAGTGGCGCGTACAGTTGTATCTGTCCAAATTTATCCGGATGTTTAGTTTAATTTGCGTATTTTGTACTTTTTAACGTTTCTAGTTATTATAATTAAATGAAAAAAATTGCATTGTTATTTTTGCCAAAAATAAAGGTAAAAAGGTCTCTTTGAATCGGAGCATTTGACGTTCCATTATTTCTTTCTACCTCATTGATGACGTGATGGATAAGTATGTATGTATTATTTATTTTTGTAACCAAAATCATAACTGGATATTTATTTGTATATCAAAATCGTAATTTTTTTTTTAAATCCGGTTTTAGTTGTAATTTAGTTGCAATGTTAGGAGTTAGTTAAATTGCACGTTTCGATCATGCCATCTAAAAAATTGAGTACATATGCACTTTGCCTTCTACCTACTTGTTATCGGCACAAGGTTCAAGAGATAATAAACAATGATTACTTTTAAATTATATTTTTGCTGCTTTCTTAATTGTATGAGAAACATTTAATGTATTTATTAGGCTGGAAAAAGTTATTAGGCTGAGCTAAGGTTCTTTGACGTGCGAGTATCGATCGAGGTTTTGAACATTTAGCTTGTAAAGAGCTTTACTTACAGACTTAAAAAATTATAATAAAACTTATTATCATCATATCTTTCTTCTTTCTTACTTTATCACCCGTTAACTCTTCAATAGTGAACATGGGCCTTGCATCTTAGAGGGTTTTACTAGTACTTACTACCAGTGGCGTAACTATACCATTTGGGGCCTGTGGCAAATTCTTTTGATGGGGCCCTATCAGTAAAAAATACTTTTCAATTAAAATAAAGTAATCAGGTACAATGCAAAAAAAAAAATTCTGAGCTCGCGGCCTCTTCAGCCAGGATCCTTTTGGGTCGGGGGCCCGTAGCATTTTGCCAGCCCTGCCACCCTATTGTTACGCCACTGCTTGCTACGCTTAGCAGGAGACTTGGCAACCACAATTAGGTTATGGTAATGTAAGGTGAGTAAGAGGTAAATTAAGTTCCCTTAATTGCCTCTTACGACATCCATGGTAAAGGAAGGGGTTGACTATTTTATACCGGGACCACATGGTTTATATTATATAATAATAAAAAGCATAAAAATGTATAAATAATTTAAATATCTTATAAATATATTAAATAACTCCCACCACACCACACATATCCAATAGTGAGGACGTAATGTCTTAAATATTGCATAGCGGACTACAAAAAAAACACAAGCAAAGTTACTATTGCAATTTTATCACAAATGGCGAACTTGTATTTTTAATGATAAATATTTCATTATTAAAAAAGATCAATGAGATTAATAACTTTTTTAATGATAAAAAATCACGATTAAAAAGAAAGTTAAGCCGTTGTCATGAATGGATGAAATCAAAGAGCCCCTGTCGGCACCCACCCGTGGCTGTCCGTGTAACTCTATCGCTCTGATGTTTTATAGCCGAAGGAAACAATGCGATGTGAGTCGTGACCATACACGATTATGTGGCATTATTCCAGACAGTTTTATGTCATTGTTTTAGTATATTCTTGTTTTTCGGTTGCAGTGTTATGGCATAATGGCGTTTCAAAGGAACACGCTGCGAATTCAGATTTAAAAATTAAATAAAGTCGATTGAAATTATAATCGCTCTTGTAATATTTGATGCCGAATTAAAAAAAATGATGTGATTAGAATTATGTTACGGTTTAACATTAAATTATATTACTAGCTATCTTCCCGGCTTTGCACATTTGCTTTATACAAATCTTGGCCTGACAATTACAACAAAGAAAGAATTAGTCAAATAGAAGCAGCCAATCGAAAGTGTTGCGCTCACATATAGATAGATATGTAATTTATTTGCATTACTTACAGCACCCAAATAACAACAGATATTGATAGACATACACAGTAAAAAGAGATAAAAGAATGCTTATACAAAATAAAACAAAATATATAAAAGATGTAACAATTTTTTTCCTCTCATGCGTGTGCCATAGTAACACATAATGGTCGAAACTCAGCTTACAATCGGTTTTGATCTTATTTATATTGATTTGCTGAAGTTTTTAAAATAGCAAAAGAAAGGAATAACGTTGATAATATATCGAGACCTTTAAAATGTCAAATATCTATCTATACGTTAGTAACACAAAGAGGGTTCTAAACACCAAAAATTTTTATTATTGTCGTAAATGTTGTTACATTCTATTTATTTATTGGTCTATTTGTCAACCAACACATGTAGGATTACCATTCATCTGGGTTTTCCCGGAAATGGCCTCATTAGCATAATGTCCGGGATTCGTCCAGTCAGGGATTTGTATGTAATCCAGATTTTTCGGTTTTTAATAATTAAATTAATTTTATTATACATGTAATGTATAAAAAGAATTATGTATGAAGGCACAAATTAAAACTTCTTTTCTTTTTATGAAGTATATTATTTAAGAAGTAATTCTTGTAAGAAGCAATTACAGTGGTACTCTGCATTTTTGTTGCATTTTGTCAAGAGAGGGACTGGCTGAAAACTAGCGCTGCGCAGCTGTTCACATTGCGCTGGGACACTCACAGCATCAGCTGAGTCGGTTCCTTTTGCCTAGTACGGGACACTTCTTGTATATGTATTTTCTATATTTTCTATTGTGATTGTGTGTTTACTGGCAATAAATGTTATCTATTCTATTCTATTCTAATGACATGCACGGGAAGACAAACGAGTAGACCAATAAAATAGTGTACTTCTCTACAATTGTTTCGATAAAACAGCCTAACTTTTTTTAAAATGTTTACATTTATTTTAAAGCCATGTGTGTGGCAAAATATCCTACTAACAATCTAAAGATTTAATTGGTTTACTAAACTTTGTCTGTAAAAATGTGTATATGTCTAAATTAATTATATAGTTTATGTTTATTAATTAATATGATTTGTAAGCAAAAATAAGCACGTGATTTAACAACACAGGGAATCCTAGTGTGAAATATATAATTGTTACATGTCTTTTTGGTTCCCAATAAATGTACTATTACATTATTATAAGATTCTATTAATCTCGATTTTTTAAAGAAAGTAGAAGAAAAAATAGAGGGCAAAAAAGGAAGACTGAGGACAGATAAAAGAAACTCTAGGTGTCATGTCGTAAAATATATGGCCTAATATAGAGCTACCTGGAAGAAATTGCACAAATTTGTTGCACCGACAAGAGAAATGAAAAAGGAGAGATTAATTTCATAATTAAAATGATGAAAGAATGATCAATTTAATTATGAAATTATATGAACAAAGCGTCATCTTATTTAAAGAGACGAGTTACATCAATACATGAAGCGAGACATGCATATAAGAATAAGAGATTTGAAGCAAGAAATGTGGTCTACTCCGTAAAGGACTGGGGGGAGAGGGATTGTTAGTAATGGAGACTGAAAATCCCATTGCTAGCAATATAACCAACCAGGTCGACCTCCTCGCGGTTTTCCCTGGAAACTATCGTGGTTAATTCCTGATGAATTCATCATGATGGGCTAACTGGCCTGTTTTCATTCTCATCTATCACCCTTCACTGGTGCTCCGCCAGCGTATCCCGATAGCGCAGGCGGGGTCACCATACCATTTTTATCCATCAAAAAAAAATTCCGTAAAGGACTTATCGTGAGATATGTTAAATGTTAAACTACTAATCAGGGCTTCTGAGTCTCTTGTCCTGATTTGTAGATATTACAGATGGCAACCCTACACCAACATCGCCTCCCACCCTCATATTTGCGGCAACAGATGTGCTATTGTTGTGCGTAACATAAAATTTGCCCTTTATTTCCCGCTATTCATTCGATTTGGTGTCGTTAACGTGTTTATGAATGGAAGTTGTCAGTGATATTCGTTTTATTAGTATTCGTAGTTCGAATTGACAAATAGACCATTTTTTTTTGATGGGTGAAAATGGTAACCCCGTCTGCGCTAACGGAATACGCTGGCGGAGCACCAGTGAAGGGTGATAGATGAGAATGAAAACAGGTCAGTTAGCCCATCATGATGAATTCATCAGGAATTAACCATGATAGTTTCCAGGGAGAACCGCGAGGAGGTCGACCTGGCTGGGTATATTGCTAGCAATGGGATTCTCAGTCTCCATTACTAACAATCGCTTCCCCCCCCCCCAATAGACCATTAGTAATTCATCTGAGGATACTATCACGGACAAAAAGTAATCGAAAGAGAAGGAAAATGTTATTTAACGTTGTATTGTGCACAAGATAAAAGTCTTAGTTTTTGGGGGGGGGGGGGAAGTTCTCGCTTATCACCTTTTCCTGGTGCTTCGCCAGTATATAGCGCAGGCAATGGCTAGGATTACCATTCCATTTTCACTCCATTTAAAAAGACCAACTTTTTATTTTTGGGATTGGTGGTAATACAGACTTTTTCATAATATAACTTTAGGTGGTATCTTTGTTTTAAATCTCTGCGATTTCTTTTGGAATACCAATTGAGCGTTTAATAAAACACACTTTATTTAAACAATGAAATTGTATTTAATATTTTTATGTACTTAATTACATATGCACGTCATTTCTTCGTCAATTCCGATTTTGATTTGTTATTTTATCTCCGCAAGTCATACCCGCATTTAATCAGTTACGTCGTGACCATAATTCTCGCAACAGACTCGAAATAACGACGCGCTTAAATAAATAAACAAACAAACGTGGGAAAAATGCGTCAATTACGCATAATATAAGGGTTTACTTTCTTTTCAACTAACTTCAAAAACAAGCAAGTTCTCAATTCGGTTGTTATTTTTTTATGTTTATTACCTCATAACTCTGTCAATTTTAAATCGACTTGGAAATAATCTTTTTTTATTATAATAGTTATACTTACAAATTAGTCCAATAGAAATTTTATCCAAATTAATTCAAAAATATAGTTTTTAAATCAAAATTTAAATTTAAGATTTTGTCACAATTAATCTGTATTTTTTTGGGGCCGGGGGGGGGGGGACACAATCTTTAATTATTTGTTGTTTACTAATATAATTTGTCAAGATAGAAGATGGAACTTTTTGTTTTTTTTTTTTTTTATAACACAGGGGGCTAATAAGCATGCAACTTACCTGATGGTAAGTGACTACTGCCACCCATGGGCACAAGCAACACCGAAGGTATACTACCGGCCTTTTAAATAGATATATCTCGCTCTTGTTTTGAAACTTATACTGTCGTGTCGGTTTTGAAATACTGCTGCTGAAAGTTGATTCCAAAGCGTGATTGTGCGTGGAAGAAAGTGCCTTGAAAAACGCAAGGTGGAAGACCACTGCTCATACAAATGGTTGTCATGAAATTTTATTTGAAGATAAATGGTCAAAATTATGGTCTAATTATACGTTTTATAAGTATACACAAATACAAATCAGTAAAATGTTTACAATTAGTTATTTTTAACAAAAGATTATAATAAATTTCAAGAGGAGTACTTTCTCAATTCGGTTGTAACGTTTTTTTACAAATTTTACTCAATTACGTTGCCAATTATGAACTTTCCTAACAATAGTACCATATTAACTTCAATGATCTTTAAATAAAGATCATTAAAGTTAATATACAAAAAGGCTTGTTGTAAACTAAAATTAATTCTAAATTCAAATATTTTTTAATGTAATACATTTCTGTAACGTCTCGTTCTATTTACTTTCAAAACAACAACAGAACAATTTTGTTAATATTATTTGCGTTGTATTTCATAGAGACTATTTGTTTTTAAAATTTAAACTTTGTTCTAGAATTACTATTTATTTGTGGAACAAAATTTAAATTTTTAAATGTCGAACTACGAATCAACAACAACTGCTTACAACCAATGTTATTCTGTCACAGCTAAATCAAGATTCAAGTTTATTCGATCGTCCTCTATACTTCGTCTTTATCTCTGTAGTTTATGAATGAAATGTGACGCGTCAAATGCTTTACGACTGATGTCATTTTTGTTATATGATATTACACAATTCTTGTATTCATCCATGCTATAAATAGCTTTATTGATTAAGGAGTAAAAGTGATTGTTGCTTGAACACATTTTTATAGGATCATATGTGAAAAATGGTATTACTGCAAAATAATTTTAAATACTGTCTGTCTAAATGAGTATTTGACTAAACCCTGTTTGAGTAATAAAATATTGTTTAGCCTGTATTTATATTTCGATTCTACTTATGTAAATGTTTATATTATTATGTTTATGTTTATTATTTATTTCAAATAACGTTTATTAATTTATAACTTAATGTTTTTTTACAACTACCTCAGTGATATAAAATACACACATCTCATTTCCTATTTTTAACAAACTTTAAAAAAACGAGGAGGTTCTAAAAACTTGAACAGAAAATATCCAGACAAATATATTAAGACATGCAGATAAATGTTCGTATCGTGTGAGGTTCGAAGTCGCGATCTATCGAAGGCTAAGCAGTATGTTTAACCTCTGCACCACTAAGATCATCGTATGTCTGATTTCTTTTAACCAACTTCAAAAAAGGAGGAGGTATTTTTTATGTTTCTTACCTCATAACTCCATAAATTTTTAAATCGAATTAGAGTTTTTATCTGAAGAGATATTATGTACTTACAGTTTCTAATAGAAATTATTAACAACTTTAACAAATTTTATCAAAATCGGTTTAGTACTAGTAGTACTTAAATAAAGAAAAAAACTAGTTTTACTACAAATTAAAGAATTTTTTTGTGGAACAAAATCTTAAAATATTTTGTGAAACAAAATTTTGACTTACGTCTTATGCATTTTTTTTATAACTTATTATATTATAGAGTAAATACAAAGAATGACTGAAACATTCGTCACCTAAACCCCTAAATCTTATTGTAAATATTGTGTCGAATCACTTCCTTATTAAACTGGGCCTCGTTATACGACAACGGGCACCATTGTGGAATAAATCAAAAGCATAAACATAAATCAATTAGTTTGACGCGCGGACGCGTTGTCGTTTTACAATTTCTGGAAATTTCTGGCACATTATTACTTTGTTAGTGACATAATAATAATAATTATTATTATTATTACAGGATACAATAATAATGGCTCAATTTGTTAGTAATATACTCGTAATCTTAGCCTAACATCTTACAATAAAATAAATAAAAGAAACCAGAGCGAGACTTTGTACAAAAGTCGTTTGCTTAGGCCACTCTGTCCCATTCGTGTTTCTACCGTGAAGCAGTTGTATTTGCATGGTTGTGTTTCGGTTTGAAGGGTGTGATATATGGCAGTGAATTTACAGGGTACAGAGAAATAACACCTGAGTCTTCAGGAATGGTATCGCTTAGGAAGTATCATAGGCGAAACAGTATACTCTGTTATGTCCATGGTACTGCTCATGTCTATAGGCGACAGTTACCACTTTCCATCAGGTGGACCGTCAGCTTGTTTGTCATTCTAAGTTGTAATAAAAAAAATTAAAAACATTCTATAACATGTATGGATGTATACATATATCTGTAAAACAAACGAATAAATGCAAATTCAAATCATATTTATTCAAATAGAAAGGTTTTTTTTTTAATCTTCTGCAAGATTTGCAAGATTGTTATCTATGAAGAAGAGCCCGCAGGAAACTCAATAGTTACCCTTTTAAATCTGTGTTAACGTTATGCGTATTTATTTAAATGTACTATGTCTAGAATGTACGAGTATTTTTTTATTGATTTTCTTACAGCATCTTACCTGATTATTTTACTTATCGATTGAAATTTATCCCAGTACTACAGTGACAGAAATCATTGGTTACCAGATTTTTTTTTTATTAAACATTTTCTAATCTTATACTGGGTTTTTATTTTAGCTTAGATATTAACAACTATAACAAGTCATCATCGTCATCATATCAGCCTTCTGTCCACTGCTGAACATAAGCCTCCCCCTTGGGGGGTTTTGCCAGTAGTTGCCACGCTTGGCAGGCGAATTGGCAATCGCAGTCAGGCTTTAGAGACTTTTTTTTTATTAGGTCGACCTCCACGTTGTTCCCCCTGGAAACCATCGTGAACAATTCTTGTTCAATTCATCACGATGGGCTAACTGACCTGCTTCATCCTCACCTATCATCCCTCACTGGTGCCCCGCCGGTGTATACTGATAGCGCAATTAGGGTTACCATTCCAATATCACCCATTAAAAACTACGGAAGTTAAATAGCTTAAAGAATTGAGGAAAATCTTTAATAAAATAAGACGATAAGAAATAAAAAAAATATACCTACTCGATCCGAACTTGATAGTATAGAGATAGTCATTGTAAATTGAATATGACATATCATTGATAAGTATGAAATATTTGATATATACGCTGTTCTTAGCAACGTAATGTGATGGCCAATTGATAATATATCGAATTAACATAGATATTCTATTTTGATAGATATACATATATATATATATATAAATATAAAACATTTTACAAGGACGTAAAATGATTGATGGGTAATCTAGGCTTAACACTTTAGACGGTGCGGAAAAAAACGGCATTATCGCAATCTATTTACACAGTGAATTTTTACAATGCGGTGTTTTAATTCCGAATGAACCTATATGTGCTGCGGAAAAAACCGAAAACCCTGCGTATTCATATGATGATTTTTCCCCGCGTATTCCACATTTCATATATGCAAACTGTATAAAACTATATACACGGGAATATCAAACCGCGCCAAAATAATATACACGTATCAATATTTAAAAAATATATTCATATTTGTCATTTTTCGCAACGTGTGCGTGTGCGTGAGTGTGTACGTGCGTGTGTGCGTGCGTGAGTGAGAGCGTGCGCGAGTGCGTGCTTGCATGCGTGTGTACGAGCGTGCGTGCGTGCGTGCGTGCGTGCGTGCGTGCGAGCGTGTGTGTATGCAGCATTCATTCAAATTTATAATCGTAAAAGAACAAAATAATATTTAATTGGCTGTGCGCATAGATATGTACGTATGTGGAATGAAATTCAAGCGTAAAAAATTAAAGTTTCTCAAATTTCATGTGACAAACTCTTTTAATATTTTGAATTTGTTGCTTTCAGTTATACTTTAATACAAACTAATATTATACTAAACTAAACTTTTTTTTAAACATGCGACCCACGTTTCTTACTAATGGTATAATTTAGTTTCATGAATATATGCGCCATCTACCTTTCTCTCTGTACTTATCCATTCTTTATGCCAGGTTGTCTGTAAGAGATTGCTTGTAGCGATAAGGCCGCCTTTTGTATATGCACGTTCTGTATAAATACTCCTTGTATACATCTTTACTGTGCGCAATAAAGAGTTTATTATTATTATTATTATTATATTCCTTGAATTTTGAATTGTTAGCAACCCTTTACATTTTCTATATGATTTACATATAAATAGAAAAGTCAAACGATCGGACACATAATATCTGTTCATAGTAGATTAAGTAGGGATGACGCAAGATTTTAGCAATAATTCTATATATTTTTAATACAATTAAATTTATTCATGAACTATATAACATGAATGTGGCGAATATGCTACATTCGTTATAACGTAGGCAGAGAGAGGTGAATAAAGACTTTGTTCTTACTCACATCTCTTATTCATTCACTTTCATAAATTGTCTCTTGCATATTCCCTGAGGGCCTACCATGAAATATTTCCGAGTGTGTTCTGAATGAAACAAAAACGATTTCACATTTGTCTGACTATTTCTTTGAGAGGAAGCGTAGAGGAAGATCAAATAGAAATGGAAGGAAAGGAAGTAAAGAGTGACCTACAAAGAAAGAAAATGATTACGTCGACTACAAATGAAATAGAATAAGGGCAAGAAAACGATGATTAATTCACCCTTTATGTAGTAATAAAGGTTTTGGAAATCATATTATTAGTTTTATGGTCTAATATGTGTCAACAGGAAAGCCAGCAAGACAAAGTAAGATTACTAACAATTGAATGTCATTGAATGGACAATAACATTTGATGGGACGGTTTGTATTTCACGATATAAATCAATTTTACACCAGCCACGACAATGGTCGTTATAAATATGGTCTGATTGAGCCCTTGTCACTTATTGATTATATAATTTATTGGTTGAACAATTTCTAATCGTATGGTATTGCCAGCGATTACTATTCCTTTTTGAAATGATTCTGGACGGTAGCTATATTTAGGTATATATATTTAAACGACTTAAAAAATGAGGTGGTTCAATTCGGTTGTAATTTTTTTATGATTGTGACCTCAAAACTCTATAATTTAAAAACGTGTTTAGAGAAACATATTTTCTATTGGAAAAGATATACTTTATTATTAGTATCATAGAAATTTTATCAAAATTATCAGTACTTTGGTTTTTTTAATAAAAATAATTGGATTTTCCGCGACTGAAGTCGATGTTTTTCAGTTTGAAGGGTGGGATATGGTGTGAATTTACTTGGTACAGAGGAATAACACCTGAGTCCTCAGGAATGGCAACGCATGGGGGTATCATGGGTGAAACAGTATACTCTGTTATGTCCATGGTACTGCTCATGTCTATAGGCGACGGTTACCACTTTCCATCAGGTGGGCCGTCAGCTTGTTTGTCATTCTAAGTTGTATAAAAAAAAGTTTTTTTTTTGGAATAAATTACAAATGTTATAATATTAAATTAAATAAACGTTTTTATAATTTACCACGGTACGACATGATATAGTACGATGTTACCGTCACGATACATTAGTGAAGTAAAATTCTGCAATTCCATGGATACTCATACTTTTAAAATTTCGTGCTCAGCGTTACAATATCGTGGACGTGCACGGAAATTTAAAAGCCACGGTATCTTTGCGGAAAAAAGCATTATAAAATCGGTTAAAATTTAGCGAAACAAACAAACGAAAGACAAATAGCATAATAAACATAAAATCTATATAAATTAAGAACTTTTTCCTTTGGGAAGTTGCGAATTAAGGTTTACTTATTTACACGACTGGCCAAAAATGGAATGTAATGTAATGGAATGTATATGAGTTTCTTTATTCCACCATAACTACTAAATGCTTTAACAGATTTGAATGTATAGGGTTTCATTACGAATATCGTTGAATGGTCATATTATCTCGAGTGACACTGGCTGGTTAGCATATTTATTTTGAAAATAGTTTGTTTTTTGGTATGATAATTATTTTTTTATTTGTCGAACCCAAATCTCTGTTTACAGCTGGAAATAGACCTTACACTATTGAAAGGTGTACCAGTAGTTACCACGCTTGGCAGTCGGGTTGGCAACCACAGTTAGGTTTTTAAGAGCGCTGCTCCCTATTTTTCGACCATTAAGTTCTCTTAATCGCCTCTTACGACACCCACGGGACAGGAAAAGGCCTATTCTATGCAGAAACTACACAGTACTATTTTTTTTTTTTTTAATATAATTTTTCTACATCATAGTGGAAAGTGAATGATAAAATGCACAATTTTATCTCGAGGTCATTACTTTGATTAATATCCGTCTTTTATTTTTATACGTTAGGATCTGATAGAGGTCAAAGGGGCATCTTTTTGATAAATAAGTGCACGAACAACTAAATTATACGTTGATATATATATATATATATATATATATATATATATATATATATATATATATATATATATATATATACCTGGATTATCTATATATATTATATATATATATATATATATATATATATATATATATATATATATATATATATATATATATATATATATATATATATATATATATATATATATATATATATATATATATATATGTATATATATATATATATATTACAGATTTATTTATACTATAACACACAATTGTACATTGATATTAGTTGCATAATAAATCGTAGGAATTGTTCCTCCCCCATAGACTGCCATAAAGAATGGTCCTGAGCCACCTGCATCCACTGACTCCCTGCAACGCATTTCAGGTCGTCACTCCATCTAGTTGAGGCTCGTCTTATACTGTGTTTACCCTTACATGGTCGCCATTCAAGAACCTTTCTTCCCCTGTTTACATCTAAGCGTGTAAAATTCCAATCCGCATTACTCCTTTCCCCCTATACCCACAGGTTTTTTTTATGGGTGATAATGGAATGGTAACCCCACCTGCGCTAATGGTATTATACACCGGTGGGGCACCAGTGAAGGATGATAGGTGAGGATGAGGCAGGTTAGTTAGCCCATCGTGACAAATTCAACAAGAATTGTTCACGATGGTTTCCAGGGGGAACCACGTGGAGGTCGACCTGATAGGACAAATTCCTAACAATAGGCTGTCAAACTCCATTGCTAACGATCCCTTTCCCCCCATACCCACAGGTTACCACTCATAAACGTAGTAAACTCATAACGTACTCACGTTACACATATTTTAATATATTTCCCCCTGTTTACTGCATTTAGCGGCCAGACGTTTATCATTGTGTTGCGTGCATGTGATGCAATGAATTCTTGTGCAACAGCCAAATAATTATGTCAAGACAGAGTTGACTAGTCTCATTTTAATGTATTCGTTTCATTTATTACATTATTTATGTTAAAAAATGCTAGATCATGGTGTAGGGGTAAATACATTGATGATGATTTTGATACAGCCATTAATTCTCTACTGATAAACATAGGCCTCCCCCTTGGGGGGTTTTGTTAATAATAATGTTGGCAAGCCGATTGGCAATTGAAACTAATTCTGGTTAAGCCTAAGCCTTAGGTGATTTTTTCTTATACAATTTATAATAGCAAACAAGCTGACGGTCCACCTGATGGAAAGTGGTAACCGTCGCCTATAGATATGAGTAGTACCATGGACTTAACAGAGTATACTGTTTCGCCCATGATACCCCCCATGCGTTGCTATTTCTGAGGACTCAGGTGTTATTCCTCTGTACCCAATAAATTCACGCCATATCCCACCTTTCAAACCGAAACACAGCCATGCAAACTTAACTGCTTCACGGTTGAAACACGAATGGAACAGAGGTGCCCAAGCAATCGACTTTTATACAAAGTCTCCCTCTGGTGATGTTTTAAGAGTGACGCTGCTGGCCATTTGATGATCATTAAGTTTCCTTAGTCACCTCTTACGACACCCAGGAGTGAGGAAGAAGTGGCCTATTCTATGCTAGGACCACACGACTAAATATATTGCTTTGCGTAAAGTAGGTTCTGGATTCTACTATAGGTAGTGCTAATGGAAATAGGAAATGGTATTTTTTTAATTAATCCTGGTATAGATGTACTTTTTTTTTAAAGGATGATAATGAAATGGCAACCCCGCCTGCGCTAACGGTAAATAACGGTTTTCGAAATTTCGGGCACGAACGAAACAGAAATTTGATGTTAAAATTACATAATACATGTCGTTTAATATTATTAAAAATGTTAAAATATCATTCGTCTTGACTATTAGGATAGGATTTATGATAAACGAAATGTTAAGCTCCATTTACGGGGTCAATTTTGGTACAAACAAAAACACGAAATTGAGTCCGAAAATTCGGAATTTCGTTTCATGGTAGACCACCTGATTTCATCGTCATCTATGATCCCTCATTGGTGTATACTTATACTAATAGCGCAGGTGGGGTTACCATATATATATATATATATATATATATATATATATATATATATATATATATATATATATATATATATAATAGATATATGGGTGATATCGAAATAGATAATAACTTTTTCCGCTATCAATGTCTAACATAGAAGAACCCAATATATAGGTATCGGATCGGTATCCACATTACTAATGCCTACATAGAACAATAGATACATGTCTAAAGTATGCATAAATGCTTATAATATTATATTATACCTTTTGCAAATATAGAATCTAAGCTGACAGCGGATATTAATTTGTAACCGTCGGCATTCAAAGAAAACGACTGGCATTGTCTAATTTATTTGTATTGACAAAAACTTAACTGTTCTTGGAAACCTTAGATTGGTATTCGCTTAGAATTGATGTGACATAGGCGCCATCCATCGTATACATATATATATATACATGAATAAGTAGTTGAGATCCAATAATGGTCATTAAAATACTACTAATTCTACCACTATTATAAATATGGAAGTTTATTTATTTATTTATTTATATCTACACTTATCACTATTTTTACAGGTATTATAACCTAATACAAAAATGTATGTGGGGGGAAAGGGATTGTTAGTAATAGAGACTGAGAATCCCATTGCTAGCAATATACCCAACCAGGTCGCGGTTCCTCCTGGAAAATATCATGGTTAATTCCTGATGAATTTATCATGATGGGTTAACTGATCTGCTTCATTGTCTGTCTGTATATATATATATATATATATATATATATATATATATATATATATATATATATATATATATGGATATATTTGTATGTATTAGTAACAATATTTGTACATATTCTAGTAGTAAATGCACCGCCTACTTAATTTTCTGTTTGCCTCATGGTTGACTGGTAGAGAACGCCGTTAGTTGTCGAGTCTGCCATATGTACATTTATATAATTGTGCATTGAACTTTAAATAGATAAATGTATGTTAGTTATTCTTTAATTCAAAAACTACTAAACTGATTTGAATGAAATTTGGTACACGGATATATTATATCCTAATTTAGTACATAAAATGAAGTTGGCAACCCAACCGCAGTTAGTTAGTTGCGGTTGCCAAGCGGTGGAACTACTAGCAAAGCCCTCCTTATGAAGAAGGCCTGTGTTCAGTAGTGGACAGTTAACGGGTGATGTGATGGTATGATGAATAAAATGAACCCAACAGATGATGAAGACGTGTTTAAAAATCGGCAAAATACAGATAAATCGATTTATGGACATTCGTGACTAGAACTACTGTTAATACTTCTGATTACCCTACCTGCTATTACAGTCGTGATCATATATTTTTAGATTCTATATATTTTCTATATCTCTGAAGTGGCAAACGAGCATACGGCCCACGTGATGGTAGGCGGTTACCGTAACCTATGAAAGCCTGCAATACCAGAGGCGTTACACACGTGTTCCCGACCCTGAAGAAACCTCATTATTTCATTTTAAAGAACCCCATGCTGTGATCTCCTGGAATAAACTCGACAGTGATCTTATAGTACATTCATAATTTTTATCTTTCTAAAGTTTTTATTAAAATCACAGTAGTATTTTCAGGTATAGCAAGCTATGAGTGGTACTTAACCTATCGCAGGCGACATGGTATTCTGTCTATGGTACTGTTCATTTTTATAGACAACGATTACCCCTTGCAAATCGGGGGGAAAGGGATTGTTAGCAATGGAGTTTGACAGCGCCATTGCTAGCAATATGCCTTATTAGGTCGACCTCCACGTGGTTCCCCCTGGAAACCATCGTGAACAATTCTTGTTCAATTCGTCACGATGGGCTAACTGAGCTACTTCATCCTCACCTATCATCCTTTACTGGTGCCCCGCCGGTGTATACCGAAAGCGCGGGTGGGGCTACCATTCCACTATCATACATTAAAAAAAAATACCCCTTGCTAACAGATGGAGTAACCAATTTGGATGTCTTTATAGGTTAAATTAAAAAATAAATTTTTACACAAATATATATCATTTGATAATTTGCAAGAATGCAACGAGGTGGCAATATGCATTTTATTATTAATATTATTATCTTAAAACATATATGTAATACCATTATTAAAATAATTGACTCTGTACATAGTCAATTATTTTATTTGGATTTTAATTCAAAATCTATTTTTTCGTTTCGAAATAAAATATAATTTAATATTACGATAGTTATCAGATGCGAAAATATTTAGGCAAATAGATTGTGATACGCATTTTTAACCGGTATCTTAATAATATTATAAAATGTATAAACATGCGAATTGGCCGTTTTATCGCATTTGAATATTAAAACACCTGGACGAAAATTTCGCGCGGTGATAATAAAAAGAAAAAAAGAATACGGTACCTTTTTATTATGTGGCCAGTTCGAATCACACACAATAATGATCACTATTACACAGTTTTTAAATTTAAATTACGAACAGTTTGCGGTTTCATTCACGTTTCGAATTTCGAATGCCGGTGTATTGCGCGGGAGTCGTGCGTGCATCGTCCGCGGTCGTACAACTGAGACTGGCCGCAGCGAATGTCAGCGGCGACCGCGAAAATGGTTTTCCATTTTTCGCGGTTATGTCAATAGGGCGTGAAGTCAACGTGGTATCATCTTATATTCTCGTAGTTTCAACTTGGAATTTACGATGTTTGAATATAGAACACTGGAGAGTAACAAATTTACAACAACTGTTTTTACAGCCGTCTAAAAAAGATTTGAAATATTTATTTTAAGCATATACGTATATAGGGGAAAGAAATTTGATAAATACTGAAATTAAGTTTGATTATTTTTATATAAGATATGTATAATTAATTTTATATAGATCGGTTAATAAAATATACTTTCTCATACAAACTTTAACATCTATTTTTATACCTTTAGGGGCCGAATTTGGAGAAATCCTTTCTTGTGAAGGTCATAAAAGGATATAACTATCTTAATTTGGTATTTCTAGCTTCAGTAATCTTAGCTATGTCTCTATCAGTCAGTCAGGACATTTCTCTTTACTGCATCCCTTTTTTAAGACACTCACAAGGGTTGAATTTTGAAAAATACTAAAATTAATTATTAATAAATAAAGTTCAATAATTTTTTTTAAAGTATTTATGATAAATTTCAAGTATGTATCAATTAAAAAAAGAATAGTTCCACATAAACTTTTACACTTATATTTACACTGTTAGGGGCCGAATTTCGAATTACTTGTGTAGTCATAAAAGGATACCACTGTCAAAATTAGTAATTAATTTTAACTTTTGGAGTTTCGGCTGTACGTTGACAAGTCAGTTAGTTAGGATTTTTATTTTTATTTATTTATTTATTCATTAGTACAAATATGTGTACATGGCGGACTTAATGCTAAAAGCATTCTCTCCCAGTCAACCGTAGGGAAGTGTCAGAATACTCGAATGCGGTACTACTAATTATTGATATACATACATACTAAAATTACATATATAAATGAATAACAAATATACTTACACATATATGATATATACTATATTATACACGAATTTGAGAATAATATACAGCACTTACTTACATTTTTCTCTTTATAATATAAATATAAAATCTTTATTACTCTACGTACTAAACAATCTTCTATGTATGGATTCGGTGATCGTAATACGAGATATGTGTATATACATATGTAACGGGAAATTAATGAACTCACTGTGTTCTTGTCGTTTCCAACAATTGTTTCGACTTCATTCGGAAGTCTTATTCAGGGGGCATTTGTCGCTTTGTGAGTTCATTAATTTTCCATTACATATATAACATAATATATAGACATCGAATAAAAAACGAATATAAGTTTTAAAAATAATAATAATACGAGATATAATAAATTTCCCTTTTCTATCTGTTCTCCTTTAACCAAAGGTTGTTTGTAAGAGATTGCTCTAGCGATAAGACCGCCTTTTGTACGTTTATGTGTATATTTCAATCTGTATTTATGTTACTGTATTTCACTTGAAGTATTCACTTGTCATTGTATATTTTTACTTCTGGTGCAATAAAGAGTTAAATAAATAAATAAATAATAAATTTGTTCGTTTACGCTAATCTCCGAAACCGCTCGACCGAGTTTAAGGATTTGTTTTTTGTATTTGCATTGTTTACTCCAACATGAAAGATATGGGAGGAGAGATTGTTAGTAATGCGGGTTACTAGTCCCATTGCTAGCAATACACCCCCTCAGGTCGACCTCCACGAGGTCTCCCCAGGAAACCATCATGATGAATTTCAGGTGTATTCATCACGGTGGGCTAACTGACCTTCCTTTTCATCGTCACCTATCATTACTCACTGGTGCCCCGCCAGCGTATACCGTTAGCGCAGATGGGGTTACCATTAACCCAAAAAAAAGTAACTTGAAAGATATCTCGATAAGAAAAATATTAAGCCGGTAAGTGGCAGTAGAGGACAAAACATTTGCTGAATCAACTACTTCTCAACCGACTTCAAAAAAGAAGGAATTTCTCAATTCGGCTGTATTTTTTTATGTTTGTTACCTAATAACTCAGTAGTAAACTGATTTGAAAAATTCATATTTTTTTCTGTAAATATATACTTACAGATTTATCCTATACAAATTATATCGAAATTTGTTCACTAGTTTAATTTTTAAATCGCCATTTTCACCTTTTATTTATTTATTTATTTAAGGAACACCAACAGCATATTGCATTATAACATATAGGTATAACAAACATTAAATATAATACAATATTAATGCACACGCCTATTATAGATATTCACAGCATTCACTTTAACATAATTATACAGTGCAAGAAAATTAAGTAAATAATAAAAATAAACATGTAATCTAAGTTGTGAGCAATATCAGAAAATACGATTATGAGTGAATTTAATTAAAAATATTAAAAAATATATATATATATATTATGATAATTAGAGTTAATTTTCATAAGATTGTTGTACAAAGTGCTTCAGCAATTTATTCCTGTAGGAATTCGAATTATCATACACTATATCAATTTTAGGTAATATGGCATTAATTTCATTGTATGACGCACTAATCCTGGCCAGAGGTTGACCTTTGTCACCTTACATCTTTATTAAGAAAATAGTCCTCTAGGTATCCTCTTTAATTATTTATTAAGTTAGTAATTTTTTGTGTACAATAAAGAATAAATAAATAAATAAAATAGTACTGTATAATTAAGAAAGCACCTTTATCAAATTTATATATATATAAATTTGATAAAGGTGCTATTTACTATATATATATATATATATATATATATATATATATATATATATATATATATATATATATAGAAAATATCGCGGTGTTTGTTACCAAACTCCTCCGAGACGACTTTTATGAAATTTTGTGTGCATATCGGGTAGGTCTGAGAATCGGCCAGCAACTATTTTTCATACTCCTCAATGATAAGGGTGACCCACCACAAAAATTTTTTTTTTATTTTTTTGACAAAATTGTTTATTTTTATTTTATTATGATTTAGCATTGAAAAATACGTACTGCTTCAAATTTTCACCTTTTTACGATCAATCCTTGTTTTTTAATCGCGTCTTTTATATTCTGCGATAGGATTGCAAGATGACAATCGAATATAATGATTGTAGTACGATAAATTTTCATGTATAGTTCTCGAAATAATGTATTTGGTAAAACAACGTTTGCCGAGTCAGCTAGTATATATATATACATATATAATTTAAATTTGAAAGCATCAATAGATTTTGTACTTCTAATGAAAACAAGTAATGAATTCCATAACTTAATGCCAGAAACAGCGAAGGAATTGTGATAAAATCATGATGTGTGTGTTAAAATGTAACAAAAAACCCTTTCTTTAACACATTTTAAACACAATGACTCATGATCGAATCATTTCAATAAGTACTGCAAGTCAATCCCCGCTCACGAGTTGTGTAATGCGAGCATAATATTATCTGTACATATGTGTTAAGTTATCACTTGTACTGAGGACAATAATCCTCTTACAAAATAATTCTTTGAATGTCGACCCTCTTATGTCTTTCGTAATTATAATCGAGTATTTGTTAGTATGAAATATAAATGTAGTCCAATCGTTTTCTTATAGGTTTTTTTTTAATTAATGATAATGGAATGGTTACCCTTTTTTTTAATGTCTGGAAAATGCTTTATGCAGATTCATACACCTTGTGGGAGGTGAATGGTGTACTGTGGGAATCCCCCCGTAAGGTGGGGGTGTACCCACCAAAAACCAGACGATATACCCTTGAGGTGCCATATGTCGGAGACAGACGGGTTCGCTTTCGCACTCACCATATCTCCGACGGCAGTGACCCGCCCCCAGATGGTAAGAGCAGGTCTCCTCTCTCAAGATAGGATAGATGGCGTGCTCACCCTTCCACTCGGGGGATGCGCCAGTATATTAGCACATCCCCCAGGATGGAATTGTAACCCTGCCTGCACTATCGGTATACACTGGCGAGGTACCAATGAGGGATGATAAGTGAGGGTGAAGCAGGTCAGTTAGCCCATTGTGACAAATCCACCAATGAATCAATCACGATGGTTTCCAGGGGGAACCGCGAGGAGGTCGACCTGACAGGGTGTATTGCTAGCAATGGGTCAATTATAGGTTCGTTATAGGTATATTATCTTATAGGTTTTATTTATTTATTTAATTAATTAATCCACAAAAAATCGACTTTAATTATGGCAAAACCAGTTATTTTGTCGGGTGGTCCCGGCATAGAATGGACCACCTTTTTCCCGTGGAATAAGGGAATTTAATGGTTGAGTGATTGGCAGCAGCATTCCTCTCAAAACATCATCAAAGTCTAACTGCGGTTTTCAAACTGCCTGCCAAACGTGGCAATTACTGGCAAAATCTTTCTTATGGGGAAACCGTACAGCAGTTGACAGAATAATAATAAAATAAAAGTAATAAATTAAAATATAGTTAGTTACAAACTATACTATACATAATAAAGAACTTGACACACGTAGAATACGGCTAGGTTCACGGTTATTAACTTTTTATACAGTTCAGTTGTTTTTTTTATACAACTTTGAATGGCAAACAAGCTAACGGCCCACCTGATGGAAAGTGGCAACCGTCGCCTATAGACATAAGCAGTACCATGGACATAACAGAGTATACTGTTTCGCCCATGATACCCCTATACGTTGCCATTCCTGAGGACTCAGGTGTTATTCCTCTGTACCCTGTAAATTCACTCCATATCCCACCCTTCAAACCGAAACACAGCCATGCAAACATAACTGTTTCACGGTAGAAACACGAATGTGACAGAGGTACCCAAGCAATCGACTTTTGCACAAAGTCTCCTTCCGGTTTAACTATTCACGTTACAAGTGTGTCAAACGGCTACGTAATGTAATTAAAAAGTTAAACATAAATATTATACTATTTGGATGTCATTTAATAACTATATTTACGACTGCAATGTGAGAGGTATTCGTATCGGGTGACTTAGAAACAAACACTGTACCACTTTGATGTCACCGCGCTTGTGGGTGTTGTCTGACAGATGGCGACAGTGTAGATCCCGATAACATCAATAAAAAGTATTATTATAGCTACATAGATTTTTTTTTTGATGGGTGAAAATGGTATGGTAGCCCCGCCTGCGCTAACGGGATACGCTGGCGGAGCACCGGTGAAGGGTGATAGATGAGAATGAATGAAAACAGGCCAGTTAGCCTATCGTGACTAATTCAATTAGAATTAGTTACGATGGTTTCCAGGGGGAACCGGGTGGAGGTCGACCTGACAGGGTATATTGCTAGAAACTGATAGCTTGCATTACTAATAACCCTTCCCCCCAGCTACATAGATTAATATCTAAATTGTTGTTTTGATATAGTTTGCAAATAAATTTAAAAGTAGTGGGATAAAAAAATTTTTTTTAATGTAATTATGGGTACTCACACAATCACATTAAAAAAAATTGTTGGTCGAAATTTGAGTAAGCCTTGATGTAATCATAAGTATTAATAAAAAATTTGGCGAGGAATGGGCAGCTGTGTCCCTTTTAAAACATGCTCTTAGCTTAACTGTGGTTAGCAGGAGAGATAAGAATTTAGTAATAATGACGATCAGTAGATACCCACTTTGCTAGCAATACACCCTGTCAGGTCGACCTCCTCGCGGTTCTCCCTGGAAACTATCGTGTTCAATTCAAAGTGAATTCGTTGTGCATTTAATAATAGTAGTGAACTGTATATATTTCTCCGTACTTATTGTTATAAATGTATCAATACATGCTGTGTTTGCATATGCAAAATTGTTACACTTAGTTCTAAGTTGCATAATTGTTTATATATTTACATTATTTTGTGGAAACAATTGTTGGTGAATCTAAATAAATAAATAAATGATGGGCTAATTGACTCTTCTTTCTCACCTATCACCACATTTAAAAAAATGAACTGCGGTCGACGACCCGTCTACCGGGGGGGGGGGGAAGGGATTATTAGTAACGGAGACTGAGAATCCCATTGCTAGCAATATACCCAACCAGGTCGACCTCCTCGCGGTTCCCCCTGGAAACTATCATGGTTAATTCCTGATGAATTTATCATGATGGGCTAACTGGCCTGTTTTCATTCTCATCTATCACCCTTCACTGGTGCTCCGCCAGCGTATCCCGTTAGCGCAGGCGGGGTAACCATGCCATTTTCATGCATAAAAAAAAACATATTTATATAAAATTGTAAATAATGAATTGGAGGGTAATTTATTGGAGTACATAAACCTGAGAGCCACTGAAAACTCTTCTTGTACAACTAAATTTTTTTCTATGCCGTTCGCAAACAATAATGTGTCATATAATAATCGAATGTACAGAATGTGCAAATTGTACAATGACATTGATTGTAAATTGGATATTGACATATTCTATCAGAAATTTTCATTGTATCGAAGCAATTTACATACATTGATAACCTAATAGTTTATAAGCATAGTTTGGTAGTTTTGTTTTTGATCCTTATTTCGTATGTAGTTTTTATCAGTCATTCTTTTTTGTATTAAAAATCAACCTATTCTGTTTCATCTGTGTGAATGTTGAGTACAACTATAATTGGACTGCAGACTTATAATGCTATTGTTGTATTCTATTGTTAAAAGTTTCTTTTATAATCTGTTGTTGTACCACAAAAATAAATAAATAAAATAAAAATTTGATTCCATGAAAAAAAAAAAAACTTCAATTATGACACTATGGGGTTCTTCAAAAGCGGGGTAAAGAGGTTTCTTCAGAGTCGGCAACGCGCGCGTAATACCTCTGGTATTGCAGGCGTTCATAGGCTACGGTAACCGCTTGCCATCAGGTGGGCCGTATGCTTGTTTGCCACCTCAGTGGTATAAAAAAACTAATGACATGACTAGTTATTTCCATTTCAAAACTCAACTATTGAACTGTTTTTAACAGTTTAGAGGAATAACACCTGAGTCCTCAGGAATGGCAACGCATGGGGGGTATCATGGGCGAAATAATATACTCTGTTATGTCCATGGTACTGCTCATGTCTATAGGCGACGGTTACCACTTTCCATCAGGTGCGTCGTCAGCTTGTTTGCCATTGTAAATTGCATAAAAAAAAACAAATTTTCTATGAGACCAAAGTGTAAGTATAATTATAATCCATTCGAATAAAAAAAGATATTTTTTCAAAATCCGTTTTGCAACTAACGGAGTTTGAGGTAACAAATATAAAAAAAATACATTCTTTTTGAAGTCGGATGAAAATCACTATGATTACCGCGTACACTAAAGACTTACCTGATGTGAATAATTTAAACAAACTGTAAACGGCAAAGTACTTTATAAGTACTTATTTACATACTGGTAGTGAATAGATGCCTCTTAATATAATTGATGGTAAATGATCACTTAATGTTAAAAAAAAAGTCAAGTGGCAGTAAAGTATGCGGCCTGACGATTCCAATCTATCTAATATATATATATATATATATATATATATATATATATATATATATATATATATATATATATATATATATATATATGTATACTAGCTGACCCCGTAAACGTTGTTTTACCACTTATTGCGAAATATAAAAGTCGCGATTAAAATACAGGGGTTGATCGTAAAACGATGAAAATTTAAAGTAGTATGTATTTTTCAATGCTAAATTATAATAAAATAAAAATAAAAAAAATTTGTCAAAAAAATAAAAAAAAATATTTTGGGGTGGGTCACCCTTATCACTTACGGGTATGAAAAATAGATGTTAGCCGATTCTCAGACCTACCCAATATACACATAAAATTTCATAAATATCGCTAAAGCCGTTTCGGAGGAGTTTGGTAACAAACACCGTGACACGAGAATTTTATATATAAGATATATACCATATTTAAATATATTTAATTTAGTGTAAATTTGTATATCTCGATGTGCAACGTTGACCATAGAGGACTTATCTTCTTTTATCATCCAATGTTATTTACCTATGTATCACAAAATATATAAATGACATGTAATGTAAACAAACAAACCCTACCATAAGACAGTTTAATCAGTAGTACAAATATTGATTTAATGTTTCGATCTGTCATTAATGTCATTTGAGAGAGAGTTTTTGTAGTAACTTGAACAAATTGTATCGTTACATTTATTGTTTTGCTTATTTCTTATATTGTATAATGCAAATAAAGTATACTTACTCATTCCTTAGATATCTATAAATCTAAGGAATGAGTACGTGTAGTGAGTCCCCATACAAATGCTTCGAAAAAAACGGGTCACCTTTTTTATACAATTTTGCGTGATAAATAGTTATGAGTGATTGCTTATATCTTCTATATTTATTTTGTCTTATAATTTGTGCATCTTTTTAATGCGTAAATATTAATTTTATTTATTAAAAAAAAACGTCAAGTAAAATAAAAACAAGTCAGCTAATTTGACAATTAGCTGAAAAGTTAAAAGTGGACCCGTTTTTGAGGCTCGATTATCTGTCTACCAAAAGTTGATTACTTTTTCGTTAAGTACCTTTGAAACCTTTGAAACATAGACTTAGTATAAGGTATGATAATTCTAAGATTAAAACTGACCATATAAAACAATTTAAGCAGAAGTAAACATCTCGAAAAGAAATTTTAGATCAATAAATATATTTAAATCTTGTTTGCATTATTATAATTTTTTTTATTTCAATTATGGTATTAAATTACGGGATTTTTATTTAGATTTTTAATTATACATATGAATTGAAAAGCTGAAGCAAACTTCTATTAACTAACAGTTATTTTTTACATATCCGTGAGTTACGTATCCGTATTATGGCATAGAACTTTGCATAGAACACGCAGAATATAAAAATAAATAATAAGAAATGGTCAATAAACTATGGTTGCTAAGCAACCTTTGTTTTGTTTACGTTTTAACAACACAGTGCGTTGATCATCAATGAATAACTAGATGGCGTTGATTGATAATATTAAAGCGTTAAAAATATTTAAATAAGAGCCACAACAGTACATCTAAAACTTATTACTATATAGATGCTTAACAATTAACTTGTTGTTACTTACATTTTTATTAAGAAAATATTATTATCTTAAATTGATTTTTATAAAATCGACATCTATTAGCGAATGTTGTAGATATAATATACTTTAGCTACTCGATACTAGATGGCGCAAATAAAATTTCACTGTAAGTAGTAACTTAAGTATAGATGGAGTTTTAGTCGGTTTAAATGGTTATGCTGAGATGAGTAAGTAGGTCTCCATGATGAATTTGTTTACGTAAAAATAAGTGAAACATTTTTAAAAATGAGAATGACAATTAAAAAATAAAATGACTTCGGTATCAGATATTTGAATTAACAAATAAGAAGATTTATTTTAACCCATTTAGATTTTTTACCAGAGATAGATTTTGCATTAATGTCTTTGCACAGATATAAGGATATAAAAATGATAAATTATGGTAATAAAAACAAGTAAATTCTTAACATTTTATGACATAAAAGAAATATGCTATTTGTTTTATATAGTCTATTCCCAGAATTAAGAAAAATCTAACATTTCCATTATAATATTTATTGAAATCTATCAAACATGCGGCTGTATCAACATGCATTCATCACAAAAACATATTATTCGGTACTAGAATAAAATCACCACGTAATCACGTGAGACTGTGAAAATTATTACCATTACCAAGCGTGTAATCATACATTGCGAAACCATAAAAATGTATGCAGTAATTGTGAAAAATTGTCTTATTCATTTTATATTGTTTTATTTATTTTTGTTTGTTTTATTTTGTTTTATTTTTTACAATACACTCTGTACGCATTGTAAAGTCGTGATATACAAAACGAGCGCTCGGCGACAACGCATTGTCACAGTTATAAATGTAATATGTTACGTATCTCCTTTCTCGGCGGTTAATAAATCTATTGAACTTGTAGCTCTAGTAGATGAAAATGGATTATTGAATATAACATGGGTACAACAACATTATTGTAATACAAATACATTATTGTTCCAGGATGTAACACAATATGTAGTCGTCGTATCTTTTTTTATGAATGATAATGGTGAGAGAGACTTTGTACAAAAGTCGATTACTTGGGTACCTCTGTCCCATTCGTGTTTCAACCGTAAAGTAGCTGCGTTTGCATGGCTGTGTTTCGATTTGAAGGGTGGGATATGGCGTGAATTTATTGGGTACGAAGGAATAATATCTAAGTCCTCAGGAATGGCAACGTATGGGAGGTATCGTGGGCGAAACAGTATACTCTGTTATGTCCATGGTCATGTCTATAGGCGACGGTTACCACTTTCCATCAGGTGGATCGTCAGCTTGTTTGCCATTCGAAGTTGTATATATATATATATATATATATATATATATATATATACCAGTGAGGGATGATTGGTGAAGGTGAAAAGGCAGGACAGGACAAGAATTGTTCACGATGTTTTCCAGGGGGACCCGCGTGCAGTTCGTCCTGATAAGGTATATTGATAGCAATGGGGACTAACCTCCCCGTTACTAATAAACCCCTCCCCCCGTAGTCGTCGTAACAGCCGTTAACTGTCCGCTGCTGAACATAGGTCTCCCCCTATTGGTGGGTTTGGTTATTAATTGCCACGCTTGGCAGGTTAGTTGGCAACCGCAATTAAGCTTTGATTACTTTTTGGTCATTATATAGTACTTAATAACAAGTATAATTTGAAAATTACAATTAGAAAAAGATATTTTATAAGCAAATAATGAAGTGATATTATTAAGAAAAGAATAGACAACTAATTTTGACACAATTTCAGTCAGAAATGGTGTTAAAATTAGTTTTTTTGAATTAAAAAACTGTTTTTGACACAATATATTGATAATATTTCTAAGGAATTAATCTGAGAGTATATACTTTTAAATAAAAAAGCATTTTCAAAATCAGTTTATAAATGACAAAGTAATAAACTAAAAATGTTAAAAGAACTAAATACAAATAAGTGGAGAGCCACCGTCATTTCATATCGGTTAAAAATCCAAAGGCTTTTGAAGAATTCATGAAGCAAGATGCGTGTAAGAGAAATATTTTTAATACATCCCTTTTTCCATCAAATTTTATTACTCGTCCCATGCATGAACGCTATTTTTGAAGGTATGACTCCTTTCCCGTTATCAAACTCGTATCTTATCTATTTGATGACGACAGGACAGTTCAAGTCTGATTATTCAAGAATACTATTTTAATTAATTTTTTTTATTATTAGGGAGGCAAACAAGCAGACGGTCCACCTGATGGAAAACGGCTACCGTCGCCCATTTACACCTGCAACACGAGAGGAGTTGATTGTGCGTTGCCGGCCTTTAAAATGTTTCAAAAAATACGTGCCTACGTTTTTTTAAATTCCCCATATTATATTGTAATTTTTTTATATTATTAGCTTACCGGCAACGTTGTTTTATCTACCAATTTTCAAAAACAATATAAAAATTTAAAATGTTTCTGATTATTTAAAATGTCATTTGCTAGTGAATTTTACAGTCCATATTTTGCATTAGGAATTTTTAAATACATTTCTGCTATTAAAATCCAATTTATTTATGACAATTTAATAATAATAATACTGGTATTATTGCATGATTAACGTTTTAAATTGTTGGCAGAGAACTTTTTAGAACTTTAAATAATTAGTCAAACATATTGTTAATTGTTTTTAACATAATTAACGTTTTAGATTGCTAAAAGAGAACTCTTTAAACAAATAATCAAAAATTTTAAAAATTGTTTTTAACTTAATGAGCATTTAAAATTGCTTGACGAGAATTTTTAAATAATTACTTTAAAATGTTTAAAATTGTTTTTGGAATTTGACAGATAAATGCGATGTTGCCAATTTTCGATAAGTTTTTTTTATACCACGAAAGTGGCAAACAAGCATAGAGCCTGTCTGATAATAAATGGACACTGTAGCCTATGGACATCTACAATACTAGAGTTCACACATACACGTAGCCGAACCGTTTAAGTTTATGGCACTGTCTTTCACACACAACCACGCTTTGAAATCAACTTCCAGCAGCACTATTTCCAAACCGATACGACATCGTAACCTTTAAAAAAAGAGCATATTCCTTTTTAAAAGGTGGCAGCATACTTGTTATTCTTTTGGTGTTGCTAGTGCTCATGGGCGGCGGTAGTTTTTTTTTTATGGGTGAAAATAATATGGTAACTCCGCCTGCGCTAACGGGATACGCTGGCGGAGCACCAGTGAAGGGTGATAGATGAGAATGAAAACAGGCCAGTTAGCCTATCATGATGAATTCATCAGGAATTAACCATGATAGTTTCCAGGGAGAACCGCGAGGAGGCCGACCTGGTTGGGTATATTGCTAGCAATGGGATTCTCAGTCTCCATTACTGACAATCCCTTTTCTCCCGGGCGGCGGTAGTCACTTATTATCAGGTGAGCTATACGCTCGTTTGCTTCCTGTATTATAAAAAACGTTATTAACGCTCTTTTCTACTTATGATCAGGTGTTTGAGAATTATTATTAATAAGTGTACGGTTTATTCTATTATCAATGTGACAAATTTCCTTATTCTTACCTTTTTATTTTGTAATACGTAATATCAATACGTACCTATCATCTTATTCACCAGCACTTTGTGGATCACAGTGACATCTATGTACGTAGTATTTCCTTTGTTTGTATAAGCTTTGTTGATATTTGTGTTTGAACCAAGAAAAACAATATTTTGTTGTTTTCGAATGTTTCATAAAGGATTGTTATTTACTTCATGCTTCAGTGGACACGTAAAGCTGTCGTTTACTATTGTAATAATCTTACGATGGTTGGACAGTTTTGTAGATCATAGAATTTTATTTCATATTTTACATTTCTTTCATTAGTAATGTTTTGTTTATTTTTTTAATAACCTCTTTTTTTATACAACTTAGAATGGCAAACAAGCTAACGGCCCACCTGATGGAAAGTGGTAACCGTTGCCTATAGACATGAGCAGTAACATGGACATAACAGAGTATACTGTTTCGCCCATGATACCCTCCATGCGTTGCCATTCCTGAGGACTCAGGTGTTATTCCTCTGTACCCAGTAAATTCGCGCCATATCCCACCCTTCAAACCGAAACACAGCCATTCAAACACAACTGCTTCACGGTAGAAACACGAATGGGATAGACGTACCCAAGCAATCGATTTTTGTACAAAGTCTCCCTCTGGTATCTCTTAGAGAGGGGGGCGAAGTATTGTTAGTATTGTAGACGTTGTCCCTATAGCTAACTATATATCCATTCAGGTGAACCTCCACGCTGTTTCCCCCTGTCAACTATTGTGTTTAATTCTTGTTAAATTCATCACAATGGACCAATTGATTTACTTTCATGTTTACCTATCAGCCCTCACTGATGCCCTGGAGGGAAAGGGATGGTTAGTAATGAAATCTAATTATTGCTAGTAATATGCCCTAACACGTCGACCTCCACGTAGTTCCCCTAGAAACCATTGTGGTTTCTTTTTGATAAATTCATAAGGAACGGCCAACTGACCTTTTTTTTTTATCGTGGGGAAATGCATCATGCAGCCCAATACGCCCCGGGGGAAGTGTCCCATACACTACTACTATACTGCCGGACTAGGGCTAACTGACCTGCTTCATCCTCACCTATCGCTCACTGGGACCCTGCGTGTACCGATAGCGTAGGCGGAGTTATCCATCCTTCCATTATGATCCATTAAAAAATGTCTTAGAGATCCTGAGGTTCAAAATGAGAGGTGATCAATTGTATTTTTTCAGTACTGTCGCCGGTTATTATCATACATACATTTTGTGACAAGGTATTTTACATTGGGGGAAAGGGATTGTTAGTAATGCGTAGCACCAGTCCCATTGCTAGCAATATTCGCTGTCGGGTCGGTTTCCGCGTGGTATTTATCACGATAGTCTAACTGATTTGGCTTTTCATACTTACCTATCATCATACTAATTCTCCGCCAGCATATACCGTTTTTTTTAATGGATGATAATGGAATGGTAACCCCACCCGTGCTATCGGTATACACCGGCGGGGCACCAGTGAAGGATGATAGGTGAGGATGAAGTAGGTCAGTTAGCCCATCGTGACGAATTTCACAAGAATTGTTCACGATGGTTTCCAGGGGGAACCACGTGGAGGTCGACCTAATAAGGCATATTGCTAGCAATGGGGCTGTCAAACTCCATTGCTAACAATCCGTTTCCCCCCAGCATATACCATTAGCGCAGGCGGGGTTAATATCCATTAAAAAAAAAAACATAACCACGTCTTAACTGCAAATCGTACTTGAGATCATGGCTAGGCTAACTGAATTCTACATAGCCTTTCAAGGCATTGCATAATGAAGGAGTCCCGCAGGCCCGCCGCCCACACGGGTCGTTGGCCGGCCTCGCAGGCGACCCTGCGTTATCGAGGACCGAGCTGGCAACACTACCGCTAACTATAACACGTTTAGTATCCCTATAGAAAACCTTGTGACCATTTCCTGCCATTTACTTACATAGCCTTTGCTGCAGCGCAACAGCAAACCACAAAGGAATGCTATAAAATTATTTTATTATGATGTAGGTATATTTTGTAGGCCTTTTATTACGCTATTGAATACTTCATATTGTTTTATACATGAATAATATTGCACAATAGGTTTATAGTTTTAAAAAGTTAACTAAGCTGAGAAAAATAAATTGTAGCTAGGTGTTATATTCTCCCATATCATTAACCAAATCAACCATTAGTCATTTATTCAAAAAACAATGTACATTGCACTTATTTTTACATTTATTTGCACTAAGTGGGTTTTTTGCATTTTTTTTTACAACTTAGAATGACAAACAAACTGACGGTCCACCTGATAGAAAGTGGTAACAGTCGCCTATAGACATAAGCGGTACCATGGACATAACAGCGTACATACTGTTTCGCCCATGATACCCCCCATGCGTTGCCATTCCTGAGGACTCAGGTGTTATTCCTCTGTACCCAATAAATTCACGCCATATCCCACTCTTCAAACCGAAACACAGGCATGCAAACACAATTGCTTCACGGTTGAAACACGAGTGGGACAGAGGTACCCAAGCAATCAACTTTTGTACAAAGTCTCCCTCTGGTAAATTACACAGATGTATTCATATATTTGTACATAAGGCTCCCCTTTGGAGGGTTTTGCCAGTGGTTGCCAGGCTTGACAGGCGGATGGGCAACCGCAATCAGGTTTTAGAGATGTTTTAAGAGAGACGCTGCTGCCCATCCCTCGCCCTCCCTCGGCTCTTACTACACCCACGGGATAGGAAGGGGTGGCCTATTCTATGCCGGGACCGGACGGGGTGATATAAATAATAAGATTTGTAAATAATTAACAAGAACTATTTAGTACTTTTATATCGACCTGAATTAGCAATTTAACCATTTTAATTTTATTTTAAATCCATTATTGAACGAAACTCTTATAGATCGCCAGTAGGAATGGTATTGAGACTTGCTTAGAGATTCTCTCTTGAATATTTTTATCTGTCAATTATGTAAAACTAGCGGCCCGTCCCGGCTTCGCACGGGTGGACACTTTTACATTTTAAAAAGTGGCCATTAAGGCTGCAGACGCGACGGAAACTTAAAAATGGAGTAACTTCTCCCCTTTTCCCAACATTGCCCTTCACTGCTCTGCTTCTATTGATCGTAGCGTGATGAAAAGTATACTATAACTTCCCCAGGAGTATGAAGATTAATTGTACCAAGTTTCGTTAAAATCCGTCGAGTAGTTTTTGTTTTTATAACAATTATACAGACAGAGAGACAAAAATTTTAATGATTGCATTTTTGGCATCAGTATCGATCACTAATCACCTCCTGATAGTTATTTTGGAAATATTTTTCATGTACAGAATTGACCTCTCTACAGATTTATTATAAGTATTGAAGATATAAACATAAAAGTAAACTTTATGTATATATATTTTAATTTGTACTGTATGCTATTGTATTTCAATTGTCATTGTATATATTTATAGTTTTGATGTAATAAAGAGTTAAATAAATAATATTTATAAAATATATTTTTTTAAGATTTTGTTCCAGTTAAAACACCGACCTCAATTGTGGAAAAAAAATCTAATTTTTTACTATGTTTATTTTTTAATCTAAAAACATATATATATATATAATTGGAAATTGAGGTCTTAGAGATTAAAGTGGAATAACAACGTATGAGGGGTACAAAGGGCGTCACAGTATACTCTAATGTCTATCGTCTATTTATGACTTTATAAGCGACGATTGCACGATATGCAAAAAACTATACTTTTATAGAATAACTAATTTTTACCCGTGGCTCCATCTACGTGACCAGTAAGTAGATATACTTGCATTAATTGATTGAATAAAAAAGTAGCTCAATACCTTTTTCATTACACACTACGTATATATAATTTTTTTCTAGTTCTATTGAATCGTTAAGAGGCCAAGAAGCAATGAACAAACAAACCTATTTTTATATTAATAATAGTAGTAAAGACATGTGTACTATCGGGAACAATTAAGTATTATTTTAACACTTCAAACCTGTTGGAGATACTGTATTTCAGGACAAATGCATCGTCATCAAAACAATACCAGAGGGAGACTTTGTACAAAAGTCGATTGCTTGGGTACCTCTGTCCCATTCATGTTTCAATTGTGAAGCAGCTGTGTTTGCATGGCTGTGTTTCGGTTTGAAGGGTGGGATATATGGCAGTGAATTTACAGGGTACAGAGGAATAACACCTGAGTCTTCAGATATGGTAACGCTTAGGGAGTATCATAGGCGATACAGTATACTCTGTTATGTCCATGGTATTGCTCATGTCTATAGGCGACGGTTACCACTTTCTATCAGGTGGGCCGGTAGCTTGTTTGCCATTCTAAGTTATACTATAAAAAAAAATATCGTTCAAATATGGCCTTTATTTAAGAGTGATAAATTCTATATTCAATCGAAGACACAAATAGGCTAATAGGTATGTTACCATCAAATAAGGAATAAACAAAAAGCCAAGATGACTTCATACCTCGAATTGGAATACAATTCCGTCATCGCAAAACGAATCATTTAGTGAACCGATTTTAGAGTTGCTTTGGCACTGAATTAAACTATTGTTCCGAGTTAGTAAATTGATGTTGAGAGTGGAACGTAATGAGGTGTGATAATGTTTGCATTATATGCCAATTTACTTATCAATATATGTTTTTTTACCTATATATTATATTAAATGTAAAAGTCTGCAGAGATGCTTAGATGTTTGTTATTCAGACAGTTTAAATGGCTGGACGGATTTGAACGAAAAGTACACGAATAGGTTACATCACTTAAGACTTATATCATCATCATCATCATCATCGTCATATCAGCCTTTAACCGTACCGTCCATTGCTGAACGCAAACCTCCCCCTTTGGGTAGTTATGCCTGTAGTTGCCAAGCTAGGCCGACTGTTTGGCAGCTGCAATTAGGCTTTTGTGATGTAACAGAGACGCTGCTACTCATTCCTCGATTAATAAGTTCCCTTAATCACCTCTTAAGACACCCACTGGAAAGGAAGGGAATTATGTATATTATGTATCATATATATATATATATATATATATATATGATCTAAACACGAATGAAACTAGTCATTTTTCATATAAAGTTTCAGGCGCAGTGCACTTGAAACTTTATAAGTACAGTTGAGGTTTGCGGTATACGATGCGGTGGCTTATGTAGTATTTTTATATCGTAAATATATATTTATTAGCTTTTACCCGTGACATCGTCCGCGTGACCGGAATATGTTTATTACCAGAGGAAGATGTACAAAAGTCGTTTACTTGGGTACCTCTTTCCCATGCAAGTTTCTACCGTAAAGCAGTTGTGTTTCAGTTTGAAGGGTGGAATATGGCGGTGAATTTACAGGGTACAGAGGAATAACACCTGAGTCCTCAGGAATGGAAACGCATGGGGGGTATCATGTGCGAAACAGTATACTCTGTTATGTCCATGGTACTGTTTATGTCTATAGGCGACGGTTACCACTTTTCATCAAGTAAATCGACAATTTGTTACTCTATGTAGCATATAACTAGGGGTGGGCAATATATATCAATAAATATGTATATATTTTAAATACATTTTTTTTACAATTACAATATCTATATACTGGCCCCATTACATATTAAACATATATACATATTAAAAGTTTGTTATCCAAAGAATAATATTGGATAACAGATTTTTAATATATTCGAAAATAGATATCCGAATGATATGGGTGACATCAAAATGGGCGAAGAACTTTTTTCTGATATCAGTGTACAGAGAAACCCAATATATAGGTATCGGATCGGTATTCACATTCATTACTGACGACCCACCTGATAGAAAGCGGTAATCATCACAATTTTAACCTTTTTATTTTATACAATTTAGAATGGCAAACAAGATGACGCCCCACCTGATGGGAAGTGGTAACCGTCGCCTATAGACATGAGCAGTACCATGGACATAACAGTACACACACACACTGTTTCGCCCATGATACCCCCTATGCGTTGCCATTCCTGAGGACTCAGGTGTTATTCCTCTGTACCCTGTAAATTACCTGGTTGCGTGATAAGGATACGTGATTAATAAAATTATAATAGTCGTAAAAAAAAAATTAAAGCAGAAAAACTTAAGACCAAACCGAATATCAGTATGATTGCCACTCTAACCTTCAGTAAAAAAAAAAAAATATAAGAAATTGACGTTTAATTTTAATAAATTTGAGTGTGATACAAATATGAATTTCTAAACGAAAAACGCACTCAGGAAATGTCAGGTGTCGACACTTATTTAGTTATCTTCATTCCGTTATTACCCCAATAGACATTGATTGATATTCCGCCATATTTGATTTTGTGTTTTGAACGTTGAATTCTGAATATATTGTATAACAGAATACAAAATAAAATTGTAATAAAACGATTGTACAATTCAAACAACACGTGGATTTGATTGTTTATACAGTAGTGCAGATTAATTGACCTGGGGCTTCAATTTTCCAGAAATATCCACATTTACATTTTGGTATTTTTGTATATACTAGTATATTGAAATACGTGTAAACAATACATGGATATTAGGGGAGGAACGGGATAGTTAGTAATGGAGATTGAGAATCCCAGTGCTAGCAATATACTCAACCAGTTCGACCTCCACGCGGTTCCCCCTGGAAACTATCATGGTTAATTCCTGATGAATTCATCGTGATGGGCTAACTGGCCTGTTTTCATTGTCATCAATCACCCATCACTGGTCCCCTGCCAGCGTATACCGTTAGCGCAAGCGGGGCTGCCATTCCATTTTCATCCATAAAAAAAAAATACAAGGATATTGTTATTCCGTTTTAATAAATTAAATGTCATCGGTAATCGCATTTTAATTGTTGGTTTAAGCTGTCATTGATATCAGCTATGATGATAGGTGATGACGAAGTCAGGACAAATAATCCATAGTAGGTAATAAATTTCTAATGTAAGTAGTATATTAATTTATTTTAACATTTATTATATAAGTAGGTATTATATTTTTTTTATACAACTTATAATGGCAAACAAGCTGACGGCCCACCTGATGGAAAGTGGTAACTGTCGCCTATAGACATGAGATTTAATTTATCGTTAAATTCGTCACGATAGGCTAACTGACCTGCCTTTTCATCCTCACCAATCATCCATCACTGGTGCACCGCCAGTGTATACTGATAATGCAAGCGGGGTTACCATTCCATTATCATCAATTAAAAGAAAAATACTTCCTATATATATATATATATATATATATATATATATATATATATATATATATATATGTCTCAGTTATAACTTCTAGCCTATATTTATATCTATATCTATACAATGTATCTACATTGATCGTTAATATTGCCAGCATCTTGTGGGGTCAAATTAACGGAACCCTGCATAGCGCCTTTCGTGTTGCCGCCCCAATTATAAACAGTTATTCGACTTTTATTTTATCTGTAATAATATGGCATACATATTACTATACTAGTGACCCGCCCTGGCTTCGTACGAAAAATTATACATACAAATATTCTGTAAAAATATCTAAGTGACAGTGAAATTCGTATCAAAATTTGTGGAGTGGTTTAAAAGAAGTGAGCAAATAGTAAATCGTCGTGTGGTCCCGGCATAGAATGGGCAACCGCTTCCTTTCCTGTGAGGGTTGTAAGAGGCGACTAAGATAACCTAATGGTAATGGGACGGGCAGCAGCGTCCCTCTTTAAACATCATTAAAAGCCTTACTGCAGTTGCCAACTCGCCAAGCGTGACAAATACTGGCAAATCTGTCCTTATGGGGAAGGCTTATGTTCAGCAGTAGACAGTTTTTTTTTATACCACTGAGGTGGCAAACAAGCATACGGCCCACCTGATGATAAGCGGTTACCGAAGCCTATGAACGCCTGCAATACCAGAGGTATTACGCGCGCGTTGCCGACCTTGAAGAAACTTCTTTACCCCCCTTTTGAAGAACGGTTATATTAACGGATTATATTATATTATATAATATAATGATAAAAAGTATTGTTTAAAATTTTAAATAACGCCATTATATCAAAACAGGTACGCCATTTTTCTAATAATATTTTTATTACATTTATACAATTTTATTACATTTTTCTAACAGATTTATAACTGAACTAATAAGAAAATGACTGTAATGATTTTAGGGTTCATCAATGTATGTAAGTTTCTTTATGTCAACATAGCTTTTAAATACTTGAACAGATTTGGATGAAATATCGTTAGAATCCATACATCATCCTGAGTGTCGTTTGTTTATTTTTAACTTTTTGGCAATGAAAACGCATTTCTTTTTTTAGTTTTCTTTGTATAGCAAAAACTATTGTAGTTGTTCTGTTTCGATATAATATATAGACCTTTATCTAAGCCTATTGTTTACAGGCTTGTATCCGCAATTTTATTCGCATGACCTGTCCCCGTCATGTATTGATTGTTGAAACAAAAAGTGACAGTATGTATACATACATATATATATATATATATATATATATATATATATATATATATATATATATACTATATTAATAGTCGTTGGTATTATATATGTTATCTGTGTATTATATTTAATTTGGTGGTATTAATAAACAAAGGAAAAGCAAGGAAGGGAAGTACTTAATCATTACCTGTGTTATCTATTAGCTATTATCATTGATATAAAAATAATTATAAGGTATTACATCGTTTTAATGTATAAAAATATCAGATACCAAGGCGAAAACAAACGGATATTTATATCACTCACAGTAGCACGGCACGACACGGCACGTCACGGTTTTATCGTCACGAATATTATGAAATGAAATCGTATTACATTGTTTACAATTTATAAACGTCAAAGTATACAAAAATAATCTTTAAAAATAAACAATCGAATCTTATTCAAGTAGACATGTGAATGTGAAAAAGACTCTGTTTTCCGCGCTTAGCCTCTCATTCGGGCCGTTGTGCGTATGAGTCGTGGCTAGTACAGCCAACCTAGCTCCGCCCAGAAGCGCAGAAGCTTCCTGGGTTCTTCACAGGCCTCACAGAGCGACCTCACCGTTCCGAGGATTTCTAAACGTTCGATTCATAAACGTCAAGTAGACATGTCAAATGTGATACTGTTAAATGGTCACATTTTTTAACTATTTTACTAAATTTGGGAAAGTATCTAATAGTCTATGAAAATGACGCAAGAGATGACGGGTTTTTTTGTAATGGTAACCTCGCCTGCGCTAACGGTATATGCTGGTCAGTAAGGGGTGATAGGTAAGAATGAAAAGGCAGGTCATTTAGCCCATTATGATAAATACAATTGGAATTCAGCGCGATGGTTTCCAGAAGGGACCACGTGGAGGTCGATTTGACAGGGCGTATTGCCAGAATTGGTAATCCGAATTACTAACAAACCCTTCCCTATTTCAGAGCATCCGTTGACGGTTTTACAATTGAAAAGCTGTTTTGCCTATGATACCCCCCATGGGTTGCCATTCCTCAGTACTAAGATACTATTCCTCTGTACCCCTATATATATATATATATATATATATATATATATATATATATATATATATATATATATATATATATATATATATATATATATATATATATATATATGTATATATATATATATATAATATATATATATATATATATATATAACATTTATTTTTGACGGTTTTACCAAGCACTCGATCCCTTGTGGCTGTTAGACATCGGTGCAAAATTGGACAATACAAAAAAAAACAAAACAACAAGAATAATACAAAATGTCAGCATGCCGCGGTTAAAACAATAAAAATAAATTACACCCAACATACTCAGTGACATTTTACGATTAAAAAATTTTGGCTGACAGTACAAGAGCTGTATTTGCTGTAATATTTTCATTTATGGCTTTTTATAACACATACATAGGTGCGTGTTGCGTGCAAAGAACTCATGGAAAGGGATCCATCTATAGGGGGGAAAGGGATTGTTAGTAACGGGGATAAGTAACCCTATCAAGTCCCCTAGCAATTAACCCTATCAAGTCGACTTCTTGGTGGTTCCCTCTCGAAACCGTCGTGGTTGATTCATTAGTGAATTTATCAGGATGGGCTAACTGACCTGCTTCATCTTCACTTATCATCTCTCAACTGGTGCCCTGTCCTTAGGAAAACAATAGTGATTATCTCCTGATGAATACGTCACGATATGTAATTTTACCTGACTCCATCTATCAGCATTTACTGGTACTCTTTTAGCGTATACCGCAAACCAATTTAAAATGGGCCTACATTGTAACGTATAAAAAAAGGCTGTCAAAAATATTGGGCTTTTGTGTCTATGTCACGCTCACGTTTTCATATATGTATGAATTACTATTTATGTTAAGATATTTAGTTTATTTTATATTTAAGAACTTCAATATATCTATTAACAAATGGCGAGTAAAGATTTACAAGTAGGCAGTAAGAGGTTCCGAGCTCGAAGAAAGCTATCCTAACTTTCTCCAAGAAACCTGTTTGTGTCTATTTGACGGTTACAATCTCAAGTCTAGATTTAGATACAAACTTTCTGTTTTTAGATGACTAGTTTACTATAAATTTAAAAAATATAATTACACGTGAATTATCGATAACTTTTGTCAAGGTTTTTAATGCTGATAAGACTTTATTCCTTTTTGCATATTCTTCCGTTTATATTATGGCTTGTGTTTTGAAGAATTCTTTGACATGATACTCACAGCCTTTTATCAATTCGCTACTCGTAATCTAAAGACATTCATCATCACACCCTAGAACATGAATGGTCACGCACCAAAGGAGTTTCCAAATTCAAATTGGTTGTGGAATGACGTTCTTGCCGTGGTTTTCCCTAGAGAGTGCAGCATGCGGTTCTTTAAAAGGATTATTATATTTATTTACTTATTTATTTATATGTTTTTATACATTCATTAATTATGATTGGGCTATATGCTTGCTTGCTACCGCAGTAGTATAAAAAAGGGTCCAAATCTCTTATATATGAGTATAAAAAAAAATAAGGTGTTTTTCTTATACGCATGTCGACTGATTCTTGTCTTTCTGTTAAAGTTAGAGTGTATAGGCGTTAAGTCGGCATGTTATCAGGAGAAACCGCGGTCAAATATACTCGAATTACTATGTATAAATTAAATAAATAAAATAAATTTAGTTACTTTTTATGGATAAATAGGGCTGTTTATTTATTTTACTTTTTATTATTTTTTATTGTGGCCTCTAATATGTTGCTTTGTAATTACAATTTAGGTATCGAAGTTGAGAGATATGTATTAAAAATTAAAAAAATCTATTTCATGACACAGACATGTGTGTAGAATTAGAAAAACAGTCATTTGTGACTTCGATATTAGCTATAAGGTTCTCAAAATAAGACTTTTATTTAACAATTATATTACATTTTATTATTTTTCATTTTAGTGATCAAGTCACAGATAATATAATACTATACTAATAAGTATTTGAATGAAAATAATTATTTTTATTAATCATTCTTCTCCATCATAAAGTTGCCTGGAAAAGGTTGCTATTTAGCGACAATGACGCTAATTGTTGCTTATTACATTATCTTCTTGTAATTATATTTTTTTCGTGTACATATTATTATGTAACTGTGTCTTTGAATAAAAAAAGAGTTAGTATTGATTTTGAATTTTAAAGATCTTTCAAAATATACCATTTACATGAAAATACGCTTAGAAAGTCATCTGTCAAAAACAACTCTAACTTTATCCATGCCCTTTTGAATTTCAAACGAGAGAGATTTGGATGAAAATATGGTAAATAATTGCGCAATGCGATTTTTCGTTGTGTTTTCATTTCCGCACAATTGCAGTTTCATCTTGATAAAAGGACAAATGTTCTACCTTATTATATTTACTTCTATATTTATTCGAAAGTTAAAGGTATGGATAAATTTAAAATATTTTAAATTAATACATACGTGCGTTTTTTTGAGGCACTTTCTTCTTTGCACAACCACTCCTTGAAATCAACTTCCAGCAGCGATATTTCCGAACCGATACAACATCAAAACCTTCAAGATAAGAGCATATTCCTTTTTAAAATGCCGGCAACAAACTTGCAATGCCTCTGGTGTTGTAGGTAATTATGGGCGATGGTAGTCACTTACCATCAGATGAACCGCATACTCGAATACTCCCTGTTGCATAAAAAAAAAAAACATATACTTTTATTTTTTAATTCACGCGGGCCAGATTTTGCGTAGGAGTTTTTTTCTTTTATTATATAAAATAAAAAACATAAACGTAGCATTATACTATGTAATTCTTTTTTTCTGTTGATATAAAATAATGTTCTGTATGACAGTTTACCTGTTTAGCTGTATGTAAATGGACCCTTTGCCTCTGGCTGTGTGTGAGTCAGTCTTTTGCCTCATGTGTTACTTACATATCAGACATATTTCGTACTTATCTATTTAATATGGGCTCAGCGACTCGAGGTGTTACAAGAAGACAAATTCCCCCTGATCCTCGCCAGCGTCTTCAATCAGTTTCAGGAAACACAAATCTTAAATTATACTATAATAAAGCCAGTTCATCATACAGAGACGTATTTTTATATTCCTTTGTGTTTTTACGATGCTAGTTTTTTCCGTACTATAACATGAAATTCGCCTACGTTATGGCATCGTTCTCTCGAAGCAGCTGTACCGGTTTTGGTTTATAACATTTTTATGGGATTCAAAATCTATGTCGCCCTGTAACAGGATATACATAGGTTATTACGGTGGCTTCTAGTAAGTATACGAATCCCATAGTTACAAAGTATATCGGATATACTAGCTTATATTAAAACTACATAGTTTCTTAACGTACGTAAATATACTAAAATTACTACGGATGATTAAAGATTTCTTTCTACTACTGTTTATATATATATATATATATATATATATATATATATATATATATATATATATATATATATATATATATATATATATATATATATATATATAATAACATAATTATTGTTAAAGGTCGCATGGTTCCGGTATAGAGTATGTCACCCCTTCCTTTCCCGTGGGTGTCGTAAGAAGCGACTAAGGGAGGACGAGGGATGAGCAGCAGCGTCCCTATTAACTGCGGTTGCCAATCCGCCTGCCAAACGTGGCAAAACCCCTTAAAGGCCCTTCCTACTATGTTCAGCAGTGGACAGTTAAAGGTTAATATGATGATATACAATACATCATCTCTACTTCGTAACGTATAATTTACACCACGAAATTTTGCAGTAAAAAAAATAGTAAAGCTATTTTTTTTATCCAACTTAGAATGGCAAACATGCAGACGGCCCAGCTGATAAAAAGTGGCAACCGTCGCCTGTAGACATGAGCAGTACCATGGACATAACAGAGTATACTGTTTCACCCATGATACCTCCCATGCGTTGTCATTCCTGAGGATTCAGGTGTTATTCCTCTGTACCCTGTAAACTGCTATATCCCACCTTTTAAACCGAAACACACTCGTATAACGTATGCGGTTATAGCTAGGTGCAAGTAAAAAAGTACAAATAATCTCAAAAAATTTCAAACATACGCTCATTGGTAATGTACCAACTTCTCATTAAGGATCGTAGAAATAATGATCATTAAACAGTCATGCCTTGCAAATCAATTAATCATTTAAAATTAGAATACTCTATTAAAATTTACCGCTACTCCTAACTACCATAGGATAAAATATTTGCAATCAACAGTAGGTATAGGCAGTACTTTTACCTGAGGCCTTGAGCTTATTAGAATACCGTGAATTAACATGTAAAGCTCTGCATACACGGTGAGATTTAGCTCTTCTAATAATCGTAACGATAAATAACTACAACTATTGCGAATTGAATGAAGTCTCTTTGCGTAATAGAATCCGAAATGAAGATTTCCGCAAAAGAACCACAGTAACCGACATAGCCCGAAGGATAAGCAAGCTGAAGTAGCAATGGGCTGGTCTCATAGCTCGAATATATTAATATATCTGGACAAAAGGTAACCTATCTGACCATATTGTATCTGGAGGCACTGTACACATGTGTGATTAATTGAACAATTTTAATATGGAATCAGATTTCCAGGTGTGTTTTGTTGCGCTCTGTCAATAGTCGTTTGGCCAAAAAATTAAATGCGATATTACCGTACGCATGCAATACACGTTTCGATTTTTAAATCGCTCCATATCGTCCCGTGTACGAAACATCTTAGTTTGGCCTCGCGAACTATTAAGTTCGTGGTCGTCGACCGGTCATTTGAGACTGGATTCTAGACTAGTTAAAGAATGTATAGATATTAATTAAAAACATATATTTGTAATGGAAATTAGAAACATAAATATAATAAACACCAGAGGGAGACTTTGTACAAAAGTCGATTGCTTGGGTACCTCTGTCCCATTCGTGTTTCAACCGTGAAGCAGTTGTGTTTCCATAGTTGTGTTTCGGTTTGAAGGGTGGAATATGGCGTGAATTTACTGGGTACAGAGGAATAACACCTGAGTCCTCAGAAATGGCAACGCATGGAGGATATCATGGGCGAAACAGTATACTCTGTTATGTCCATGGTACTGCTCATGTCTATAGGCGACGGTTACCACTTTCCATCAGGTGGGCCGTCAGCTTGTTTACCATTCTAAGTTGTATAAAAAAAATCACGGTACCTATATTAAGTGCTACCTATTGAGTGGGTTTATATATTTACACAGGCAAATTTAGTCCTTGTGGTTCCGCCATAGAATAGGCCACCTCTTCCTTTCCACGGGTGTCGTAAGAGGCGACTAAGGGAGGGAGAGGGATGGGCAGCAGCGTCTGTCTGCCTGCGGTTGCCAATCAGCTTGCCAAGCGTGGCAACTATTGGCAAACCTTCCCAAGGTGACGCTTATGTTCAACAGTAAACAGTAAATGGCTGATAATGACTTATCATGTGATTCAGTTTATATATATATATTTTTTTATGTACCACTTAGAATGGCAAGCAAGCTGACGGCCCACCTGATGGAAAGTGGTAACCGTCGCCTATAGACATGAGTTGTTTGGCGGCTCTCTGTCAAATTATAAGCTAAATGGTGATGTTAAATCAATTTCCGCATCGTTTTCTAATTGTGTGTCATTGAATAATTAAAATATAATTTTATATAATTTTACAATAACATGATTTATATATAAAATTAGTTCAAAATTAACATTTTAAATAACAAGTTGCAATTCTATTATCTAATCTAATCTCAATGTAGTTTTCATTACTGTTTTATCAGCCTTTATTTGTGTATTTACTGATTTGATAAAGATTGGTATTAAACGTTTATTGACCTAATTCTTACATAAGTTTACCAGAGGGAGACTTTGTACAAGTCGTTTGCTTGGGCACCTCTGTCCCATTTGTGTTTCAACCGTGAAGCAGATGTGTTTGCATGGCTGTGTTTCGGTTTAAAGGGATGTGGGATATGGCAGTGAATTTACAGGGTACAGAGGAATAACGATTGATACGACAACATAACCTTCAAGAAAAGAGCATATTCCCTTTTAAAAGGCCGGCAGCATACCTGCAATGCCGTTGGTGTTGTGGGTGACCATGGGCGGCGGTAGTCATGTACCATCAGGTGAGCCACATGCTCGCTTGCCCCCTGTGTTGTAAAAAAATAAATAAAAATAACACCTGAGTCCTCAAGAATGACAATACATGATAAGTATGTATTATGGGCGAGACATTATGCTCTGTTATGTAGTAGTGCTCATAACTATAGGCGACGGTTACCACTTTCCATCAGCTGGACCGTCTGCGTGTTTACCGTGTTTACCAAAAAAAAAATAAGTTATGATAAAATTTTTTTTTTGTTGGTTAAAGAAAATGTATAGTTCTTTCATTAAATTTAGGTCTTTGTACTTATACTATTATAATAATTGTGGTTTTGCCTTCATTTACCCTTTGTGTACCTTATACCTTTATATTTCTACTGAAAACTTAGTTTTCTCTATTATTTTCCGACCCTTATTGTACAGTATTGTAAGTAGGTACAGTCCAACCATAACACCTAATTAAAATATTCATACAACCACGAATAGAGAAACTTAAACGGGCCTGTATACATGTGTTTAATAATAAATTGGTGAAGCCCAGAGCTCGGCTCATCGTAAATTAATGATTTTTTAGTTATACTACCTACAGTACCACTCCCGCTCCAGTGTACAGTATGTAATGAGATTTTAAAGCTAAATCTAATGTAACAGAAGGTTCTCGATTCCTATGTATTAATTTTATAAAATACTAGCTGACTCGGCAAACGTTGTTTTACCATATGCATTACTTGTGGAACTATACATGAAAATTTCTCGTACCACAATTATTATATTCGATTGCCATCTTGTAACCCTATTGCGAAATATAAAAATCGAGATTAAAAAACAGGGATTGATCGTAAAACGGTGAAAATTTGAAGCTGTATGTATTTTTCAATGCTTAGTCATAATAAAATAAAAATAAAAAAAAATTGTCAAAAAAATAAAAAAAATATATTTTGGTGTGGGTCACCCTTATCATTGAGGGGTATGAAAAATAGATGTTGGCCGATTCTCAGACCTACCCGATATGCACGCAAAATTTCATAAAAATCGGTGAAGCGGTTTCGGAGGAGTTTGGTAACAAACACCGTGACATGAGAATTTTATATATTAGATTTTACGACACGGTAGTCTAATTCGACAATTTTAAGTAAATTGTGACAAACTGAAACAAACTTCCTAAAAAGCTATGTTCAGCAGTGGAGAGTTAACGGCTGCATCATTACCATCAAGTAGATTGTAATAAATCCTTTTTAATTCTTTGTTGGTTCTATTTTATTCTTTGCTTGAACAAATCCTGTTTTACACATCTACATAACTCTCTGTCAACTCTCTTTTCGAAATATTATAAAAATATTTTAATAAACTTATTATTTATACATATTGGCCATGTGGTCCCGACATAGACCACCCTTTCCTTTCTCGTGGGTGTCGTAAGAGGCAACCAAGAAAGGGCCAAAGCCTGACTGTGGTTACCAATACGCCTGCCAAGCATGACGACTACGATATATTAACCCATATTTGCATGATTTTTTTATTGGTGAAATAAATCAAGGTGATATAATTCATATTCAAAATTAAAGAAAAAATGGTTAAAAAATAAATTTGACAGCTATTTTTTTTATCTGCAATGGACATTAAAAAGGTACCCAGTAACGATCAATTTAAAGTGAACTTGTTCTTTTATATAATTTTTGGGCATTTAATGTTATGATGGAAATTTTCACCATTGTGCAAAGAAGGGTATATTTAATAGCAAATAGAATATGATGATGATGATGATTGTTTATTCACTGAATATTAAAAGTATTGTCTCTATATAAGCCGAAGAGTACCTATCGATAAATAGAATTAAAAAAAATTTTAATATACTGTTATTTTTTGTACATTATTTCTATTCTACACTTTTCTAGATGCCCACTAGCGAAACATATACAGGAAATATAGCATAATGTTGTTTTCACTGCATGTAAGCGATTACATTAGTAGCGTAAAATTGAGCTCCGGCAATTTTTATCTCGTTTACGCTGGCTTTAATGCAGCTCATAACGTGAAACCATCAAAATAATATAGTTATATACAAGTCACTTACTCTTGGCATTCATTAACGTAATATCTTTTTTATGCTACTTATGTCCGTCACTTATATTAAATCGTTTGCTAATGGCAAACAAGTTGACGTTCAACTTGATAAAAGGTAGTAATCGTAACCCTCGCCTATAGATATTAATAACAAGATGGACGGACGTCACAAAGTTTCCTGTAATACTATTAATTTGTTACTACTTCAAAGGATAATGATATTATGTTATTGTACATTGAATTTCAGTGTTACATTCCATTCCCAAAGAGGGTTGACGTCAGGCAGGTGGCCGGTCGTAAAACTAAAAACCAAATCTTTTTGTAATATGAATAAAATCATATTATGCCGACCCAGAATGATAGGGATAAGGGTAGGAAGAAGATGATGATTCCATTCTACAAACCAAAACACAGTATAAACACAACTGCTTCACGGCAGAAACACGAGTGAATCAGAGAACCAAGTTACCCAAGACGATTCAAAGAATTATATAGATTAAAATAATCATTATTCAAATGAACTGGATTCTCTTTCACGAGTTATGGGCCCAGATTTTACATATAATTTTATCTTTCTATTATCATGTACTAAAGGTAATCTTCTATAAACTATAATTAATAACAGTTGTGATTTGCTTGCATCTATTCTGCAGCTCATTTAAAGTCGTCAATGTAATGAAGTTAAAATAGGCCAAATTAAAAAAAATTGGTAAATCCTCCATTACACACAATTTATGTAAACAACTAGATCTAATTTAGATAATATCATGTTAACGTACACTAATATATGCATTTACAATAGATAATACAAACGGCATGTAGAGAGCTTACTGTCCAATATTGCCCAGCGGGATAGCAAATTACTGCTTTGATTTTCATTTATTACCCCCGGGTATAGACATATAGAATGAATTTTAATTTATAGTGGTTAATGTGTGGCATACAAAGGATGTAAAGGTCTGAGTAACTATTCAAATTATTCTACCAATGTGTCGAGCTACTCTTGCTTGTTAGATGTTAATTATCTGTGAACTTGTATCAAAGGCTCGATGACTGGATGTAAATTAAATGCATGTTTGAACATGGTGTAGATCTAATTATTAAATAACTAGTTGTTGATTTTATTAAAAAATCAAATAGTGCATCTGTTTTGTTTGTTGTTTCACATGTAAGCTCTATATATTGTTACTTATTTAATTGCAATTTCTTCCCTTTTAACTTTTATTTTCTTTGTTTCGTTTAAATTTTTATATTTTCTGTAGACATTAGACTTTGTTTAGTATTTAATTAACTAAGATGTATCTATTTATTTCACACTAAGTTTCTTATCAACCAGATAGGATTAAGAGGGAAATGGGATTGTTAATAATAAGATCTAACATTCCCATTGTTAGCAATATACCCTTACAGGGCGACCTCCGTGTGGTTCCCCCTGAAAACATTCGTTGTTAAGTTTTAATTAATTTAACACGATAAGTCAACTGACATGCTTCATTTTCAGCTATGATCCCTCATTAACGCCCCACCAGCGTTTACCGATAGCACAGACTTTACTTACTATTGTATTTTGATCTATTTAAAAATAAAAATAGATAAGGTACAGTTAAGGATATTAATAATTCAATATTTTTTTAAAAATCTAATTAAAATCACATATTGAAAAATGTTGAATTTAATAATAAACTAAAAATAAAAAAAAAATCATAATATTAAAACCATAATCTAGGCAAATAAATTTGCAACAGTTTCAAAAATTGACAAATTTTATGCTGGTCTTTTTTTTGGATCTAAAAATTTACAACACTTAGGTATTGAAAAAATCTGCCTGCGCCTGTTATTGGGAACAAAATCAATTGTATATTATTTTATTATTAGTATGCATCATGCGATCATTGTTACCATGCACTGATCTCAAAGCGTGAGTGAAATAATGATAAACGGAATTGAATATATTGCGTGCGGCAATACGCTTGATAGTACTTTACACTTCTTGAGCAAAAATGTAGGTATTTATTTGCTAGATCAAGCTACTGTGACAACGCTTACCTACAAAAACTCGATAAAAACTCATTAAGAAGTGAACTAATTTGCTTTCAACTTGGAAAGCAAAAGCAGAAACCTTAATATGGATTTCTAGTCATTCAAAATTGAATTGAATGAAAATAACTAACTTTCAAAATAAGGGTAAAATAAGCGCCTAAGTAATTCTAAGTATTTATAGCTTTGGTGTACTCCGATTCTTGAAACACAGACTTATTAAACATTAGTTTCAGAAACGACCAATAGTGGTAAAAATGTTAGGATTAAGTCATTCGAAAGCCATAACAACTTAGACACTTATTAGTGCTGAAGAAAATACTTTAAAGTGTTCTGTGAGGATTTATAATGTTAATTTTATAAATCCTCATAGAACACTTTAAAGGAAACAAGTGCATAACTCAGGCCCAACAAATGTTGAAGAGTTAACTTAGATAAAGACAGAATACCACAAAAGATTGTATATGATTATGTACACTCAAGTATAAACGAAACCATCAGAAATAAGATAAAATCAATAATGCCGCTTTTAATATACTATAAAAAACAAAATAAAAGAGATCCTAAAGAAAAAATTTGGCGAATGAATTTCGAGAATCAATTGTAAGACCAGAGGAGTGTTAGGCCAGTGTAGGCGTAACGCGACTAGTATTTAACTGTTCAGTTCTTAATAATGATATCATTCTTGTGTAATACATACAAACAACTTTATTACTTCAAGGTTAACACCAATAGTCTCCCTAACAGTACAATTGGTAGCCGATAAATTGGTAGGGGAAAAAATAAACATGGCTCTATTGAAAGGTTAAAAGGTCAGCTAGGATGAACATGTAAATGTAATATGTGGTTAATAATAAATAACATTTTATTGGAAAAGGTCAACAATTTAATATTATTGGAAATTCATGATTTATTGCTACCATAAATTAACAAAACTCGTATTAGACAGGTTTTAAAGTTTAATGTTTTCATCTATATATTGATAAAAGTGCTGTCAACTGGTGACGTCACCTGCGCAGGCGCAGCTCAAGATTAACCGCGTCGACTAAATATAGAGTGTAAACATTTCTTAAGTGAATCATGTGCGCCTCAGCTGTAATAAGTAAACGCATGAATGGCAATAAGCAAGTTGCTCATGCAGAATTACTTAGTTTTTATAATGTTTTAATCAAATTGGAATCTTCTAAGTTTTTTGTCGAGCCCTCCATTGGGAATGAGAAAAAAAAGGCATAACAAATCCTCCGTTACCAGTTTTGGTGCGGGCGGTTCCGCGTGCATTCAAAACATAACCTCTAAATTGTTAGCCCATTGTCCGAGTGGTAAAAAATGCAGGCACCGCGCGGCGTTCGTGCCGGCTTAGAGCGCACCTTCATTGTAAGCGAACGCGAGAGCGAGTTCAAAGCCAGTCACATTCCCGCCGCGGAACAGACTCCTCGCCTCGCTTGCCTCCGACCGGCAACAAGTTTCTGCACACTTCTCGATAACTTATCAGTAAATAATTGCATGAAGTCATCGATTAAATTAAGTGGCACAAGCAAAACAACCCACGTATCTGCACTGCGACGGTTTTTACTGAGAAATCTCGCTGTTGCAAATGCTTCGTCCACTGAGATTAACAGTAAACTTGCGAAGTCCGGTGTTTAAGTTTGACAGCTAGTGAACTCTACAAGTGTTCGTGAAAAGTTTGGTGCAATCCAATTGGTTGTTATCTTGTTTGTTTTTTTTTTTTTTTGTTTTCTAAAGTGGCCACGATGAACGGCACACCAACACGGAAACCCAAGAATGCATTCTCTGAGACGGTAAGTGATTTCTATAGAGTTACAAATGTTCTAGTCAAGTTTGTTGCGCTGTCAAACTTTATCCGGAAGAAAAGAGAGAGAATGATGAATAAAAGAGAGGTGTCAGGACATGTTTAGAAGATTTCGTCTTAGCTATAAGCACGCGAATGTCTCGAATCTCAGGTTTGCAAATAATATGCATGATTTTGATTGATTCGCTTTTTATTTATGAATTGGTATTACAGTATTTCTTGTACATCAGTTTCTACATCTAGATGTTAATGTTTTTTATTGTTGCTTTTATTTGATGTGAAAGTAGATCATCGATGTGCAGTCATATAGATATACATTTATTGCTATCTCTTACGTGTACATGTGCAGATTTAATTTTACCTGCATGCAGTAGCAAATTAGTTTCAACTTTCTTTTTTCTTTGTATACATTTATTATCTTGTTCAGTGATAGTAGCTATCTTACAATAGAACTTAATGGCATGTTATTGCTGTTTCTATCTCTGGCTTTTTCTTTAATATAAATTTTTAATTTGCTTCTAAACAAACAATATAAATATGTAGACTGTAAACGTGTTTATATCTTTAAAAAAATATTTTGTACATTGATAAAGTATTGCTGCTTACGTAAATATACAAAATCTAATATGAAACTTTTAAATCCTTGTTTTCATAATTTGTAAATTCTCAAGCGATTACATTAATTAAAAATTTTAAGATATTTAAAACAAATCGATTAAAGTATAAACAGTTATGTTAATCTAATGGTTGTTTTATTACAGAGAAAATAATTAGATTAATATAGATTTGAAATATAAATTAACTGTATCTAGTCTAGAAGGATTAAACTGGATTTTTATTTTAAACCAAACCGGTTTGATTTGACGGTATTGATTACACTAGTTTATTCAATCTATTCTTAATTCAAATAATTTTTTTTTTATCTACGTTTAATAGTTTCTAATAATTCTCCATTGTATGTGTTGTTATTTGTAAGTATATCGATACGTACGTGTAAATATTTATTTGCAACAATTTTCAATTTTTTCACCGCATAATTAAATTTCAGTTTTGCCAAAGGTTGACTGGGAGAGAATGCTATATAGTATTAAGTCCGCCTTTTGTACTAGATATTTTTTTGTAATGTGGTCAATAAAGAATAAATAAATAAAAATAAATAATATGTTTTATACTGCGTAATAGTAAATTACTTATAATATTATAAGCTATTTATGAAGATCTTAAGAACGTAATAAGAATCTCTGATTTTAATATATTTACAAGCATTAAACAATATACAATAGAAGTGTCATTATTATTAGTACCCAATTCTACCCTTTGAGTATCCGTAAATGTCTTTTGATAAGAATTTTAAATGTCGGCGAATGATTGTTTAAGACGTGCTCTCATAGCTAACAACAGTGATTCATCCAATTAGATTCTTTTTCAACTGTCATAAAAATTTTTAATTAAAAGCTACTAATGTTTATAGTAGTACTCTTTAGTTTACTACTCTTTTCTACTTTTTAGTAGTATCTGTAACTCGTACTATTATTAGAATTTAAATTCATTATAAAACATCTTTTAAATTATAAATCGGAAATATTTATAATTTTTTAATTGCTTCTGTAAACTGGTAAATCGTAACAGAATTTTTTTTTGCATCTATTTTAGAAAATTATATCTACCTCTGCGAAACGGGGCCGTTACTAGTATTAGATATCTATTATATTTTTACTTTCCAAGTTACTATTCACAGTATTTTTTAACCTTCAAGTTTAAATGTATTTGAAGACTGCACGTCGCCGTCCGTAAATGGAACAAATTAATTTCTTGTCTTTCTTAGTTAGTTCGTACGTGTATGAGTAAAGCATTTATTGCAGATCCATTTTTTGTAGCATAAACAAATCCTTTACAATGTAAACTGCTAGATTTTGGAACTTCTACATTAGAATGGCGCAGACCGTTCATGCCTTCAGTGCTCAAACAAAAAGATTTTACCATACATTTAACCATTACTTATATGGTACATACATATTAGTTATTCTATGTTTATATATATTTATTTATATATATTTATTTGTATATATCTATATATTGATTTGTATTTATTTATATTTATGTTTAATTACTAATTATATAGCTATTAATTATTATTTCTTATTTATGCACCATACATGTTATGTTTAACAAACCCTATAGATACTTTCTCATTTCGGGTTCTCAAGATTGACTGGAAGAAATCCCAACAAGGAATACCTTAGTCCGCCTGAGCACCTTGTAATTTTTTTTTTATAACCTTATATTTATATTAAATTATAATGGACAATGAAACATTTAAAATGATTGTATGGGGTAAAAGGTAATCTAGTAAGGATCTACTATGCTCTTCTCCACCCCAAATATACGTAATATGTCAAATTTTATAATGACAAACAAACTCAATTTCACATTTATAATATTGGTAAAGTTTTTTTTTTTATTGTTGGGGAGGCAAACAAGCAGACGGCCCAGCTGATGTAAAGCGGCTACTATCGTCCATAAACACCTCGTCATAGTCGTAGAATACTGACGGATCTGACAAATATTACATATATAGATCCGTCAGTATTCTACGACTATGACGACCTGTAACACGAAAGGAGTTACTTGTACGTTGCCGGCCTTTTAAGTGTTTGTAGGCACGTTTTTGAACATTATAAAGTAAAAAGAAAACTGAAGAATATAGAAGGAATAACAAAATTATTTTACATTAAGCAATTTATTATCGTTATGACAAAATAGGTATATAATTACAAATATATAAATATTTATATGTAGACGATGAAGCGTTGATTTCGACTGCTACTCAGGGTAATTGTCTTTATATAAACAGATAATATCTGATGATAACAATTTAAGATATTCTATAAACAAAATACATAAGTAATTCAGTACGTGCCTATTATACCAAGATTTTTTTTTATTTATTTCTTTTTTTTTTTATACAACTTAGAATGGCAAACAAGCTGATGGCCCACCTGACGGAAAATGGTAACCGTCGCCTATAGATGAGCATTTGTATATATAATAATAAAACCAGATGATGTATGTGAATAGGAGATCTTTAAGATAAAATGATGTAAATGATCTTAATAAAGTCAGTAGAAACCAAAAGAAAACTTTTTTTGAATTTTTGTTTATTTTACCTGTATGTTTGTTCCGGTATTTAAAATTAACTATAAATTGGATACGATTTTGACATTCCAAAAATGATCTGTTTCTATGGTTTTCTATTTGCAAAATCTACGCGTATTTCTCAAAAAAGTTTATATTTCTTTAGCTGACTCTATGAACGCATCTAATGTGAGGGGCGCAGGGATTAAGCCAGTAGATAGGACAACTCTTGGAAATTTAGTCGCTATAGAGTATTTCTCAGGAGCGGAATGTACGCTGTGCATACGGTTGTTTTACAAATACGGTGATTCAGTGACTATAGCGCATAAAAGATTTTGCAGAATTTGAAATTTTCGTCACATAAATGATGCATCAAGCATTTCTCTCTTTAGAAAATGCATCAGAAAATTTGAAGAGACCGGTTGAACACTAAAAAAACCAAAATCTAAGCGGCCAAGGTCATAAAAAATGGCAGAAAACGTGGAGAGTCTATTCGTGAGAATCCGAATCTTTCAGTTCGGAAGCGCGCAAGTGCTTTAAATATGCATTATACCGCATAACCTTTAAGAAAAGAGCATATTCCCTTTTAAAAGGCCGGCAGCACACCTGCAATGCCATAGGTGTTGTGGGTGACCATGGTGACGGCGGTAGTCACTTACCATCAGGTAACCGCATGCACGTTTGCCCCCTGTGTTGTAAAAAAAAAATTGAATAAACCGCACCCATACAAAATTCAATTGGTGCAAGAATTAGTACTTCAGGATGTCAGTCATAGGCTTGACTGTAAACCAGACAATAGAGCGCTTCTCGACGTTCAACAACATTTTGTTTTCGGATAAAATTCACTTTCACCTTAATGGGCACGTAAATAAACAAAACTGCCGCTACTGCGGCGCAACGAATTCGAAACACAAGCGTAAGAGGCCACTTGATTTACCAAAAGTGACTGTAGGGGCTGCGATGTCGGCGTGAGGAATTATTGGCCCTTACTTTTTTAAGGGTGCGAGAGGAAATGCAGTTACGGTAAATTCAGAGCGTTATGTGCAAATGTTAGACAATTTTTTGGTATCAGAACTGCAAAACTTTTGAGAAATTATTGGCTCTTAATTTTTTAAGGGTGCGAGAGGAGATGCAGTTACAGTAAATTCAAAGCGTTATGTGGAAATATTAGACAATTTTTTGGAGCCAGAACTGCAAAACTTCTCCCGCTGTAACCAAAGAACATGGTTCTAGCAAGATGAGGCACCTCACATACGTCCAATAGGTCTCTGCCAACAGTACATGAAATTTTCCTTAGCAAATTGATCTCCAGAAGATGCGACATAAACTGGCCTTCACACAGTCCTGATTAAACTTCTACGGACTTTTTTTAATAATATAAACTTTCTTCTGAGACACTTTTTATTTATTGTATATTAACTTTAAAAAATTAAATTAGAAAAAAATAAATAAATATTATAAGTGAGGGAACTTTATTAGTATATAGTTAATACCATATTAACTTTAGAAAATTTTACTGTAATATTTAAAGTTTCTAGATAGAAAAAGAAACTATTTATTAAATAGTAATATTCGTTGGAATGTTTGTTTATAAATTACAAAAAAAAAATAGATTATAGTATTCTAAACTCTTTTCTATGATATTCTAATTATACAGATAAGAGTTAGGAGTTAGAGACAGTGTCAAATCTCAAAAATAATAATTGTTTGCTGTCAAAATTAAAACACAATTTTTACATACTTCTCAGTGGAAATAAAAAAACAAGACCTAATGTAATACTTTGGAAATTACATATGGGAAAAGATATCGATGCTTACAGCGTTATGACAAAACCGAACAACAAAAATGGAGGGTAAACCACAGGACCCTTCATCAAATCAAAGGATTAGTAATTGCAAACAGTTCTTTTTATAAATTTGGACTATAGAGAATCAAAATGGATCTTATATTTGTTACGGCGGTCATTACATATGACGCTGGAAAGACAAAATGTATTAAGCGCCTCTTTGATCTAAAACATATAGCCTTTCCTTTATATATATATATATATATATATATATATATATATATATATATATATATATATATATATATATATATATATATATATATATATATATATATATATATAATAAGTCGATGACAATGGTTCTATTTTATTTTTATTTATTTATTTATTTATTTTTACTATCAACTTTTCATCTATCGAATAAAGGGGATATTCTTCATTGCATTTGTAAAAAAAACATGCAGCGATTAGATATATATTATTCGTCAAACTATACAATGACATAAAGTCAAAGATGTTGTATCTATATAGACTCTATATCGTCATAGTCGTAGAATACTGACGGATCTTTATATGTAATATTTGTCAGATCCGTCAGTATTCTACGACTATGACGATATATAGTCTGTATACACTATTTTTTATATACAACTTAGAATGGCAAACAAGCTGACGGCCCACCTGATGGAAAGTGGTAACCGTCGCCTATAGACATGAGCAGTACCATGGACATAACAGAGTATACTGTTTCACACATGATACCCCCCATGCGTTGCCATTCCTGAGTACTCAGATGTTATTCTTCTGTACCCAGTAAATTCACGCCATATCCCACGGTTGAAACACGAATGGGACAGAGGTACCCAAGCAATCGACTTTTGTACAAAGTCTCCCTCTGGTAAATACTATATATACTACATATTTTTAAAACAAATACAACCAAATCGCAAACCCGAGTCGAAAAATCGAGAAAGTCGATTGACAAAAATAATACTCATTTGCCTCTTCGTTTCGTTTCGCCTTTTTTTATTTACTGTTTTGTGAAATCATAAAATGGTGCTTAATACGTTTTGTTTTTATATATTCGATACAGTATAATCAAATCGGTATATTATTTTTATTCAAGTCAAGGATGGCACTTCACAAATACATGAAGGACAATACAATTTAGTGTCCCTGAATACGGCGGCCACCTGCTGGCTGTCCCCTTGTATGACGTCACCGTCACAGTTGAAGAGTCCTTGTAATGTTTTTATATCAGCTTTAAGGTTTATAATAAAGTACAGTTTACACAATTGCCCAAAAAAATATTTCTCATGTTAATTAAAGAAATAAAAATTATTAAATATGATATAATTAGTTATATATAAACTTAAGTTGGTCTAGTTGTTTTTGTTTCAAAATTGTCGCAATATTGTACACCATTCTAAGAGAACTCTTTTAGAGTCGAGCTCGCCTTTGTACATTTACTTACCTCTGTTATATTTTTATGTTTTATCACTGTGTTAAAATAAATTATAAAGACATATATAAATAAAATATAATCCCAAAATTGCAGATTAATTTTTTAAGGCGCATAGTTGAAAAAAAAACGTAACATATGCAGATGAAAAAAAATTAACAAAAATTATAGAAACAATGAATATAATTTTTTTATTTATAAATATTTTATAAATTATTTTTCATTTTTATACGTCACCTATCAGCGTTTCGACATGAAATCTTTGTTTTCATTCGACGTCAGAAAGCAGAAAGTTCTCGATTCGGTTGTATTATTTTATGTTTGTAACCTCATAACTCCGTCAGTTGTGAACCGATTTCGACATTTTCTTATCTAAACGGATATACTTACAAATTGATCCTATAGAAGTTTTATCAAAGTCGGATCAGCAGTTTTAATAATTGGTTTTGCAACGAATGTTGTACTAAGATACTGAAGAATATTTTGGATCTGGTGTTAATCGATAACGCACGGACTTATTATTCACCATATAATTTTAGACATAATACATTTAAATAAATTACATATATGTGTTAAAATAACAGAGATTAACTCTTGACTTACTTGCGGCCTCTTCTCAGCAGATAACTTTTCGACTCCTGCAATAGATTTAAAAAACAAAGTGACAATTTAAAAGAGCTTGTAAATCTATTTGAATAAAGATGAGTTGAATTGAAGTCTTTTTTTTTTTTTTGAACACAATTTAATTTTATAAGTGTACTAGCGGCCTGGTACGTACTTAGCTACGTATAAAGTAAAATAATAAAAAATAATAATTTAACAACATCAATATCGCTGACAATTTGCTTTAATCGAAGCACGTCCAAAATGAAATGACCGCATGTACGACATAACAACATGCTTGTACTGTCAACACTGCAAAAGTTACAAATTGACAGCCCAATCCCCATTTTAAAAAAAGTTTGAATTTGACACAAAAATCCCCATTAACAAAATAATACGCCTATTAATATTGAATTCATTTGTTACAAAAAATGTAATAAATGAAGAACCGCTCGACCGATTTTGTGCAAACTTCACATAAACCATCTACTAAATAGTCCGAACAAAGCTTAAACATTTGGTTTGGGTAGGTGAGCCGGTTCGTGAGTTATAAAATTACAACGAAAAGTGGCATTAATTTATATATATATATATATATATATATATAGATAAATACACAAAATGTAAGTATAAAAATGAGATGCTAAATGTGTTAATGTAATACACACGTATCTCTTCGTGTCATTAACTTGTGTGCTCTGCCACCAGTAAGTGAATATGCAAATTCTGATTGCAACTTTAATAACCTTGTTTACATTTGGAACGTTATGCACATTAAGACAATTATAATTGTTATCGCCACTCTTTATTTTTATACTTGCTTTTTAAACGAAAGGAGGTCATCTGTCGATAACATTTTTAGTGTTCCCGAGTAATTTAGTAAGAACCCTTTTAATTTTGTCTGTCTATTTCCTATGACGTCATTTTGAACATTACATCCGGCTAGTTTGGTTTAATCTTCATGATGATGTGTGTTTTTCTTTTCTCTTCTAACCAAAAGTTGTCTGTAAGATATTGCTTTAGCAATAAGATCGCTTTTTGTAGTTAAGTGTAATATATACATACATTTTTGTACTCTTTAAGTGATTTAATAAAGAGTAAATAAATAAATATTTATAAAAAGATTGACATTCATAGAGAGGAACAAATGCTAGTGATGTACACAAAGTGTCCGATCTTTCGACTTTTCAGGTGAAAAAAATAACGACCCTAAAAAGACGTATACAGAGACAATGAATTAAATAATAACCTAATTTTCTCACTCAAAACATTCAAATATAATCTCAAAAATAATCCCTTTTATAGAGGTATGGAAAAACATGGAAAATATATATTTTATAACAAGTAGTTTTTTACGAGATAAATATTTTTTTATAAAATTGTTACTACTTTTAATAAGTTACTTTATATTTGAAACTTATAAAACTTAAAAACATCGTTAGTAAAAAATTAAACATACGGAACTCTATTAATGTATGTCCAAATATACTCTTAGCTGTTTAAATTTATCCTGCTGTATTACTTTGTTGACCGCCTTAGTAGGCCGATTTAAAAACCTCATAAACTGAAAGATTTGTATAACCTTTTAGTATAATTGCAATTTTTTGCAAATTTAACTCAATTATCATTAATTACGATTTACCGGTTTTACATTTGTATATTTATAAGTTAGTTTATTTACTTTATTTAAACTTAAATGCTTAATTATATAAGTAAGTGTATACATATATGGTGGACCTAACACCTAACGGCGTTCTCTAACAGTCAACCTTAAGACAAACAGAAAATTAAACACAAATTTTTGTTACTAATACATCCCTCAATATTTACATACATATGTATGTATGTATGTTTATGTATGCATAATAAATCAAAACAACAGACAAAAGACAGAAAAATATCCTGTGAGCCCAGTGAACCTGTTACGCAGCAATAGAAAAACTATAGTTCAAATAATGCTTTTAAGAAATTATAATTATTAAAGGCGTGACCATTATGTAATCTATGTAACTAGTGTAGTTTATGTATTATTATTAAACGAAATTTCAAAGATGCTTTATCAAGTATTTATTAACTTAATATTATAGGAGGGAAAGGGATTGTTAGTAATGGAGACTTTGAATCCCATTGCTAGCAATATATCCAACCAGGTCGACCTCCTCGCGGCTCCCCCTGGAAACTATCATGGTTAATTCTGTATGTATGTATTCTGTAGTTATGATTGCTGTAGTCTATGGACGCTAGAAGAGGGTGTTACGGTCTAGCGCATCTTTTTAAGGTGGAAACGGATGTTTTTTTTTTTATTATTATTATTTTATATATAGCGAGTATAAAGCTAAGAACAAGTAATTACATAGAATAAGTGATAAAATTGTCAATTCATAGCAGGTTAGTGTATAGAAAATGTTATACGGCCGTATAACCCTACCAAATTCAGATACAACCTGCTTGCATACTTTCTACATAAACTGTATCTAATATATAATCTAGTAATGTAAAATTTGTTATTGACAAATAATTGACATATCAAACATTTTTTATACACTTAGCCTGGTATGGATTGAGAAAAATAACAACTGATGGTGTATCTTTCGTCCTCTTTTTACTAATTGTATTTGCATAAGAAGAAAGGAGGTAACTATAGGATTTACAGTTTTTATTTTATCATTCCTTCTATGTAATTCCTTGTTCTTAGGTATGAAGGAATTTTTGAGACGTCTATGTGGCTGCTGATGACTATGTTGACGAAACGTACAAGAGAACAAATATGTCTTATTGACAGATATATGACGACCAAGATATGCGATATCTGTCAAATATTGAGAGCTTTTATAAGAGAGAGAAATATGTTTCTTAACCGGGATAAAGTAGCTTATGTCCTTCTGCCACCCAAACACTACGTATACACGTGTAATATATTTATATTGGGGGGAAAGGGATTGTTAGCAATGGAGTTTGACAGCCCCATTGCTAGCAATATGCCCTATTAGGTCGACCTCCACGTGGTTCCCCCTGGAAACCATCGTGTACAATTCTTGTTGAATTCGTCACGATGGGCTAACTGACCTACTTCATCCGCACCTATCATCCTTCACTGGTGCCCCGCCGGTGTATACCGATAGCGCGGGTGGGGTTACCATTCCATTATCATCCATTAAAAAAAAAATGTGTGGTATGGTATACCATATGTCGTGGTCATGTAGTTGTAATTGTATAAATACTATTTCCATTTATTTTGAATTTTGAAAGAGTAATCTGAGTCCCCAACATATATACACACATATGTGTTAAACATTGCTTGCAAAAAAAGTCAGAGTTAAGAAAGGTATTAAAAGGTTCCTATAAGGTCAGCAATTCGCTTGCCATATCTATGATGGTGCAGATGTTTACAGGTTGCGGTAACAGGTAGTTTCCTACCTACCGTTATTGTATTAAAAATTTAATAATACAACAAAAATCTCTTGCCTTTTTTACACTCACTAATAAAAGCCTTATTTGAATATTGTATTTTCTTGTTATACATAAACCGGTATTATCCTGGGTAATAGTGATACCGGTTTCCGTGCGGGCGAAACCACGGAATTTACTTCTATGACATGATATGCCATCGCGAACACCACTCGTTAAATTATTCCACAAGTTCGACGGCTGCTAGAACTAACTGGGCCTTCGATCGAACAGTTGATTTGTAAAATGTGAATAACGTTTACAATAATGTACTAGTAACTCATAGTTCTATATAACTTACAAAGCGAACTTACAAAGCGAACATATAATTTTTTAACGATAGTTTCTGACAATTTTTTTTTTATTATCAATAAAATTACAAGTTACAGAAATTATGTTACAATAGCATTCAGAAACCACGTAGGTTTATGTACAATGAATAAACAAATAAATCATACAAGACGTTTCTTCAGGGTCGGCAACGCGTAATACCCCTGGTATTGTAGGCGTTCATAGACTACGGCAACCCTTACCATCAGGTGGGCCGTATGCCCATTTGCCACCTCAGTGGTATAAAAAAAATTGTTACGATTTATAAATCCAATAGCCGTGTGGTCCCGGCATAGATAGGCCACCTTCCTTTCCCGTGGTGTCGTAAAAGGCGACTAAGGGAGGGCAAGGGATGGGATAGCAGCGTCCCTCTTAAAACATCTCCAAAGCCTAACTGCGGTTGCCAATCCGCCTGCTAAACGTGGCAACTACAAACAATACCCCTCAAGGGGGAGGGTTTTGTTCAGCAGTGGACAGTTAAAAACTGATATGATGATGATGATAAGTCCAATGCGTCACCACTTTTTTATCCCCATTACGTCGTTAGAAATGATTAAATATACAAAACATAACACAGCAATAAAAGAGAACTCTATACTACGTCACCTGGCCGCTATGGTAGGAAGGAAAGGTCAATGGAAAGGTTCAGGATTTGTCCACATAAATGTAAACTTTAAATACATTACATTAGGTGCATAATTGTTTGTCGTCGATGATAATAAAAGTATATATAGGTAAAGATGAAGTAAAAGATGTATATATATATATATATATAGCTTATGTATTATACATATATATATTAGCGCATTAAGTTCCTTAAGAAAGGACTTTTATTTTCGTATACATCTTTTACTTCATCTTTACCTATATATACTTTTATTATCATCGACGATAAACAATTTGCATAATTGTTATAAATAAATAAACGACAATTGTACAAAACGACTATACCATAGAGTGTATTTTAACATATATATACATATATATATAGCTACAGAATTCTGCGAGTATTATTATAAAAGTTATTAAATCACATCTATTCCGCCACTTCGAGTGAGTCAGTGTGTGGCGGTCGATGCACTGACAGTCATAATTACGATTTCCAGTCGACAGTAAGATCTATATTAATTACTAGCAAGTCATTAGAACTATGATACCATATAATTGCTAATCTAAAGGCGAATCACTATGGGCTCGGATCTAAATTTAGCTTAAAGTTATAATTTTTGTTTTGCCATGATTATTATAGTAATAACTAGTTCAACAGATGTCGATCTGTCAAAACTATCGAATTGTAGCAGTCCAATGATGTGGGAGAGAGAAATAGGGTTTACGTTTTACATTGTTCCGGGAATTTTTTCCAATTTTTCTCATCACAAGAACCTTCCTCGAACTTAAACAAATGTTGAAAATAAAAATTTGCTGAATTGCTTCAGTTGTTTTAGAGTTTTACGCTTTACAAACTATTTAGCAATTCACTGTTATTATATAGATATTTTTAAATATATTTTACACATTTTAACGGACTATTAAATTGTTTTTACGTACTCAAAAGTTTCTGGTAACATTTAACGATTAGTCCATCATGCATCTTTGTTGCTTATTTTGTAATAATTGACATTAGGTACTTCGATATTATTGGAAGTGTTCAATGATTGAAAATAATTTTAAATCAGTGGGTAGTATAATTTTGCTCCGCAAAAGTTTCAATTATTATAAAATTAATTTAAAGTCAGCACGAGAGAAGGAAATTCTATCAATTAAAAGGATTATCAAAATTATAAAGGATTATAAAATATAGACGAATAAAAAATTAAAAAAATCGATAAAAAACCTTTTATTCTGAAATTGGCTAGAAATTATATTTCACTACAAAGTTTCGTTTGTTTGAAGTTACTACCTTACTTAGGTCCTTGGTTAGCAATTTAAACAAACCATATAATCTTAGACGTATATTTCGGGATCGGCAACCGTTTGTTTGGTCCACAAACAGACAAACAAACTTCACATATTAGCATATCTGAACATGATATGAATATTAACTAATAAACGTAAGTACTTTGTGAAATAGCGACATTACTTCAAAATGATTTATTCTTGCGACGGATTTCATATTTGATTCGGTATTTACTTTGTAATTATGTATACAATGCTTACTTTATAATTGATTTAGCAATTTTAATTACTTCATTAATCGTTACTAATATTATAAATGTGAAAGTGAGTTTGTTTGTTACTTCATAGCGCCATAACGGTTTAATCAATCACTATGAAATTTGGTATACATTTACTATTTTTATAAAATGTAAAATGGGAACACAAATTCAAATTAAAAGCGTTAAAGTAAGCGTTCCTGTAAGGTGGTCAGTCAATATGGGTAGATGTCATTCATCATTCTGATGAAATCTGGGACAGAGAGCGAGCGAGCGTGCGTACGTGCGGGCGTGCGTGCGTTTGTGCGTGCCTGCGATCCTGCGTGCGTGCGGGCGTGTGTGCGAGCGTGCGTGCGTTCGAACATTCGTGCGTGTGTGTGTGTAATTTATTAATAAGTAGTATTATGCCTATGATGTGTTATATAGTTACTAATTTACAAAAAAGTGTCAATTCAATAGCAATTCCGTCCGATCACAGTCTAAATTTAGAACAGAATTTTTGAGATTATATTGAGCCTTATAATGTGATGGAGAATGAATATAAATTTCTAATTTTGTTAAACCTCAGGTGTTATTCCTCTGTACCCAGTAAATTCAGTAATGTTATTTAAGTATTAGTTATGTTTATGGTACAATATATATTAGAATACATAAAAATAAAGGTAAATGAATAAATTTACTACATTTACAAATTAATAGCATTTATTCTTAAGCCTATATATATTAATTTACTATTTTCCTTTACAATTAGCAAACAAATTACGTATTCCTATACTTAGAAATGTGTATGACTATACTAATATGTATAAATAGGTATTTAAATATGTGATCCAGTCAGATGACCTCAGCCAAATATGGCATGCGGAAAGTCAATGTCCAACTACGAGTACGTTCCTTTGAGACTTCGCTGCCAGTTCTGTTGCTAACAGTCAAATATATCTCTAGCCTTCATCCACGTAACTGGGATATGTTTATTGATTAGAGATAATAGCCTATGTACTTCGCCATCATCGTCTAATAATAATAGGATTGTCACATTAAAACTAAATTCTTGAAGGTATCGCCTGACATACGAGCACACACAAAAGAATACAAATAAAGTTTGCTTCACAAAACAAAAAGAAACTCATGGGCGTAGCTAAGGGGGAGTGGGCATAGAGGGGTAATGCCCTACTTTAAAATGAAAGTCCCTAAGAAAATTAGACAGATTCGCTTTTTTTGAAGTCACTTAATTATGACTTTTGCACTACCAAAAAGTTCATTTGCCCTACCTTAAACATGGGTCTAGCAACGGCCCTGAAGAGACTTCATCGTAAGTACACTGATATTTAAAAAATTCCGCATAGGTAGTACATTAGATTAAAAATGTTTTACTTTAGAGCTTTTTGTAGATTTTTATTCTCAATAAGCAGTTTTTTACTCGACAAAAAAAAGGTAATTTCAACCATGACAAACGAAGTATGATATAGAACTAAAATTTGTCGATAGATAAATAAACTCTTTATTTGCATCAAAAGATATACAAAAATTGTGGCAATAGTAACAGAAAAAAAGAAATAAACAGTATTTTACAAAAGGGCGATATACATAAAAAAATTTAAGTAACATAAATATGTGAAAACGTAATGTGTACTGCAGTAGTGCAAAAAGACAATATCTACTACCTTACTAATATAAGTTTATTTACATTTATATAAATTTATATAGTTTATTTAGCAAACAATTCTAGTGAATTGTTTGCTAAATAAACAAACCAATGATTTTCCGTTACTGTCCGAATGAAAATTCTCAAAGGCAAGCGCAATGATACATTTGTATTTGACACATTTTGATAAATATAAAATTGAAAATAAAAATACGATTTAATTAATAACATTTATGAGAGTACAAAATATATAACAGACAGATCAACATTCAACCAGAATATTATCTTTATTTTTGATTTTCGAGTAGAAAAAAGAGGGAGACTTTGTACAAAGACGATTGCTTGGGTACCTCTGTTCTACTCGTATTCGTGTTTCTACCGTGAAGCAGTTCTGTTTGCATGGCTGTGTTTGGTTTGAAGGGTGGGATATGGCGTGAATTTATAGGGTACAGAGGAATAACATCTGAGTCCTCAGGAATGCAATGCATGGGGGTATCATGGATGAAACAGTATACTCTGTTATGTCCATGGTACTGCTCATGTCTATAGGCGACGGTTACCACTTTCCGTCAGGTGGGTCGGCAGCTTGTTTGCCATTCTAAGTTGTATAAAAAAATTGTTTAAAAACGTATCTCGAGGAAATATTTCTAATGAGTGGACGTAAAGCAATAGCGATAGCAAACAGAATTATGAAAATACACCAAAGTAATCACTTTGGTATTGCAGGCGTTCATAGCTACGGTAACCACTTACCATCAAGTGGGCCGTATGCTTGCTTGCTACCTCATTGGTATAAATAAAATAAAATCACTACGTTATAGTGAAAATCGATTCAAAATTGCGTAACAAAAGTTAATATAAAAAAAAAACAGACATACCACGTTTTTATAAAATTTGCTTAAAAATATAATCGTATGTAGACCCTTATCCTTCGTTGAAAATTGTATTATTACATGCATATTAGATTGCATTTACTTTGCATTTGATCCATTTTCCTCCAATGTCCGCGCATTCATACATAATTCTTCTTTTTAATTAAAATTTCTGGTTGACTTTGGTGTTTGTCTTGTAAAGATGACTTCATAAGTGAAACATTTTAATAAACAATTTCATGTTTTCTGGGAACGCTCCAATTACCACGTAAATTGGTAACGTCAGCGGTTTTAACTGAAAACCACTTTTTTGTATGTAATAAGCCATCGAGAACAGAGAACGATACACACACACACACATACAGAAGCGAAGACATTAAAGCACCTACAGTCTTCATCCATCTCGATTCTATATTGAAATATTATCGTGATTATTTCTTTTTATTTATTAGCGAAATGTACAGGAAGCCTGTTTAGCAGCTTGCCTGTTCAGGTTCTTTTTTTTTAATAACTGACAATGGGGTAATCTCGCCTGCGCTAACGGTATACGCTGGTGAGGCACCAGTGAGAGATTTGAATAATAACTGAGAATGAAAACGCTGGCTAGTTAGCCCATCGTGATAAATACGCTTGGAGTTCAACACGATGGTTTCCAGGGGTAACCACTTGGATGTCGACCTGATAGTGTATATTGGTAGTAACGGCACTGGTAGTCCGCCTTATTAACAAACCCAGCACCCCAGTCTAGGTACTAGACGCATCAAATGTAATATTGGTATTTAGGTTAGCAATATATCCTGTCAGATCGAGCTCCGCGCGATTCTCCTTGGAAATCATCAAAGTTAATTCCTTACAATGATCTAACTGGCCTCTCTTCACCTTCAAATATCATCACCGATTGGTAACCCGTCAACGCATTATTATTATTATTTAGAAACGGGCTTCAAGCAAAAAAACCTGTAACATTGCGACCACTAAGATCTTTAGTGCGCGCCCTTTTTAAAGTTCGCTGCTAATTTCCTGTCAGTGATAGGAATTTTAAGATGTTCCTAACAACAATGTTTTTTATCTCCTCATGATATAAAGTGTATTTTCCAAAAGAGATATATTGTTTATGTAAGAGTGGGCTACAGTCATAAATTATGTGCTGTGACATTACTTCCTTATTGTGACAAAATCTGCAAACAGTTTTTGGGCATACATCTAGTTGGATCATGTGCCTACTTAGTTTGCAGTCTCCAGCGAAAGCTCTTGTTAATACACACATTATTTTTACTCAAGCCAGTTAATTTCTTTGAGTAGTTTTCTGAAACCCCTTTAATTAGGGTTTTCAAGTGATTTAATCCTAGTAATAAGCCAGCTATTATTTGCTGTTTTTAAGCTTTTAAGTTTAAAATGTTTAAGCTTTAGGCTTTGAGGCATGCCACGATAAAGTTCTGGTCATATTTGAACAGTATTTGTCTCTTCTTTTGCTAATTGGTCAGCTGTTTCATTTCCATGTATATTTGAATGACCAAGGAGTCATCTAAAGATAGTTATTTTTGCTGCCCAAGTCTTTTAATAACATTACAACTGACAGCGCATATAAATGGTGTATTATCATTCCATTACCACCTTTAAAAAAAAACTATTCATATTTGCTTTCAATATATGTACCTATTATACACTTCTCTACGCTAATATTATAAAAAAGGGAAATTTATTGTTTTATTTATAATGAATAAACTGAAAAAAAAAAAAATACTTTTAACCATTTATATACTCATATATAGTCACACGTTCAGATACAAATACACATACATAACATACACTCTATAACATAAACTCGTGTCACACTTTTTTACTTATATTTTAATGCATTCTTATTTACCCTAGCATATAATTTGTTTTTGTTTTAATGTTATACATATCGAAAGCTATTTATTTTGTATACGCGCTGTATCTGAATTTTTTATGTACTCACCATCACCTTTTTTTTTTTTTTTTTTGTGAAAGTTTTTATTTGTATAATTTGTACTGTTTGAGGTAAGGGTCCTGGTGACTTGTAATACAGGTTTAATACCTAGTACAGGCACCAGCTCCCACAAATAATATTGTTAAAATGTTTTGCAAGTTATAGATGTTAAGTCCTTAATTGTTTGTGCTGAGAAATATAATAAATAAATAAATAAATAATAATAAATAAATAATTTTTAAAAAATCTTTCACTTTTAGACAGCTACATTGTAAATGAGTATTATTGGCTATTTTATTAAAAAAAAAAAGTGTTAAGCAGGAGCATATCGCTAACAATATCTACATGAGATAGAGATTTGATAAAAATTGGAACAAATATTAGGGGGTCAGATGTAAAGGTCGTTGTATGTCGCAGAGAATACAATGAGAATGCAATAGACAAGATTCCTGTTTCTATGATATAATTTTTTTATGCAACTTAGAATAGCAAACAAGACGACGGTCCACCTGATGGAAAGCGGTAACCGTCGTCTATAGACATGAGCAGTACCATGGACATAACAGAGAATATACTGTTTCGCCCATGATACCCCCTATGCGTTGCCATTCCTGAGGACTGACTGAGATGTTATTCTTCTGAACCCTGTAAATTCACTGCCATATCCCACCCTTCAAACTGAAACACAGCTTTGCAAACACAACTGCTTCACGGTAGAAACACGAATAGGACAGAGGTACCCAAGCAAACGACTTTTATACAAAATCTCCCTCTGGTGAGAATGGCTCTCCCTCCCTTTTCAATGATATTAACAGAACCTATCATTATCCCTAGTATTAATACAGCTATCTCAAGTTCCCATATCTAATCAACGGTGTGTAAAAATATAGATATAGTACGAGTATATCTTTTACATAATAAAAACCCTAATTCATGCATTAGGGTTTTTATGTAAAAAAAAATTCATATAATAGGTCATCATATCAGCCTTTATCTGTCCACTGCTAAACATAAGCCTCCCCTTAGGGGTTCTGCCAGTAGTTGCCACGCTTGGCAGGCGGATTGGCAACCGTAGTTAGGGCCCCCGCCAGCATATACCGTTAACGCAGGTGGGGTAACAAATCCATTGGCAACCCATTAAAAAAAAGTAGTAAGATGGGAGATGTTTTTAAAGGGATGCTGCTGCCCATCCCTCGCCCTCCTTAGTCGCCTCTAAAACACCCACGAGAAAGAAAGAGGTGGTCAATTCTATGCTGGGACCACACAGCGGTACCTATATAAATAAACGGTATTATATAATAGATACTTACTATAAATATAAGTAAGGTAAGTTACTTATTAGATATTCTGTGCAAGTGCTCCAATTTTCACCGAGATTCCGAACTTTTTTTGAGTAAACGGTCTAAAATAAATATAGCTATGATTTTATAAGTTACTCAGTGAACTTAGAATATTTAAGTAGAGTGAAGTAAAATATATTTACGTAGAAATTTGAACACTTGTTGGTGCTGCCATCTTGGCCAGCAGGCCTTTCTATATATTTATTATATATCCGATTTGATATATGCTTTTTCTGACACTTCTTATTTTTCTGTACGTCTGAACGTATGGTTTATTAGACATGCATCGTTTTATTGTTCTCTAATCACACTAATACAGTATAATAAATAAATAATCTGTGACAATGTATTTTATTTTTTATGTATTATTTAAGTACCGACAACGCAATTTTTTTTGTATGGATGATAATGAAATGGTTGCTAAATGGTTGGACATTGCTAATAATCCCCTAAGCCTGCGCGAGGGGTGTAGGGGTTTGTTAGCAATATGAACTACCAGACACATTGTTAGCAATATACCTTATCAGATCGACCTCCACGTGGTCCCCCTGGAAACCATCGTGTTGAATTCCAGGCGTATTCCGAACGATGGGCTAACTAATCTGCTTTCACATTCTCACCTATCATCTCTCACTGGTGCCCCACCACCGTTAGCGCAGGCTTACTATTTCTATTCCATTGTCATCCATTAAAAAAAAAACCCGCCCACAGTCAATTATAACACAATGGGGTCGACTCGGAGGATCTCATAAGTAGAAATTTTAATTTGATATTTTAGTGAAACTATCATATTACTGACAATTAAGAACTAAATTTAATGTAGTTCTAACTCTATTTTCTCCATATTGTGTGTTATAAATTTAGTTCATGTATCATTAGAATAAAGATTATGTTGTAATTCTAAACGGAAAGTTTAAATTTAGAGACAGATGGCACTTTAGAATCGACCGAGAATTTTGTGATTTGAACAATCAAAAACATAATAATGTTAGAGTGAGATTTTGTACAAAAGTCGCCTTCTTTGGTACATTTGTACCAACTGTCTGTCTGTCGAGTTTCTGCAATCGAATTGCTGCACACAGACCTCTCCCAAATAGGGAGGTTTTGCCAGTGATTGCCATGTTTGGTAGGCGGATTGGCAACCGCGGTTGGACTTTGGTGATGTTTTAGGAGGGTTCTCTCCCATAAGTGGGAGACTTATGTTCAACAGTGGGCAGTTGAAGGCTGGTATGATGATGATGATGATGATTTATAATTATTATAAGTAAAGCCTCATGTTAGCTGATTAGAATTATTTTGTTTAGTTCCGCTTCTTTTAGTAATAATACTAAACGTTTAAGAAGTTATGTGAAAACTCGCAAAATAACACCTACGATAGTTTAGTAAAACAAGCGGTCACAATTTAAATAGATCAAAAGTTACCTCTCTTGATCAAATGGGTTGATATCTTGTTAGCAATAATAAGTTTATCTGCCGCCTATAGAATCATGTCTATAGGCGACGGTTACCATTCAGTACCATGGACATAACTGAGTATACTGTTTCACCCATGATACCCCCCATGCGTTGCCATTCCTGAGGACTCAGGTGTTATTCCTCTGTACCAAGTAAATTCACTGCCATATCCCACTATTCAAACCGAAACACAGCCATGCAAACACAACTGCTTCACGGTTGAAACACGAATGGAACAGAGGTGCCCAAGCAAACGACTTTTGTACAAAGTGTTTCTGGTAAAAATACATTTTGTTTACAATACGTTTTAGGATTATAAACATATTTATAACTATAGAATGATGTCAATTGATTTATCGGGCAGCTCATCTGCGGGTTGACCCACTCATTTGAGGTTATTAGAGTTATCAAAGTGTGTCATATTCGCTGTAAAGTCCATAGTTTGTAGAGATGTATAGCTGAATACCTATGCTTTATAGATGAATGCAATGTATGGCCCGTCTGATGGTAAACAGACTTACCGTAGTCTATGGATGCCTGCAACGTTAGGGATAACATGAGCGATTCTTGCCGACCCTTAAGAAACCTTCTTACACCGTTTATGAAGAACCTCACGCTGTAGTCTTTAGGGAAAATCGCGGCGGGAAGAGCTTTCTATATTCTGAACATATGCGAGAGGAAATTCTGAAACCGTACTGCACTTTTTTTTTTCAATGGGTTATAATGGAATGGTAACCCGCCCGCGCTATCGGTATATACCGGCGGGGCACCAGTGAAGGATGATAGATAAGGATGAAGCAGGTCAGTTAGCCCATCGTGACGAATTTAACAAAAATTGTTCACGTTGGTTTCCAGGGGGAACCACGTGGAGGTCGACCTAATAGGGCATAATGCTAGCAATGGGGTTGTCAAACTCCATTACTAACAATCCCATCTCCCCCAACCGTACTGTACTGTACACCGTTTTAGCTCCAGGGTGTGAAAATAAATTCCCTGCCGATGACGAGCGGAGCAATGGTAAAAAAAAGGACTTTAGGCTTATAATGTCACATTATAGGCCTAAAGTCCTTTTTTTACCATTATTAATGTGATATATTTTAAGAAGTTACATCCCCCTTCTCCTTAGCGTTTCCCTCCCTTTACCTTAAATTAAATGATCAAATTTAATGATAATTTTTATCATCATCATTGCAGTCATTTATTATTTCAAAGCTGAACATAAGCCTTCCCCATAAGGAGAATTTTGCCAGTAGTTGTCATGCTTGGCAAGCAAGTTGACAACCACAGTGAGGTTTTTTTAAGAGGGACACTGCTGTCCATCCCTATACCATTAGTTTCCCTTAATCGTCTCTTACGGCAACCACAGGAAAGGAAGAGGAGACCTATTCTATGCGGGGACCACACGGTTAAAAAGTAATGTGTAATATGTCCCCTTTGTATTTCAACCCTAAAGCAGTTGCGTTTGCATGGCTGTGTTTCGGTTTGAAGGGTGTGATATGGCGTGAATTTACAGAGTACAGAGGAATAACACCTGAGTCCTCAGGAATGGCAACGCATGGGGCTGTCATGGGCGAAACAGTATACTCTGTTATGTCCATAGTACTGCTCATGTTTATAGGCGACGGTTATCACTTTCTATCAGGTGGGCCGTTAGCATGTTTGCCATTCTAAGTTGTATAAAAAAAAATCATTTATTCCATGAGATTTTTATTAAAATATATCCGAAATGGCCGTTGTACCTCTGTGATATGTATTTATGGACCCCAGGCACTTGTAATACCGTTCAATATTGCTCTACGTACCTACCTAATCCATGTCGCCGGATACATTTTATGTCTCCTCGACTTACAAACAAACGGGCGTCTATAAAACATTTTATATAGGTATACATAACACTAGATATGCAGTAGTAATTTTCCTGTTATAAATTTAATATGGCATAGTGGTAAACACGTTGTATTTTTATTGAGGTTAAAATTAGCAATGACATGTGAACATGCATTTAATAAAACTACCGAAGGAATTCCAATTTAAAAGTAAAATCGACTTGGATATTATTTTGATAAAAATCTGATCTTTAGTTATATTTTTTTTATACAACTTAGAATGGCAAACAGGCTGATGGCCCACCTGATGGAAAGTGGTAACCGTCGCCTATAGCCATGAGCAATACCATGGACATAACAGATATATGTTGTACATGGATGTAACAGTATACTGTTTCGCCCATGATACCCCCGTTGCCATTCCTGAGGACTCAGATGTTATTCCTCTGTACCCAGTAAATTCACGCCATATCCCACCCTTCAAACCGAAACACAACCATGCAAACACAACTGCTTTACGGTTGAAACACGAATGGGACAGAAATACCCAAATAGATTATTTTTAGAACACTCATTGAAAAATGGACTTTAAATTGTTTGATATTTTAAAACAATTGTTATATTTTGTCATTGCCTAAGGGGACTTAATTATTATAATGTAAATTTTACCATAATATATTTATAATTATAACAAGTAATGAGTTACTTTAGAAGAGATGTGTAATGAACTTAATTGTTCCCACAACAATACAAATGTCAGTCAACCGTTAATCAACGTTTTGTTTAATTAATCTTAATTAGTAAATCGAGATGAGTCTTGTATAAATCGATATAAGGCACTATATGTATATCCCGCGGTTTCACCTGCGTGAATCAAAATTTCATTCCAATCCGTTCAGTAGCTGTTTTGTGAGAGAGAAATAAATATCCATCGATACATGAATACAAACTTTTGTATTTATAATATTACTATCGACCCGCCCCGGCTTCGCACGGATGCAATACCGTACCGCTATGTCCCTGCATTTTAAATCTGTAATATATGTTATTGTGGGTTATACTTAAGAGATAGACATATACCATCACGAACTTTTTTGTTGACCTTTTTAAGGTGTACAATATTGTAGTACATTATTTTAATTTATCTCATGGGGTTCAGCCAGCGTTTGCAATGTAAGCGCAAAAAATGTGTTTATTTACGACATCACATTAGAAACCTCTAAATATATCAGTGTTTCTCTACAATATTATGTATGTATTATACATATAAACCTTCCTCTTGAATCACTCTATCTACTTAAAAAAACCGCTGCAAAATCCGTTGCGTAGTTATAAAGATTTAAGCATACATAGGGACGGACAGACAGCGACAGTGACTTTGTTTTATACTATGTAGTGATTAAGGCATATAAAAGAATACATACTTTTATATGCCACGTAACTTATGTAAAGGGGGAAAAGGGATTGTTAGTTATAGGTTTTTAGCAGCCCCATTGCTAACAATTCACCGTATCAGGTCGATTTCCATGCGGAAAGGGATTACCCCTGGAAACTATGGTGATTAATTCTTGTTGAATTCTTTACCATGGGTCAATTGACCTGTCTTCGTCCTCACCTATTATCTATCGCTGATGCCAGCATATACTGATAGCGCAGGCGGGATTACCATTTTAATCCATTAAAAATACCTACATGTAAAATCAGTAAGTTAGTGATGTGCCGAGTTAACTCGAATGCTGACTCGAACACCTAATAGTTATTCAGGTACTCGAATACTCAATAAACAGAGTTCGGTTACACTGTATATACAAAATACAAGTTTAAAGTACTTGCAATACTCGAATACTAATAATGCCAAAGAAAAAATAATAAATGGAGAACGACTAGTTCATCATTTATTAATTTTTCCTTAATTACTAAACGAAAAAAAAATTTTATCATAAATTAACTGACCTTAATCGACTATTTTATTATCTCGATTTTTAATTGAACTTATTTACAAGCTTTAAAAGACAATTGAAAAATTTCATGAATTTAATGAGTTAGTCAAAATACCAACGCAAATAATTGAGTACTTGTCCGAAACCTTAGACTCGAATTCAATTTTTTTTTATTGAGTACCAAAACTCGAATACTAAAAATGACCAATTTGGTACGGTACATCACTACAGTGTGTATGATTGAAAACCTCTTTTCTGAAAGCGATTACAAATATACAGCCTATTTGAGGGAAATTTTCGCCCACGACATAGAAACCGGTATCTGTCGACCCGAAAATATTTTTCTCTCGTGCAGATGCATGGATCACTGGATTCTGCTATTGTTACCATGTTGAATTATAAGAGAGTATCGGTTTTCTGAGATTTCGTGCGCATATGTCTTGTTTTTTTTTATTCTTGACAGAAATTTCGAGATATTCCTTCTTAATGTTCATATTCACTTACAAAATCATGAGCCTTATTTAATATTTCTAGACCGTAGCACTATTTCTTTTTTATATACTATAACTAGCTGACTCGGCAAACGTTGTTTTACCATATACATAATTTCGAGAAATATACATGAAAATATATCGTACTACAATTATTATATTCGATCGCCATCTTGCAACACTATTGCGGAATATAAAAATCGCGTTTAAAAGACAGGGGTTTATCGTAGAAGCATAAAAATTTGAAGTTGTATGTATTTTTCAATGCTAAACCATAATAAAATGAAAATGGAAAATTTGTCAAAAAAATAACAAAAAAATTTTTTGGGGAGGGTCACTCTTATCATTGAGGGGTATGAAAAATAGATGTTGGCCGATTTTCAGACCTATCCAATATGCACACAAAATTTCATAAAAATCGGTAAAGCCGTTTCGGAGGAGTTTGGTAACAAACACCGTGACACGAGAATTTTATATATTAGATAATAAATGTATTGTAACTTCGCCTGAACTGTTGGTTTACGCTGGCTGGTTAGTAGTGAAGGATCTTCATCATCATATCAGCCCTTAACTGTCCAGTGCTGAACATAGACCCCCATATAGGGGGTGTTGCCAGTAGTTGCCACGCTCGGTAATCTATAAATGTAGTCTATAATTGTAGTTTCAGTAGGCTCCAGATTTCTCAACAAATTACAGTATTTATATTTTTGTGTAAAAGTAAACATTCAGTACACATACCGTAATTTGTAAAGATGAAATAAACTTATTATTATTATTAGAGACTACAGCATGAGGTTCTTAAAAAGGGGGCTAAAGAGGTTTCTTCACGGTCGGCAACGCACGCGTAATACCTCTGGTATTGCAGGTGTTCATAGGCTACGGTAACCACTTACCATCAGGTGGGCCGTATGCTAGTTTGCCACCACAGTGGTATAAAAAAAATTATTAGTTACTTACGTGCTCTTCTAAATTTTGGATCGTCATACCAACATGTCCCTCTCAAAGTAAATATTTTTACGCTTTGTAATAGTCTTTTAAAAATTAATCAAGTCTGATGATGGTGAATCACCTTTCAATTATGTCGTCAACGACGGTTTCCGATACCCCTTTTATCATAAGTCTACATTCTATCATTAGGTGAACTCAATCGCAGCAGCTGGACAAATATTTGACAACATTTGAACAAATATTTGAAAATTTAGAGGTGTTGATGTGCCCTTAATATTTTTGTATACTCGACAGCTGTTTATATCTAAAACTGAACATGATTGAAATGAAGTCAATGTATCTACATCGTAATTATGTAAATCATTGTAAATGAATCGTTTACTAAATAAAAATTGTGTTGTAAGTTTTATTTTTACTAAACTCTAAACTTGTGGTAAATTACTTAAAGTTTTATATGAAGATGTAAACAAAGTGCAGTATACTTTTAAAAGATTGTTCTACTAGTGAAATTGAATAATTTCCCTAAAGAGACTTAAGTCAAAAAACGACAAAAAATGACGTGTTAGTATGGGAGCCTTTAAAGTTTTTGTCGTATTTCGACTCATATTACACTTTTTGAACTTTTTGTGGATTTCAGATGTATAAAAACGATTAAATAGAATGCTTTTAAATGGTGTATCAAGATTTTTTTTATACAACTTAGAATGGCAAACAAGCTGACGGCCCACCTGATGGAAAGTGGTAACCGTCGCCTATAGACATGAGTAGTACCATGGACATAACAGAGTACTCGTATACTGTTTTGCTCATGATAACCCACCCTTCAAACCGAAACACAGCCATACAAACACGGTAGAAACACGAATGGGACAGAGGTACCCAAGCAATCGACTTAAAGCCAAAATTTAATTTAGACTCTCAGGAGCATCGTTGTGAAAACAGCATCTAATTTCGCGCAGTAGTTTTTGCGTAATGCTGGAACAAACATACAGACAGACTGTCTGACAGGTATTTCTAAAAAATATTATATTGGCGTCTATTATTATTAATACTTATTAATACCTTCATATTATTTTTTTCATTAATATCTCTTATGTATAGACATTGTTCAGTTACAATTTTATCATATTAGTAAAATAACTAGTTGAACACTCCCATAACAAGGATGTTAATAAATTATTTTAATTTAACCGTGTAATATGTAATTTAGTGTTATTTATTATTTATTTATTTATAGCAAAGCAACGGAATACATTAATTAAATTAGAATGCATTAATAAAATAAATATTACATAAAACAACATCAAATTTGTATTTCAATAACTACTCTGCATAATACATTTACATATTTATGTTTGTATACTATTATTTATATTATATATGTCTTATATTGACACAATGGAGTCATTTAAACTCGTAAAATTTGTTAAATGATGTAATTTAGTAATAAAAATTAATTAAAATTAATAAAAGTATCCCATTTGTGTTTCTACCGTGAAGCAGTTGTTTGCATCGCTGTGTTTCGGTTTGAAAGGTGGGATAAGACAGTGAATTTGCAGGGTACAGAGGAATAACACCTGAGTCTTCAGAAATGGCAACGCATGGGAAGTATCATGGACGAAACAGTATACTCTGTTATGTCCATGGTATTTGGTCATGTCTATAGATGACGGTTACCACTTTCCATCAGGTGGGCCTAGCTTGCTTGTATTTCTAAGTTGCATAAAAAAAATTAAACTTCTAAAATTTGTTGAATGATGTAATTTAGTAATAAAAATTAATACAATATTGAATTGCGTTTAGCGTTAGCTTAGTTTTCTTTTTATGATATTTTTGCCATTCTAAGTTGTATAAAAAAACATAAAAAATACAAATAAAAACAAATGTATTGCCTGTGTTCCGTTAGTTGTAGATTTGTTAGCTGCAACAATATATGTATGTAATTTTGTCTTATTTTTATATAAATGATATTTAGAATAATATGCATATTTATTTAGTAAAACACTTTAATAAAACTCATAAATCAAAAAGAAAAACTTCGAATCAGGTATCATAAATTTCATAATCCTCGAGATAAAATTGAATTAGATCTACTCAGAGAACGCTGCCATAAGTTTATAAATATTTGTCAAAAACAATATCATAATAAAATAGAAGCTAACATTTGCAAGAATTTAAAATTATTCTGGCGATACATTAAAGATAAACGTAAAGGTCAGTCGACCTTCCCCACAAAAATGAAAATGAACAACATTACAGCAACTGATAGGTCCTGATATTGTGAATTTATTTGCAAGTCAATTTTCATCAGTTTATAGTTCAAAGGAACCCACTAATTCTAAATATGTTCCTATTACAAATAATCATATATTTAAAATAAAAGTTAACGAGTCTGAGGTCTCTATGGCAATAAAACGTCTAAATATAGATAAAGGTTCGGGCCCCGACAATATCTCACCACTTTTTATTAAACGCTGTAGAACTGCTATCACACTCCCACTAACAATAATTTTCAATCGGTCTTTACAAGATGGTGTATTCCCTACTGAATGGAAAAAAAACAAGAATTTTGCCAATATTTAAAAATCATGATCAAAAGGATGTTAAAAATTATAGGCCTATATCCATATTATCATGTTTATCCAAATTATTCGAGTCACTTCTATATCCACACATATTCACCCATATTAAAAATTATTTGACAGAATTCCAACACGGTTTTTATAAAGGTAGGTCCGTAGAAACTAATTTGGTTTCAGCAGTGTCTGATATAGCTCGCGAAATAGATAATGGTGAACAAGTTGACACAATCTACACAGACTTTAGCAATGCTTTCGATAAAGTAAATCATGTTGTGTTGCTAAACAAATTGGCTGTTTTTGGAATAGAAGGTTCTCTACTCAGTTGGTTTAAGTCATACCTATTTCAAAGGCCTCAGGAAGTAGTTATTAATGGATTTCAGTCTAAACAGTACTATGCAGAATCAGGCGTACCGCAAGGATCGCACCTGGGTCCCGTTCTCTTTTTGATATTTATTAATGATATTACATCATATATAAAATACAGTAAAATATCTCTTTTCGCCGATGATTTAAAAATCTATCGCACAATAAAATCCATACATGATGCAGAACTTCTGCAAAAAGACTTAGATGGTATTGGGGAATGGTGTACTTTGAATGGTATGTTACTTAACACAAATAAATGTTCGTACATTCGTTTTACTCGTAAAATTAAACCTATAGAATCACGTTATTCTTTAAACGGCGAAAAACTGGTAGTTGTTAGTGAAGTTCGAGATCTAGGAGTATTGCTTGATAGCAAACTTAAATTTAATGTACACATAAATAATATTGTCACACGGGCAGCACAAATGCTTGGTTTCCTTAAACGTTCTTTAAAAGGCTTTAAATTGAGGCAAACTAGATTAATTCTTTATAACAGTTTAGTACGTAGTCGTTTGGAGTTTGACTCTGTTTCCTGGAATCCAGTCTACAGCTCTTCATCTCAAAGAATAGAAAATATCCAACGAGCATTCACTAGACACCTAGCTTACATAACCCGTAACATATCGCATAGGCGACCTTATAGTCAGAGAATGTCCTTCTTTAACATTACCTCTCTTAAGACGCGTCGTATGATTGCAGATTTAATGTTTATTCATAAAATTCTCAATAATAAAATTCATTGTGCAGATTTACTGAGTTCACTCCAATTAACGGTACCTCTAAATTATCCTCGACACCCTATAACTAGAACATTTAGCTTACCGCGCTGCAGAACAAACCTAGGACTGCATCAACCTCTGGCCAGGATTAGTGCGTCATACAATGAAATTAATGCCAAATTACCTGAAATTGATATAGTGTACGATAATTCGAATTCCTACAGGAATAAATTGCTGAAACACTTTGTACAACAATCTTATGAACATTAACTCTAATTGTCATAATATATATTTTTTTAATATTTTTTTTAATTTAATTTACTCATAATCTTATTTTCTGATTTTGCTCACAGCTTAGATTACATGTTTATTTTTGTTATTTACTTAAATTTCTTACACTGTATAATTATGTTAAAGTGAATACTGTGAATACCTATAATAGGCATGTGCATTAATATTGTATTGTATTTAATGTTGTTATACCTATATGTTATAATGCAATATGCTGTTGGTGTTCCTTAAATAAATAAATAAATAAATAGTAACTTTTTTGTATTTACTGTTTCTGATTTGCGCCATTTATCTTTCTCTCTGTATTTATTTACTATTTATGCCAGAGTGGCTGTAAGAGATTGCTTTTAGCGATAAGGCCGCCTTTTGTATATGCACATTCTGTATAAATACTCCTTGTGTACGTTTGTTTTGTGAGCAATAAATAATTTATTATTAATATGTAAAAATCCAAGTTCTGATCAATCGGTCAGATAGTTTATTTTCGACATATGACATGTAACTATTCTCGGATGAGACATATGTTCGGTCCCAGTGACTTCATGTTATGTTAAAATCATCGTGGGCGAAGTACCATATTGTTACAAGGCCGAATTGATGTGTCAATATTGATTTAAACTTTACCTTATTTATGAATTTTATGTACAGTCACATGCAAAAACATGTTTATGCTACACCATAGACATATGTAGATGGACGTAAACAATGCAAATAGGTACTCCTGTTTATATTTTTTTTCTAAGAATGGCAAAAAAAAAACAATTTTATGTTTATTTTTTACATCTATATTTAATTACTAATTATATAGTTTATCATTTGTCATATTAATTATGCACTATATATTACACTTTACATACAAACCCTATAAATACTTCCTCTTTTTGAGTTCTCAAGGTTACCTGGAAGAAATCCCTTCAAAGGATAAGTCCACCTGCGTACCTTATCATTTCATTTATAACCAGATATTTGTGAATGTACAATAAAGTTTATAAAAAAAAATTATAGTGAATTTGATGGAAAAAAGTAACCGTCGCTTATATAAATGGACAGTACCACGGATGTCATAGACGGGCGGATATATAAGATAACATGGGCGTCACAGTATATTTACTGTATTTATATTTTTCATACGTTATTTTTCAAGATCTGTGGTGTTGTCCGTTCCCTGTAATTTTACTACCGTATATTATTCTTCAAGTCGAAACACAGCCATGTAATGACGGCTGCTTTCATAAGATCTGAACCTAACTAGATTGCAATGGGGGAAAGGGATTGTTAGTAATGCGGACTGACATCCTATTGCCAACAACATATCTTATTAGGTCCTCTCTGGAAACCATCGTACTGAATTCCAGGTCCATTCATCACGATGCCTTAAATAAATAAAAAAAAAAATAATATTCCAAATCATTTTACAACTGACGAAGTTACGAGGTAATAAACATAAAAAAAAACACCACCGAATTGAGAATCTCCTTCTTTTTTTTTAAGTCGGTTGAAAATTCTAAAGATCGATGTTTATATTCTTTATGAAACAAAATCTTATTACGTATTCAGTCAGGCAACGCATGGGGGGTATCATGGGCGAAACAGTATACTCTGTTATGTCCATGGTACTGCTCATGTCTATAGGCGACGGTTACCACTTTCCATCAGGTGGGCCGTCAGCTTGTTTGCCATTCTAAGTTGTATAAAAAAAAATCAGTCAAAAGTACTTTTGATATTAACTTTAAATATAGTTACCCTATTATTAGGTGACAGTTGTCGACGTTCGAATGAATAGAAACGTACTATAGAACTTGCAGTGAATACGTAGCCTATTGTGTATCAATGATCGACACCCCTACCAGTGTCCAGCAAAACTAGTTTTCACGATGGAAACCGAAACCATATTTCGGTTTCTGCTCTAATTTAGACTGATACCAAAACTTTATGAAACTCTTTCGTATTTTAAAATTTACGTTATTTTTAATTTTAAAATATATATTAGTATATTCTTACTGATATTAGAAATATGAAAGTGAGTTTTTATTCGTTATCACTTAGCACTTAAAGACTTTACTGTGAAATTTGATATACACTTAGTACATGGATGGCATGCAGAAGAGCGTAGGCTACTTTTTATTCTGGCCACGCGGACGAAGTCGTGGTTAAAGACTAGTATATTATATGTATTTTCAAATTAATTACAATCTTAAATATATCATATTAAACTATATTAAAAACTATACTAAAATATTATATTAGAGAAGGTATGTATTATCTATACTCTATACCTATAATAAATCTCTAGAGAAGTCAATTCTGTACATGAAATATATTTCCAAAATCACTAATCACCAGTGATCGGTACTGATGCCAAAAATGCAATCAGTAAAATTTTTGTCTGTCTCTCTGTATGTTCGTTATAAAAACAAAAACTACTCGACGGATTTTAACGAAACTTGATACAATTATTCTTCATACTCGTGGGCAGGTTATAGTATACTTTTCATCACGCTACGATCAATAGCAGCAGAGCAGTGAAGGGAAATGTTGGGAAAACGGGAGAAGTTACTCCATTATTAAACTTCCGTCGCGTGTGCAGCCTTAATGGTCACTATTTAAAATGTAAAAATGTCCACCCGTGCGACGCCGGGACGGGCCGCTAGTATATTTAATATAAACGTGCCAAATTTAATAATCGGTATTTCACTTACATTAAGGAAATTTCTAATAATAATCAATTAAGTAACCTATCATTTTGTAATATACATATCGCGCCCTAATACCTACTACTGGGGGGAAAGGGATTGTTAGCAATGGAGTTTGACAGCCCCATTGCTAGCAATATGCCATATTTGGCCGACCTCCACCTGGTTCCCCTGGAAACCATCGTGAACAATTCTTGTTGAATTCATCACGATGGGCTAACTAACCTACTTCATCCTCATCTATCATCCTTCACTGGTGCCCCGCCGGTGTATACCGATAACGCGGGTGGGGTTACCATTCCATTATCGTCCATTAAAAAAAAATGCCTACTACTTCAATCATTTACAATGAGATCCTAAAAGCAATTTGATTCGTTAACACTGACAAGTGACAATAAAATGGGATGGTGATTCGTGGCGTCGAAGTGATATTTGGGTATTAATATACCTAGTCGATATATTTGTGTTAAATATATTGTGAGATTAACGCCATCAATAATATACCAAACTATTTATTAAAGCTAGCATGATCTAACTTTGTGAGTTTCCTAAATATTATATAATTAATTTTAGTGAAATTTTGTAAATTTTATTTGATTCATGATGACCGAATGGTTTTGGCATAGAATAGGCCACCCCTTCCTTTCCTGTGGGTGTCGTAAGAGGCGACTAAGGGACTTAATAGTAGAGGGATGGACAGCAGCGTCCCTCTTAAAACATATCTAGAAACATAACTGCGGTTGCGGCGACCCGCCTGCCAAGCGTGGCTCCCCTTATGGGGAAGGCTTGACAGATAGAATATTTTTATTTTATATTATATATATATATATATTCTTTATTGCACTTAAACAATAAATGCGACGATTAGTTTAACAACTTGTTAGCAAGGGAGGACTTATCTCTGAAAGAGATCTCTTCCAGCCAACCCAGTGTAGTTAGAGAGAAAATAATTTAATTTGGGTAATCCAGTGCAGGAAAAGTACCAGTGAAAATAATCTAAATAAAGCAAACACTATTTTATATATTTTATCCTGATAAAAAAAATGGATTCGGTAGATAGGGCAAAACAAAACTACATTGTCGAATCAGATAATTATATTGTTATAAAAATAGAATTTTCCAATCGACTGACTATAGTAGCTCGTTACATAAAGGACTACGTAACGGGCAGGTGTGATAGGCGCCGAGTTACGTTAATAAAAAGTGAATTGTCCAACAGTTTAGTATTCCGTGCGACATGTGTTATGCGTTATCACATGGTGTATGGATTTATATCAATGCCTGTTATTTATTTATAACCAACTTTTTTCTCATTGTAAGTGTCACACTTTCACACCAATCGTCTGGGCCCCAAACAAGTTATTGTTGCAACAAAACATATTTTTAAAAATATTTATTTATTTTCATCTAGGAGCGCCACCTAGTGTCGTAGTGTCATTGTGATGGCGTCCGTAAAAAAAAAACTATATATAATCAAGAGAGAAGGACAAGAACAAAAAAAGAAGTAACGCCGGCATATTACCGGCCGGGGTAATGGGGTTCACCCCGAGGCGAGGCCCCTTCCTAACCTTCCCCTTTAAAGAGCGTAAAACCTGTCATCGTCGTCTATGGTGTCCGTACCCTAAACTAGTCGGTTGTTCTGTGTAGGTAATTGTTAGTTGTTAAATAGATATTTACAAATACACAAATTTTATGTAATCAGTGTTTTTACTCTACAAATACATATAAAATAAATCTCTCAACAGTCACAGCTTGTCTTTATGCTATTTATGCACTGATCTTTTTGATGATTTCTGCAATTATCCTTTAAATTTTTCAAAAAGGGCGTATTGAGGTTACTACAAGAACGGCAATGCGCATAGGACATCCCTAAATGCGTGTAAAACTGTGGATAACATTGCCAATTAAGCTCCGCCTAGAAGCACAGAAGCTTCCTGAAGGCTTATTAGAAACTTTTAAAAACCTGACCGATTCAAAAGATCAAAAGCAGGACAGAAAATGGGAATGCTTTTAGGCACGAGTTATAAATGCGGATTTTTTTTTGCAAATGCAAATGAGAATGCCCTGTGTTTCTTTTTTGGTCACTTGAATAATGGATTTTTTTTATACAACTTAGAATGGCAAACAATCTGACGGCCCACCTGATGGAAAGTGGTAACCGTCGCCTATAGACATGAGCAGTACCGTGGACATAACAGAATATACTGTTTCGCCCATGATAACCCCCCATGCGTTACTATTCCTGAGGACTCAGGTGTTATTCCTTTGTACCCTATAAATTCACGCCTTATCACACCCTTCAAGCCGAAACACAGCCATGCAAACACAACTGCTTCACGGTAGAAACACGAATGGGACAGAGGCACCCAAGCAATCGACTTTTGTACAAAGTCTCCCTCTGGTTTCATTTCATAGTGTCATATAATTTTATTCACTTTATCGGCGCCTTTCACACTGTCATCACGTCATGATTACCTAAGTAGGCAGTAATATAGTGTTTCATACCAACCCAAGTCTGCAATGTAGACTTGACACTCGATTGGAATGTACCCCCGCCCCTCCGCGTCACTGCCCCTCCCCTCACGCCCACCCTGGTCCATATGACGTCACGCGTGCAAGTCTCACGTTAACATTGGCTTGCATCGAGTTACGTGGAATTTAAATATAGACTTATGCAAGTTCTGTTAAAAGTAAAAGTATTTTAAAACTAGTCATACGATGCGGCTTTGCCTACGTGAATGAGGATATGAAGTAGTGTATGTGCCACAGTAAATAATAGTCCATCTTTGAATCACATTTAGTGTAAATTAATTTACCCTTTTGATTGTGATAAATAATTATTTCCATTAAATTAGTTATTAGTGTAGTATAATATTATGTTTTTTTTTTATACAACTTAGAATGGCAAACAAGCTGACGGCCCACCTGATGGAAAGTGGTAACCGTCGCCTATAGACATGAGCAGTACCATGGACATAACAGAGTGTACTGTTTCACCCATGATACCCCCCATGCGTTGCCATTCCTGAGGACTAGGGTGTTATTTCTCTGTACCCTGTAAATTCACGCCATATCCCACCCTTCAAACCGAAACACAACCATGCAAACATAACTGCTTCACGGTAGAAACACGAATGGGACAGAGGTACCCAAGCAATCGACTTTTGTACAAAGTCTCCCTCTGGTGAATGGCCTATGTATGGCCATGTGGTCCCGGAATAGAATAGGCCACCCTTCCTTTCCCGTGGGTGTCGTAAAAGACGACTAAGGGACGGCGAGGGATGGGCAGCAGTGTCCCTCTTAATCTATCTCTTTCTAATCTCTCCTAATATCTCTAAAGCCTGACTGCGGTTGCCAATCTGCCTGCCAAGTGGAGCAATTACTGGCAAAACCACTCAAGGGGGAGGCTTATGTTCAGCAATGAACGGTTAAAAGCTGATGTGATGAATATGGTACTATTACAAAAAAGTAAAGTTTAAAAAAAAATTGTTGAATAGGCATAGTGAAGCGCATTGCTTCAAAATAATTAGTAAAATGCTACATTTATTTATTATGGTATACAAATATTTAGGTCCTTATCTAACAAGTGCCATAAGAGTGGGAAAACGATATTGTTTATAGAGTGGTCGCTGTGCACCATAACAAATTGGTAAACATTACACACACACTATATGTTGATTGATGTGTTCCTTATACTACTAAGTTTGATGCACGACAGACATTATATATATATATATATATATATATATATATATATTATATATATATATATATATATATATATATAAAATACAATTTTTAAAATTTTCCTCTCCGTAAAAACGATCCTCATACTTTAAGGAATATTCTAAAAAAAGAATTAGCGAAATCGGCGCTTAGCAACACATTCAGCAGATTCATTTTTATATTATAAATTTCAGTACTTACCGCAACGTTCTTCACTGCACTTTTCAGTAAATTTTTGTGTCTCTTCATACTAACTATTGCATGTAAAAATACTGAATTACATTAGGTAGGTTTCCATAAATCTGCAATGCAAAATACCAACGTGGTTACCACTATGTTAATTACTTAATATGGACAGCCTAGTTAACTCTGTTAATGCATGTTTAAAGAATTTTTTAATTAATAATTTAATTGGGTCACACTTCCTCTATAAATATATAGAATCATGTAATTCATGGATTGTGCTCAGAGAAATTGTTCAATATGATGCCCACAGCCACTTTCTACCATCGTACGGCTCGCCATCGACAGGGAGTTCATCCTCATGTCCTACAGCCTCAATGGTCGCGTACTGCGCGGTTTCAGAGATGTTTCCTCCCACGAACACTCAGGTTGTGGAATGAGCTCTCTGCCGAGATTTTCCCAAGAGACTACAGCATGGGATTCTTCAAAAGGGGGGTAAAGAGGTTTCATCAGGGTCGGCAACGCACGCGTAATACCTCTGGTATTGCAGGTGTTCATAGGCTACGGTAACCACTTACCATTAGGTGGGCCGTATACTTGTTTGCCACCTCAGTGGTATAAAAGAAATTCTGACGAGAATAACACGCCCTCCTGTTTAATTACTGTTAATGTTTAATCATATACCCCCTTATTCATAAAAACTTAAAAGCATTCGTAAACCTACTTTAGCTGTTCAAGTAGTATGTCTTTCTCTTTTGCGCTAATTCCTCAATTTGAAAGACAGTGACAAAACACTCTAATTTGTAAATTAGGTTTATAGGATGTTTTAGTCTTTACAAATAAGGTGGATGTACTGCAATTTTTTTTTAATGGATTATAATGCAATCGTTTGCGCTTTTGGTATATGCTGGCAGGGCTCTAGTGAAGGATGGTAGGTAAAGGATGAAAAGGCAGTTACACTCATAACTACCTTTTTTTTCTGATTAATTTCGTTTATTATCGACGTTTTTTTTATTCACCAGATTCATTTACAATCTGGGGTCTATAAATACCTTAAAAGATCACCGTAAAATACTATGGAGCCACGACCATTGGGACATGATCTGTCACCGATCACCCTGTAAGCCATCATAATTGGTTTATTGTTGAATTTGTCACGATGACCTAACCGACTTGCTTCATACTCATCAATCATTTCTCACTGGTGCCCCGCCGGTGTATACCGGTAGCGCTGGCAGGGCATTATAATTCCATTATTATCCATTAAAGTCGTAATAAACATATGCAATAACTCGGTATATAAAGAGAGAGACTTTGTACAAAAGTCGATTGCTTGGGTACCTCTGTCCCATTCGTGTTTCAACCGTGAAGCAGTTGTGTTTGCATGGCTGTGTTTCGGTTTGAAGGGTGGGATATGGCGTGAATTTACTGGGTACAGAGGAATAACACCTGAGTCCTCAGGAATGGCAACGCATGGGGGGTATCATGAGCGAAACATGGTACTGCTCATGTCTATAAGCGACGGTTACCACTTTCCATCAGGTGGACCGTCAGCTTGTTTGCCATTCTAAGTTGTATAAAAAAAAATACATATCCAAAACACCAATAATTTAAAAAGACAAGACTTGAATACTCAAACGATGTGTGCTATAAATGTTGCTACAAGGCAGTATTGTCAAACTCAGGGCATTGTGTGCTAAAACAATACGTACGGATATTCGCTGCTTCAAATACCTCGAGCTATGGCAGGTGTCCTGCCTTTTTTGTCCAAATGGTATTGAATCGACAGAGCTGCTATTTTGTAGGACTGTGCAATGAACGGCAGAGATTATGCTCTGTCGGATCGATTAATACGTATCTCTTCTGGAAGCCATCATGGTTGATACCTCTTGAATTCGTTACGAGTGACTTAATAATGTTATTTACTTATCGTTTTAACTTCCATTAGTATATAGTTGTTTTATTACATTAGTGTAAACTTCGTATTATTCTATTTTTGTCCACTAAAAAAATTATATGAACGAATGAAAACTCTTTATTGCTCCCTTCAAAGAATGATCTATCTATCTATCCTATTTAAGAGCTGCGCTCTTGTCGGTGGAGCTCTTGCCACTCACGATTTTCAGCGAATCCCTTCACCTCTTGATACGACACGACGCCAACTCCTTCCTTGATCCGCCTGATGTAACTAAGAATGATACAGATTAAAAAAAATAACAATATGTACACAAACAAAAAAATACTTAATTACATAAATTTAATTATTGATATAAATGATGATAATGAAACATATGATACTTACGCAATAAGTTATGATTATGCCGTGTGGTCTCGGCATAGTATGGGCTACCCCTTCATTTACCGTGGGTAGGGAATTTACTGGTCGAGGGTTAAGTAGCAGCGTCCCTCTTAAAACATCACCAAAGCCTAACTGCAACTGCCAAACCGCCTACCAAGCATGGCAATTTCTGACAAAATTCCCAAGGTGGTATCCTATTTTTTTTAATGGGTGATAATGAAGTGGTAATGCCGCCCCCGCTATCGGTATACGTTGACGGAACACCAGTGAGAGATGATAGGTGAAGATGAAACATGTCAGTTACCCTATAGTAACGAATTCTTTAAAAATTAACCAAGATGGTTTCCAGGATGATTTCCGCATGGAGGTTGACCTGATAGGGTACATTGCTATCATGAGGCTGTTAGATGTCTATTTCTATGTATGTTTATATTAGTCTAATTATATGTTTATAATATATAAATATAAGGGGGAAAGGGATTGTTAGTAATGGAGACTGAGAATCCCATTGCTAGCAATATACCTAACCAGGTCGACCTGCTCGCGGTTCTACCTGGAAACTATCATGGTTAATTCCTGATGAATTCATCATGATGGGCTAATTGACCTATTTTCATTCTCATCTATCACCCTGCACTGGTGCTCCGTCAGCGTATCCCGTTAACGCAGGCGGGGTTACCATTCCATTTTCACCCATAAAAAAATTTATATATATTAAGAATTGTTTTTATATTTCTTCAATTCAATAATGCACCGCCTACTTACTTCTCTGTTTGCCCAATGGTTGACTGGTAGGGAACACCGTCCGGTGTTAAGTCCGCCATATGTACATACAATCACTGTGCATTAAAGTTTAATAAAATAAATTATTAACAGTCCCTTTTTTCTCCAATGTGAGAACTATGGACAGACGACTGATATGATGGAAATTACAATTGATATTCTGAGAATGAGTCTTCATTGTTCATTTACATAAGCTTGTACAGAACTCAGGATAATTTCGGCAAAGGTAGTGTCATTATTTTATGAATATAAAGTAAATCAATCGTGGTGTAGGTGATGCTATTTTTAGATCAAAGCTTTCCTCTTTATTACCGAGTGGGTCTGCCTACTTCAGAGGGAATACATATTTTAATATTACTTATTATGTAACATTAATATAATATACATATACAGTTATTATTTATGTAACAGGCAAGCCTAACGCTGTTTTTTAAAGTTTAGCTTGTTAACGGTGTCTGTTATCACAGGAAAGTTACTAAAATAATTAGTATGTTTGAAGCGGCACTTTTGTTTACATTATCATCATTACCGTTTTTTTTTATGATGGGTGAAAATGGAATGGTAACCCCACCTGCGCTAACGGGATACGCTGTCGGAGCGCCAGTGAAGGGTGACCGATGAGAATGAAAACAGGCCAGTTAGCCCATCATGATGAATTCAACAGGAATTAACCATGATAGTTTCCAGGGGGAACGACGAGGAGGTAGACCTGGTTGGGTATATTGCTAACAATGGGAATCTTAGTCTCCATTACTAACAATCCCTTTCTCCCCTTATCATATCCGTTAACTGACCACTGCTGAACATATTGGAGGGGTTTAACAGTAGTTACCACGCCGCACACGCGGTTTGGTCACGGTTTGGTCTGACCAAAACTTTGTGTATATGTTTGTGTTGTGTGTCTAACTGAAAGTTGTTTTTTTTTTAAGTTTACTTCTAAGAGTAAGCCATAATTTGAACATGTTTTTACATATAAATATATATATATATATATGACATATTTGTTACATACTTTAATTAGTGTTTATTATTACCCATTAACTAAACCACTGTTTGTGAAAAAAATACACTAGATTTCAGTATAGAATATAAATTTGAAATATGTTTCAGTAAGTTTCGGTTTTGGCAGAAACTGAGACTAAGGCCGAAATTTCGGTTTAGGCTGTAAAACCTGTTTCGGTCTGACACTAATTATTATAAATGTAAGTTTGTATATTACTACTTGGCGCCTTACGATTTAACCAATCATTATAAAATTTGATTCATTTCATAGGCTAGTTTTATCCCGGTCAGTGAATATGTGCCGATCGCGAGTACCAGGTAAAAGTTAATCAAATGTAATAAAGAGTATTTATTTTCGACCGTCTTCAAAAATAAGAAGGTGCTCGATTCGGTTCTATTTTTTTTTTATGTTTGTTACCTCTTAACTTAATCGGTTATAAACCGAATTGAAAATTACTTTTTAATTTTATCTTCAAGAATATATTTACAGACTGGTCACATAGAAACTTTATCAAAATCGATTCCGTAAGTTTTATTTCTAATAATCAAAATAACTAATTTTCGCAGAATTAAAGTCGGTTTTTTTATGGAACACAATCTAATTTATAAACTTCTCTAGAATCCATAATTTATTTTCAACATTTATAATTTACTTTTAGAGCTTTGAACTATGTAATATATGTAGTGAACCGATAGAGGGTGCGTCTATAAATAAAGGGAAAGGTCACGTACATTTATAGTACAGGATGTGAAGCTCTTAACCACTCACTCTTCGAATAAGGTGGAAAATAACTAAAAGAGCAAAGAGGAACATGAAGTAGAAAAGAACAAATGTTATAATAGAATAATAGGTTATATCATAACCACTCTTTGGAGGGGGAAAGGGATTATTAGTAATGGAGACTGAGAAACCCATTGCTAGCAATATACCCAACCAGGTCGACCTCTTCGCGGTTCTCCCTGGAAACTATTCTTGATGAATTCATCATGATGGGTTAACTGGCCTGTTTTCATTCTCATCTATCACCCTTCACTGGTGCTCCGCCAGTGTATTCCGTCAGCGCAGGCGGGGTTACCATTCCATTATCATCCGATAAAAAAAAATTATACAGACAAGTGATTTGACAAGACTTTTGTAGATTTCGTATAACATTTTATATTTTATATACAAATAGGGTTTCTTAATATATAGAATTTATATTTTACTGAGTTTTAAAGATAAAACCACACAAACAGTGAAATACAAAACGTGTAAATATTTACATGTATACAAGTGAAATTAAACAAATAGAGGGATGTTTACCGACAAGGCAGTTAGTACAATCTGCTCCAGTCGTTGTGCTGTGTCTGCGTACATACTACTTATGTAATACCTATATATTCAAATTCAAAATATCTTTATTTATGTAGGTCTATTACAGACCTATTATTGGTTTGGTCATTTGGAGAGGATGGATGAAAGAAGAATTACGAAGAAGATTTATCGAGCAAGAATGAACGGAGATGTCGGTAGGGGCCGCCCTAGACGGACGTATGTCGACCAAATAGGCGACGTGCTGAAGAAAGGCCAAATTAAAAGTACCCGTAACCGGCGAGCGTGTATGAAAAGATTGATGAATGTGGAAGAAGCGAAAGAGGTTTGCTTGAATCGAAGCATTTGGCGGTCCATTGTTTCTGCCTACCCTAATGGGAGACAGGCGTGACAGATATGTATGTGTGTATGTATGTATGTCTATTACAGACTTTTATGATATGTCAAATCTACCATCAGTTCGGAATGATTTCGAGATGAGAAGAACTGACAAGACCAGCTCTCGCTGAAGAAGAACTCAGCTCGTATTCTTTTCAAATAAATTTTATACATGTTTACAATAATACAGATTAATTTTTAAATTCAAACTTGGGAGAATAGAGTGACCACCAGCTAATGCTATTGCAAAAGCAAATAGTCTAATCAGTGTTTGTAGCCCAAACAGACCAGTCGCCACAAGCAGCACCCGTTCACGAGTATGACGGATGAGCCAGCCATCATTGAACTCAACCATATTAGACGGAGCACATCGACCCGGCTCGCCACGCCGCCACGAGTTTCAACTTTATAGCGAGCATAACTGTTTCTAGTTACACCACTACGTCATTTATAATATTTACAGTATAGGCTGTAACAATCACAATTTCCCCCCACACAGTATCCATGATCCGATATATATTTGCCAAGCAAATGTATATAATATGATATCATATAACATTTGTACGGGTTCCCTCTGGTTAATATACCTTTAAACTTTGTTATAAAGTCGTTTGCTTGAGCACCTCTGTCCCATTCGTGATTCTACCGTGAAGCAGTTGTGTTTGCATGACTGTGTTTCGATTTGAAGGATGGGATATGGCAGTGAATTTACAGGGTACAGAGGAATAACACCTGAGTCCTCAGGAATGGCAACTAATGGGCGAAACAGTATACTCTCTTATGACCATGGTACTGCTTATGTCTTTTATCAGGTGGGTCGTCAACTTATTTGTAATTATTATAATAATCGTCTAATTATTATAAAAAAAATATTTCCGAAAAGAAAATGCTATGAAAGTTGTCTGTAACAGATTGTCGCCGTCGCCTAAAGACATTAGATCACCATAGACATACACTATGGTACCCATTGTACCCTTCACGCATTGTCATTCCTGTCGACTAAGATGTTACGTTTCCGTATTCTACCATATCCCATACTTCAAACAAAAGCCAGCCCTGCGAACACAACTGGGCAGAAATACAGATGGAACAGAGGCACCCATACAGATTATTGCACAGTCTTCTGGTTACCCTGCTTGAGCTACCGGTATACGCTGGCGGGACACCAGTGAGGGATGATAAGTAAGGATGAAGCAGGTCAGTTGATTCATTGTGACAAATTCAACACGCGCACAGAATATAATGGTTTCCAGGGGGAATCGCGTGGAGGTCGACCTGATACATTATATAGCAATGGGGCCGTCAGACCCCATTACTAACAATCCCTTTCCCCCCAATATTTCACCCCATAAACATACATTAATAGCCGTTAAGTTTACTAGTTAATATTTCACAGCATGACTGGCTAGTCTGGACAAAAGGTTTTGTTAATTATTTTAATAGAACCTTGGAATGGGCGCGGCTAATCACCCTTGGCACGAACTATTTCATATTGCATGATCAAATTAAATTGTTGCTACATATACAATACAATGGGAGATAATAAAAGCTTTTTATTTAAATAGAAAATAAATATATACATAGGTGCATTCACAATCATAATTCAAATATTTTAAACCTAAATATATAAATTACTCAAAACACTAGCGCGACCCCGGCTTCGCACAGGTGCAATGCCGCACCGCTATGTCCCTGCATTTTAAATCTATAATATCTTTGGAAATAATCATTTAAATTACATGCTGTAAAGGGCCATATTGATCTATATTAAATGGGCAATGTAATTAAAGTAAAGATAAAAATACATATACCAAGATCAATCGAAAAATTCTATTTCCTATTTCCATTAGCGCTATAGTAGAATCTAGAACTTAATTTACAAGGCAATGTTAATTAACAAAGCTAGTTTATTATAAGTATAATGTTAGTAAGGAATTTAGCGTTTTTTTTCTTATTTAATTTTTTGTTATCTCTTAGTGCCTTAAAGACTCGACCAATCATCGTGAATTTTTGTATACACGAATTATTTTTAAGGAAAGGTTCTTGTGTGGCGACTCCGTAAGAGAAAACGCAGTGTAGGACGATCTTCTATTGTATGACATAGTGACGACCTCAAATGCGTTGCGGGAGTTAGTGGATGCAGGTGGCTCAGGACCGTTCCTTATGACAGTCTATAGGGGAGGCCTATGTCCAGCAGTGGACGGATAATAGCTGAGATGATGATTTTCTTTTTAACTTATTATATATATATATATATATATATATATATATATATATATATATATATATATATATATATATATATATATATAATTTTAGATTATGATGATGACAATGAATTATTTTCGACAAAGAAAGACAGCACATTTTTATTGCTGGAATAAATTAATACAGGTCACGTGGACGAAGTCGCTGGCAGAAACTAGTTATTATATAATTAATACCCCATAATGTGAGATCAAATTGCCTAGTAATTAATTATAATTTCGTTCAAATTATGGTAACAAAACCTTAGATATGTAATTAATATAAACACGTGGGCAAATTGGCAATCAAATGTCATAATAATTTCATTAAATCATCATTATTCCATGTCTTTATCATACATATCGACGTGATATGTTGTATCGTAAATAGATGTTGTGCTAGTTTATTTTGCTAATAGTTGCCACGCTTAGCAAGCGGGTTAGCAACCGCAGTTTGACTTTTGATGATGTTTTAAGTGGACGCTGCTTACCATCACTCCATGAGCTCCCTTAGTCACTGTTTAAAGTTTTGTCTAAAATGGAAAATTTGCATTTAGTAACCATGGCTATCTGCTCTCCCCCCCCCCCCTTCCCACATAGTATATAATATAAAATAGTTCGAAAAAAATCAGCTATTCATGAATTTACCCTCAATTGTTGCCTTGAGTATAAATGAAAGAATTTTTAATTAGAGTCTTAATTCTTTCTTTTAAAATCCGAACGAAATATAGTACATTAAACATTTTTCTTTACCTTTTTCTCTTTGTTATTGTTTCTGTGAGTTACAAGTTCTATATACATACATATCAACTAGTCTGAACTTCTTTCAATAGCACGTAACTAAGTTGATTGGAGGCCATCTCTGTAGAATAAGTCCGTCTCTGTACCCACTGTTTTTTTATTGTACCAAATTCTTTTATACCTGCTAATAATCAAATAATAATCTGTACAGTCGACATCTTATTATTATAATTTACATTGACAGATGACTTCTATGCCATCAGACGCAAACGGATCGCATCTCTTGACGACGACTGCGTGGCTGTAATAACAGCATTCTGTGGGCATTATGTAATAAATACGATAGCCCTATCTTCGCATTGTGGATCAAAATTATTATAGGGGCCATACAATTAAATTCGTTTTTTTTTAACTAACATACAATAGTTTAAATCAATTGTTACTAACAAAAATGGATCCTAATTATCTGTAATAAAAAATATTTTTATTTTTATATGTACAATAAATTAATTTTAAATAAACCATTTCTCCAGATAATTAAATACTACACGCTTCACTAAAAATAAGGATACATTTGACCTATCAAAATAATTATGAAGATATTCCGTTGATACTGGAGGTTGTTGGCACTTGATGGTATTTAGGGTTCTGCTTTACAAGTAAGGATTTACTTTTACTAATTGTGCTTCTACTGAAACAGGTGTAAAGGTTGGGGCGTATAATATACATAGATATATTTATTTATTCCAGAGGGAGACTTTGTACAAAAGTCGATTGCTTGGGTACCTCTGTCCCATTCATGTTTCAACCGTGAAGCAGTTGTGTTTGCATGGCTGTGTTTCGGTTTGAAGGGTGGGATATGGCGTGAATTTACTGGGTACAGAGGAATAACATCTGAGTCCTCAGGAATGGCAACGCATGAGGGGTATCATGGGCGAAACAGTATACTCTGTTATGTCCATGGTACTAATTGTATAAAAAAAAAACACTTTTTTATGCTACTTGCCAAATAAACTGACGGCCCACCTGATAGAAAGTGATAACCGTCGGCTATAGACACGAGCAATACCATGGGTATAACAGAGTATACTGTTTCGCCAATAATACCCCCCCCCCCCATGCGTTAAATGCGTCAAAACAATATTTTTCGGAATTTTTATCTGTCTATGCGAAAAGACTGTACGAAATTTATTTTCGCCGTGTGTGCCCCGAAATAGAATGGGCCACCCCTTCCTTTCCCGTAGGTGTCATATTATCCCTCTTGTAACATCTCTAAAAGCCTAATTGCGGTTGCCAACCCGGCTGCCAAGCATGAGAACTACTGGCAAAACTCTCCTTATGGGGAAGGCTTATGTCCAACAATGGACAGTTAACGGCTGAAATAATAAAAAAAATTGATATTCACACTTGTATTCTTGAACGTTAAACTTAACCCTTCTTTGCATGTTTTTTTTTATTGGTGAAATAAATCAAGGTGATATAATTCATGTTCAAAATTAAAGGAAAAATGGTTAAAAAAATAAATTTGACAGTATGTTTTTTTTTTCTGCAATTTACATTAAAAAGGTATCCAGACACGATCAACTTAAAGTGAAATTGTTATTTTATATAATTTTTGGACATTCAATGTTATGATAGAAATTTTCACCATTATGCAAAGAAGGGGTAATACCTAGTGTATGTTTTATATTGATGTACCGTGTAGAAATTTTACCACATCCAAAATCCACACAGGCAAGAGGTTGTAATTAAACAAAAATCTATAGAAACAGTACAAAAGTTCTTTAAACTTGAAAAAGTTTTAATAATGTAACACTATAACATTGCTACAGAATGATTTCAAAGCAATATCGCGTTACGAAGGGAAACTTTGAGGAAGTTATCCCAAGTTTGTCAACGTTAGATTAATAGGATACACGACCTCAGGTATAAAACATTCATTTTCAATAATACAGAAACCTTTTTTTTTACAACACAAGGGGAAAACGAGCATGCGGCTCACCTGGTGGTAAGTGACTACCGCCGCTTTTTTTTTATGCAACTTAGAATGACAAACAAGCTGACGGCCCACCTGATGGAAAGTGGTAACCGTCGCCTATAGACATGAGCAGTACCATGGACATAGCAGAGTATACTGTTTCACCCATGATACCCCCCATGCGTTGCCATTCCTGAGGACTCAGGTGTTATTCCTCTGTACCCAGTAAATTCACGCCATATCCCACCCTTCAAACCGAAACACAGTCATGCAAACACAACTGCTTCACGGTTGAAACACGAATGGGACAGAGGTACCCAAGCAATCGACTTTTGTACAAAGTCTTCCTCTGGTAAAATGCTGCTTATGATCACCCACAACACTAACGACATTGCAGGTGTACTGGTGGCCTTTTAAAAAGGAATATGCTCTTTTCTTGAAGGTTATGATGTCGTATCGATTCGGAAATACTTTTGCTGGAAGTTGATTCCAAAGTGTAGTGGAATTTTTTTTTTACCTTTTTCTCGGATTTTGTCTTGAAAAACGAAATAATGACTACGAAATTTTATTTTTTGTACACAAAGAACGCAAGTGAGCATACGACCCGTCTGATAGTAAACGGCCATTTTAATAGTATTACTGCTACAGAACTTTATATTTTTTATCGTCTTCTATTCGTACATAATAGTTATATTTTTAAAATGCTACGCTTCCAGTTTTATACAGAAACCACGATGTGAATTTAAATGACGTAACTTTGCATAAAACACTAATTTTCCACTTGTAATGTCTCGGCAACGGATTTTTTAAATATCTCTTTGAAATAAGTGCTGCATTCAGTACTACATATATGTGAAAATTTATAAGGTGACTGTATCAAATCAAGCCGGGAAACTGCGTGGAGGATCTCTCCATTACTTTTTTTTTTTACAACACAGGGGGCAAACGAGCATGCGGCTCACCTAATGGTAAGTGACTACCGCCGCCCATGATCACCCACAACACCAGCGGCATTGCAGGTGTGCTGCCGGCCTTTTAAAAAGGAATATGCTCTTTTCTTGAAGGTTATGTTGTCGTATCGGTTCGGAAATACTGCTGCTGGAAGTTGATTTCAAAGAATAGTTGTGCGTGGAAGAAAGTGCCTTGAAAAACGCATGGTGGAGGACCGCCACTCGTCCAGATGATTGGGATGAAACTTTGTGGCGGGTTGTACGGTGGTGAAAATCAGCAGCAGGTATCAACCCGAACAATTCCTCAGAACACTCCCCATGATAAATTCGGTAGAAGATGCACAGTACAGACACACATACTAACAATCCTTTCCTTCCCCAGGCTCCCTTAGTTGGTAAATATAAATAAATAAACAAATCTAGTCCCAACAGACTGCCTAAAGATATGTATTACTTACTAAATCATGCTCAAATGGCTAAATCTTGGATTATATACATAAAGTGTCTCCATACAAATGCTTCGGACAAAAGAATCACTTTTTAGCTTCCTTTATAGCTTCTATATTTATTTTGTTTTATAATTTTTGCATGATTTAATGCGTAGAAACTAATTTTATTTATGAAATAATTAAATATAGATACATCAAGGTACATAATGTGTGTAAGTATATAGAACACTAATAAAAAAACGAGTCAACTAATTTAACAATTAGCTGACAAAAATTTGACCCGTTTTTGAGTCTCGATTACATCTACATATATAATCTAAGGGCTGACCATGTTGAAATGAAATTTGGTGCAGAGATAAACCATAGTTAACACATAGAGTTCTTATTATCCTAATTTGTGCACGTGTCCAATATACTCTGTTATGTCCATGGTATTGCTCATGTCTATAGGCGACGGTTACCATTTTCCATTAGGTGGGCCGTCAGCTTGTTTGCCATTCTAAGTTGTAAAAAAAAGGGTCGCATTTTTTTTATTCTACTGTCCTTTTACTTGTTCTATTAAATGGCTTCGGTCACCTTTATTCTGTTAAAATATACCTATGCAGTGTATGCAGGTGGCTCAGGATCGTTTTTTATGGTAGTCTATGGGAGAGGCTTATGCCCAGCAGTGGACGGATAATGGCTGAAATGATGATGATATACCTATACAATTTTTCGTAAAAAATGTCATTAAAAATTACCACGGGCAAAACATCAAAGTAAGCGCTTGAAAATGATAAAGGTCACGACTTAGGGTACACGTAGGGTTGCCAAGTATAACACTTTAAAAATTTACTTATAATTTCTCACCGATTCAACAGTTTACTTGATTTCTTTTTTTTTAATCTTTTTTATTTAGAGGCTTTTATCCCATAAGGATATGTCAGCCTCATCAGACCCTAATTTTATAAAATACCTCACATACTTAAAACATTAATACATAAATAAATAATACATAATATCTTAGTAATCTAATTTGATAATGAATTATTGATACAAAAATATAGTTATTAAAGATTTTGCCATTCCGGAATGTGGCTCTGCGAGTATATTTGAAAATAAACCAATCTCCTGTCTATTGAGACTTTATTTCTGTATCAATACTTCCCTTTGTGTTTTGTATTTCGTACATTCAGATGTCATATGATAAACATCATCCACTTATTTTTTTAAAATGCAGTAAAATTTTTGTTTTATTTAGTGCACATATAGGTTATATTCTTATTTAACATAATAGAATACTTTATATAGTGATTTACGAGGGTGAAATGCGATATACAGCTATTTTTTTTTAATTATATACCATAAAAAAATTATGAAACGCAAACGAGCATGCGGCTCACCTAATGGTAAGTGATTACCGCCGCCTATAGACATCTGCTATATCAGGGTAATTGCAAATATGTTACAAGCCTTTTAAGAAAAAAATAGCTTTTTTATTGAACGTTTCAATGTCGTATCTGTTCAGAAATATTACTGTTGGGTGTTGGTTCCATACTTTAATTGTACATACAAGAAAATGTCTATCGAGTAAATGTTAAAACGAGAATGTATTTTATTTAATATTTCCTTAAAATATAATTACAAAACATTATGTACGATGACAACAAAAAGCAATCTGCTGGAGCAGAACCCCTATTGACCGGAAGATTGACAACCCTAGCTGTACGCTTTAAAAATTTTTAAAATAACATGGATATTATTTGAAAATTGCCATTAAACCGTGTAATAACGCTTTGGATGCCAACGAGCGTTCACGTGGACACGAGATCGATGGAGCGTATAGTCACGGGCTGCGGACGCGTTACAATTTTAAATTTTGTTAAGGCTCAGGAAAAAAATTTTGTCACCTCTACTACTTTATACATATCTTAATATACATATATATATATATATATATATATATATATATATATATATATATATATATTGGGTTCCTTTGGAACTTGATGGCAGAATAAATGGTCTTAATCCATTTTAATAGGGGGGAAAGGGATTGTTAATAATGGAGACTGAGAATCCCATTGCTAGAAATATACCCAACCAGATCGACCTCCTCGCGGTTCCCCCTGGAAACTATCATGGTTAATTCCCGATGAATTCATCGTGATGGGCTAATTGGCCTGTTTTCATTCTCATCTATCACCCTTCACTGGTGCTCCGCCAGCGTATCCCGTTAGCGCAGGCGGGGATACCATACCATTTTCACCCATCAAAAAAAAAAGTATAGAGTAATCAGCAACATTAAATAGATATATAGATATTGTAATACTGCTACGAGTATATATTAACCAGGTTAGAATCTTCTAATGAGCAGATATCTATACCGGCAGTAGGACGTTTTGTTTGTTATAGAAAAGTAAGAGCCTAATTTATCTCCATCGAGAATTGAATAGGGGACTACGTAAAACAACATACGAGTACCTACTAACGTGCTCACAGAAGGATGTCTGTGAACTTTAAATAATGACTCATGATTTATGCAGACTGTCTCAATGATAAGGTGTATGTATGTGTAATTGGTTAGTAAGTTGGTATCATATAGGTATATAATTTACATATCTATATATCGGAATACATATTGTCGAATTATATTATGTACCTACTTAATTCTTATTTGTTCTTGTACATTTGTAAATAGCGAATGTAACGATTCATTCATTAAATATTGGGGTACAAGTCAATAGCTTTAAGCGGAAAATTGTAGAAATATTTGGAAAATAAAAGAAATCGTTTTGAAATTGAAATCGATAGCATCCTATGAAGAGAGTGTTCTACCATCGAAACTGAACATTTTTACCAGAGACATGGATTGATAAACGACAAACAAATTTTTGAGCTCTTGAGCCTCTCGTACTAACACGATGCGTTTAGCTGTTAAGTTATCATGATACTGAAAAATTTATGTCGAATTTGTATGTTTAAATCTAAAAATTTCTATTCTAAAATGTTCTATTGCATTTTTGTATTCTTAATTTTACTTGCCGCTAACGATTTTAATATCATTCTGTATTTATTTATTTATTTATTTATTTATAGCAAGGCAACAGATTACAAATTAATACATTTATAAAATAAATATTACATAAAACGGCATTAAATTTGCACTCCAATAACTGCTCTGCATAACATTCGATATTATATACATTAAAAGAATGACGGCTATAAATTTAAAGTAACAAATTGGCAGCCTTAATGTAACATTGCAAGGATTGTTGCATACATTGTTGTATGTATAAATTTAAGTATGATATTACGAAAAGAGAGAGCGAGAAAGAGTACGCCTGGCTAAATTATAAAATGTGTGCTTTTAGACTTAGAATTTTACTTCAATCCAGAAAATCCCAAAAGCTATACCTATATACATTATAATCAGATCTGATTATAGTCACTAAGCAGGTTGTAATAGTAAAAAATAGTAATAACGTTTTTCCAGTACCTACTGTGCCTAATATTTATACTTATTGTGTTGAAGTGAAACTATGTTCCTTAAGTACTATATTATAAGTATTATATTTAATTGTAACATAAATAAAACCGGACTAACTTACATGTATTTTTGTGAATAAAATAAGTACTAAGGAGTTCGTAAGTCAATTTTGTTTCTCTTACACTTAAAAAGGTCCTTGTCTATACAGGCCACAAAATACACACAGTACCTGATTGTAATAAAATTAATAGTAGTTTATTATGTTCAGATTCCCGAATAGGAATACTGGTATAAGGATTCAGTTTAGTTGATTTAGCTCGCTTCCTCCAGTCACTTGCACAACAGGACGAAAGTTGGAATACTGATAACATTAAAGGAACTTTATCAATCGAGTAAAAGGAGACGATGAGCCCTAGTACTGGTAATATACTCTGTCAAGTCGATCTTACTGTGGTCCCCCTGGATATTAACACTAATCTACACTTACCTGCATCTATCATTCTTCATCTTACTAGTACTCTGTCAGCATACACCGATAGCGTAGGCGGGATTACTATTGCAAACAAGCATACAGCCCATCTGATGGGGGAGGGGTGGGGGGGGGGAAGGGATTGTTAGTAATGGAGACTGAGAATCCCATTGCTAGCAATATACCCAACCAGGCCGGCCTCCTCGCGGTTCCCCCTGGAAACTATCATGGTTAATTCCTAATGAATTCATCATGATGGGCTAACGGGTCTGTTTTCATTCTCATCTATCACCCTTCACTGGTGCTCCGTCAGCGTATCCCGTTAGCGCAGGCGGGGCTGCCATACCATTTTCAGCCTTCAAAAAAAAACCCATCTGAAGGTAAACGGTCACTGTAGCCAATGGACGCCTGCAATACTGGAAGTGTCATATGCGCGTTGTCGACCCTGAATTATGAGGTTCTTTAAAAAGGACTAAATTAAAGGATGTGTAAGGATTTCAAAGTCGACAATGCGTACGTGACACCCGTCGTGTTGCAGGCATCCATAAATGACCGTTTCTCACCAGATGAGCTATATGCTTGCCACCTTCGTGGTATAAAAAAAATAATACTATTTTTAAATTTATTACTTTAAACTCTTTTTAATTTTATTAACGTTGACTTTCTTTTGTTTAGACATAAACAGATGTTAGAAACGCTTCTTTAGCAAGTCGCCTAAACATATAGACCTATATCCATACTCCCAGCACTCAGTAAAATTTTTGAAAAAATAATCCTTATGCAACTTGTCAGTTATTTCAATTTAAATAATTTAATCCACAATAGTCAATTCGGTTTTTCCAAAGGTCGTTCAACTACAGACGCAGGTGCAGAGTTGCTTAGACACGTATTTGCTGCATGGGAAACTAAAATGGATGTGATAGGTGTTTTTTGTGACCTTTCTAAGGCTTTTGATTGCGTTGATCATAATACATTGCTAAAAAAACTTGCTTTTTATGGCGTCAAAGACAATGCTTTAAATTTAATAAAATCTTATCTATCTGATAGAATACAGAAAGTGAAGATTAGCAACGCTACGTCTGACGGGTCACTTGTGCAAATGGGTGTACCTCAAGGATCTATTCTCGGTCCATTTTTATTCCTAGTTTACATTAATGATCTCCCATATGCCATGCAGGATAGATGCGGCATAGTATTGTTTGCAGACGATACTTCATTGATTTTTAAAGTTAATAGAATGACTAATAATTATGACGATGTAAATAGTGCTTTGCGGCGTCTCCTGCACTGGTTTACAACTAACAATCTTATGTTAAACGCTAAAAAAACAAAATGTGTTAATTTCTCTCTATCTAAAAGTTTTAATACTAATTGCAATATTAAATTAAATGACGAATCTCTCGAATTTATAGAATCTACTGTCTTTCTAGGAATCACACTAGATAATAAAACACAATGGGGTGCACAAATTCAAAGCCTTGCAGCGAAACTAAGTTCAGCAGCTTTTGCCGTGCGTAAAGTTAGACAGTACACTGATACTGATACTGCTAGATTAGTCTATTTTAGTTATTTTCATAGTTTACTCTCTTATGGAATATTACTATGGGGAAAAGCGGCAGATATTAAGAATATATTCATATTACAAAAACGTGCCGTTCGAGCGATCTACTGTATGAAGAGTCGTGACTCATTAAGAGAGAAATTCAAAGAGGCAAATATTCTCACCGTTGCTTCTCAATTTATATATTCAAATATTCTATATGTTCATAAAAATCTTGACTTATTTCCAAAAAACAGCAATATTCATAATATTAATACTAGATTGAAAGACAAACTTGCTGTCCCCAAGTGTCGTTTAGAAAAAGTTAATAGGTCTTTTATGGGAATAGGTATAAAAATTTACAATAAGATACCAAAGGATATGTTGGAATTACCCTTAAATAAATTCAAAACATCTGTTAAATCATATTTACTGAGCAAAGCCTATTACTCACTAAACGATTACTTGAATGACGAGTGTGCATGGCAATAGTTGTTCATGCACTGAATTTTCATTTAATGTTAGACATAGACACCTATATAAATATACATTGTAAATAAACTGGCTTTAAAAAAAAAAGTAATTCAATTGAGTTTCTTGCCAGTTCTTCTCAATTGGATCTATATACCGAACTGGACGGTAGGGTAAATATAAAATTATAATGTACAAATTTGACGTTCATAAGCGGCTAAAATGTCCTACATGAATAAATGATTTTTGAATTTGAATTTGAATTTGAACATGTATTGGACACCTGATTATGACAAGTTTATTATAAGTCGAAAACTCACATGGGAATACAGTGAAGGCCAATTTGCCCGCTACCTCCCGTCACTTGCGCAACAGGACAAGAGTCTCTGCCCTATTCGGCGTTCAAGGTCTTTATTACGTAATAGAATATTTTGAGGAGTGATCCGATGCTTAGCGGTGGCAAATTCACTGTGGCGTATTTAGGTTGACGCGTTTGATTTTATTTCATCAATTGTAACTTGAGAACGTCCACGCTGGCGATTGTTGTGCAATATTCGAAAATGAAATTCGAGTATTTGATCTTGTTATTACGAAATCGAAGTCATTAGAATCTTTTGACGGATTAATGGATCGTAAAATATGGTTGAGTGCAATGATGACTGGCTCATCTGTCATACTCGGGAACGGGTGTTGTTTGTGAGGACTGGTTTACTTATGTTTGCTTTTTTATTTGCCATTTAAAAATACATATAAATAGAACTGATCACATAGCTCAAAGAACCTACAAACGATAGGGAGGAAAGGTTCTTGTGTGGCGACCGCGTACGAGTAAACGCAGTGTAGGACGACCCTCCCACTAGATGGAATGATGACCTAAAATGGGTTGCAGGGAGGCAGTGGATGCAGGTGGCTCAGGACCGTACCAGAGGGAGACTTTGTACAAAAGTCGATTGCTTGGGTACCTCTGTCCCATTCGTGTTTCAACCGTGAAGCAGTTGTGTTTGCATGGTTGTGTTTCGGTTTGAAGGGTGGGATATGGCGTGAATTTACTGGGTACAGAGGAATAACACCTGAGTCCTCAGGAATGGCAACACATGGGGGGTATCATGGGCAAAACAGTATACTCTGTTATTTCCATGGTACTGCTCATGTCTATAGGCGACGGTTACCACTTTCCATCAGGTGGGCCGTCAGCTTGTTTGCCATTCTAATTTGTATAAAAAAAAACCGTTCTTTATGGCAGTCTTTGGGGGAGGCCTATGTCCAGCAGTGGACGGATAATGGCTGAAATGTTGATGATGATGAATAGAACTTAATTCTAATTGTAGTCACAGTACCCATGCAAATGTAAAATTATCTTGTAAATAGATAAATAGATACTCTTTGTTTCCTCCAAATATATATATATATAAACAAAAAACTTATGCAACAATTGGAAAAGAGTAACTGTCGAGTTTCTTGCGAGTTCTTAGTAGATAACAACATTCCAAACCCAGTTGTATAATCATATAAAATTAAATGTGAAGCAGTTGTGTTTGCATGGCTGTGTTTCGGTTTGAAGGGTGGGATATGGCAGTGAATTTACAGGGTACAGAGGAATAACATCTGAGTCCTCAGGAATGGCAACGCATGGGGGGTATCATGGGTGAAACAGTATACTCTGTTATGTTCATGGTACTGCTCATGTCTATAACTTGTTTGCCATTATAAGTTGCATAAAAAAAAACTATTACAATTTTATATTAATTTTCATTAGGTTAACAATAATAAATTCATAGTAGTATGTTAAAAAATCCATCAATAAAATAAAATTAGATTCAATAAAATGTCAGTGCTATTTAATAAAAAAGTTTAAATTATATCATTGTTTAAATATAATAATTACATGAGTGTCCCTTAATATTTTCGAGTTCTCTCCAAGACTAATAACATTTATCGATCAGTCAGTTGTGTAACTCAATTTTAAAACTATTGAGCGAGTATATATATAAATAATTCTTTTTATGTCGGTTAAAAAACAAAACCGCATACAGATAATACATTGTAGAAAGGAGAGGGAGACTTTGTACAAAAGTCGATTGCTTGGTCACCTCTGTCCCATTCGTGTTTCAACCGTGAAGCAGTTATATTTGCATGGCTGTGTTTCGGTTTGAAGGGTAGGATATGGCGTGAATTTACTGGGTACAGAGGAATAACACGTATCATGGGCATCATGGGCGAAACAGTATACTCTGTTATGTCCATGGTACTGATCATGTCTATAGGCGACCGTTATCACTTTCCATCAGGTGGGCCGTCAGCTTGTTTGCCATTCTAAGTTGTATAAAAAAAAACTCGCCAGAACTTGAAATACTTTTTTATACAATATATTAATTTATATATTATACACTAAATTACAGTTACAATATATTTATATATTAAAAAAATAAAAATTAAAAAAAATACAACTTGGAATTGCAAATAAGCTGACGGTCCACCTGATGGGAAGTGGTGACCATCCTTAAATATAAAACAACAGCAGTACACACAATGGCTAATTGATATAAATTATTTAACGATGCGCATGCGCAATGTTGTAGCCGTTTGAACTGTCTCATTATTAATTGTTAAAGGTAAACATATATTTAATTAAATTAAAGGTAGTTTAGTAGTTAGATATCATTTTTTATAAAATATCAAGCTTGACTTTATATGACGCAGTACTGTCAGAGGTGTCCTTCTCTAGAAATCGTTCTGGTATGCGAACCCGGGCGCCCGAGCCGCTGTAGTGTCCCAATCCTTTCCGAAACTACAGCTCCCCCCCCCCCCCTTTCCTTTCATACAAAAATCCCTTATTCCTCCCATTTACCAAATTCCTTTACGCGTTTCCAACGTTCCCTTCCTTTTTTCTCAATCCTTTCCTCCATAACGTAGGTAGCGGAAACCACCAACAAATGCATTCCCGAAGAGGATCGACGTCAGGCAGGCGGCCGGTCGTAAAACCATAAACTAAGTTTTTTTGAAGTATGGAAAAACATATTACGCCGACCCCAAATAATAATTGGGATAAGGGTAGAACCGTCTTCAAAAATAAGGTTTTCAACTCGATTGTATTTTTTTTTTAATGTTTGTTACCTCATATCAGTTCGACGGTAGACGACAACCGACGTCAGAGATTCTATTAGAGACGCATCCCTGGCACGAAAGCAAAAACACCTATAGGCCAATAAAGAACTTCATTTTATTAATAAGAAATTAAATAAAAAAAAAAGATAATATTAATAGACATACTAAGAACAAGGAATAATAAAGACATAGTCCTAACTATGTTTTAATGTCAAATCTTTTGATTCAGTAATTAATATGTAGGTTTCATAAAAACTTTTTTTTTTGTTTGAAATACGTGTCTTACGTCTATAATTCCTAATGGAGGAAGGGAAGGGGATTGTTACTACCACTACCTGTCCAATTGCTAGCAATATACTCTTGTCAGGTTGACTTCCAGGTGGTCCCCCTGAAAACCATCCTGCTGATTTCCAGGCGTATTCATCACGGTGGGCTAACTGATCTGCCTTTTCATTCTCACCTATCATCCCTCACTGGTGCCCTGCCAGCGTATACCGTTAGCGCAAGCGAGGTTACCATTCCATTATCATCCATTAAAAAAAATCCTAATGGGGCAGTCAGAGGCATTTTGTTGACTATTTCCTTTGCGGTGAATTTATTATGAAATCTCTCTTTTAAAGTTGGTTAAAAGTGGATGTGATTCGTCATAATTACGGCTTCGTCACCCAACGTTTACAAAAAAATGAATGTATATTAATCAACGCCCAATACGATTACACGATCTATTCATTCATGTTTGTTCTATTCGCAACAAAAAACTGGCCATTTGTATAAATTTTGTCCTTGTATTATCCATATATTGTTTTTTTTTTTAGTTTTAAGCGGCGCGAACGAAGGTGTTTCACAATTATGTTTTTTTTTTTTTTTTATTTATTATATACGTAAATGCCAGTATCGTTTATCAATGCCTTCGATCGTCAATGATGGGCTGGACAAATAACTCGAACTCTTTGATAACAGATGACAGATATCGACCAGTTGGATTGTTAGTAATACGGACTACCAGTCCCTTTGCTAGCGGTACTAGTATACCCTGTCAGGTCGTTCTCCACGTGGTATTCCCAATCTTCAATCCCAGGTGTATTCATCACAATGAGCTACCTGACCTGCCTTTTCATTCACACCTGTCTTCCCCCACTGATGCCTCGCCAATATGTACCGGCGGCATGGTGGGGTTGACATTCCATTATCATTCATTAAAAAAAACTTAGTCCTTAGGAATATGTTATGTACATGGTACTGTTCATATTTTCATAGACGACGGTTACCACTTTCCATTAGATGGTCCGTCAGCTTGCTTGACATTCTAAGTTGTATAAAAAAAGAAAAAAAACATTAACGAATAACTGAGAAGGCAAGCGCAGCTTGAAGCGACCTCTTGCGCTCTAGAGTGACAATCTCAATAGTATTGCAGGAATTCGTTGGATACAAGTAACGTAAGATCCTACTTTGTGGCGAGACGTAAAAGAAAAGAGAAGAAAGATATCTTAACTGGTAGAAAATACCATCAGGCATTTCACCACCGCCCTGTAAACATGATCTAGTGTGCAAAAGTATAAATAAATAAATATCTCCGTTAATTATAAGGCGATTGCGACTACTCCTTTTACAATTTATAGGATTTATTCCCATGCTGGTCTCGTTTTAATTTTTACAATATACATACAACAATACTATTTTTACAATTACAGAAAAATACGCTATTTGTTCCGGACTAAAATCATACACACGAATTCACGTTCTAAATTCAAATATTTAAAATGTATTCGATTGCACTGCAAGAAGTATTTAAAATATTGTTTATTTAAAAGGTGTTAGAGAAACAGAGGTATTCAGAAAGAAGAGAGAACTTCAAAAAGAAGGAGATTCTTAATTTGGTTGTATCTTTTTTATTATAGGCTTACGCCAGTATGAACGAAATGATTAATTAAAAAAAGTGTTTTTATTATGTAAGCATCCAACCCGCAAATAAAAAAAAGTAATGCAACTGTTTCACGGCACAAACAAGAATATAATAATAAATTAATTTTCTCTCGACATGTTTTAAAAATAAAATCTAAATTTACGCAAGGTGAAAAATATAATATATAATAAATAAATCAATACTAAAATAATAGACTAAACAATTTTATCAATTGAAATTAAACAATATATATATTACTAAAAAAATAATTATATGTTACCCAATGAAATAAACTAGTGGCAGTGTTGGTAAATAATAGTTTGGTTTAAGTAAGCTATTCATCAATAGATGGCGCGATACTGAGCGTACTTCCTGTCGTTCAAACTGTAATTTTAACTGCTAGTGTACTATGCATGCAGTAGATGGCGTCCCATGTATTTCCTAAACATAAAACTAGACTATTTGATTTAATCTTAATTAAAATTAGTTAATCTGTACTGTATTAATTTTAGTTCTGATTATTCATTATTATTAATCATTTATAAATGATAAAACATTTGCTTCATTTTAACCAGTTTCCGAAAAGAGAGAGATTTTTATTTTAAGTATTGATCGTCTTACGCCTATTTTCCTTTGTCATTTTACTTTAAATTATATTTTCAAAGATTATTTATTCTTAAAATTTACATTTGAAATAATTTTATTGAATAATATTTTAAATTCGATTCTATTGTCTTGTTTTAGCAATACATTGTACAATTTCATAAAAACCCGAAGAGTGCAATGACCTCCCAATAAAATAAGGTACAAATCTAATAAGGGTCGTTTAACTGGCACTTCTAACCAAGGGTGTTGCAATTTGTCGAGCCATTTCGTAGTAACACATTTTACCTCTGTTTGCATGTCCATAAAAAGTCCACGCCCTTAGACAGCCCACAACCACCCACCTTCAAAACCAGTTTCTCTTGAGCTCTGTTCTTTCTCTTTATTCACAAATTGAAGCTACAACTGCGGTGTTTTATAAAGTTGCTCATGGTTCAAAGAAAATTGGACTCAGATGTTGCTCACCCATTGGCAGGTGACCACGATAGCGTCACCTTCACAATTGTATCGTTATCGTAAACTTAGACTAGTATTGTGCCGTCACCCCAACTGGAAACTACCCTCGTTTATTTGAACCCACTTAATATAGATTTCCTTTAAACTTTTCCATAATATGATGTCTTTAAAAACAAAATGTTTAAAATATATTTGAAATGAACTTGAAGCCCAAAAAAGTCTTCAAGACAATAAACAAAGTTTTCATTACCTGTTTCGGGAAGAATAACAAATACATCAACAACATGAAAAGGAGAAGAGAGTCAGTTGCTTCTGTATATAGAAAAACTACAAAATTTCTGACATCCAATCCGGTAAATTTATTAAAAAAATCGCCCAATACAAAGAAATATTGTTTACTGACGAAAATTTTGGAAGAATATGAACATCGATCTGTGAATCGTGTTAACAAATGTTATAACAATTATTCGGAAGATGAAGATGAGATTTTAGGTGAACGGGATCTTGATTACTATTTAGGTGTACGGAAAAAAGAAACTTATTGGAGAGATCCTGTGGGAAAGGAACAAATAAGAAAAGATTATCTAATATATCACTGCGGAATCAAAGAAGACGACTATAATAAAAATTACAAAATATCAAACTCCACGAAATCGTTTCACTTGACACATCCGAAACTAAAACAAGTGCCTTTTAAAATTTACAGAAAGAAAAGAAATCACAATTTTAAAGAAGGTGAATCGTGGTGCGAAAAGACGAGTATATTTAAATTATTTGTAAATAAAAAGGATAGTGATTATTCTACATCCGATAGTTATAGTGAATGCGACTCAAATGAAGACATAGTAGATAAAAATAATATGTCCAGTAACACAGATGGCATTGCGGAGAATATGACTGCGCATTTCAATTACCTTAATATACGTGACACACTTGATGCTATGTTGTTGATTAAGGTTCGTGTTACATATTTGAAACTTTTATTCATCTAAAACGTTAAATAAAATTCTTTTCTTTTGTTACAGGGAGTTCGAATAAAAGAGATATCAGAAGGGAGACCTTGCGACAACTGTCCAGAACTGTGTCCAGGGTTCATTCCACATGCATGGAGGTAAGATAAAAATATCTAAAAATGATAATAATCAAGCCAAACTGCGTTAGTAAATTAATTAGTAGAAAGTAAAGCAATGAATCTCGAAACCACATTAGCTTACATACTATTATTTTTGTTAATATATTAAATATTTGCAAAATCGAGTTATATTTTGGTAACTATTGTGTCTTAGTTGTGGCTATCCGAGTAGAGAACCGGAGTACGAAACCCATTCCAATGCAGAAAGGTGTAAGACAGGGTGATGTCATATCCCCAAAACTCTTTACAGCTTTACAGCTTTAAAGATGTTTGCAAACTCTTGGATTGAAAAAGATACTGTATAAACATCAATGGCATACATCACCCACCTTTGATTTGCCGATGACATAGTAATTATGGCGGAATCCCTGGAGGATCTGAATACTATGCTCAATGGTGTTTCTGAACTGGTATGTACTAAGATGAACATGGACAAGACTAAGATCATGTTTAACGTCCATGTCACGCCTATACCGATTATGATTGAGAACATTACGCTCTAAGTTCTCGATGAGTATGTATACCTGGGACAAGTTGTCCGAATGGGTAAGTCCAACTTCGACCGAGAGTTCAACCAACGAATCCAACTCGGTTGAACAGCATTCGGGAAACTACGCCACATATTTTCATCCAAAATACCTCAAAATTTGAAGATGAAGGTCTTTAACCAGTGCGTGTTACCAGTGATGGCTTACGGAACCGAAACGTGGTCCTACATATGGTATACAATGTAAAATGTATGGTATGCAAAAGTTACAACTTACTCAGCGGGCTATGGAGAGTACTACGCTCGGAGTCCCTTTAAATTGTGTCTTAGTTACAATCTGCGGTTTATTATTAATGTGTATAACTAACAATAAGGGTAAAGAAGGAAGAAGCTCAGAAAAACAAACAAATTTATCATGGTCGGCTTGACAACAACTCTAAAGAGTCGACGTCACTTAATAACCTAAAGTAATGTACTGCCTATGACAGCTTAAGATCACACTTTTATAAGATACCATCGACCGATATAAATGCTTTCAGTATATCTCCTTATAGTACGTAGATAACTGATTGTATATGAACTAAAGTAAAAAAAAAAACATGTCGATAATAGATTACTATTATTCAATTACGCAAATCACATCTAATTATAGAGTCATTAAACTTTTTGTTACCGGCATTACTGGCAGACGTATGTACACTATTCTAAATGTGATAAATATGTCAATAATCATAAAAACTCGTTTTGTTATCGCCCGGACGACGAACATTATTCTCGTTTCAGTTATAGATAATATTATCAAAAAATTTTAACTTCATTCACTTTACAAACATCGAAACGGTTAAACGTGATTAAAATCATCGAACGAGAGGATAATAAATAGCCTTGTAATGTAAGAAGCATAAGGTCATCGTCGCATGCGCTGAACAGAAAGGCAAAACATTTTATTTGCCACTGTCATCCGAGCGTTAACAGAGTACAGTCGTTTGTACACAGCATTGACCGCCGTGACCCGTGAATTATGTGTCTCTCATTGAAGCAATTAGAGTGTGAGGAAGTGTATCGTCGGATAACTAGAAATGAGAAAGAACTACCAATTTATGGGAATCAGAGGAAGATCCAAAAATTCCCGTCCAGAGAAAGGAACCATGCTGTTAGAAGAAAGAAAAACAACAACAACAATATGCATTCGTATGCCAATTGCCCCAGCTGTGCACGAATAGCCCAAGAAGAAAATAGGTGATAGTGCAAAGTGAAGATTGTGGTTACAATGATATTATTAAGGGAGTTATATTAATAATCACAAGTTTTAAAACACACTCATTGCTGTTTATTGGAACAATTAAGCCACTTAAGCCTGAAATATCTATTCTTCCAATTTAAAATGTAACTACAATATTATCTTATAAATCTCCAGTATTGAATAGTGACGCGTATGACGGGTATTGATAGTGATTATTTTATTAATGAGTGTTGTGTATGTGCTTGTCAGTTATATAGTCCAAAGTACTAAAATGAGTAATAACATATCCAGTTTTTGTCTCAATATGTAAATCGTATTTACATGTAACGAGCTGTAGGTATCTATTTTTCCAGCTGGATTTGCAAATATTATGAATGTTACCAATATTTTTATTGACTTGACTGTATTGCTATTGAAAAAAGACCAAGTGCAAATGAATGTTAACGTATAGATAATAAAAATATTGTGTCATATTCATGTTTCACACTGTATTGTATTTCTCATTTAGAGCAATAAATGTTAATACAGTTGTCACGACTATATATTTCTTGTCATATATTTTTTTAAACTTACCTCACCGAATGGCGACAATCGAAAACATTTTTACTAGTAGAAGCATGTGTTTTAAATCAGCTGGACTTATTGTCCTATTACTGTAATTGGTAGGGTGGTAAAGTAAGTGAATCAGTTCTAGGGGCCCCGGAGCGGGTAAATTTATTGACCTACCGTAAAAGTGTTCGTTGATACAAGTAGTATGAGGGGGTCCCAGATAATGGACCTCAAATTTATTAAGCCGGCTATTGTCTACGGTTGATTTTAATTTTTAACTAAACGAGGTGTTTTTTAGCGGAAATCTTTTTTTTTTTTTGTTATTTTGTTAGTCGAATGGATATAAATGGTAGCAGAGTGAAACAAAATAATTCTAATCATAAATAAAAATGTATATAATCAATAAATGATTTTAATTTATAAAAAATAATGAATAAATATGATTACGAATTTATACAAGTACCTCTAAATACTTAATTCGAGAATAATCTCTAAGTACTTATCTACTGTTACCATTAAAACTTAGCATTATATGTAAACTTAGCATTTTCATCATATCATATCAGCCATTAACTGTCCACTACTGAACATAAGCCTCTTAGGGGGTTTTGCTAATGTTTGTTACGCTTGGCAGGTAGGTTGTCAACCGCAGTTAGGCTTTGGAGACGTTTTAAGAGAAACGCTGCTGCCCATTCGTTGACCTTTAAGTTTCCGATGTCGCCTCTTAAGACATCCACGGGAAAGGAAGAGGTGACCTTTCCTATGCCGGGACGACACGGCGAAAACTTAACATTCTTCATGCCCATATTTTGCCGATTAAATTAGAATTGAGGCAGAAGTGAGCTTTAGATGAACGGAATTAATATAAGTATCTCCGGGTTGAGCTTTGTAAAAATAGTTTCCTATTGCCAATATAAATAAAAAATGAAACTTTAAATCGATTAGACAAAATAAATTATTTTGTAAAATTACATAAAGAAGCAAGTGTAATCAAAATAAGTTACGTTAGCCCAAATAATATAACGATAATAACCTTGTGATTAATTTTATATTCTAATAAATGCAAGAAACGTTAGGAAGGAAAAGCCTGTTCAAGGAATTAATTTTTATTATGGTCTTATTATTATTTCTATTTCAATTTAAATGAATATGTAATTTATAATAATGATATAAAGTACAATTTTGTTTACTGATTCTACATCTATTGTTGCCTCTTCACCTTGTTTCTTGTGATGCTGATTTTTTGTATACATATTAAATCTAATTGTACTCGCATTTTTCTTTCAATATAATAAGTATATTATGGTTTACTAAACAATAATTACCGTAGCCCTAGAGCAGTATTTACAAAATAAGATTTTCTATACTACGTAGTGTACCAAAGATGCTAGCTGTATAAATTCAAAAATATTTATAAATATATATGCTCACGACTGTAATCCCTGATGGGGTGCTCAGGTAAATAGTCGACTGTTGCCATTGTGATGATACAATTCGTAAAAATGACATTTGTATTGGATATAACAGCTTGGAATAAATTCAACAACCTCATTTGTGGTCTGAGAGATACGGTCTTGAATCGTATCTAGTACGAATTAATATTTATTTTTTTTTTATTTTAAAAATTATCAATATATTTGAAAACTGTTTGTTACATTTAGGGATACTAAATAAGGTTGTAGCTCATACCGGATAGTAGAGATATGTGAATTCGAATCCTATCGGATCAGCTTGCCGGAATATACTTTTTCAACCTATTAATAAGTTTTCAGTATTTTTGGAAGTCATTTTATGGAATACAAATTGCATATAAACCTTTCGAAAACAATATTTAAATTAGCGTGAAACCCATTGCGTGGTTTAAAAAAAGTAAGCTAAGAAAAAAACAAATGCGGCCTCACCCTTATACTGTTTAAAGAAAAGTGCTTCATAATGTATAAAAACTTTATAAGAATTGAACAAGCAATTTACCAGACGTTTATAAACACAATATCTGATTGCTTTTTACTTACTGTATAAATTCATGAAATATCAGTAAATAGATATTAGAACATTTTACTAAGTATTTATAATATACATTCTATATAAGTTATATATATTCTATATAAGTTATATATATATTATATATAAGTATTTATATTATAATTCACCACTGCCAAAATAACAATAATTCTATCATAATATCTGGCACTTGTTTGGCGTTCGAAAGTGGAACTTGTTTACCAAGTCTTAATTGTAGAGATTTAGTAAAATAATGTATACTTACCTAACTACATTTGATACAGAAAATTTACATGTATTTAAAATATGCAGTCTAAAATTATCTTAATATGTGTATGTCCATAGAAATGTTTCGAGAAAAACGGGTCAACTTTTTCATACAATTTTGCGTAATGTTAAATAAGTTATGAGTGATTCCTTCATAACTTCTATATTTATTATGTCTTATAATTTTTGCATCTTTTTAATGCATAAACACTCATTTTATTTATTAAATAATACGTCAAGATACATTTTATCCATCCAGTATATATAGTATATATTAGAACACTAGTAAAAAAACGAATCAGCTAATTTGACAATTAGCTGACAAACAGTTGACCCGTTTTTTAAGCTCGTTGTGATATCTATATAATCTAACATTACATCATTAATACATATGACTATGGAAGGTATTCACTGCATTTACATTATTTTATGTATGCAGTATGTAAAACAATAGAACAATAGAGTAGATATTAAGGCCATCTCCCAAGACAACTAAATTTTAAACTAAACTTTAGGTATTAAAAATAAAATATATAAAATAAAAAAAAATACACACACACACAGTTGTCTATAATCTGTAGGTAGAAAATACTGAAATTTGTCAAGTGAGTACGTAGACGAAAACCAGATAACGTAAAAAGACTTGTGATCACCGGCAGAGTTTCAAGGGACAAAGAAGTAAAAGACGTTCACCAACAAGATTAAAAGGCGCAATTCAGAAGGCCAATGAAGTTACAGAAATCTATTATACTAGCTGTATTTAACTGCTTTATTCGTGATCGTATAGCAATATCGAATAGCCTATGATCATCCTCAAAAAATAAACTATTAAATGAAAAACAGAATTTTTCAAATCCAGACCAGACACTTCTGAAGATTATTTTAACAAGCAAAAAAATAAACTTTTCCTCTTTATTAGTATAGATTATTAAAAATATGAATAAATAAACATTGAAAAGACATGAATGAAACCTTTATCTTAGAATTGTAAAATTAGCAAAGATATCTACTGCATTAATATTTTATATGATATAATGTTTATTTATTTACGTAACTGCATTGATCATATGAAAGTACAGTACATAAGGTAGATTTAATGCTAGTAGAATCCTCTACAAGTCTCTGTAATAATAATTATTAAACTCCAAGATACAAGCAAGTGTCTACTTGTAATTAACATACTCGTATGTAATAGCTTACTGCTTGTTGTATATACCTACACCATGGGTTGTTATTTACATTCTACTTCTGATTCATCCATGAATTATTAAGTTAATAAATTTGCATTACAACAATATAATTCAATGTTAATCAAATTCATTTATTTATTTCAATGCACAATTATATAAGTAAGTGTTCATATGGTGTACTTAATGCCTAATGGCGTTCTCTACTAGTAAACTATGTAATACAAAAAACTAAAATAAGTACAAATTAAGTTCGAATATTGAAAACAATGAAAATAAATATAACTACTACTTAAATAATGTAAAAATATTGAATATTTATCATATTCAATATTTTTACATGATTATTTTTAAATGAGAATACCAGAAAAAAAGACAAAGAGATTAAAAATATTACTGTTACAATTAAAAATTTTTCAGGAAGTGAACCTGTAGTTTAGATTTAAAGGTAGATTTATTTTTAATAGATTTATTATCAAGAGGTATCTAGTGTTTAATGGCCTGAGTAGCAAAGGGATAAGTAATTAGCCCAGTACGAGGGGTTGGGATATGGAGAAATAGTATCTTATATGGACGAAGGCAACGAGAAGCATTGTCTCCATAATATAATGGAATTCAAATTTAAATTTGAGATACCTTGGAGAATTTGGATAGTATAAAACAGAGTGAAGAATTGGAGATATTATATGAACAAAGTTGTGGCGTTCCTATTGATTTTAAAAATACAAAAAGTTTCTAGGTTTTTTTAATTATAACAGTACGAAAACCCCGCTTGAGTTATTGGTAGCTATATAATGCGAGGTATCAGTAAGAGATGATATATATACGAAGATGAAGTCAGGGGGTTTACCATAAAATAAAATTTTGAATTTTCGTATTCAATTTCGTGTTTTCAGTATACCGAAATCAGCCTATTAATGAAGCTTAGCATTTCATTCGTTATAAATCCTACCATAAAAGTCCAAAGGAACGATATTTTAATTTTTAAAACAGTATACGTAATGTAATTATAATATAAAATTTCTGTTTCTTTTGACCTCAAATATTCGGAAAACATTTCATGGTACGCCCTTAGATTAGTTGGCAAATTTTGATAAATTCGCCACGAATTAACTAATATGGTGTCAATGGGAACCATCGGAAAGACAACCATACTGCTTAAACTTATTAATTCGATTACTAATATTCCCCCATCCCTCTATTGTAAATAAAATATACAAAGTTTATAAACAAACTTTCATAAATATTATTTCAATAATACATACATTGAATTATTATTACTCTTTACGTCTGAATAATTATTAATATTTAAATATATATATGAAGTTCTTTGTATTATATATATTATATATGTATAAGAAATGTATAACATTTCTTTACTACTGAGTTAGGTATAGCAATAAATAATAGGCCGATGATAACAACCGGATTCAAATGTTATCAAATACAACACTATACCTTCACAATAATGTTGTGATAACATGACCACAGATAATAACAATACATGACTCAAATACTCTCATCACATTATACAAAGAATACACAAAGGAACTATGTCCTTAGATATATTTTGTTATTAATATGCATTTCTTATTATATCCTCATACTATATATGCTTGGAAGTGAAACCAAGTTTATAATTAGAAATCAAGCCAATGAACTCGAGGTACGCCATCTACCATGGAATAGTAGAACTAATGGCGGTAGTATTTATTGTGCATCGATGTAACTACTAGTTAAGCCATATTATCAATAGATGGCAGGGGACGAAAATAAAAAGTGACAGTTTTGAATAGTAATTTTTAAACGTACATTGTACCAGTCTGTTATTGTTATCTTGATTATTATAAATTGTATGAAAATATTGTTTCTAAATATAAATGCACTACTATATGATGGTGATATTTTATTATTGATTTAAAATAAAAACTATGTTCACGACTAACCTAGGTGGGATAGTCAGATAAGTATTTTGGTTAACTGTAGCTGTTATAGTGGACGTAATACTTGCTCAATTTTGATGAGCATATTTCAATATAACGAATTAAGCCACCGTCGATCTAATTCATTTAGTTTGTAAACGATGTTTTTTATCATCGGAAATTTAAATAGACACACATTTTTTTTTTTTTTACTCTGAGGTCTAACTATCTATACTTTTACAACGATTTACATAACAGAGTCCATTTTTATAATTGCATTACGACTCCGTTTACGTTTACATCGAGTATAGTACTATTTGTGACGTCAATAAACCTAGCTGCGCCTCTAACGGACGATTTCGGAAATTTTCATACAAACATCTAACCCTGCCAGGAGGGTGGGGGGAGGGATTATTAGTAATGAGGTCTAATAGCACCATTGCTAGCAATATACCCTATTAGCTACTAATGGGTGGTAATGGAATGGTAACCGCGCCTGCGCTAATAGTATACGCTGGCAGGGCACCAGTGATAGGTGACGATGAAAGCAGGTCAGTTTGCTCACGGTGACGAATCCACGCGGTTCCTCCTGGAAACTATCATGGTTAATTCTAGTCGAATAAATTATGGTGGGCCAACTGACCTGCATTCATTCTCACCTATCATCTTCCACTGGTGCCTCGTCGTTGTAACGATATATAGTGCAGGTGAGGTTACCATTCCATTACCACCCATTTTTTTTGGTAGGTGAAAATGGTATGGTAACCCCGCCTGCGCTAACGGGATACTCTGGCAGAGCACCAGTGAAGAGTGATAGATGAATGAAAACAGGTCAGTTAGCCCATCATGATGAATTCATCAGGAATTAACCATGATAGTTTCCAGGAGTAACCGCGAGGAGGTCGACCTGGTTGGGTATATTGCTAGCAATGGGATTCTCAGTCTCCATTACTAACAATCTCTTACCCCCCTATTATCACCCATTAGTAGCTTATAGGGTATATTGCTAGCAATGGTGCTATTAGACCTCATTTACACCCATAAAAAATACATCTGCCAGGATGACTTAGAAGAGTTGTCGACGTCATACAAATCACATTAAGCGCTACATTAAGTTATTATAATATTAAATAAAAAAAATTTTATTCAAGTAAACTTAATAATAAGCATTTTTGTATAGTAATTTTTTTTATTAAACTACCGCTCAGTTCGAAATGCTATTTTAGCTAAGAAGAACGGACAAGAAACACAGCTGTTGTTTTTTTTTTTAAATACAAATTAATAATAATAATAAAAGTAATTATTATTAATTTAATTTATTTATTTTAGACAACTTGAATCCATTTTTGTTAATGAGTTTACTTTAAAACTATGTTAATACTTAATCACTAATAATGATCTAGTCCTTTCGACAGGCATTCTCACGAGAGGGCTATCTAATTTATTGACAAACATGTTCAGGATACTGTTGCCACTCCTGCGTATTCTATGTAAAAACGAAGCTGTTTTTTACGCTAGACTGCGTCAAAACTAATGATGGACGTAGACATTTTAGCCCGGTACCTATTTTTTTTTTATGAATGATACTGGAATGGTAACCCCGCCTGCGCTATCGGTATACGCTGGTGAGGCACCAGTGAGGTACGATAGATGAGGATGAAAGCAGGTCAGTTAGCCCATTGTGACGAACTCCACTAGAATTAAGCACGATGATTTCCAGTGGGAACCGCGTGGAGGTCGACCTGATAGGGTCTATTGCTGGCAATGGGTCAATTAGACTTTATTACTAACAATCCCTTTCCCCCCGCCCAGTACCTATTGTAGTCTCATGTAATAATTTATCATAAAAATTCACAAGGCAAAGTTATGGCACAGAATAAATGTCTAATATTATTTATTGGATGGGGGGAGGGGATTGTTAGACTATCAATCCTATTGCTAGCAAATTACCCTGTCAGGTCGGCCGCCATGTGGTCCTTTTTGGAAACTATCGTGCTAAATTCCAGGTGTATTCATCACGATCGATTTTTATTCACGTGCATCATCCCTCACTGGTCACGAGCCACCATCATCCACCAGCGTATACCGGTAGCGTAGGCGGGATTACCATTCCATTATCATCTAATAAAAACAAAAATGTGGCAGACATTGTACGACTATGGCCTTATTAGCCTACCTAATCATAGACAAATATTGACTGTAAACTCGTAAGTGTTCTAATGTCTATGCTGTGATGTCATAGTGATAATCTTTTAGGTTAATAATATCAATTGACAAGGGACACAATTCATAGACAGTTTTTAACACATTTTTTTTTTATTATCCTCAAATAAGCTTTTCAAGTTGCCTGTATTTTTTTATGTGCATATTATACGCTTTTTTTCTCGGATTCTAAAACTATTTTGATAATTATTCATGTAATAGAGAGGATTCCTATTCCGTGTCAGTTTACGTTACGTGGGAATACGTGAGAATGAAAAGGCAGGTCAACTTGGTCCATCGTGATGAATTCACCTGGAATTCAGCATGATGGTTTCAGAGGGGACCACGTGGAGGTCGACCTAATAGAGTCTATTGTTAGCAATGGGGCTCTTAGAGACCATTATTAACAATCCCTTCCCCCAGATGTAGATAGTAATAGATACCTCAACTTGATGACCTACTTCATTTTCATCTGTCATCTATCACTGGTGCCCCGCCAGTGTATACCGATAGCGCAGGCGGCGTTACCATACCATTTTTTTTAATGGATGAATGGTAACCCCACTCGCGCTATCGGTATACATTGGTGGGGCACCAGTGAGGGATGATAGGGGAGGATGAAGTCAGGTCAGTTGGCCCATCGCGACGAATTTGACAATAATTAATCACGATGATTTCCAGGGGGAACCGCGTGGAGGTCGACCTGACAGGGTATATTGCTAGCAATGAGAATTAACGTCCCTATTACTAACAATCCTTCTCCCCCCGTTACCATACCATTATCATCCATAAAAAAAAAAAACTACCTACAACTTATTAATATATCATAATTAAATTGTACCTAAACGATGTTTGTGCATGAGAGATACATATTTAAGAAAAAATAATATGAACGATCTTAATAAGACCCTTAAAAGTCAAAACAATAATTCTTAAAAAAAATAAAATGTTTGTTAGTGTATCTGTATGTTATCAGGTTTTCAGTTACATCCAACTTAAAATGTGGTAACTCTTTATACGCCATCTAGAAGTATACGAAATAGTGGACATAAAACTAGTATTATCATACAAACATTTAGGTATTTAACAAGTGTATTTATGTATATCTGACACTTTTCCATTTATTTAGATACGTATATATTCATCTCATTGTCAAAAATGGCTGTAATATAAACAAACACATGAAACGTGCATAGACACACGCTTTGTTTTACTGTCGACTACTTTTGCTTATTATCACTACAGAGGTATGTATGACATCACCACCTTTGCCATTACATTACAAGCGTTCACGTAAAAACACTCGGTTCGCGGAAGAAATGAAATGGTCTCGCTTGGCTGAATGAGTACGTTCCTTCGCCTATATCCCTTGAACTTGATAGCGAAAAACCGCGCGAAGGTAAACAAAACAAACACCGCGGCGACTCCTGGTAACTCGTTGACTGTCGACGAGCATTTGTCATTTGGAAATCAAACGCGTCGCTCGCTGGAGCGCTAGTGTCCTCGCGCGCGCTCCGCGAAGTTTCCAAACGTGATTCTGACGTTTAGAAAATAAAGCGTTCCTTTTTCAAATATTTAAAAAGTGAGTGTATAGATTGCGGCCAGTGTGTTAAGATATTTTATAGTGTTGGGCTAATTGAAGTGAATGTGTTTTTTTGTTGACAATATCATGTCATTGTTAGTATTCATGAAGGAAATGACAGCAAAATAACCGATAAGCAGCTGATACTGCGAGTGTACACATTAGGTATTCCTCCATAGATTATTATTGATAGCAACTCCACATTTTTTGATAGGTTACGTTAGTTGGTTATCGTTCGTAAATTTGCTAAGTATTGGATATTGATCAACTTAGGTACTTTCGAATTAGGTACTTTAGGAATTTCGAACCTAAATTAATACTGCTTACCTTTATTTATAAGTTAATAGGATAAGAATAGGTACATATCCATAAAAAAATCTCTGGATGTTTATAATATTTATGATTTAAGGTAATTTCAAATAAATTTTTACCCACTACACGAAAGAACTGATAATCATAGTATCTAAGTTTAGTGAAATTTTCTATTTATGATTAAAAAGTGAAACATCTTAGACCCTTTTACTTACACAGTAAATCTTTTCGTTTACGTATGTAGATCGAGTATACAAGCAAGTAGGTAATTAGGTAATATGAGCTATAGACGAAAAATATACCTTAAGTATAAATAATTACAGTCTATTACCCATTTCATTATGGTCAGCTGTTTGTAATTTAAAATAATATTAAAGCAAATTGGTAGGTAGCTACGACGTTTACTTACTTTTATATTTTAACCAACAGACAAGAGTATTCTCAATTTTACTGGTCTCCGATTATGCAACAAATTAAATAGGTATTTTTTTAAGGTTTTGTTTATGCGTAAATTTCGTGTTCTTTTTTAGAAAAATAAAAATATAATCCCGAACATAGAGAAAGAAATCACTACGTTATTTAAGAGTTGATATTGTCTTTTATTTAGTAAAATGAATCTATGCAACCAACTAGAAGTATCTTTACAATAAAATATTTTTAATAGCTTCACAGCTTTGGATATTTCTTTTCATCGCGTCTTTAACTTAAATTAGTTCCATTGTACTAACTAATCTTCTAAAAGAATTTATCTTATTGATCGCATATCGTGGTGTCAGTATACACAAAAATTTAATAAATATTTATAATGGTGTGCAAATGTTTATAATATGCCTTTATCCAAAATATCGATTTAGACATAATAAAAGACCTAAATATTTTATAGTATAAAATTTTCAAATTCAATGCATAGGTTGATTTCATACAATTTTTTTTTTCGAAGTAATGCCGCCCCACTCAGGGCTATAATCCCTAATGCCTTAGATAGAGGTATGTGTCAATTGTTTGACTCTTTTACTTACTAAATTAATAATTATTTGAATACCTATATCAACAAGTTTTATTTCCTATCGCCCAGTACGTATATCAGCAGAATGGATATTAGATACAAATTACTACCTGATAAATAATAACAATATATTATATAATGATTGTCATGGATAAAATATTAGCTAGTATATAACAATAACAACGGACATGTTGGTACGTCCATTGGATAAATTTAATAATATGAAGTGCATTTTGTCCAGTACTTTGTACGCGTGGATTTGAGAAATGAGAGAACAAATTAAATAGATCACTTCTGGATGGCGTATCAAAATAAGACATATGTATATTAATTTTTAAGTTAGATATTCAGGAATACAGCTGTGAAAACCGCAACCAATTTGATTTTTTTTTTTCTAATATTTTGATGTTTTGATGCAAACAAGCTGAAGGCCCATCTGGAAAGCGGTAAGCATTGCCTGTAGACATGAACAGTACCATGGACATAACAGAATATACTGTTTTACCCATAATACCCCCCATGCGTTGCCATCCTTGAGAACTCAGGTGTTATTCCTCTGTACCCTGTGAATTCACTAACAGTTTTTAAACAATCAAATCTTTCCTCTTTATAACATTAGTTTTATTCTTATTAGTGTTATTAAAATTCTAAATATTATTGTTCTAACTTATCTTTGTTTTTTTTTTCTTTTTTAATTTGTGTAATCGATACATAGTTATGCATATAAAGGCAATCGAAGTCTTTGATCAGCACAGCAATTATTGAGGTCGTAGCGTGTCTTAAGGTCACAGGAATTAAATGATCTATGGTTGAACAACTCATCATATACTACTTGGGTGGTTAAAATCGTTAAATCAGCAGTTAAATATCCAATCCTGAACATAGGCCACATTACGTTTAAAATTATATGTTCTTAATATTATGTTTGTGTACAATAAAGAATAGGCCTCCCCCGTAAGAGAGGTTTTGCTAGTAACTATTGGTAAAAATGTAACGAACATTTAGGCAAATATTCTAAAAAAAATAGTTATCAGATATCTCCTGTCAATTATAGATAGATAGATAGATACTCTTTATTGTTTCCTCCAAAAAATTATAATAGTAAACTTATTATAAATATAAACAATTACAAGAAATAATCACAATGAGAAAACAATGGGCGACCTTATCGCTAAAAGCGATCTCTTCCAGGCAACCTTTGGATGGAGAGGAGTAATTATTTTTTTACTTAAATATCTCCTATATATACAATATCATCGTCATCATATCAGCCCTTAACTATCTACTGCTGAATATAGGTCTCTTTTGGTGTTTTTGCCAGTAGTTGCCACGTTTGGCAGGCGGATTAGCAACCGCAGTTAGGCTTTAGATATTTTGAGATGTATGCTGCTACCCATCTCTAGACCATTAATAGCCTTTCACGACACTCACAAAAAAGGAAGAAGTGATCCATTTTATATATCGTGACCACACGACATACGGCACTCACACACACAAACACGGCGGTGTTTATAAATACGATGTATAAATTTGATCCCGAAACCATAGGTCCCTCAAATATCTTACCCCCCCCCCCCCCCCCCCTTAATAACAGTCACAGTGAGCCCTCGAATAATTCGATAGGCCTACTGGACCTGTCAATAAAATTTGTTCAGTTTGTTACACCGAAATAGAAAAGTGAATTTGTGACATGTAACGTTCCAAAGTGTAATATTTTGTGAGGCCTGATATAAAATTTCTTTTAACATTACTTGTTGGGGAGAAAGGGATTGTTAGTAACGGAGACTGAGAATTCTTTTGCTAGCAATATACCCAACCAGGTCAACCTCCTCGTGGTTCCCTCTGGAAACTATAATAGTTAATTCCTGATGAATTCATCATGATGGGCTAACTGGCCTGTTTTCATTTTCATCGATCACCCTTCACTGGTGCTCCGCCAGCGTATCTCGTTAGCGCGGGCGGGGTTACCATACCATTGTCATCCATAAAAAAAAAACCATTACTTGTTTTCAATTTAACTATAATAGAAAAGTGGAAATGGAATTTAAATGTTATTAGTGGATTATGTTATTTTACCAGAGGGAAGCTTTGTACAAAAGTCGATTGCTTGGGTACTTCTGTCCCAACCGTGACAGCCGTGTCGTGTTTCAACCGTGAAGCAGTTGTGTTTGCATGGCTGTGTTTCGGTTTGAAGGGTGGGATATGGCGTGAATTTACTGGGTACAGAGGAATAACACCTGAATTCTCAGGAATAGCAACGGCATGGGGAGTATCATGGGCGGAACAGTATACTCTGTTATGTCCATGGTACTGCTCATGTCTATAGGCGACGGTTACCACTTTCCATCAAGTGAACCGTTGGCTTGTTATGATATATATATATATGTGTGTATATATATATATATATATATATATATATATATATATATATATATATATATATATATATATATATATATATATTCTTTGATTGGAAAAATTTTGAAATCTGAATTTTCGTCCTTATACTATTTTAATTGTATTTATTTGTGAATTTCTTTATCTTCACAGCATGTCGCGAACGGGTAAGCAGTAAGATTTTTACCACCTACACCGAATTATAAATGCGTATATAGTAATGATAAAAAACTGCTGAATATTGAGGATAATATGATATCTGGTGCTAAGATTACAACATAATTGATTAGTTCATTTATCTCATATGTACATATCTCATCCATTAGGTAAATGATTTAGATTTTGATAATAATAATACTTAAAGATAAAAACAATGAGTAGTCTTAAATATTTAAATAAATCTATACTTTTTTTTTATACAACTTAGAATGGCAAACAAGCTGACGGCCCACCTGATGGAAAGTGGTAACCGTCGCCTATAGACATGAGCAGTACCATGGACATAACAGAGTATACTGTTTCGCCCATGATACTCCCCATGCCGTTGCTATTCCTGAGGACTCAGGTGTTATTCCTCTGTACCCAGTAAATTCACGCCATATCCCATCCTTCAAACCGAAACACAGCCATGCAAACACAACTGCTTTACGGTTGAAACACGAATGGGACAGAGGTACCCAAGCAATCGACTTTTGTACAAAGTCTCCCTCTGGTATACCAAATTGATATATTTTATATATTATAAATACCTCTCCATCTATATCAAAGAATTTATATATTTTCTCTTTCAATATTCTTTCAAAGAACCGATTTAAAAAAATAAAAGTAAGCAATTTGATGAAATAACGTTTCTGATAAAATTATTATGCGACTAATAAGGGAGTAAAGCCAGTCGACTGAAAAATTAAAACAATCAATTTAAACTTAATAAAGATATCGGGTAAATTATACACAAATATATTACATCCGAATTCGGTTACTCCTATTTTTATGTTGTTTAAAAATAGATACCATACTTAAATCAGAAAATTTAAAGTTATAGACCACTCTGTCTAGACATAAAATAAAATTTGATTTTTAAAGTAAAACGCCAATTGTTAACACAAACGCGTATCTCAGTGTTTGGCAAGGTACCAATTCAATATCCGTATTGATACACTTATCAATATTCGATTTGCACACATCAAAATTGATTATACAGGTAAACTATGTAGAATCAAAATACTTTCACGGTCCTCCCACACTAGTAAATCTCTTGCCAAGATTTATTACTGGATTAAATGTACAAATATTTACAGTTGACTAATTAACTTCTAGTAACAAACTAGGGTTTCCAATCTCGATTCTGTTTTAAGATCGATTATTAGATCTTGATCTTCGATTTTATAAATCGATTTGAAAACAGATTGATAAAAATTGAAATAATATTTGTCATTCTGTATATTTTTCCTTTTTTAGAAAATTACGTTCCATATGTGATTTACTTTTTCAACTGACTTTAAAAAAAAAGCAATTCGATTGTATTTTTTATGTTTTTTACCTCCGTCGTTTATAATCCAACGAACGAATCAAGTGTCGGCAACGCGCACGTGACACTCCTGGTGTTGCAGGCTACAGTGACCGTTTACCATCGGACGGACTGTGCTTGTTTTCCACTTTTGTGGTAAAATAACGTATTTGGAAAATTGAAAATTGTAGAATCAAATCCTAAATTATTTTATTATTTCTTCGTAAGTATTCCATTTTTTTTACATCAACATGTACGTGACATACAATTAAAAGCGAATTAATTTTCGTAAGATCGATTTTCACGTCAAATTTCTCATAAATCGTTCTATAACTTTTTGATTCGAATCGATACAAAAGATTAATGTTTTTTTTTTTAAGTCCAAGATCAAAAACCCTATAACAAACACATAATCGCGTACGTTAAGATGTAGTGACTCAGTTGTCGGCTTGTGAGTGAGTCACTGACGTGTTTTGGTAAGAATTCCGAACCTCGACGTAGACTGATTTGTAAACATAAAACATGACAACTTAAGAGGCTTTAGTTGACACGTTCTTTTTGAATGTAATATCAAAATATCCTAATACCATCACGTTAACTGACTAACGTTTGCTTACGGTACTGGGGTTCCTATTTTTTTTTTGTTTTTTTTTTTACTAACACCGTTAGAAAGTTCAATTTGCGATGTCCCTCTTAAATCGCTTGTCGAACTTTCGCTATTCAATGCAAAATACATGAGACTAACTGAAACCGCTACTTTATCCATGTATCATACCATGTATGTCCCAGATACGTGTTATTTACTAGTTGTATCCCTCGACTCCGCCTACTTGAGTAAGTACATAAAATATTCTATGTAATTAGGATATAACTTACCCGTATTCAATCAAATTTCATTCCAATTCGTTCAGTAGTTTTTGCATAAAAGATTAACAAAGGGAGACTTTGTACAAAAGTCGATTGCTTGGGTACCTCTGTCCCATTCGTGTTTCAACCGTAAAGCAGTTGTGTTTGCATGGTTGTGTTTCGGTTTGAATGGTGGTATATGGCGTGAATTTACTGGGTACAGAGGAATACCACCTGAGTCTTCAGGAATGGCAACGCATGGGGGGTATCATGGGCGAAACAGTATACTCTGTTATGTCCACGGTACTGCTCATGTCTATAGACGACGGTAACCACTTTCCATTAGGTGGGCCGTCAGCTTGTTTGCCATTCTAAGTTGTATAAAAAAAAAAAAACATCCATCCATACATCTCACTTACTACTCATGCACCTCTGATATTGCAAAATTCTTGCCTGTTGCTCTTAAATGCTAAACTAAACCGCGACGTCTTTTTTTAATTCCGTGTCAAAAGTTATTATTGTTTTTCTTTACCTTTACTTCTGCAAATCTTCGAAGTAATAATAATAAATCGTCATCATTATTTCAGTCATTTATTTTGCATAGATTTCCATAATAATAATTTAGATATATACATAAATAAATATAGTTCTTAATTCTCTCATATTTGTGATGAAAATTAAAAGTGACTGCAAAATATTTACACTTCGGATGATCTATATGATATCTATATCTATGATCTTACGCATTTTATAACTATATTTTAAATTAAACAAAACAAACTCTCCTTTGATCTATTCTTAACTAAATTTTATTACTCACTAGCTATGCTTCCCGGCTTCGCGCGGGTGTACTAATGAAGAAAATGAGACCAAACTTTCCTTTTACACTGCGACTATGACAATGTAATGAAAACAATGTAAGAAATTGAACGACTAAACGTAAATCAATCAATTCTGCCAATAAATCTTAACTTCTCCCAACTATTTTCTGTCTCACACACTCACTCCTTTTTTTGTAACCTAAATTTTTCATTTTTCCTTATAATTTTTCAAACATTTCCTTTCATACAAATTTTGTCCTCACAATTACAAATGCAGTAAAAGAGAATTAGCTGAATAGGCGCAGCCATTCTGAAATAATGTAAGTACATACATTACATACATATAAATATCATAGGATAAAACATATGTGTGAACCTTAGATTATATATATAGATAAAACATTAAGCCTCAAAAACGGGTCAACTTTTTGTCAGCTAATTGTCAAATTAGCTGACAAAACCTTTTTTTATCAGTTTTCATACTTACACATCAAATGAGGTATTATTTAATCAATAAAATAAGTGTTTACACATTAAAAAGATGCAGAAATTTATAAGAAAAAATAAATATAGAAGTTATAAAAGAATCTCTCATAACTATTTATCACGCAAAATTGTCAAATTTTAAATAAAAAAGTTTACCCGTTTTTCTCGAAGCAATTCTATTTATTTATTTATTTATTATTATTTCTCACCGCAAACAATTAAGGACTTAATATCTATATCTTGCAAAACATTATAACAATATTATTTGTGGGAGCTGGTGCCTGTACTAGGTGTTAAACCTGTATTACAAGTCACCAGGACTATATGGAGACACTATTTATATAATCTAAAATATGAACATAGATTTGGCAATAGATTTTTATTTACATAGGTATTACAGAGTATATATATAGGTAGTTCAAGAATTTATAACGGATGTATCCTAATACCAGTATATCGGGAGGAAAGGGATTGTTAGCAATGGAGTTTGACAGCCCCATTGGTAGCAATATGCCCTATCAGGTCGACCTCCACGTAGGTCACCCTGGAAACCATCCTGAACAATTCTTGTTGAATTCGTCACGATGGGCTAACTGACCTACTTTATCCTCATATATCATCCTTCACTGGTGCCCCGCCGGTGTATACCGATAGCGCGGGTGGGGTGCCATTCCATTATCACCCATTAAAAAAAAATACCAGTACATCGTAGTTGATTTTAACGATAGCAAACATACCATAGACAAATAGATAAATTAATATAACTATTGATAAGATAAAAATATGTTATCACTGGTCGTGTTAAATTACCTTTATACAATATTAATAGCGTGTAAATTGATCGGAACATTTTTGTCCTACTTTAAAACTTGTAAAGAATAATAAAATGCCAACTGCATATACATCGCCATATTTTTTTTTTTTTATAAAAAATACTCTCTTATTAATACGAGTATTACAAATGTAAAAGTGAATCTTAACAGCCAGTAACAATCAATTCCTATAGGGGGGAAAGGGATTTATAGTAATGGAGACTGAGAATCCCATTGCTAGCAATATACCCAACCAGGTCGACCTCCTTGCGGTTTTCCCTGGAAACTATCATGGTTAATTCCTGATGAATTCATCATGATAGGCTAACTGGCCTGTTTTCATTCTCATCTATCACCCTTCACTGGTGCTCCGCCAACGTGTCCCGTTAGCGCAGGCGGGGTTACCATACCATTTTCACCCATAAAAAAAAATCAATTCCTATAATGTTAATATACACGTACTATATTCCAGTCAGTAAACATATCCTGGTTACATGGACGAAGTCGCAGGTAAAAGCTAGTACTTGTTATGTCCATGGTACTGCTCGTCCATGGGCCGTCAAACTGAAAACTATGTTTTAGTAATACCCCTCCCCCCCTAGACATACACGCGCGCATATTTTTTTCCTATTAACCAATTATACTTCCTTTTTATAACATTTTCACAGGAAAATACCCACATGACTGTCGTAAAAACTCGACCACAGTTAACGATCATGGCAAATTCGGCGCCCACATTATACCACATTTTTATGGTGCCTATAAGTGACAGGTTTATTGTTGTTTTTTATCAAAACAGTGACGTCAAACTTAATCTTTAGTCTCGGAATTGACAAGCTGGCAAGAAAATTAGTCAGTGACACTTTAATAAATGAACTTTAATAAACAATACATAAATATCTGATGAAATACGTAAAAGTACTAAACTTTTAGTTCTTCGACCAACAATACTAACTAGGTTTAGTCCAAGTGCAAAAAACGTCTGACCGAATAACGTCTAAAATATATAGGAGCTCTTATTTCTAAGAGTATATATATATATATATATATATATATATATATATATATATATATATATATATATATATAGGTCCAATAACAGATATATTAACTATCAGTTATCCAACATATAATATCAAAAAGTAGAACCCGCACGTAATGAATATCGGACTGGTATTCCCGATATAAATGTTCCGAAGAACTGAATATATAGATATCGAATAATACCCAGCTTTATTTCCGACAGCACTTTATAACTTGCATTTAAAATGACATCGAAATTAGTAAAATTTTATATACTCTTATGTATTTAATATGTAGCAGATATTTTTGTATTTTTGCTGCTATCTAATATGTACAATAGGTTTTGTTTGCAAGGAATTGCCACTTACCAGTTCGTAACCTGGGTAAGAGTTATCTGTCAACTACTTTTAATCTATGCTAACAGGGCAACACTTAACAGTGATGGGCATTGTACTGTCAATAATTTTCACAAATACGGCTGTTTAATAGGTTCTTTTGTCTCGTTTCTCTTTGGCGTATTTAAAAACCCGCTTAGTTTTTCTTTTAATTTTAAGAGTAGACAACCAGATTAGATTCAATATGGTTGACATGTCTAGTATTATATTTTCACTTGGACTACCACTTTGCTTACAGTATATCTTAGCAGGTCGACTTCCACACCATTGTTTAATGGATAATAATGGAATGGTAACCCCACCCGCGCTATCGGTATACACCGGCGGGACACCAGTGAAGGATGATAGGTGAGGATGAAGCAGGTCAGTTGGCCCATCGTGACGAATTCAACAAGAATTGTTCACGATAGTTTTCAGGGGGAACCACGTGGAGGTCAACCTAATAAGGCATATTGCTAGCAATGGGGCTCTCAAACTCCATTACTAACAATCCCTTGCCCCCACTTCCATACCATTATCATCCATTAAAAAAAAAACAAGTTATAAAGGGAGAAAGAGGATTGGCCAAGCTATTGAAGGGGAGGGGCCAGTAATGGGGTCTAACATACCCATTGCTAACAATATGAACTATTAAATCGATCTCCACTACCATTACATTTTCAACAATATGTCATACTAGCCGTTTCCCGCGGCGTTGCCCACCTGTAACAATGTATTGTATTGTAAAATCTTTATTGTACATAACTCAGATAAAACACTGGTAAATGATTTAATATACAATGGCGGACTTATCCCATAAAGGGATCTCTTACAGTCTTACACAATGTAGTTCTCGTACATCATTCCCATTGGAACTCTACATGAATCCGGTCTTATATTGTATTATATACTTAAATGATAATTACGTACCTAATACCTTCATAAAGTTTCAACCAATTCAACTGATCGGTTATTTTATAACATTTTATATTTATTCCTTTACATTGATATAATTTTTTTTATGAACCGATTGTAATACAATAAACACTAAATGTTAAGTGGAGCAAACCACAACGCCTTAATAAAAATAGGTTAAGCCGTTTCTGAGATTAGCGTGCACAAACGTACAGACAAACAGGCAAAAGATTTAAAAATCATTGTTTTGCGTTCTATTGCGTTTATAAAAATAATAGCTTTTCTTATACATCTTCCATGTACAGACAGCGAGCAGTTACGATTATATTATATTTATTAATACTGACTTACTTCGTGATTCATAGTAGGCATATTGTAAACAAAATGTAATTTTTTTAAAAGCATTTTTGTGTGCATTAAGCATTATTAATTAAATAATCATGACATATGTATGACGAGATTGCCTCAAGTCAAGGTCGGCCCCTCCCGTCCACGCACAAATAAAAACTCTTATTATCACTGTCATAAAAGCCATTGTTGCGAAAACCACTTTAGATAAAAGATTGTGCGCAGATGTGTCTGTTGATATTATTAAATTCTAGATTGCAGACAAATGTACAAAGAATTTAATTTACAAAAAAATTTAACAACTCCCCCTGATTTTGTACAATTGTAAAGCATTGATATTATCGTCTTATAAAAAAAAAAAAAAAATTAATTAGGATACATTCATATAAACTGTACGTAAAAAATATCTAAATTATAGTTAAGCTTAGAAAAACAAATTTAGTTTAGTACATATAAGCGAAATACAGACAGACGCAATACAAAAAGTTACATAAATTATTATTATTAAAAATCAAAGTGGACAACTTGTTTTCATTTCAAAATGCTTAAAAGAATAGAAGAGGATAGAAGAAAATTAAAGGACGTGGATGAAGTGAAAAATGGATGCAAGACTTTTACATTTGGTGTTCAAAATATATGAAATAGAATAAAATTTTATTAAATAATAACTTAGCACGAATGCAATGTATTGGATGACAGCAGTAATGGTTATGATAGTGTTCTGTAAAAAAAAACTACTTCAATTGTGTCAAAAGAAGTTATTTTGAAATAAAAACTAACCTACTCAAGCGTTTTTGATAAAATTTCTACGGGACCAATCTATAAATATAGTCTTTCAGATAAAAAAAAATCCAATTCGAAGGCGACAATTGACGGATTTATGAGGTAACAAACAAAAAAAAAGCATACAATCGAAAAGAGAACTTATTTCTTTTTTAATCTCTTTATAAGTAACCGATCTCCTTTTATATTTCAAACATTATTTACTGTATTTATTATTTTTATAAACGATACAATAAAGTGTAAATAAATAAATTAAAAAAATATAACGTTTTCTTAAACTATTAAAGCGCTAAGAGATTAATTGGAAAAGAAACGAATCCGCTTTCTCATATTAGCATGGATACTTTTTTAAACGTTTTAAACAGTGCTGTGTAGGTAGGCGATAATAGACTTCATAATCTTTTGTTTTTTTTTACATTTGCACACCACTTTTGATGCTACCAGTCAGGATCTTGTGTCATTGTGCTAAAATTACAAATGCTGCGTAAAACACGAAGGTAAGATAAACAAAACAAAAGAAGTATGCACATTATGAAACAAAAGAAATATGTATATTACAGAATCGTTAAACTTAACAATAGACGTGATATTTTTAAAAGTAGAACGGTTAGGTACCTGGATGAGATAAAATGTTAATATTATTTCAAAATAAACTCTATCACTTTGGCGAAAATCATCTCAGGCTGTATGGCTTAGTTCCTTTGCCTTTCTCATCATAGATAAAAAGATTAAATAAAAAAACGTCATAAAAAATTAAAAGATAACAATGCAAAAATAACTGAAAATGTTCTATTCTAAACCAATTTGTTTCCGCGTTTGGTGCAAATTTTTTTTCAGAGTAAATAACCAATTGTTACGGAGCAAAATTCTAACTTCCTTAGTTAATATTACAATGTGAAAATGAGTTTGTAGATTTGTTCGCTACCTCATTATTTAACGGCTAACTAACCGATATAAAAATTTATTTTTATATACTACTTGTATATAGAATTAAGATGGGCATAGGTTACTTTTTGTCCCGGTCAATAAACGTGTCCTAGTCACACGAACAATGTCGCAGGTAAAAGCTAGTTTACATCTAAACATGAAAAATTTACATGTATGAAACATTTCATCGTTTATCGATGCATTCATGAAGTCACTCTTTTTTTATTTCATACATTTTCATTGCATATATTTTTTTATTTATTTAAAACTTTAATCTTATCGGGGAAACTAATTCACTTCGTGGAAGCCCTTTGTCATTTGTTTTATTCCATAGTTAGTTATTATTAGTCGTTCCACATATTTTTAATAAATTTATTTGAATAAATCTTAAGTTCATTTTCTGCAAATAGGTTTATAATATGAAATATATATATATATATATATATATATATATATATATATATATATATATATATATATATATATATATATATATATATATATATATATATATATATGTAACAAACGATGTGTTACGAATTCCAGATATTTGAAAATCTATATTCTCTCAGTTTTTTTTATCTATGTAAATGTTCTAGACGTTGAATGCGATAGTACACAGCTGTGCAAATTGCAAGCGTTAAAAGCGATCTTGTTTATTTATATGCAATAAGTACCTACTGAACGAAATACTGATTTAAATAATGTATGTATAAAAAAATATTTTTATATCTATCCCGTCAGATTGTATCTAGAGAGCGTTATAACATAATGATTTAGTGTCTCGGCTCAAAGGGGTATATTATGTTATAAAATTTATAGGATCATCATATATATTTAAATAGTTGTCTAACATTGCTACTTATATCTAGCATTGTTTATTCATTTTTATAAAAATAAAATCAAATTATTAAATATTGAAATCGTGGCTTGTAAACTATAGTTAATTTTAAACTGCAGTCGCGTCTCGTTAAGTTCTGATAATGCATTTAAAATATGATAGATAGATAGATACTCTTTATTGTTTCCTCCAAAAGATTACAATAGTAAACTTATTATAAATATCAATAATTACAAGAAATAATCACAATGAGAAAACAATGGACGACCTTATCGCTAAGAGCGATCTCTTCCAGACAACCTTTGGATGGAGAGGAGTAATTATAAACAATTTGGTGCGAGGTACGATGAATATCAATCATGCAATAAGATTCAATAAAAAAACTTATGGTTAAAAAATAAAATAAAAAAAAAAACATAAATTTAATAATTAGTAAGTATTTCATGATATTTCATGTTTTTTTTTTTTTGCTATCATAATTGGTTGAGACAGTTGGTTAATGAAATTTGGATTTTATATTTTTTTAAATTATTAAATTGTTTTTATAAGTTGTCAAATAAATTACAAACGATGCCAAAAATATAATAAGTACCGTCACAATATGACCTGAACTCACAGTTAAAAGAAAATTATAGTAAAATAAACTAATTGAAATTGGTTCACAATTCAAGTTTTTTTTTTAATAAATTCCAATTCCTATATTATTATTATATGAAAACATCACGGAAGTAAACTCTTCAAAAAAAAAAACTTAAAACAGTTCACTTTTTAAAAAAAATAGCAAACGTTTCTTGTAACATGCACACAGAAAAAATACAGATCAATTAAGAAGCTCTTTATATTTAAAATCAGCTAAAAATACTCGTATTTACGTATTCAAATAATTCAATGTCAGGTAGGTAACACGTAGCGTGGATTAAATAATAGTTCTACACGCGTAGACTGTCTGACGTAGATATATTTCTACACTAGCCTTTACCCGCTAGTTCATATGCGTCGATTTTGGAAGTACGAAATAGGTCACTAATAGATGACGTCTCAAGATGTAACATATTGAAACTCTTATTATAATTATATATATATATAGCATTTCATCTGTCTTTAATTTTTTTTTTATTATTTTGTATTTGTACATACATAGTATATTTGCTAATATACATTGCTATTCTCAAAATGTTTATTTTCACTGTTGCCCTCTACAAAACAAACGATAGATTTTAAATTAGACCTTCAGAAATACAACTGTAAAAATCGCATAGAATTTAGTGCAGTAGTGTTTACGCGATGCTAAAACAAACATACAAACAAACACATAAACGTACAGACAGACAGACGAAATTTCTAAAAAAAAAAACTATTATTTTGGTATGTATTGGTCTTATTAAGAGCTCTTATAGTATTTTTTCTAAATTATCTCCTCTTAATTATCGCCATGTGTGTCCCAGAATAGGCCACTCCATCCATTCCCATGGGTGTCGTAAGAGCCGACTAAGAGAGGGCTAGTATGCTGCCCATAGCGTCCCTCTTAAAATGTCTCTAAAGTCCAAACTGCGATTACCAACGTGCTTGCCAAGCGTGGCAACGACTGGTAAAACTTCTAGGGAAGGCTTATGTTCAGCAGTTACAGTTGACGGCTGAAAAAATAATAGTAAAATATCTTCCACGTACAAACCTCGTTTAGTTACAATTTTCTTATATATATAAGATAAACCAGACGATGTCCATACTTACCAATACATGTAATAGGTATATAAATGAATTATATATATAAAATTGATTTGCGTAGTAACATCAAAATAGAACGCAACCTTGCCTCAGGTCTCAATGAAGTAAAGATTATCGAGATAAAACAAGCGTGTTCTTATGGGGCTATACACTATTAAATTTATAGTATTTACTAACAACCCGATCCGGCTTTGCACGGATAGTTTTTTTTCTAATACATGATGGTACCAGTGAGGGATAAGAGGTGAGGATGCAGGTGTGCTGCCGGCCTTTTAAAAAGGAATATACTCTTTTCTTGAACGTTATGTTGTCGTATCGGTTCGGAAATACTGCTGTTTGTTAGTAAAAAGTATATTATCTTTAACTCGTCTCTCTTTGCGTAAATTGATATAATTCATAAAAAAAAAGCACTGAAATTTTAAACTGTTGTGTTACGCCATGTTTATTAAAATAAACGTAACTCTATAAATAGACAATTTAAACTCGTAATAGCATTTGGATAAGTAGATATAATGTATTAGGTAATAAGGCCGTCTGAGGTGTCGCTAGAATGGTAATAGTTAGTATTCTAGTGTCACCGGATCACTTGCAGTCACTCGACCTTGGTTTCGAGTAACATAAAATAGTACAATTGTAATTTTGCCAAATACTTATCTGAATATCTTTTCATTAATCATTTAATGTTATTTAATGTTTTAAAAGACTTTTTTTATACAACTCAGAATGGCAAACAAGCTGACGGCTCACCTGATGGAAAGTGGTAACCGTCGCCTATAGATATGATCAGTACCATGGACATAACAGAGCATACTGTAATGCCCATGATACCCCCCATGCGTTGCCATTCCTGAGGACTCAGGTGTAATTCCTCTGTACCCAGTAAATTCACGCCATATCCCACCCTTCGAACCGAAACACAGTTATGCAAACACAACTGCTTCACGGTTGAAACACGAATAGGACAGAGGTACCCAAGCAATCGACTTTTGTACAAAGTCTCCCTCTGGTAAAGATTCCTAGAAGATATAACGGGATAGATCTAATTTTGTTTACTCGCTTTTTTTTTGTTGAAATATATCTTACATTCTTTCATAGTAACTTCATTCATTCCCCAAAATAAACCATGTATTCACCCACATACTTACCGTTATCTCATTACCGTGAGAATTTGCAAAAATGCTTCCTTAGATAATTTAGATAAAGTAATCTCTGTGTAGAATTTTATGTTTGTATGTAAATCCAGTAGCTAAGGCTGTACTTTATTATTTCCCACGAATTGTAATTTACATTATGTACAAAACGACTATACCATAGAGTGTATTTTAACAATATATATATATATATACATATACATACTAGCATTTCAAATCCGATTTAAAAAAAATAGGTTCTCGATTCGGTCATATTTTTTTTTAAGTTTGTTACCTCATAACTCTGTCAGTTCTAAACCGATTTGGTAAATTATGTTTCTTTCTGAAGAGATATACTTACAGATTGGTCTCAAACAAATTTTATCAAAATCGGTTCAGAAATTTAATTCCTAGATCAAAATAACTAGTTATGTCACTACAATTTATATACAGACTGGTGTTTAGAACAAAAAAAAAATACGGACAAATCTGGAACCTTTTCCTTTTCGAAATCTAGGTAGATATTTATAAAAAAAAAAAGCGATGACCCACATGAGTACTATATGCTTTGTATTATATTATTAGAAACCTTACATCGGTGCAGTGTTCTCAGTGCATCTTGACCCAGTATTGACATCTATGGGTAAACTAGTTTACAAGTCAGGGTTTCATATTTCTTGACGCCTGTCTAATTGGCCTACTAATAAATTATTATAGATAGGGTGGGAGGGGGGAAAGGGATTGTTAGTAAAGAAGATTGAGAATCCCATTGCTAGCAATATACCCAACCAGGTCGACCTCCTCACGGTTCCCTCTGGAAACTATCATGATTAATTCCTGATGAATTCATCATGATGGGCTAACTGGCCTGTTTTCATCCTCATCGATCACCCTTCACTGGTGCCCCGCCAGCGTATCCCGTTAGCGCAGGTGGGGCTACTATTCCATTTTCTACCAATAAAAAAAAAGATGGGGAGGGAAGGGATTGTTAATAATTTATTATTATTATTATTTCAGCCGTTCACTGTCTACTGCTGGACATAGGCCTTCCCCATAAGGGAAGTTTTGCCGGTAGTTGCCGCGCTTGACAGGCAGGTTGGCAACCGCAATTAGACTATAGAGATATTTTAAGAGGGAGGCTGCTGCCCATCTGTCGCCCTCCTTAGTCGATTGCTATGACACCCACGGGAAAGGAAAGGGTGGCCTATTCTATGCCGGGACCACATGGCAATTGGCTTGGCTTATGTTGCTTTTATTAAAACTCCTTATATATATATTTCTCCTAAATATCTCCTAGATCTACTTACAATTTTCCTATATTAGTTAGAAGATTGCCGGTTTATTTAAATGGATGATAATGGAATGGTAAACTCACCTGCGCTGTTTGTACACACTAGCGGGGTACCAGTGAGTGATGACAGATAATGAAACAAGTCAGTTGGCCAATCGTGAGGAATTCAACAATAAATCAAACACGATGGTTTCCAGGAGGAACCACATGGAAGTCGACCTGACAGGGTATATTGCTAGCAATGGAATTGCTAATCTCTGTTACTAACAATCCCTTCTCCCCCAAGATTACCGGTTATATCCTTACTAATACGACTCTTACAAATGTTGAAGTGAGTTTGTTTGTTTGTTACTTCTTAACGCCTTAACGGCTACAGCCAGTTACTATTAAATTTGATCAACACGTACTATATGTAATGGAAAAAGGTATAGGCTACTTTTTATCCCGATCAGTAAACATACCCGGACACAGACGAAGTCGCTGGTGAAAGCTAGTAATTTTATAATCGCCTAGTATGGTATGGTAACCTCGCCTGCGCTAACGGGATACGCTGGCGGAGCACCAGTGAAGGGTGATAGATGAGAATGAAAACAGGTCAGTTAGCCCGTCATGATGAATTTTTCAGGAATTAACCATGATAGTTTCTAGGGAGAACCGCGAGGAGGTCGACCTGATTGGGTATATTGTTAGCAATGGTATTCTCAATCTCCATTACTAACAATCCCTTTCTCCCCAACCGCCTAGTATTATTTACACTTATATTATAAAGAGAAAAGATTTGTATTTTTGTGTGTATGTTTGTAATGAATAAATTCAAAAACTACTTTGCCGATTTCAACATTCACGCTGAGTAACATAGGCTATATTTGTTGCTAGAAAAGATTAAGGGTCCTCACTAAAACTTTAGTAACATAACTCAAGGAGTAAGAAAATACTAGAAATTATCTTTTGTCGCGTGCGCTGCGAAAACTATTGGTGATAGAACAAAAGTATGTTCTACAATATTGAAGAAAATATCAATAACTACAAAAAACTTAGCGATACTATATGCCCAACTATTATCGCTATGTCACAATAACCACTTTTTAAAATGTAAAAATATCCACCCGTATGAAGTCGGGACGCCGCTAGTAGATAGATAGATAGATACTCTTTATTGTTTTCTCTAAAAGATTACAATAGTAAACTTATTATAAACTTATAACGTACTAGCGGCCCGTCCCGGCGTCGCACGAGTGGACATTAAGGCTGCACACGCGACGGAAGCTTAAAAATGGAGTAACTTCTCCCGTTTTCCCAACATTTCCCTTCACTGCTCTGCTCCTATTGATCGTAGCGTGATGAAAAGCATACTGTAACCTGCCCAGGAGTATGAAGAATAATTGTACCAAGTTTCATTGAAATTCGTCGAGTAGTTTTTGTTTCTATAACGAACATACAGACAGACAGACAAAAATTTTACTGATTGCATTTTTGGCATCAGTATCGATCACTAATCACCCCCTGATAGTTATTTTGGATATATATTTCATGTACAGAATTGACCTCTCTACAGATTTATTATAAGTATAGAAGATTATATCTGAAAGATGAAAAGGAATGGTGATATATGGTATTCTCATTCTATCACCACATCAATAACAAACATCCACCACCTAATACATCGTTATAAAATAAAATACCTTTCAGCGCGCGGCTCTTTTCATCGCTCATGAAAATAGTATAGTGTTGTATGATAAATAACTGTTTCAAGTTGTATAATATCAGTCATGACATTTTTACTGGTATCATGAATATTGAAACGTCATTTTATGTGTTTTTAAACGTGGTAGATGCGAATGGAAATCGTATGATCAAGGTTCCGTATAAAATAAAATTTCTAGTTTTTAATAGGTGAAAATTAAATAGATAGATAGTTAGATATATCATTTATTTGCATTACTTAAAACACACAAATAACAATAGATATAAATAGACATATACATTAAAAATACATATGCAAAAAAAGCAAAATAAAAGAAATAACATTTTTTTTTTTAACACAAAATGGTCACAGCTCAGTTTATTGTTTTGCCCTCAAAAGAGCAAAAACCCTAATATTGATAAAAATAAAAAAAAAGAAATATAGATAAAATAGTAACTCCGCCTGCGCAATCGGTATATATGTGCAGGGTCCCAGTGAGGGATGATAGATAAGGATGAAGTAGGTCAATTGGTCCATCGTGACAAATTCAATAGTAATTAATACGATACTTTCCGGGGTATTCCCAAGGAGGGTTGACGTCAGGGCGGCCGGTTATAAAACCAAAAGTTAAAACCTCATGTACTATGTACATACATATTACGTCGACCCCAAATGATTAGAATTATTATTTAATGAATGATAATGGAATAGAAACCCCGCTTGCGTAATCGGTATACACTGGCGGGCTACAAGTTAGGGATGAAAGCAGGTCAGTTAGCCCATCGTGGCGAATACATCAAGAAAAATGTGTTTTTTTTTTACAATGGTTTCCAAGGAAACCGCGAAGTGGTTAACCTGACAGGGTATATTGCTAGCAATGGGATTGTCAAGCCCCATTACTAACAACTTCTTTCCCCCCATATTGCTATTGTAAAATATTTAGTAAAGACTTCCCGACTGTCTGTATTATGAAGTGAGTCTTCCAAATTCAACTAATATAATGGTTACTTACAAAATTAAATTCGTTATTTTTGCTACCTAAACAGCTTTTGAATATTTTTTATTTTTTATATACAACTTAGAATGGTAAACTAGCTGACGAACGAAAGTGGTAACCGTCGCCTATAGACATGAGCAGTACCATGGATATAACAGAGTATACTGTTTCGCCCATGATACCCCCCCATACGTTGCCATTCCTGAGGACTCGGGTATTATTTCTCTGTACCCAGTAAATCCACGCCATATCCCACCCTTCAAACCGAAACACAGCCATGCAAACACAACTACTTCATGGTTGAAACACGAATGGGACAGAGGTACCCAAGCAATCGACTTTTGTCAATAAGTCTATCTAAATTATACATAAATATATATAATACTGGCACAACTCCCCTTATAGGAAAGGCTTATGTATACTCAGCCATATTAACAGGTTAAATAAAAACTTATACAAATATTATATGTTTATAGTTAGGAAAAATCTATATCACATATATTTTTTTTTAATATTGTCGATCCCTAAAGGGTTACGAATATTCTGTAAAGAATTTGCTGAATACATAATTTAGTGCCAATAAATCTTATTCATGTGGTGATCTACTTATGAAATACGCATTTCCTGAAATACATATATTGCGCCAATAAAGTTTTATTACGCATATTATATATATAATAAAGTTTTATTATATATATTAATATATTACTATATCTTTCATCAATTTATAATTACGAAATTTTAAATTCGTTTATTCACTCAGGTGTTTTTCCATTTTATATTATTTATTTTTAATCATTACAATTATTTATTTGTATTTATATCAAATATATAAGTAAACAAATATATAGTAAAACATATTTATCTCTTTTACCACACAATATCTACGGAATAAAAATATTTACAAACGGTGTTTCACTCATTGAATACAAAGTTATTGAAAATGCGCAACGTATTCTAGAATCAGAGGGAGACTTTGTACAAAAGTCGTCTGCTTAGGAACCTCTGTCCCATTTGTGTTTCTACCGTGAAGCAGCTGTGTTTGCATAGCTGTGTTTCGATTTGAAGGGTGGGATATAGCAGTGAATTTATAGGGTACAGAAGAATAACATCTGAGTCCTCAGGAATAGCAACGCATGGGGGATATCATGGGCGAAATAGTATACTCTTTTTTTTTTATACAATTTAGAATGGCAAACAAGCTGACGGCCCACCTGATGGAAAGTGGTAACCGTCGCCTATAGACATGAGCAGTACCATGGACATAACAGAGTACACTATCTCGCCCATGATACCCCCCATGTGTTGCCATTCCTGAGGACTCAGGTGTTATTCCTCTGTACCCAGTAAATTTACTCTGTTATGTCCATAGTACTCATCATGTCTATAGGCAACGGTTACTACTTTCCATCAGGCGAACCGTCAGCTTGTTTGCCATTCTAAGTTGCATTAAAAGTAGGTAATTTTCAATTTTGGTTAAAAATCAAATCTTTCGTCTGTAAGCTGTCGGTTTCCCCGTGTCTGTAGGTTTAACACGATAATATTTATAGTCATGTTTACATTCAGCAAACACCGCGCAAAGGTCGCGTCTAAAACGCTCACGGTAGCTGTAATCTGTCGTGTTTCGTCTATCTTTAAAATATTTATACATAAGTATCCTTATTTAGAGTTATGATTGAAACTTAACAGCAATAAAAACTACTAAAGTAAGTATAAAAGCATGCATTTATGCACATAGTTAACGTTCGCTGTCAACGCCAGATATAATTAAATAACTATTTATACTAACTATATATATATATATATATATATATATATATATATATATATATATATATATATATATATATATATATATATATATATATATATATATTTCGTGAAAAACCTGACGTGATAATTAAAGACTGTATCATCACAAAAAAACCGACTTCAACTGTAACAAAAACCAGTTATTTTGATCTAAAAACTTAACAACTGAACAAATTTTGTTAAACTCTCTATAGGATCAATCTGTAAATATATCCTTTTACATAAAAAAAGAATTTTCCAAACCGGTTTAGAAATAGACTTATGAGGTAATAAACATAAAAAAATACAATCTAATTGAAAGCCTCCTTTTTGAAGTCGGTTAAAATATTAACACATATTAGATAATAGAATGTACCATTCGTATACACGTGTGCCCGTTTTTCTTTTCCAATTACCCGCGGTGCCCACGTCACTAGCTTTTTAAACCGCAATAATCCGATACAGATGACGCCGCAGCGAAGTTTACATTTTTCATGTTTGTTTTTTAATGTCAAAAGCAGTAAAAAGCCAACATGCCTCTCTGTTTGATTAACTAACATTTTTAGCAACATAACCGGAGATACATTGTTATCGTTAAAACGATACATACATTTCTGTATCGTGGATAAAGTATGTAATTTACCAGAGGGGGACTTTGTACAAAAGTCGATTGCTTGGGTACCTCTGTCGTATTCGTGTTTCAACCGTGAAGCAGTTGTGTTTGCATGGCTGTGTTTCGGTTTGAAGGGTGGGATATGGCGTGAATTTACTAGGTACAGAGGAATAACACCTGAGTCCTCAGGAATGGCAACGCATGGGGAGTATCGTGGGCGAAACAGTATACTCTGTTATGTCTACGGTACTGCTCATGTCTATAGGCGACGGTTACCACTTTTCATCAGGTGGACCGTCAGCTTGTTTGCCATTCTAAGTTGTATAAAAAAATATGTATTTTTAAATTGGAATGACTTTTTTAAAAACCAAAATTAAGTGAGTGAGGAAACGTCTTTAGTAGTAGTCCAGGCAGAGGATTATTATATTACTTGATTGAAACCTTGTAAATATTTTAAATCACACATTTTTAATTATTTGGATTTTGGAGATGCGTGTCTCGTTATCGTAAAAAATCTATATTTGTTTATTATACTTACCTAGAGAATGTAAAAAGCGGATTTAACACCATATGGCGTTATCTAACAGTCAACCGTAGACAGGAGTAACAAAATATAATTGATGGTCTAACATAACTAACCTGGGGGGAAAGGGATTGTTAGTAATGGAGACTGAGAATCCCATTGCTATCAATATACCCAACTAGATCGACCTCCTCGCGGTTCCCCCTGGAAGCTATCATGGTTAATTCCTGATGAATTCATCATGATGGGCTAACTGGCCTGTTTTCATTCTCATCTATTACCCTTCACTGGTGCTCCGTCAGCGTATCCCGTTAGCGCAGGCGGGGCTACCATACCATTTTCACCCATCAAAAAAAAAAAAACTAGCCTACGTAACGCAAATAAATATAGAAATAAAAACAATATAGGATATTATTATATAAACATAGATACAGGTTTTACTTCTATTTGAATTAGATCCAATTAAATTATTCTAAATTTAAATAACTAATACATTTAAAACAAATAATGGGTAGATTTATAATAGGTAATATGCATGTTTTGCAATTTTACAGAGTTTCCTGTAGTTTAAAATTAGTTGTTTCCTTATAAAGGTGATAATAGTAGAGTTCAATAACATACTCATATATTGACTTCAGATTCATATTTGCTTTTTAAATATTCCTTATATAATATTTAAACTAATAAAATCATCAATTCGCTTCATGAAACGGGAAACAATTATACCTAATTCAGCCATAAGTTCTGTTACAAATGAAAATGCATTCTTTTTTTTATGCAGTAATGTAATATTACTAAAATTTATACCTACATATTTATTAAAGTCTCAGTAAAAAATAAGCAAATATTCTATTCGAAATGGTCACCTTTGTTCTGTTGTATCTGTTGATAGTACGATATACGAACATACGGCTGTTACCAAGCTATTGAAGTGTCTGGAATATGACCGACGGCTCCATATCTACTTTGTGCAAAGTGATCACTACCATTCTATTTTCTTTAACACCCCATTCCATATTGTAATTTGATAATGAACACGAAAAAATATATGAAATGGCGCGAAATCGAAAGTAGTTTTTAAAATAGGTAATAAATGTGTTCCAAATATAAAATTTGAAAGTTGAAAAAAAGTTTTTATGTAACAGTATTTATGGCCAGACTAGTTATTTTAATGTAATAATAACCGGATTGATTTATATGTCAATTATATTAAATTCATACCCTCACTACGGCTATTCGCTCTCTGACTCTCTCTCTTTATGTCACTCTCCTCTCTCTCTCTCTCACTCTCTCTTCTCTCTTTCTCTCTTCCTGTCTCCCCCTCTATCTTCCTCTCTCCCCCTCTCTCTCTCTTCCTCTCCCCTCTCTCTTCCTCTCCCCCTCTTTTTTCCTCACTCTCTCCCCCTCTCTCTCGCCCCCCTTCTCTCTCCCTCTCTATCTCTTTCTGTCTCTCTCGCTCTCTCTGTAGTATGTGTACGAACGTGCGTACATGCATGCGTTCGTGCATGCGTATGTAAGAGAAATTTTATGAACTTACTATGTTGTGTTAAATATAAGTTATACTCGTAAAAATAACCAAGAAGTTCAAACTTCAATTTTTAACCAAACTTTATTATATAACTTTATTATAAATAGAGAAAACTGAATACTTTTGACACATACATACATCTATCACTTGCTTCATCCACACATAATAATAGATGATTTATTATAATAGACAATTATATAAACATTTTTAGTCAGAAATTAATGTTTGTTATTTTATTTATAAAACAGAGAAACGGGAATTGCATGTTTGACTGACAGAGAAAAATGAAAGCGTAATGCGCTCCCCAAATAAATTATACCTACTAATATTATAAAGATATATCTTCTTACTGAACAATCACCATTACTGTCATAAGAACTCAATAATATTCTACTCTTGGACTCAAATTCTATTCCTTATCATCATCATCATTTCAGCCATTATCCATCCACTACTGGACATAAGCCTCTCCCATAGACTGCCATAAAGAACGGTCCTGAGCCACCTGCATCCACTGACTCCCTGCAATGCATTTCAGGTCGTCACTCCATCTAGTGATGGGTTGTTTTCCCGTACGCGGTCGCCACTCAGGAATCTTTCTTCCCCATCGGTTGTCGGTTCTTCGAGCTATGTAACCAGCCCATTGCCACTTCAGCTTGCTTATCCTTCGGGCTCTATCGGTTATTTTGGTTATTTTGCGGATATCCTCGTTCCGGATTCTATCACACAAAGAGACTCCAAGTACAGCCCTGTCCATAGGGGGAAAGGGATTGTTAGTAATGGAGACTGAGAATCCCATTGCTAGCAATATACCCAACCAGGTCGACCTCCTTGCGGTTCTCCCTAGAAACTATCATCGTTAATTCCTGATGAATTCATCATGATGGGCCAACTGACCTGTTTTCATTCTCATCTATCACCCTTCACTGGTGCTCCGCCAGCGTAATCCGTCAGCGCAGGCGGGGTTATCATACCATTTTCACCCATCAAAAAAAAAGCCCTGTCCATAGCCCGCTGAGTAACTCGAAGCTTTTGCATACGGGCAATCGTTTTCATGTTTCGGTTCTGTAAGTCATAACTGGTATCACGCACTGGTTAAACACCTACTCCTTATACGAGGGCGATATTAGTTTACTATTTTATTCAAGAAAAAAGAAAATATTTAAAATTTAAATTAAGAATATTTTCATTTAGAATGCCAACGTTAGTTAGTTTAATGTATCTTCAAGCTGATTTTGCAGCATAACAAGCAGTTTTATATTTTACAAGTAAACGGCAGTTTCCATCATCATATCAAAATTAATATGAATCCAATGCAAGAGTAAGTAAACCTATTTAAAATAAACAATTTAAAGAAATTTGGAAATTTATCAAAACCAGTTCATTGTTGTATATAAGTTTTGTAATATAACTATAAAAAATACATATAAATTTTGAGTCCGCCTCCTATTTAAAAGTCGCATAATTGTAATAACATATTTAGTTAATATACATATATGTGTGTAACCGTGAAGCAGTTGAGTTTGCATGACTATGTTTCGGTTTGAAGGGTGGGATATGGCGTGAATTTACTGGGTACAGAGGAATAACACCTGAGTCCTCAGGAATGGCAACGCATGGGAGGTATCATGGGCGAAACAGTATACACTGTTTTGTCCATGGTACTGCGCATGTCTATAGGCGACGGTTACCACTTTCCATCAGGTGAGCCGTCAGCTTGTTTGCCATTTTAAGTTATATAAAAAAGAAAATAACAGTGGACATGAAGAATATCAACATATATACCAAATTGAGCTAATGTTTGTCCAACTGTCAATATACATTTAACATAAGGTAATCGCCCAGCTTTTGATGTAATACATAAAATAATTTGAGACATGTCACCGTAGTTTGCTTCTCACGGTTATCGTACAATCAAATTCGTACCACGTGCCAAATAAAGAGCTTGTTATATCTATGTATGAGGTTTATAAAGGTTACCAACGTCAACGGTCTACATGCTTCAACTGTATTTGGACGTCTTGTGACTGGATCAGTAATATTGGATTCAAGTACTCTCGATTCGCATATCTTTCCGATCTATTCCCATTTTGAAACGACTTTAGAAAAAATAGTCCTCAATTCGGTTGTATTTTTATTAAAAATGTTAAAAAATATCGTACCTTTGGACTTTTATGATAGAATGTATGACGAACAAAATGTTAAACTCCATTTATTGGTCCGATTTTGGTATAAACAAAAACAAGAAATTAAATACGAAAATTCGGAATTTCATTTCATGGTAGACCCGCTGGTTATAGCCATGACTAAAGTCGATGTTTGTTTTGCAACAAAATTATAAATTCTTTCTCTATATGTGAATATTACTTTATTTTACAAAGTCATACCCGTATGTTAAATACATACGTCGATAACATAAGCAATTCACGTAATGCACATAATTTACCAGCTACTTACCAAATGTGGCAATTCACGTATCGTTTAAATATAAAACTACCTAGTTAATTTGGCGATAACAAGCTTATTTATGTCACTCACTGCATACTGACTCATCTTATTTGGATTTAATTAAGTACCTAAATATAGTAGTTACAAGTTTTTTAATGGGTGATAATGAAATGGTAACCCCACCTGCGCTATCCGTATACGCTGGCGGGGCACCAGTGAGGGATGATATGTGACGATGAAAGCAGTCAGTTAGCCCATCGTGACGAATTCCACTAGAATTAACCACAATGGTTTCCAGGGGGAACCGCACGGAGGTCGACCTGATAGGGTGTATTGCTAGCAATGGATTCATTAGACCCTTAACAATCCCTTTTCCCCAGTAGTTACTATTTGTGACATGGTAACGTGAATCGGTATAAAAAATATGCTACATTTACCTCTAAATTTACTGTAAGAATCTATTATTTTGATTGTAGTCTACTTGTGTAATTAATTTTATTAAAATGTAATAAGCCATTTAAGCATGATGAAGTAACAAATATTTAAGCATTTAAAAAAAATATTTAAAGAAAGACAGAAAGACAAATAATTTATTTACTTTATTTATTTATTTACAACAAACCGACTTCAATCTGAACAATATGACTATATATTATACTACGTTTTACTTTCTTAATTATATCTAATTATCATGCCTACTTGTACAACAATTAGTCCATTACCCTAAGGTTGTCTTTAAAACATTGCTCTCAGCAACAAGACCGCCTTACTGTACTTATACAACTGTATCGTTACATTTATCAATTGTCTTGCTTATTCCCTATATTGTATAATGCAAATAAAGTATACTTATTCATTCATACTATGAAACCAATATGGAATTGAAACCTTTGCAATTAAAAAACAATCATCAAGATCTATTAACATGTAACAATAAAAAAAAAATACAGTTAAACCATTTTGTCTTTTTACAATCGACTAAAAATAAACACCACTGCGTAGATTTTTACTTTAGTTCATCAATATAATGTATGTGAGATTTTTAGCCACTCGTAGAGTGAAATCGGCTTATTGGTTTTGATGAATGGTGTATCCATCATGTGTGATTAACAACTGCACCACATTTATCTTTATTTACGCTTTAGCTGCCCGTCTCTGCTTCGCACGGGTGTACTTTATCCGTACCATTTTTAAAACATTTTCTTTCATACAGAGTTTGTCCTAATAATTACAAATAAAACAGGGGGGGGGGAGTTGTTAGTAATGCGGACTACCAGTCCTATTGCTAGCAATATACCCTAGCTAGTTAGGTGTACCTCCACCTAGTCCTCCCTGGAAACGATCGTACTGATTTCAGAGTGTATTCGTCACGCGCGGTGAGCTAAGTGACCAGCCTTTTTATAGTGCCCCGCCAGTGTATAAACCGATTTAGAAAGTTCTGTTTTTGTCTGATAGGATTATTCACCAGAGGGAGACTTTGTACAAAAGTCGTTTGCTTGGGTACCTCTGTCCCATTGGTTTCTACCGTAAAGCAGTTGTGTTTGCTTGACTGTGTTTTGATTTGAAGGGTGGGATATGGCGTGAATTTACAGGGTATCCATGGTACTGCTTATATCTATAGGCGACGGTTACCACTTTCCATCAAGTGGGCCGTCAGCTTGTTTGCTATCTAGGTTGTATAAAAAAAAAGAATAACACCTGAGTTCTAAGGAATGGCAACGTATGGGGGGTATCATGGGCGAAACAGTATACTCTGTTATATCAATGGTACTGCTCACGTCTATAGGCGACGATTACCACTTTCCATCAGGTGGGCCGTCAGCTTGTTTGCCATTCTAAGTTGTATAAAAAAACTTACAGATTAGTCTCATAGAAATTTTATCAAAATCGGTTCAGTTTTGTCACAATTGAAATCGATTTAACTTTTGACACAATTTTTAAATCTAATATTACGTCAAAGGTACGAAAGCGATAGTAGTATAAGTATTTTATTATCTTCTCGTACATTTATAGAAATAACTTGAAACATAAAACGCGTTACTACTTACTAATCACTTATTATTGTAAAATACTTTCAACTTTGCTTTTAAGCCAGATAAGAGACCCAGTATGTTTAGAACAAAGACAATAGTTACGAACGATTGTTTAAATTAGGACTTCCTACTGCGGTCGTGTGTACCAAGACTGTCCACTCTCATTGGACAGTTACATGTTTCCTGCGTTTGTTTTGATTCGACTAATTGGTCTACAAACGATTAATACAGTTTAATTTAACTTTACACTCATTATGTAGTATCGTAACATGCAATTGGTATAGTTGTTTTATAAAATTGTTATCTCCTCTTTCTTTGAGAACGTCAAGTTTCTTGTTAATATCTATTTTAGGATTATATTTCCCAAATTTCACTATCGTAATTTGAGTAATACAATTAAGTAAGTATTAATCAATCTTTAATTTATTTGCATAAAACATAAGTAAAGTAATAAATTGGTTTCTGTATTTCGTATAAACTTAAATTTAGGCCCTTTTGAATAGTATATCCCTTTAGAATTATTATATAACAATAACGGTATAAACCAGTATTTATTCCAATAGTATAGATAGGTTTTTTTTTTAATGGGTGATAATGGAATAGTAACCCCACACGCGCTATCGGTATACACCGGCGGGGCACCAGTGAAGGATGATAGGTGAGGATGAAACAGATCAGTTAGCCCATCGTGACGAATTCAATAAGAATTGTTCACGATGGTTTCCAGGGGGAACCACGTGGAGGTCGACCTAATAGGGTATATTGCTAACAATACGGCTGTCAATCTCCATTGCTAACAATCCCTTTCCCCCCAGTATAGATAGTGTTGTAAAATAGTACATTTTTACAATGTAGTATAGAATATAGTGTAGATAGTCAAACGCATTTTAATACACTAATGCACTTCGCATTAGCGCATTATCGCAGCGATACGAAGTGTATTAGTGTATTAGAAATAAATTTAGAAATTTTCCATTATCATTAAATGTATATCTAAAATTAGATATTTAAAAAGTACATCTGTTATATGAGTTAATGCCAGTAGTCACACCAAACTCGTTCTTACATCTTATAAATTCTTCAATTTGGGGTAAATTTGCTTATTTGCAAGCACTAGCAAATATGGTAATATATGGTATATGTTTAAAGTTGCCAACTTTAATCGTATGTATTACCAAAAAATTTTTGACCTTCATGAATATTAACAAACATTTCAGAAATTTAACAGCAATAAAAATATTCCGCATTTTAATTAATAAATAATATTTTGTACCTAGATTGAACTATTCGCAGTTTCCATTTGATTACGGCGCGAACGGATTATTCCATTTTGAAAATTTAATAAACAATTAAACCTATTTGTGATAAATAAATGTATAAAGTGATAAATGTGATATTACCAGTTACATTGTAGTGTGTAAAAGTGTTATGATATTGAAACGCTGAAAGTAAACGCAAACGTTTCAATCAAATATTTAAATGCCTCCGGAACAGAGTCGAGAAGGCATGCTGTGTCTGTCGAGACACGAAAATTGCCCCTGGTCGGATGCCCTCAAATCGGCGGATGTCAACTGGAATGGTCTGCGTTACACCTGTCTGAAAATATTTCACCTGTACTGCAAGGTGTTCGATAAGGAAGATGTCTTCGATATGGTTATTAGGTGAGTTTTGGGTTTTCGCTTCCATGGAATAATTAACCAATCAATTAGACTGTCAATCTTTTGATCAATCAATCATTAAACCAATAAGTTAACCAATTATTTAGTTAATTAATCGATCGAATCGATCAATCAGTCAATTGATCAGACAATAACTCAACTAAATGAATTGTTTGTATTTTTTTATTTTATTTTTTTTCATTTTATTTTATACAAAAATGCACAGCTCTTAAAAAATAACTTACACGCTAAATCTCTTATGAATACAGCCAATAACGAATTTTATTTATACAAACAAAAATTATGATTCCAAAGCGAGGTAGGCAAGTTAGAGTGGGTGTATGCAAGTAATATAAGCACATGTATGAAAGAAACCATATATAATAGTGAGTGTCCATAAAGTTAATTGATATATAAAATAATTAAAATCCATGTTGCTAAAGTTCAGATATTGACAGCAATGATTAAATAATACAAATTCATGGTCACCAATTGTAAAATTATTGTAAAATCGATTAATCATTTTACAATACTTATTTCTTATTTCCTGAAAATAGAATACTGATCTAGGAGAGAATCAGTATTTTATAACCTTTATCCTGCATTCGTATATATTTGAAATTATTGACCTAGGTTCCACTAAAAAGTCATTAACTGATCACTGCTGTTCACTCCTCCACATAAAGAATGATTTTGCCAGTAGTTGCCACACTTACTACGTACGTACTATGGTACCTCTGTCCCATTCGTGTTTCAACCGTGAAGCAGTTGTGTTTGCATGGCTGTGTTTCGGTCTGAAGGATGGAATATGGCATGAATTTACTAGGTACGGAGGAATAACACCTGAGTCCTCAGGAATGACAACGCATGGAGGGTATCATGGGCGAAACAGTATACTCTGTTATGTCGATGGTTATCGGCGACGGTTACCACTTTCCATCAGGTGGGCCGTCAGCTTGTTTTCCATTCTAAGTTGTATAAAAAAAAAACTTGGCAGCTGAGCTGATAACCACAATTAGGCTTTGGTGATGTTTAAAAAGGGACGCTGTTGTCCGACCCTCTAACATTAAATTCCTTTAGTCGTCTATTACGACACCCACTCGAAAGAAAGGGGTGGCCCATTCTATGCCGGGACCACACCGCAATGTTATAGTGAGGCTTAAATATTATTTTAAACGTACAACTACCATTTTACAGTTGATAATTTAGTATTTCAGAAATTAAGTATTTTTTTTTCTTACACTGGAATCCATTGTCGGCGCATACGTAACTCATTCACATACAGACTTTTGAATAAAATTAATGGTTTCCATGCTATTTGATCTTTATATTTATTATGCTGTGGCGAGGCCTCGAAATCGGCGAGTACTATACGCTCATTAGTACACCCATTAACTCCGTTACGAGCAGCCGATGCCCGCAACGCAAACTTTAATGGCCACAAAAACATTTAATATTCCATCAACGACATGTTATAAGTCAAAGAAATATTTTTTCCTTTTTTTTTGATTTTTCACCAATCTTCGGAAAATTAGCTTAAATTAACAGGAACCAACCCTTTCTATAATATATAAAAAAAAAATCCTTTTTTCATCTTCCACCAATCTTCGCAAAATTAGCATGAATCCAATACAAGAATAAACCCTTTCGATATGTTAACAAAAAAAAAAAACTAAAGAGAAATTGTTTTTAGTTTTACTTGAAAAATAATAATAAATTGTTATAAATAATGAATGAAAGATTATATAAAAAAAATTATCCGGAATCGTGAAAATTATTAAATAGTTATTAAATAAAGAATAATATACTTTTTTGATCAAGCCATAATGTAATTCTTCTAATCACTATGAATCAGTATGAAATTTGGTGTCCACATACCTACTGTATGGAATAAAGAAAGATATAGGTTACTTCTTATCCTTTATAAAACGCGAGTAAATAAAAGCTGGTAAAAAAAAGAAGAAAAAATGAGTATTAAGAATCTCATCCTATCTTACCAGAGAGAAACTTTGTACAAAATTCGTCTGCATGTGTCCCTTGGTCCCACTAGTGTTTCTGCTGTGAAGCAACTGTACTTGCATGGCTGTTTCGATTTAAAGGCTGGGATATGGCTGTAAAATTATAGAGTACGGAGGCATAATATCATAGTCCTCAAAAATGGCAGCAAGGGCATAATAGTGTAGTCTCTCATGTCCACGGTGCATGGACATGTATATGTCTATAGGCTACGGTTACTACTTTCCATCAGTTTGGCCGTCAGTCTGTTTGCCATTTTAATTCATCATCATCTTCCTACCCTTATCCCAATTATTATTTGAGGTCGGCGTAATATGTTTTTATCCATATTACAAAAAGATTTGGCTTATAGTTTTACGACCGGTCGCGTGCCTGACGTCAACCCTATTTGGGAAGTTTGCCATTCTAATTATCATCATAAAATGTTAAGTTTTATTGCATTCACATCGTTTATTTAATATTTTTTCATAGACCGTATACGCCCATCGACACATACAAGAGAACAATGTACATAAATACAAAAGATTACACACCAAACTGTCACACTGTGTCTTCTTACAAATAGCCACAAAATCCTTGACACGAATGCAAACTCGACGCTCGGTTCTAAGCCTTTGCAATTCGGCCTCTCTGTGGCCTCTCACCATCCTCAACTCCTTCGATTTGGCTAATGAATAAACTTTGTATGACCAGATGCAGTTACTTTTTAACCGACTTTAAAAAGTATACATTCTTGGTTTGACGCAAATTTTTGTGTATTATTTGACAGACAATTATAACTTTAAGTTCCACGACCTTCTATTTTGGGGGGAAAGGGATTGTTAGTAATGGAGACTGAGAATCCCATTGCTAGCAATATACCCAACCAGATTGACCTCCTCGCGGATCCCCCTGGAAACTATCATGGTTAATTCCTGATGAATTCATCATGATGGGCTAACTGGCCTGTTTTCATTCTCATCTATCACCCTTCGCTGGTGCTCCGCCAGCGGATCCCGTTAGCGCAGGCGGGGTTACCATACCATTTTCATCCATAAAAAGACCAGTGATATAGACTTCCGCAAGATTAATTATAGATCCTAATTAATTTTATTATTAACACTAGTTTACTAATCGTTTTTAAATACGAAACATAAGGTATAAAATCTTGCGTCTCCAAAAAGCGTATACAGCTTTTTTTTCTCCTCAATCACTACAAAGTCACAGATTGAATTTACTTAATCAATCTCTTTTTCTATCAAGGCTCAATCATGTTTTGGTTGTCAATTAACAGTTTCGTCTCTACCCCATCTGGTGATGTTTGCTTAGTAAAGTGATACGAAGTCAATGGTATGCTGGGCTTGTTCTTATTGGATCCATTAGACATTAGTCGGCCGTGTCAAAGGTCACTACATAGACCTAACGTAACTAGATATGGCACGGACGGTGCCAATTCTGATGAATTAACATTTATTTAATTAAAAAAGATTATATTTTATACTACTAATATTATAAATGTGACTTTAGATGTTATACAATCACAAACGATTGAACGAAATTGACTGAAATTTGGTATAAAACATAGTTCATTTCCTAAATTAATACATAGAGTACTTTAATATAAAGTACTCTATGTATTAATACATACATACATATATACTATTTTGCAAGGATAAAACCACGATATACTATTAGTACTTCTATTTAAAAAATACTACTTTATTAATGAACTTCCTTTATTACAAATTTGTAGTTCACGCTTTTATTTTTAATATTAAGTTTATATTTTTAATTTCCCTAGAAGATTTAGTTTGTTAATATTCCTGTATATATATGTATATATGTACATATAATACTCTACGTAAAAATTATATGCGAGCGTTTAGGTTTACAGCACAAATTTTACATGTTCAAATAGTCATTACATTTTATTAACACGTGTAAAGCCCCAGTGGTAATATATAAACGCTTTAACACACCAACAACGTCGTCCATTGTGGACTAAAATACTCCTTTTATAATCCATTTAGCCTGCAAAATATTAGTTGCTTGCATATATTTTTTAAATATTATAAATATATAACTTTATATTTTATATTAAGAGCATTTATATTTTCACTCACCTAAGCATGACGACCTTTCGATTTGTCTGTTAATTTTCAATAACAATAAAACAATTATGAATGTTTCTGATTAATTATTTAAAAAGTATTTTCAGGTAGCAAAATAAAATGTTTAAATTGTAAAATGTAATAAATTATCATTGAATATAAATCTACCGCCAAAAACATTACATCTACTTCATACTTTTCGGAATTTTTCAAAAACATTTTTACCTTTAAAATCTATATTTTCGTTGACAGCTTAATAAGTATATTATTGGATGATTAATGCTTTAGTTTGCTAGCAGAATACTTTTATCTTTTAAGAGCTTCCTCTTGTCGGGGCAACTGACTTGTGCATCCTTCTCCAACCGACTTCATTCCATCTCATATTCTTAATCTCTTTATACCAATATCTTAAATACACTATTGCGGCTTAACGAGACGCGTTTAGGTAGGACAGGTAAATAGTATCTGATTTTTATCCTAATACTTGATACCTGAGGGGAAAGGGATTGTTAGTCATGAGGTCTAACTGACCCATTGCTGGCAATACACCCTATCAGATCGACCTCCACGCGGTTCCCCCTGGAAACGGCCGTGGTTAATTCTAGTAGAGTTTGTCACGATGAGCTAACTGACTTTCATCGTCACCTATAACAGGTGCCCCGCCAGTCTATACCGATAGCGCGGGCGGGGTTACCATACCCTTATCACCCATTAAATACTTGATACCTGAGTTAAGGTCCGATAGGGGGTATAAAATTAACTCTCTATACGACTTGAACCCTGAGCCTTTCTTTATTTGCCACATATAATAGTTTATTGTACCTCTTTTAGTTTCTATCTTTCCTTTGGAGATATTTTTTATTTAGTCGTTATATCGTAAGAACATTTTGCCTCTTCTATTCTGTACTGTGTTATTAAACAATATTAAATTATAATCCTACATTTAAGAATCCTGAATTATTAAAAAGTTGAAAAATTTACTATTCGATCCGATGAGATTTTAAGACACATTTCACACTGTCCACTGCTGAACATAGCAGTGGACAGTTAACGGTTATTTGTTCTAACTATTATGTATGTAAATATGTATGCTAACCATGTATGTTATGTTAACCATTTGTCCTAACTGAATCTATTTCCAGTTACACCATGGAAGAGATACTATCAATTAGTAAATTAAACATCATAATAATACACTGTGACTATAAAGTCTAGCCAAATGAAGTTTTAAAATGAATACACCTGTCGTATCTAGCATTGTATTCTCTTTTATTATGTATGTTACACGATATCTTCGCCAATAGATTTCGAATAATCTTTCTTTAACCTTTTAACCGCTCCAGTTAAATTTATCCAACAGAGTGCCTAGTTATGTTCCTATGTTTACTTTTTCCCCTTTTATTCAATGGCCTACAGAAAGAATTTTTTCCGAATTGAGTCAAAAAATTAACCAAATTTGCTCATAACTTTGATTTATACAAAATTTTATATTATTATTACCAAAATTTGCTTTTATTGAACATGTTCTTAAATGAAATAAATATTCTGATCGATAAAGACATTAAATACAGTCCTTAAATTATAATTATCAATTTCAATTATTGGTTTAACGTTTACTTCGGTATTGTAAATAATAATTATAGAGGGAGGAACTTTGCCCAAATTCTGCATTAATTAAAAAGGGAAAAATCATTTTAATTTTTTTTTTATGCCACTGAGAAAGGCAAACAAACTGACGGCCCACCGCCGGAAAGTGGTAACCGTCGCTTATAGACATGAGCAGTACCATGGACATATTAGAGTATACTGTTTTGTTCATGACGCTCCCTATGCGTTGCCATTCCTGAGAACTCATGTGTTATTCCCCTGTACCCTGTAAATTCACTGCCATATCCCACCCTTCAAACTGAAACACAGCCATGCAAACATAACTGCTTCACCGTAGAAACACGAATGGGACAGAGGTGCCCAAGCAAACCACTTTTGTACAAAGTCTCCCTCTGTTTTTTTGTTATTGTTGTTATATTTATTTTTTTGTAATGTCAGGTACTTTTTTTTATATTAATCATCTGCTCTCTTTTATTTAATGTGTAAATTTATTGTGGAAACGTTATTGATATATGTTATGGCTGTATTTTATTATTTATGTGTTTTAGGTCTCGTGTTTCCCTATTAAAGTTCAATAAATAGTCGTCCTCCATGGTGCAGCGGTGAACACGCCTGCCTGCGACGTGGAGGCCCCGGGTTCAATCCCTGGCCAGGTCATGATGGAAAACGATCTTTTCCTGATTGGCCTGGGTCTTGGATGTTTATCTATATATGTATCTATTATAAATATAGTATCGTTGAGTTAGTATCCCATAACACAAGTCTCGAACTTACTTTGGGGCTAGCTCAATCTGTGTGATTTGTCCGTAATAAATAAATTAAAAAAAAACTTAAAATGGTGAGCAAGTCGAAGGCCCACCTGATGGAAAATCGTAACCTATATTTATAGACATGGACAGCGATTTATTAAGTACTAAATATATACACGAATATATACATCAATATATGAAGTTCCGGTATAATCTATCGGCTTGATTAAGCAAATATTTTTCCCATATCGATCGATTGATTGACGACTGATGTTTGTCAAGAGCATTCCTTTTGATCTCTGTGAGCATTGGCATTGACAGTCATTCAATCAGCTCGGTGCGACTTCAACGGTTAATTCCAAGATAACTACGAACCTCTGCCAAGAATTATAATGAAACTATTTGCATATTTGTCACATTAAAAACAAAATAAAATTAAAAGATTTTTTTATTACAAAATTAAAAATAAGTACTGTTTAAAACAAAACAATAAGGATAAGTAAGTTGAAATGGCATTGGGCTGATCACATAGTTCGAAGAACCGATAACTATTGGAGAAGAAAGGTTGTTAAGTGGCGACCCCGGTAATATATGATCTTAAATATATACTTTTGTGGGGAAAGGGATTGTTAATTGTAATGGAGACTGAGAATCCCATTGCTAGCAATATACCCAACCAGGTCGACCTCGCGGTTCTCCCTGGTAACTGTCATGGTTAATTCCTGATGAATTCATCATAATGGGCTAACTGGCCTGTTTCCATTCTCATCTATCACCCTTCACTGGTGCTCCGCCAGCGTATCCCGTTAGCGCAGGCGGAGTTACCACACCATTTTCACCCATCAAAAAAAAATATATATATATATACTTTTTTTGTCAAAAAGTAGGATATTTTTAATTTGTCTGTATTTTTTGAGCATATATACCACAGGATATATTCGCCAATCGTGGAACTAATTTGGTATCTCATATTTTATCAAATCCATACTTTACTTCCGCGTTATTTCTACGATTGAATTCACTGTTTGTTGCCGGGCAATATTTATCGTAACGCCCCAACATCATTCTGTCAATCGGACTGTAGGATGCTGTGTTTATTTCATTAACACCCATGTGTATACCGAATTGTTTACCTATTACCTCTTACGTCATTATATGCACAAATATTTACTTATACGTTTATATAAAAAGTACCTGGAAACGTATTTCTTTTATGAATGAAAATTGAATTGAAAATGCCTATACTGACGGAGTCCCAATTTGAGAGTGTACTTAGATCATATAGATAAAATGTATCCATACAAATGTTTCATCAAAAACTGCTGTAGCGAACTTTTTTATCCGTGTGTGCTTATTACCAAAATACACATTTACTACTCAGTATATGTGAGAAATTATATTGTTAGGTGAAATTGAAAATAAAGATGATGCAGAATTCTTACAAATATATTTGAAAGAATAAGATAAATACAAGGTAAAGATTTGTAATAATGCTTATCTTTATTTTAATTTATACCTGAATATAGACATTGTATTATATAAAAAAAAAATAGTTTCGAAATCAAATAAAAAAATCGATTTGGTTTGGTAAATTTTAAATCTAATTACTTGCAACACCGAAAATATGGCGCGTTTGTTTTGATTAAAAAAAATATGTATGTCAAATTATGTCAGTCAAATGTAAATTTTTAACTGACTAAACGTTGCCACAATTTTGACACTCGATATGCTGTATCATATAGATACAGCATATACACTCGTAATCTAAGACAGCGGTGGGCAACCAGCGACCAGTGGCACGTTTTTTAAATAAATAGAATGCAATTTTGCGTAGCTGTATTCCTGAAGGTTTAATTTAAAACCTGGTGTATGTTTTGTCTTAACATGCTGTCTGGAAGTGGTACTTATTTTTAAATTCCTCGCAAAGTTGAAGAAAAGGCAATCTTCAATTCAGTTAAAACATATATCAAAATAGAAATCATAATTTAGTGAAATTATTACGTTTTGTATATAACATATTACACATAAAATTTGTCTTAATTGAGAATCCCTCTTTTTTGATATCGGTTAAAGTGCAATTCACCGGATCCGTTAAATTAATCAATAGCAAATTTATTTCGAGCGGCCAAAGAAAACACATAAATCTATTCTAAATTTACAATGGACATTTATCGTTTACAATTTAAAGACATATAACAGACAAATATACTAATAAACAATTACAACTATAATCCCCAAGGGGGTAGTTATATGCGTTGTTTCGATCGAATTCGAAATCGATCGAATCGATTCGAAAAACTACATCACCAAGTTGAATACGGATTTCACACTTATAGTCCGTCTCAATTGTATTGAATCTAAATTTAAAATTAGATTTAACGGAAACGTCAGTAACCGTTGTCTTCGATCTTCTAGAAATCTCCTGCTCCACACTCCTGTCTACTACACTGGCTTTTTCTCTAATTCTTTCACCATTCAGGCTATCAAGCAATGGAATGCTTTACTCTTTGACATTAGATCTGTCCTATACAAATTGGCATTTAAGCATAAACTACGTTCTTTTTATTTAGACTCCATAGAATAGTAATATGTTTTAGACACTCTGCTTTGTCTGATGCTGATAATTCTCTTCGCCGTTTACACTTTCTAGATGTATTAAAGTTAAATAAATAAACTCCTAAAGATCTAACATAAAATCTGGAATGTTATCTTCTTAATCTCATCTTAATACGCCATCTAGAAGTAATTTATTTCATTACTTTTCCTACTTCTGAAATCCAGAAGAATGGAATAGCAGGCAAAAAGTGAGATAATTATTTAATATTGAAGCATGTTTTTTTAATGGATAATAATGGTATGGTTGCGCTTGCGCTATCGGTACACACTAGCGGGGCACCAGTGAGAGATGACAGTTGAGAATGAAAGCAAGTCAAGTTAGTCCATCCTGGCAAATTCAACTAGAATTAACCACGATAGCGTCCACGTTGAGGTCGACCTGACAGGGTATATTGCGAGTAATGGGGCTATTTGACCCCATTACTAACGATCCCATTCCCCCTTATTGAAGCATGTTGCTAATATACACGTTCAACAATTTTTTTTGGATGGTAATGGAATGGTAACCCCGCCTGCGCAAACGGTATACGCTGCCGAGGCACCAGTGAAGGATGACAGACGAGAATGAAAGGCAGATCAATTGGACCATCGTGATGAATGGAAAGGATGGGGCCGCGTGGAGGTCGACTTGGCAGAGTGTATTGCTAGCAGTGGGACTAGTAGCCAAGTAATTTGCACTCATGACAATCCTCTCCCCCCCCCCTACCTTCGTTCGACAAATTACACTAATACACAACTGTCGATCAAGTCTTTATTACCAGTAATAAATCACACCAAAATATATTTTATGACAATAGCACGAGGTGACCCGTTTGCGACAGAAACGATGACGGGTAACCTTGTTTCCTCGGAGGAGATTAGAGACTCTTTATTTTTAAACAATAAGCAGATTTAAATACTTAGCACTACAGTTTCTTTTCCTGTGAAGAGAATAAAAACAGTATACTTTGTTCAAATACAAAACGTGCACATAGAATAAACATATACGCTGTGTATGTTTTAACCGACTTAAAAAAATTAAAACAGGTAATTTTTTTATGGGTGATAATGGAATGGTAACCCCACCCGCGCTATCGGTATACACTGGCAGGGCACCAGTGAAGGATGATAGGTGAGGATGAAGCAGGTCAGTTAGTCCATTGTGACGAATTCAACAAAAAAATGCAACAAAGCATCGTCATAAGTTCGATTTTTAATGCATACTGCGGCCAAAATTAAGGATCCATCATTTACTAGTGTTCCACCAGCGTATACCGATGGCGTAAGCAGGATTACAATCCAAATATCATTAATCAAAAAAGTACATAAGAGTTCACGACGGTAATGAAGAAGTAAATAAAACCAGGAACTACATAGTTGAGTAGTAATAGCCAAGTCATAAATAACTAAAGAGAGAAATAGTAAACAATGTCGTTGACCCAAGCGCCGGCGCAACATTGTCACTGCGCATACCAATTAAACACATAGATCCCATGGGAAGCTAGACCCATTACTAACTTAAGCACGTATGTTTATGAATATTTATTGCACTTGTACTACAATTGTAATGGAGACTATCCCACACTGATAACCTTCGTGTTTTAAGGATATATTGGAGTTACAAGACCAGTATCGTTTCTGATTTCCATTGCCCACTGCTGAACATAAGCCTTCCCTATCGATAACCACGAAGAATAGGCCTGAGCCAAAAATCAGTGATTTTTGCAAAACTTTAATGTCGCTATTTCATATTAACGGAATATGAAATATAAATATAAAATATGACCACATACATTTTTGAAACTGCATATAGTCTTCTATATAGCATGGCTATATTATTGTTTTATTATTTTTATTATTTCAGCCGTTAAGCTTTATCCATAAGGGGATTTTTACCAATAGTTACCAGGCTTAGCAAGCAGATTGGCAACTGCAGTTAGGCTTTTAGAGATGTTTTAAGATGGATGCTACTGCCAAATACTCGCCTTCCCTTAGTCGCCTCTCACGGGAAAGAAAGGGGTGCCTCATTATATGCTGGGACCACACGGCGATATACACATGGCTATATGGCATCTTCTATATTCTATATGGCAGATATCTTGTCTTTCTCATATACGTGTATGCGATCACAAAACTTGTCTACCAGTAAATTCATTTTCTACTTGATAAAGGAAACAGGATCGTTTTTAAAATATGTTTATTTAATTACCATTAGTTATAAATTTTTCGAGTTATGCTCAGCCAGAATTGCATCATTGCCATTTCAGATTATATCGGTCGGTATTTCGGTATTTTTTTAATTTTTTTTTTTTCATATATCCACGTTTTTTTTAATGGGTGATAATGGAATGATATCTCCGCCCGCGCTATCGGTATACACCGACGCGACACCAGTGAAGGATGATAGGTGAGGATGAAGTAGGTCAGTCAGCCCAGCGTGACGAATTCAACAAGAATTGTTCACGATGGTTTCCAGGGGGAACCACGTGGAAGTCGACCTAATAGGGCATATTGCTAGCAATAGGGCTGTCAAACTCCATTGCTAACAATCCCTTTCCCCCCGTATATCCACGTCAGGGTTCATTACAAACATCAAAATTTCATTGATTATTTTTGTGCTGTATTTTAATTCAATCTTGCTTCTGATTCTATATTCTAGCTATTATCCTGTACTTCTGTACCCTTTTTTTGTTTAAATCCACCTTTAAAATATTCAGCAACAATTAGAATGTTTATTTATTTATTTAACTCTTTCTTTCTGAAACAAATCGTATAAATTGTTACTATGCTTAACTCGTTCTTTCACGGCGAAGGTCAAGATACAGGTGCGGTGCACTTAACGTTATTGGATGATATCACTACGTAAACTTGAAGGAGTATACTATTACGCAAATTGATTCTTTCTCCTTGAAATTGTTGAACTTGCCCTATTTTTATACAAACACGTAGGTTTTGCATCGCAAATTAAAGAAATCACAATTGCCTTGTCAAATAACGCAACTATTTTCATAAAATTTTAGTCAGTGCCACTGGAGATGATCTGAAGATTTTATCGTCCCATACATTCAGATCTGTTCAGACATTTAAAAGTAATAGTAGAATAGTAATAGAGGGAGGCTTTGTTCAAAAGTCGATTGCTTGAGTACCTCTGTCCCATTCGTGTTTCAACCGTGAAGCAGTTGTGTTTGCATGGCTGTGTTTCGGTTTGAAGGGTGGGATATGGCGTGAATTTACTGGGTACAGAAGAATAACACCTGAGTCCTCAGGAATGGCAACGCATGGGGGATATCATGGGCGAAACAGTATACTCTGTTATGTCCATGGTACTGCTTATGTCTATATGCGACGCTTACCACTTTCCATCAGATGGGCCGTCAGCTTGTGTGCCATTCTAAGTTGTATAAAAAAATAATAATAGTAGAATAATAAACTCACACGCATACATAATTGCTCCATTTAAAATTGTGTCTACGATAGGTGATATTTTTTTTTTTTGTAATAAAGAGAGGGACTGGCTAAAAACCAGCGCCGTGCAGCTGTACACATTGCATTGAGACACTTTGTGCCTAATACGAGACACTTCTTACATATGTATTTTCTGTTATAATTGTGTTTTTCTGGCAATAAATATTTTCTATTCTATTCTATTCATATATTTCCCAATTGGTAATTAAATAGTTTAAGACGACGGATTTTCTAAACGAACCAAATCTACGTTGATAAAATTTAAATCAATATTTTTTGCCCAATAAGAGTTAAACAATTTATTTCCAAGTGAATCATAGTCCTCTTAAAAACATCCTATAAAACGTAAAATGTACACAGAGTGACATATTAATGAAGATCATTTACATTTTTATGGCCGTTACTTGCTGTTAAGAAAGGACAATTTGAACGAGGGAGAGACGATACAAACTGGCAGTCCACTTAGAAAAATTGAATTAAAAAAAGATCTTATTATTTACTGTACTGGAAATCATTTCCTACTAGCATTTACACTTTTTTTTATACAACTTAGAATGGCAAACAAGCTGACGGCCCATCTGATGGAAAGTGGTAACCGTCGCCTATAGACATGAGCAGTACCATGGACATAACAGAGTATACCGTTTCGCCCGTGATACTCCCCATGCGTTGCCATTCCTGAGGACTCAGTTGTTATTCCTCTATTCCCAGTAAATTCACGCCATATCCCACCCTTCAAATACATGACTTGATATATTTATTGACTGGGATAAAAGGTAGCTTATATCTTTCTTCTTTCTATATGTATGCCAAATTTCATAGCGACTACTTTGTAATGAATCGTTTATATATTTGTTTTACCCTTGACTTAGTCCCTGTGGCCGGGATATAGTCATTGCGTGGGATAAAATGTAGCTTGTCTTTGTTCTTTCTACATACTATATAGTAAGTGTATACCAAATTTGATAGTTTGTTAATAGTCATCTTATCTCATATATTTGTTTAACAAAGCATAATTTGTCATGGAAGGTAATAGACAGATATCGGTATTTACTAGTAAAAAGAAACAAAAGTATTTAACAAATTAAGGAAAATATAAATGTATTATGACAAATTGGTTACAATATTAAATTCACATAAATAAATAAATCATCATACGAGAATTTTTCCTATAAATTCATTACTCATAATACTTATATATATATATATATATATATATATATATATATATATATATATATATATATATATATATATATATATTGTACGATATAATAAAACTGATAAATTGTGTCAACAAATTAAAGAGAACTTATAACAAACTCATCGACAAATGATAAATTAATACAAACTTAGATAATCAAATTTGAAGTTTATCAAGACTTCTGGTGTCTCCACAGCTAAGCGGCTATCCTTTCATAGTTATATTTCCAGGTTGTCTGTAAGAGATTGCTTTTAGCGATAAGCCCGCTATTTGTATATGCACATTCTATATAAATACTCCTTGTATACATCTCTTTTGTACACAACAAAGAGTTTTTTTTTTAATGGGGTAAAAATGGAATGGAAACATGGCCTATGCTACGTTATACGCTGACAAAGCACCAGTGAATGAATAATAGTTGAAAATAAAGTTGAATCAGTTGGCTCAGAGTGACAAATTCACCAGGAAATAACCACAATGGTTGGGGGGAAAGGGATTGTTAGTAATGGAGACTGAGAATCCCATTGCTAGCAATATACCCAACCAGGTCGATCTCCTCGCGGTTCTCCCTGGAAACTATCATGGTTAATTTCTGATGAATTCATCATGATGGGGTAACTGGCCTGTTCTCATTTTCATCTATCACCCTTCACTGGTGCTCCGGCAGCGTATACCGTTAGCACAGGCGGGGTTACCATACCATTTTCACCCATCAAAAAAAAACACAATGGTTTCCAGAGTAAACAGTGTAGAATTCGACCTGATAAGTATATTGCCAGCAATAGGACTGTAAGATCTCATTACCTTTGCCTGCAAAGATGCGAAAGGTCAATAGCGTGAAGAGCCAAAAAGAGATTGACAGACATGACATATGTGAAAATGGCATGGCCAGAAACATACCAAATTTATATTGCTGGCGACTCGTCGATCCAAACTCCTTTACATCTTATTGTAGTTGTCTTTTTTTTATACAGATTTACTTATAAAATGTTTGATTTTGTCATAATTTATCACCCCATCACAGTCCACCGCTCTGAGATAGATAGAGTACATAAGCAATAAGACTTAGCAAGAATATATCAGTTCTTAACAGAACACCACCGTACCTATCTAAGCAGCATTCTGCCGGCTTTGCGTCTCATATTGAAATGCTAAAGTGCCGCACAATGGCTCCCGATTGTATTCACGTATGATTGACGTGACCGATTCAGTTAACACGATAAGTGCTCATCAAATAAATAATGCATTAAAACATCCAGTTAAAAATTGGAGATTAAACAAACCGTGAATTCAGTTTTGGAAGCAGTGATTTTGTTAAGGCGATTCATTTGTTCTTAACCTTGGACATATGGGCGTGGCTTTGCCTTTTCCCCCCCGCATCCCGCTACGAGTAATCGCGATAAGAAAGTGTTATAGGTGTTATTTTTTTTTTTGTTTTTGGTGAATGAAAATGGATTGGTAACTCTGCCTGCGCTAACGGGATACGCTGGCGGAGCACCAGTGAAGGGTGATAGATGAAAATGAAAACAGGCCAGTTAGCCTATCATGAAGAATTCGTCAGGAAATAATCATGATAGTTTCCAGGGGGAACCGCGTGGAGGTCGACCTGGTTAGGTATATTGCTAGCAATGGGATTTTTAGTCTCCATTACTAACAACATCTTTCCCCCAAAGGAACTCTCAGAAATTGATTATTAAACTTAAAATAACAAAAATTTTTCGTGGTATAGGTGCAAATATAAACGAGCCTAGTGATGACTTACTCCGTCACCACTCCGTGACTCATTTATCTAATATGGCAATTAGTGAATAAGAAACTGACTAAAAATTAATTATTTAGAATAATGTTATAAGAATAAGGACTATAGAATTATTTGTTCTTATGGTAACGTATTCGTTATTCAATCATTTGCTGTATTCAACAATACAATCTCCAAAAGTAATAATATATCAAGACCGCCAACCGCAAGCGCTGTCAAATGCAGTTCTTTACTTCTTCGAAAATTTAAATGTGAAAAATAACCGCCCATACATTTCCCCATATATTATTAATACATTAATTAATAGGTATCATAAGCGAAACAGTATACTCTGTTATGTACATAGTACTGCTCATGTCTATAGGTGACAGTTACCACTTTCCATCAGGTGGGCCGTCAGCTTGTTTGCCATTCTAAGTAGTATAAAAAAAAAACAGAAATCAAAACAGTAAAAAAATACCAAAAACTCTACACAAATTTTATTTTCGAGGGAGACTGTACAAAAGTCGATTGCTTGGGTACCTCTGTCCCATTCGTGTTTCAACCGTGATGCAGTTGTGTTTGCATGGCTGTGTTTCGGTTTGAAGAGTGGGATATGGCGTGAATTTACTGGGTACAGAGGAATAACACCTGAGTCCTCAGGAATGGCAACGCATGGGGGGGAGGGGATATCATGGGCGAAACAGTATATTCTGTTATGTCCATGGTACTGCTCATGTCTATAGGCGACGGTTACTACTTTTCATCAGGTGGGTCGTCAGCTTGTTTGCCATTCTAAGTTGTATAAAAAAAAATATTTCCAAAAATTTTTCCAACTCAAAAATTTACGTTGTGAAACTTAAAATGAAAAAAAATATGCGACATATTATACGATTTACGATGACTAACCGCTACCACCAGGTGGGCCGTCAGCCGGTCATATCTACTTTACTACTCGTAGATTAATAAAACTTGGATGATTCCATTCCATTGATAAGCACATATGTCCAGCTGTAAACACACACACAATAAATGAGTTGTCTAATGCAAATAACAATAGCCGCAGCTTGCAAAATAAAACTGGTACCACAATTATATTTATACAAAATATATTCTGATTTATAAAAATAATTTAATCGTCACCATCATCACTGCCATGACTGCCATAAGGAACGATCCTGAGCCACCTGCAGCCACTGACTCCCTACAATGCATTTTAAGTCACCTCTCCATCTAGTGAGGGGGGTTGTCCGACACTGTGTTTACTCGCACGGAGTCGCCATTTAAGAACCTCTTCCCCATCATTCATCATTGCAAACAAATCCCAATATTAATTCCTAATTGTTGTTTCAAGAGTGCAGTACAAAATCGTCATTGGCATTAGATTGGATTAATATCGATATTGGATTCAAGAATAGGCCTGCTGATTATCATTCTTGTCATTTCATCCTCCACAAGTGTCCTGTCATTGTGTACCGTTAGCATAGCCAGGTGTACTACTCCATCCTGATTCATTAAAAACGTCTTAATTATGTGAAGATGTGAAGATACAGAGGGCCTACCATGAAATATTTTCTGAAATTTCGGGACCGAACGAAACACATATATAATGTTAAAATTACATAATACATACATTCTATCATATAATATATTATTATTCTTTGTTTAAAAGTAATGCACTTTATATTATTCGCAATACATACCGTTTAAATAAATAATAAAAATTATCATAAATCCTACATCAATAGTTCTTTTAGAATTAAAGTATTGTAGTGAAATGTATGACGAATGAAATATTGTATTACGCTCCATTTATTGAGCAAATTTCGGTACTAACTAAAACACGAAATCGAGTCCGAAAAATCCGGAATTTCATTTCATAGTAAACCCTCAGATACATGATGCTTTGTGACATGAATGTAGGTAAATAATGTTGGTCATTTTGCCTGTTTGGAAATGCAAGCTATCTATATAAGGAGACAAGAGTGCTGTCGCCTGTTGTCGCATGCTCATGTGCAACTTGTTAGCGATATTTTTAGATCTCGTTTATGCATCCATGCATGCGTTATGAATGTTCACATACGCTATTTGCGGCGTTCAGCTCTGGAATGGATTATTAGCTTAAATGTCAAGGTTGGGCTTGTGTCCTAGGTTATAAATGTGGTATGATCTGAAAATATAGACTAGGGATGAGACGCATTGAAATGTAATCACTTAAGTACCCACATGACGATGCTATATTTAATATCAACTAATCTATATACAAGTATAACAGAGGGAGACTTTGTACAAAAATCGTTTGATTGGGCACCACTGTCCCATTCGTGTTTTAACCGTGAAGCAGTTGTGTTTATATGGCTATGTTCCGATTTGAAGGGTGGAATATGGCAGTGAATTTACAGGGTATATAGAAATAACACCCGAGTCCTCAGGAATGGTAACACATGGGGGGTATCATGAGCGAAACAGTATACTGTGTTATGTCCATGGTACTGCTCATGTCTATAAGCGACGGTTACAACTTTCCATCAGGTGGACCGTCAGCTTGTTTGCCATTATAAGTTGCATAAAAAAAATATTTATATGGAGGAAAGGTTTGATTTTTATTATGTATTTAGTTGTTTGTAACTCAAAAATTACTATGACGACTTTAAAAATTTACATGTAGTACTTACTTTTTCTGCGAATAAAGAGCTATATATTATTGTTTATCTACCCGTGCAAAGCCGAGGCGGATAGCTAATAGCTTATTATAACGGAGCTTTGACATTTCTTTTTTCTAAAGGTGGTCAAAAAATAGACATACATATATTGATATAGACAAAACATAAAGACAGAAAAAATCTCAAAATTATTATTTTCTATTGCTCTTATTTCAACCCCTCATATTGTTTCATTTCCTAAATATCTCCCATGTGCAGGCAATTTATAGTTACTATTTTATTATATATTTGTTGTAATATATAGGTAAATTTTATCTTAGTTAAGGGAACACGTACCGCCATCTAGTATCGCTTTAAGAAGAACCCCGCGCAAACCATATTGTATTCACTCTCTGGTTTTATTTGTCATTTGCGTTTACACTGTTAAAATATGTTTTAAAATAAAAAATAAGATTTATAAAAAGTTATCCTCTATTTCTCAATCTAACCATCTCAACAATAATAGTTAAGATTAAAGTTTTGTATTTCATTGTTTACAGAAAGACGTGCAAGTCATGCGGCTGCGATCGTCTCACGCACTCCGTGTACCACGAGGAGTTGGGCTCGGTCCGAGAGCGATTGGGCCTCAGAGACACGCGGCTCAACCATCACAGTTATGACAGCCCGCCGGGACTCACTGCCAAGCAGGTGAGTCTTTATATACATTATAATTTACTAGCTTTACCCGCGTAACCGAAATAGACAGGTGGATAGAAAGATTAGATAGGCAGGTAGGTAGATACTCATTATTGTTAGATAGAGATTATAGTAGTATAGTATATAGTTGTAGTATATATATATATATATATATATATATATATATATATATATATATATAGATGTTTTAAAAGAGATACAGCTACCCATTCCACGCCCTTCCATAGTCGCCTCTTATATGACGCCATAGACACCCAAGGAAAGAGAAGGGGTGACCTATTCTATGCCAGAATCTTACAACAATAAAATATTATACTTGTAAATACTAATAATTACAAGAAAATACTACAACTGAGAAAACAATGTAAGGCCTTATCGCTAACAGCTATCTCTTTCAAGCAACTTTTGGATGGAAATGAGTAATCGTTATTCACTTGACTGAGATAAAAATCAAATTATTTTCTTCATTCTATATATGTGTATATCAAATTCCACAGTAATTGTCTAAGGCATAACAAACAAGCAAACACACCAACACACATTTATAATATTAGTGAGAGAGTAAATTTAACTTTAAAAATTTGAAAAAAAAAATGAGTCATAGGCATCACAGTGAATGAGGCATAGGCATCACAGTGTATGAGGCATAGGCATCACAATATATTCCCTGATGTCCATAGTGCAGTTCATTTCTTAGGCGACAGATATTACTTTCCATCAGGTGAAGTGTCAACTTAATTGCCGTTCCCCGTTGCATAGACAGAAATAGACCGGAATTACAATATAAATATAATTTAATAGAAGTGAACTAGTACTAAGACATAAAAATCTGGGTTTCCAAATACAATCTTATCTCTCATACTAGATACTCGGTTGAGAGAATCGAGCGCTTTAATAAGTAAAACACTAGTTTTCCATGGCTTTGCGTACATGGTGTCGTGTTTTCCCTCTAAGTTGAAATTTTCAAAAACCTATTCCTAGCGGATGTTGTTTTTTTAATGGGTGATAATGCAATAGTAACCCCGCCTGTGCTAACGGTATACGCTGGCGGGGTACCAATGATAGATGATAGGTGACGATGAAAGCAGGTCAGTTAGCACATCGTGTAGAATTCCACGATAAGTAACCACAATAGTTTCCAGGGGAACCACGTGGAGGTCGACCTGATTAGTAACATTGCTAGCATTTGGGCTGTTAAGCACTATCGCTAACAATCCTATAACTCCCCCCCCCCCCCCCCAGCGGATATTTACGTTATAAAATAAACCTAGTTTCCAAATTTCAGCTTTCTAGACATAGTAGTTTTTGCTGTGTGTTAAAAATAATATAGGTCAAGCTATTTTATACATATAGACATGTGATTAATTATTTTATACCTACGACAAAATTGGCAAACAAGCATACGCTCCGCCTTATGGTTACTACAGCACATAAATGCTTGCGATTCTTGAATATGATAAACGTAAGTCAGAGTAACTAATAATTTCACTTAATATCGTACTGGAACCTTCCAAATCGAAATACAACATGCAATACAATAATAAATAATTCGTTGCAGAAATTATATGAGACGACAGACTACGAATACTTTTGACAATCTCCCTTGCGCATTCACCATTCTTCTGAGATTATTACTTGTTGTTATTTTGTTGATTATAAATTATTTCATTCATATTATTTCACAGACCGAGCTTTACTGGTCAGCCTTAGCCGAGCGTGCTCCAACTGGCGTAGGTGGCGCCACTGGTGCGGCAGCTTGGCATGCGTGGAGAACTAGATCGTTAGCCTCTCAATTACCAAAACAAGATCTCTCTTTAGCACATTGCCGACATATTGATGATGGTCACAGAAAACAATTTGAAGATTTTGTTGCCGCGCGAAACGAAATTGCTCTGGATATTGGTAAGCAGTGCCATCTATTGTTAAGCAGACGTACTTCATTACTGTCATATGTTATTTAAATAAATAATTATCGTTATTTTTTTTATTTTAGGTACCGCATATCAACATCACGGTACGCCAATAGATTGCTTGGGATGTGATAAACCTATCCGCAGTGGAAGTATTGCTGTTCAAGCGCCGCGAATTAGTGAAGAGGTACAGAAAGTAAATTATAGCGCCATCTCTTACATTTTACAATATACTAGTAACATATTGAACTTCAGCTATTTGTCAGTAGATGGCGTTTATTTAAGAAAAAGAAACTAAGCTTAACTGTAAATAAATTTAAGTTTTCTTTCAGGCATCATACCATCCTGCTTGTTTCTCATGCACGGAATGTGGTGAGCTGTTGGTGGAGCTAGCATATTGCGCTCTAGATGGTGGCTTATACTGCGTACGACATTATGCGGAACGCTTGAAACCGAGGTGTCATGCTTGTGATGAGGTAAGTCTTCGAATTGCTAGTTCTTTATAAAATAACACCTTTTAATGTTAGTATTTGTTTACTTATGTTAATTAATTATTTAATATATTCGTATAGTAAAATATCAACATAAGTATTATTTTAAGTTATTTTTTAATTTAGCGGTGTTAGGAAAAAATGCATAAATTTCAAATAAAGTTTAATGTCGAGTACTCACTTCAACGGCAACAGTTTACCAACGTCTCTGACTACCTCATATAGCATTACAACCACGAACTTACAGGGGGGAAAAGGATTGTTAGCAATGGAGTTTGACAGCCCCATTGCTAGCAATATACCTTATTAGGTCGACCTCCACGTGGTTCCCCCCCGAAACCATCGTGAGCAATTCTTGTTGAATTCGTCACGATGGGCTAACTGACCTGTTTCATCTTCACCTATCATCCTTCACTGGTGTCCCGCCGGTGTATACCGATAGCGCGGGTGGCGTTACTATTCCATTATCAGCATTAAAAAAAAACCACGAACTTACGAAGGAAAATCAATATGGAATACTGCCAAAATTCCAAAGTAGAATATTTAATACCTAGATTAAAACTTCAATGTGCGATAGATTAGCGTCAAATCAAATGCGAACGGTTATTTTTGTCCATCTAAAAACATAGTTTAATAAGTCACATTTTTATAGTACGTTTAAAAAAAGTTATCGATGCCAATTCTTGAGCGGCAACAATTCAATCGGGAAACAATTTAAAGTGATCCGTAAGGGTATATAAGCGGGTACAAACGGTACTGTGCCCACCTTAGAATTATCTAGTGGTGGCTGGTCGATTATCCAATATATAATATCGGGGGGGGGGGGGAGGATTGTTAGTAACGTGGAGTAATGGCCTCATTGCCAGCAAGCCTTGTTAGGTCGACCTCCACGCGGTTCCCCACGGAAACCATTGTGATTAATACTTCTTGCATACGTCACAATGGGCTAACTGATTTGCTTTCATACTCATCTATCACCTCTCACTGGTGCCCCACCAGTGTATGCCGACCGATAGCGCAGGCGGGGTTATCATACCATTATCATCCATTTTTATATATATAATATCGAAAAGAAAAAACCGCTCGTAATGAATATAGCTATCTGACTGGTATGAGCGATACCACAATGGACGGTCATCAAAATTCTAACAGTGCGTAAAGTGAAAATTTAACACTTTGCGGGAGAGTAAAAGAAAATTAAATAAAATATCTAATTCTGTTTATTCTATGAATTGCATATTTTTTTTTAACGATAAATTACATAATAAGCTACTTGTTTTAAATCTAGATTTCCAATTAGTTCAGGTGATACGCACTAGTTTTAGCATTTGAATCAAATCAAATTAATTCTCACACGCTTGAACCTAAACGGTCAAGAATAGTGCGGTTTCAAAGGAATTTCCTCCCTCGAATGCGCAGGCTGTGGTATGCATTCCCTGCCAAGGTTTTCCCTAGAGATCAAAATAGAGATTATGGTTTCATCAGGTTCGGCAACGCGAACGTGACATCCCTATTGCTGCAGGCGTCCATAGGCTACAGTGACCGTTTACCATCAGACGGGCTGTATGCTTGGTTGTCACCTTCGTGGTAAAGAAAAAAACTGTAAAAAAGTCACTTACGAATTTTTAGAACTTCACCGACGATGTGCATTATAGAATGTTTCAAACAAAACGAATCAATCTCGTTTGAAAAAACGTAAATGTCCAACGTCCGTCTAACGTAAATGTACAAACGAACCTACCAGACAGCAAATATTTGGCGTCCACGTTTGTCCTACGAAATACCTATAGGTACACTACCGGGATTACTAAACTCTTGTCTGTGAAAAGTATTTATTTTTCTTCTTATTATTTTATTTTCATATAGAAATGATTATATAGTGCTTTTATTTGCCCATAGGCACATTTAGATTGTGGTCGAAACCTTCAAACCGAAACACAGCCATGCAAACACAACTGCTTCACGGTTGAAACACGAATGCGTATCCAAGCAAACGACTTTTGTACAAAGTCTCCCTCTGGTGATAGATACAAGTAAATTGATAGTGGCTAGTCCCTAATACGTATTTAGATAATCATAATGTACGACGCACATAACTCTTTCACAAAACAAAACCAAAACATCAGCGGCCGGTAGGCAACATCTATTTCGGTGTGCTGGACCGTCAACCTGACACTTTGACATTTACCAGTACCTAGCAAATGAGAGACGGTAGCCAGTCGATATATGACGCCAATACTCCACAGTAATAGAAGAAGCAGACTATGAATAAAAATTGAACGGACATCTGAAACGTTGGTCAAGGACACACAAATTTGTATGTCTGAAAGTAGCTTTCATAAATGAATTACTGCAACAGCTATAAGACATTTTGTATTGCGGCACACATCAACTTGTGTACGTATTAATTGGACTTGTATGTTATTAGCTCATAATGTCCCATTACTAGGCAAATTTCTCCCAAATTTCCATCCAAAATTTCCTGTCTTGCTATATCTCCAACCAGTCCCTTTTAAATTCAACTAGGTCGTCATGTCATCGCTTCCTAGGCCTGTCTAGGTGACGTTGTCCGTCCGTAGGCCCCCATTGTGTAGAGATCTTTGCTCACCTATCGGGACCTTTATATTATTGTAATTATATGACCTTAATAATTATTATATTTTTTGGTATTTATACATGTATAAATATATTGAAGCAAATATCTTAATATATGTATATTCTTTATTGTACTTGTAAATTACATATATATATATATATATATATATATATATATATATATATATATATATATATATATATATATATATATATATATATATATATATATATATATATTAAGAGCTACGCTCTTGTCGGTGGAGCTATTGCCACTCACTACGATTTTCAGCGAGTCCCTTCACCTCTTGATACGACACGACACCATCTCCTTCCTTGATCTGTCTGATGTAACTATGTTTCGGTCTCCCTCTCCCCCTCCTTCCTTCTATCTTACCTTCTATTATAATGTTCGTAAGTTCGTCGTGTCGTATCAAGTGTCCCAATATTTTTCCCCTTCTGTCCTCAATAGTTCTAATAATTTGTCTTTTTTCCTTAACCCTAAGCAGGACCTCCTCATAGATAATTCAACATATATAATACAGTTATAAATATTGTGACCTAAGGTGGACTTATCTCTAAAAGAAATCTCTTCCAGCCAACCCAATGCGATGAGAAAGCATATAGTTAGCGGCTAGTTAAGTTAGTTAAGCATATAGTTAGTGCTGCACAAGTGCTGTCTTTTTCCAATTTTTAGCAATCCCTTTATCCCTGACGCTGTATAATACAGAATACTGGGGGAAAGGGATTGTTAGTAATGGAGACTGAGAATCCCATTGCTAGCAATATACCCAACCAGGTCGACCTCCTCGCGGTTCCCCCTGGAAACTATCATGGTTAATTCCTGATGAATTCATCATGATGAACTAACTGGCCTGTTTTCATTCTCATCTATCACCCTTCACTGGTGCTCCGTCAGCGTATCCCGTTAGCGCAGGCGGGGTTACCATACCATTTTCACCCATAAAAAAAAATACAGAATACTAGTTGGTACCCAACAAGTGTAGCTTGTTTTAACTATAAGCATGAAATTTATAATACATAATTGGTAAAGAATGAAATTTGATCAATTTAGTTTTGAATAAATGTGTAGTATATAGTAATATATATAGTAGATGTGTGTGTGTAGCGTTATGTACCAAAACGTATCTAAACGTAAATGTAGAATTTGAACAATTAGCACATTACGAGTGGAGAGATGTGAGCAATACTTATTCGCTTTAGCTAATTTATTTCTCGTAATTAACAATCCATTGAACTCTTAGTATGAATAAGTGTATGTAATTTATTTCTATGAAAGTATTACAGTTAGTAGATCATTTTATTATTAGGTTATTATAAACTAAACCACGACACGAAAAATACGGTTTTATTTTTATGCTTAATTCAGAAGAATTAAGCATAAAAATAAAAGTGATGTCTATTAGAAATATTTACAAAGTATAGAGACATCTTACAAACCTATCTTAGGTATTGAAGTATTTTATCACTTTGTAACAAATTAAGACAATATGCTAAATAACAAACAAATTAATTTAATAAAAACATAATGCCACAAACCCTATAGAGACTTTCTCCTTCTGGATTCTCAAGGTTTTTTTTTAATGGGTGATAATGGAATGGTAACCCCACTCGCGCTATCGGTATACACCGGCGGGACACCAGTGAAGGATGATAGGTGAGGATGAAACAGGTCAGTTAGCCCATCATGATGAATTCATCAGGAATTAACCATGATAGTTTCCAGGGAGAACCGCGAGGAGGTCGACCTGGTTGGGTATATTGCTAGCAATGGGATTCTCAGTCTCCATTACTAACAATCCCTTTCCCCCTGTATAAAGTGGTTAGATCTCAGAAGATATGCTCGTATTAAAAGCTATCATATATTCTTTGTCGATTCTTCGAGCTATTTGACCAGCCCATTACCACTTCACCTTGCTTATAATTCGGGCTATGTTAGTCACTTTGGTTCTTTTACAGATACCCACACTTTGAATTCTGTCATGCAATGTAACTCCAAGCATATCATGGAGCAATTCCTTTATTCAGCACTCCTGTAAAACAGATAATTGTGTTAATAACACACATTTGTTAAACTCGGGTCAAGATCTAAATTTAACGGTTGCGTTATGTATCTACAGAGTGCATGAGAGAATTATATCGCTAAATAACATCTAAGCGTGCATATACATGCAAGTGGACTTTATTAATGCACCACAACTGTTCTACCCATTCATCGCGGTTGTGAGCCGTGAAATATCCTCTAATAATAATATCAGATTATTGCTGGATTATTCAAAACAGTACAAAAACAAAGATTGTATTTTATAAATGGTAGAATTGGTACCGTCCCTTTATTTACTGCAATAAATCGGAATGAAACTGAAGTACTCAAGTACTCCAGCAGACGACTGTCCATGGCACTGCTCATGTCTATAGGCGACGGTTACCACTTTCCATCAGGTGGGCCGTCCGTCAGCTTAGCATTCTAAGTTGCATAAAAAAAAGACGACTTTTGTCTCTGATAATTATTTAACTATATTTAACTATAATAGATATTTGTATTACCCTCACATTCATTCCTGTATATAAATAGATTCAGTTTAGTATTTAGCTGTACTGTAATATTTCATAGCGCGGTCCCTACTAGTAGCGGGCGCTAACTACAACCGTAATTCCGTAAATAGGCAGCTTCTTGGTGTAAAATCAGAAGTGGTTAATGAAATAATAAGCCCGGTATGTAGTTACGAAAATAAACAGTTAACTGTAGAGATTGTTTCACACCTTAACTCAGTTGTAATAGGCACATCGAAGTATTTACCCGCCTTTTTTAACTGAAAACTGTTTAAATGCGCGCGCATTTCAAATTAAGAACATGATAATTTAAAATAATCGTATGACGGTCGTTCGATGCGGTGTTTTTTTAAATCTGTGTTTTAAATTATTTTGATATTCTAACCAGCATAAGGTGAGAGTCAATTATGAGTAGGTAGTATATTTATATTTTAATTGATGTACTATTTTCGCCGAATCTTTGCAAATGCGAAATGGCCAGTGTTTATGATTAGTGCATTTCAATGTAACATTATGCTCGAGTCTGAAGTGGCGGCCTATATTTCTGCCACGAACGAAATATTGCAAATATTACAACATCACATTAGATGTTTGGTGAGCCAATTTATAAAATATTGATTTGATGTGCTCATTTTGTTTGTTCTAAATTAAAAATATGGAACACGGTAGACCTTGATTGTAGTCACAATAAAAAAAAAGCTATTAAGATTTTTGTATTGTAGTCTTTAGAAGTTTCTATGTAACCATTTGAATTTTATTTTTCTTTCTAATAATGAAAAAAAAATAATCATTATTAATTTTAGCAGCCACTTCAGTACCTACTCTACAAAATACTAGCATTCTCTGTACTCTACTTTCTATTATTCTCTATCTGTGAATTAATTAATATCACAAAGTATCACTTTTCTTTCTCTTATTCAATATCTATGGCCAAAATAATATTTATATCATTTAAATATTTTAAACTGAGCCCACCTACTGGACAAATTCGCACCTCGATCCACTATCGGTCTTCTAAATAGCTATCGATCTCTTTGAAGTCTGTCGACCGGGCTTGTTTATAGTCACCAGTTCGATGTAATAAATATAATTGACGCACACACACGACAAGGAACACATCTCTTAACCGGATAGCGTTCGCCAACTGTGAACTCAATACTCTTTCGACAGCTACCGAGGACGTGTCTCCTCCAGCCTGCCTTTACCTCCAGCGAATATTAAAAAATAAACTGTAGTCATAAGGCAACGAGAATCGGGAGTGTAACGTTCGAATTTTGAATTTCTCGCGAACGGTTCATCCGCGTTTGTGAATTTGTGTGCGTTCGGAAACACCTATAGAAGGATACAAATTGTGAGTGACTTTTTTATGAAAAAAAAAAGCAATTAATATCTTAATCATAACCTTTCTTTTCCTGTTCCTATTTCAGAGCGTTATTATTATAAAAAAAGGAAGTTACATAAAACTGACGTAACGAATATAGTATAGAAATATGGAAGTTTAAAAATAGTAAGATAATTTTTGTAGCCATACTAAACTTTATATGATTTTATTTTTATATTTATAATGTTACTCGCGTTTTTGAGTTTTTAGAACTTACAACTACTTAATAAAGAGCTTTCAAGATACTGATTTAATATGGGATATAAAATACTTAGGTAAAATATTATTAATTCTATCTACATTCGATATTTAAGTCATAGATTCACAACATGGAAGGGTAACGCCCCCTGGTGGGTGACGGAGCCTTTTCGAGCAGTAGTAAATCCAGAGCCATATGAAAAATGTTCTATATTAACTATGTTGTAATATTATAAAATACGAGATGATACACATTTTTTTTCTGAATAACTGAGGTATACCGTCTCCTATACCCATCACTACTAGGTGGGATATCCACCCCTCTCTATAAAATAGTAATCTAAACATTCAGATTGAAATATGAATTCGCATCTAACTCTCCTTAATTTTAAAGACTAAAATTCCCTTTTAAAACTTTTTAAAATTCCCGTGAGAACAAGGTGAACGAATTCCACGTAATGTAAGTAGATAGTTGGTTACTAAATATATATAGCAAAGGAAAATTAGAATATCACCTGCTAATGTTACTGCTTCTCTAGATCTAAATAAAGCCAAACTACAAATAATCTACTCGACGCTAGATGGCGTTAGTAAGTAGTTGGTACTGTATCGTTTCTTTAGAGCATTAAATATTTTAAAATCATTCATGATGCGACTTGATAAATCATTCATGGACAGTTCACCCGGTGTTACATGGAGTTGCAGATTACGGTTGTTCTGAGGGTATATGCATCTGTAATAGAAAAATTTTATATCACCAAATAGTAAATGCTCATCTGAGACCAGTTAATGTCTGATAACAATACAATAATGGGGGAAAGGGATTGTTAGCAATGGAGTTTGACAGCCCCATTGCTAGCAATATGCCTTATTAGGTCGACCTCCACGTGGTTCCCCCTGGAAACCATCGTGAAAAATTCTTGTTGAATTCGTCACGATGGGCTAACTGACCTACTTCATCCTCACCTATTATCCTTCACTGGTGCCCCGCCGGTGTATACCGATAGCGCGGGTGAGGTTACCATACCATTTTCACCCATAAAAAAAAAACAATACAATAATCACCAAATATAATAATTGTATATAAATAAATTGTTATATCAACTGACCACTGCTGAACATAGCCTTCCCCATAAGGGGGGTTTAGCTAGTAGTTGCCACACTTGGCAGGCGAATTGGCAACCGCAGTTTGGCTTTTCTGATGTTTTAAGAGGGATGCTGCTTTTTTATTTATTTATTTAATACATAACAATGAACTAGTTACTCCGCCTACGCTACGGGATACCAGTGAGAGATGATAGATGAGAATGAAAAGGCAGGCCAGTTAGCCCACCGTGATGAATACACCTGGGATTCAGCACAATGATTTCCAGGAGGACCACGTGAAGGTCGACCTGAGAGGGTTTATTGCTAACAATAGGACTGTTAGTTCACATTACTAATAATCCCTTCCCTCCAGAGGATGCTGCTGTTCATCCCTTCACCATAAACTCCCTTAGTCGCCTCATACGACACCCAAGAAAAAGGAAGGGGTAGCCTATTCTATGCCAGGATTAAATTTTGAACATTTGGTTTAGTATTTTTGAATTCTCTTTCTCGTCAAATATTAGAATGGACATCTAAAGACATTTTTCATCGATAATCATAAATAATAATAAACAAAGGAAACTTTCCATTCATCTACAGTATGCTTAAAAATTGTCACACTATTGTACACCGCTCTACCCGCTGACACTGATGCTCCTTTCCACTTTGAGTGTTGCTGGAGGAAAACTCTATCAGAGTTAAGCTCGCCTTTATACATTTGATTACCTCTGTCATATTCTTATAACTGGTGTGTACAATAAAGAATGAAATTAATTAATTAATTAATTTCTCAAATTTATTATTTATTGCTAAGTATCTACTTAATTTCAGTAAATTATATTCATAAATGCAATTTAAAGGCAATAATTTCAATGTTGTGTCAATTTTATTACAAATACTACTAAGTAATAAACTGCCTACGTATATATTAGTATAAAATCCAAAAAGCTTTACTGCATACAACAAATAATTCTAAACCTTGTAATAACTTTAGTTATGGCATGTTTGTTAAATTATTACAGCATGCAAACAAAGTGAACATCATATCAGTATATGGTATACAACGTACGTAGATCGGACAAAATTTTCATTTAACGGTTGCTGGTCATAATGGCATCTGCTAAAACTTATTTCACTTTAGTATACTTCTCTGTTTATTTCACTACCGTACCCTACACTGTTTATTTCACTACCGTACCCTGTACTGTTTATTTCACTACCGAGCCTTGACCTGTTTATTTCAATACTGTACCCTGTACTGTTTATTTCACTATCGTACCCTGCACTGTTTATTTCACTACCATACCCTGTTCTGTTTATTTCACTTCTGTACCCTACACTGTTTATTTCAATATCGTACTCTGCAATGTTTACTTCTATACAATACCCTGCAGTGTTTATTTCAATACAGTACTCTGCACTGTTTATTTCGCTGCCGTTCGTTGCACAGTTTCGTTAAATTGCTGCTAACATTTCCTCTTATTTTTATTTTATTTATTTTTAGATAACTGGGATCCATTCTTGTTAGTAAGTATACTTAAAAACTATGTTAATACTTAATTACTAATAATGATCTAGTCCTCTCGGAGAGCATTTTCACGAGAGGACTATCCAATTTACTAACAAACATGTTCAGGATACTGTTGCTACTCCCGCGTATTCGACGTAAAAACGAAGTTGTCTTTTTTCGCCAGACTGCGTCAAAACTATCTGTGCGAGCGTCGGCAAACATACAACATGATTATACAACTGATCATTCCTCTTACTTCTACTGCATAATGACGTTTGTCCTCTTAGAATAAAATTTTTGATATAAACGTTTTGTATTAACTAATAAACTAAACCACCGTGGAAATATATAGAAAATTGATGTTGTAAACTTTGCAATCCATTCCAAACCATGCAATTCTTTATTTTACAACTATTGCGATCCCAGAATAGCAACTTACGCTTGTTAAAAATCCTTAGATATCCATTTAACACCAGATTTAAAATTTCTAACAGGAATCACCGCATATTGCACTCTCTGTAGTGATTATACAATTTATTTTTTCTTAATGTATCCTGAAGAGGCAAAATAAAAAATAACTATCGGTTAATATCCAAAAAACAATACACGCATTAGTACTTTTTTTTATCTTTATTTATTTAGGTTTTGTCAAAGTACTTAGTATTTCAAAATGACAAAAATACATAAATTAAGTAGGTAACCCGTTCAAGAGAGCCGCAACTCAAAAGACGTAAATACAAATATTTTTTTTAATGTCACTCCCGCAATTTCCCGTTAAAACGTTTGTAAAATACCTCACTTTAGTAATAAACACAGATAATTGCTATGAATAACATAATATAAAATAAAATTTGTGTAGGTGTGTGTGACTGCTCTTCGGAATTGTTAAATCAACACAGCAACAGCTATAATTGTTTTATTTCACTTAATATAATGACCACACATAAGTGTGCACGTGACTCATATTAGTATGAAAACCCCAAATTTAGGATGAGCTAGTCGTATTCTTCAAACGTATCGTGAAATGTATTTAATACTGTCCACTAATAACTACCAATAGAGGTTAGTTTTTTAAATGTATAATAATGGAATGGTAACCCGCCTGCACTATCTATGTATGTGCGTATACGATGGCGAAGCACCAGGGATGTAAGATGATGATGATGAAAACAAGTCAGTTACTGACGAATTCAACAAGCATTAACCACGATAGTTTATAGTGGGAACAGCATGGATATCAACCTGATAGGGTGTGTTGTGGGGGGAAAGGGATTGTTAGTAATGGAGACTAAAAATCCCATTGCTAGCAATATACCTAACCAGGTCGACCTCCACGCAGTTCTCCCTGGAAACTGTCATGATTAATTCTTTATGATGAATTCATCATGATAGGGTAACTGGCCTCTTTTCATTCTCATCGATCACCCTTCACTGGTGCTCCGCAAGCGTATACCGTTAGCGTAGGCTAGTAGTAGTAGTAGGCTAGGGTTACCATACCATTTTCATACAAAAAAAAAACATGGGGTGTGTTGTTGGTAGTAATGCGGTTGTTCCCCATCCCATTACTTAGAATCCATTTACCCTATATACAGACAGTACACAAACAGGCAAACCGTGGGGGGAAGGGATTGTTAGCAATGGAGTTTGACAACCCCATTGCTGGCAATATGCCCTATCAGGTCGAACTCCACATGGTTCCATCGTAAACAATTTTTATTGAATTCGTCACAATGGACTAACTGATCTACTTCATCCTCACCTATCATCCTTCACTGGTGCTCCCCCGGTGTATACCGATAGCGCAGGCGGGTTTACCATGCAATTTTCACCCATTAAAAAAATATGCCCTGACAGGTTGACCTGCCCATGTCCCCCCCCCCCCCCTCCTTGGAAACCATTTTGCTGAATTCTAAGTATATTCATCACGATAGTGCTAACTAACCCGCCTTTTCATTCTCATCTATCATTCCTCACTGGTGCCCTGCTAGCGTATACCGTTAGCGTTAATGCAGATGATGATAGCATGGTGATCATTTATTTAAAAACAGGCAGTCTATACCTACCTTTATTGCCATTGCTTTATTGCCAGCCTCATAATACAAAAAAAAAAAAACAAAGAATCGTTATAATGAAAGAAACAAAGAAGCCAGCAGTACATGTATTACTAATCTGATAACAAATATATTTTCCGAATTTGAAATCCTAACAAAATGGTGGCTGACATTTACTTGGCCATTATTCACGTATCCGCAGCGTTACTGGCAGCTGAAAAACAACATTACGTGTCGTAATTTGAGATGAAGTCTTCCGGTTTCGAAGTTCTGAGACTCACACGCGTACTCGTTCATTCATGTTAAAAATACGTAGCTCCATTGACACTGACTCCTTACCATAAAGCTCTATACTTATGGCTTCTTTAACAGCGACTCCTTCCCCCCTTTCGAGGTCCCGTGACAAATCTTGCAAATTTTTGCTTCTATATCCTGCAATTTTATGATACATAAAAAATATTTTCTGATTCTTTAAGTCATTGTTTTTAATGCTCATAAAAGAGTCTGACATATTGGCCAGTATTAATTCGACATTTGAAATTAAAATTTAAGTACCAATAAAAAAAATATATAAATAAAACATTCGTTAATCAGGCAGATAAATAGTTTAAATGTAATTATTTATCTAAGACCCATATGATTACTTGTTTTACTTTTTAAATCAGTGTTTGACGCCAATATATTTAATCCGGGGGGAAAGGGATTGTTAGTAATGGAGACTGAGAATCCCATTGCTAGCAATATACCCAACCAGGTCGACCTCCTCGCGGTTCTCTCTGGAAACTGTCATGGTTAATTCCTGATGAATTCATCATGATGGGCTAACTGGCCTGTTTTCATTCTCATCTATCACCCTTCACTGGTGCTCCGCCAGCGTATCCCGTTTGCGCAGGCGGGGTTACCATTCCATTTTCACCCATCAAAAAAAAATTTAATCCAAGGTCTCTTATCTCATAATCTCTTAAAATAACATTTTTTTTTTTTATTATTGTATGACATGTAACCACACCTGTGCGAACACAAAGACAATATGGTCCATAAATACGAAACGTCAACCGAAAAAAAAATGTTAACTTACCCCTTTTTAATATTTACAATGTTTCCTTTGTTTTTTTTTTTATTATTTTATTCATTTCCAGAGAATAAAGTTTAAAATTAGTAACAAGTAGGCATTTTAATATGTAAATAAAGTTAAAATATTAAATAGCTACCTGCATTAATATTACATTATTACATACAAAAATTATGTAATTTTAAATCACTTAGCACTTTCTGTTTAATTAAAACTTAAACCTATTTGAATTTAGTTAATTTTAGCAATTTTAGAAATTGTATATATTACAAATGACTAGACTTAAAATAAGTAAAAGTAAACCCTATTAATAAAAAAAAAAATATCTAAATAAGAATTAGCTATTGCTTTAATAATATTTATATAATATACACCAAAAATAATCCTCGTGTTTTAGGTCGCTCAAAATCTACATTTTCTATTTAAATATGCACACGTTTATTTGTTTACGTCTAACTGTGGCCTTGTACTATTATAAACTCTCTATTTAAGCTTCTAAATTAAAACATAATCCCTTTATTGTTGTCATTATGTTGTTAAATGGTAATGACCACAATTAAGAGTCCGAAAAACAATGTCTAATCGGATAAGCTGCCGCACATAAGGCACATGTTCTCTTTCAATCAGCACGCAAAGACAGGCACAGCGGGTGGGTTTTTTTAATCAATATTTAAAGATAATGTTCAGACAATTGTAATTTAGAGTAAATTACGAGCTCAGTCAGCGGATATAGAAAAATGAAAGCGTTAGCACAATATGTTTGCGTTAAAAATGTGCGCGCCAACGATAAAAAACACGACTGGTTTCATGCGATAGTGCGGGTATTGGGGTTTTCATTCATTTGTTTTTTCTGTTACGTGTATGTAGTAATAATAGACTAATATACTACGTAGTAGTAGCGACTCCTCTCTTATTTACTATATTCTAAAGATACTCTACGACACTTATTTACTCTTACGACTCTTTCTTGTTTTCTCTTTTTTTTTTTGCTCCTTAATATAACTTTTGTAATAGAATTATTATCTATATGTCTAATTATTCCAAATTCAGATAACAATGCACTTATATACATCATCATTATTATCACCTCAGCCATTATCTGTCCACTGTTGGACATAGACCTTTCCCATAGACTGCAATATTTTATATTTAAATTTTATAAACTTACTGTGCTTGTCGTTTTCGACAATTGTTTCGACTTCATCAAGAAGTCTTTGTCAAGGTGTCTACGGGTCTTTGCATTACAGCGTCTCACCTCGCACTGCGAGCTGCAGATCGCAAAAGCCCATGTTGATGTACTATAGGTGGCAAAGGTTTTTCAGATAACAATGTTTTTGTACTGTACCTTCTTTTTTATGTATATATCGTGATAGAGATCTTTATACAAAAAGAGATCGTTTGCATTATTTTAAATGTAGAAATTTCAAGTGAGGTTTCAGTTGTCTAATAGTGAAATTGAAAATTTTTCTCTAGGGGTCGCAAAACGACAAAAATTTGAAGCTTTCTAACTACTAACTCGATAACTAGACATGCCCTGTTGGTATAGAAAACTCAAAATTTTCTGTCATATTTCAACTTTTAAATAAATGTCCAATTTCGTTGGACACTCTTTTTTAAAGGACGATAAATATTTCAATTTTGCCGTGTAGATTTAGCTAATAATAGAGAAGATTATTAGTAATGAAGTCCAACAACCCCATTGTTGGTAATAGACTCTTTAAAGTCAATCTCCACACAGCAACTGACTTCATCCTCACCTTTCATCCCTCACTGGTACCCCACCAATATATACTGAAAGCGTAGGCGGGATTACCGTTCCATTTTAAACTCATTAAAACTACATCAGCTGGCTACATCTCGTGCATCGACGTCCACTCGTGCGCACGGCCCGCGTGACGTCACCGCGGTGTCGGATTACGGTGCGCACGCGCTCCCAACGCTGCGCCGAACGCGGACGAAAACTTTCACTCGTGACCTTGCCTTTGAATTCCTTTATTGCGTACTTTTATGGGGCGGTTTCTTATTTTTAGACTTACATGATAACTTTATGAAATTAAACATTATTTCCTACTGTATCTATAAAAATATTCCTTCCCGAGTTACGCAACAAATGATTTACGTACCTATGTAATATTTGGTGTAGATAGTGGCGAATTCGAATATTTGCCGTTAATAGACTATTCAAATTTTACAATACGAGACTTAATTCATAATTTTTGATCAATGAAATTAAAACTATGATTATTAAAAAAAAAAATTGGCTTCAAATATGCCGCCACTAAAGTTTGTCGCCCTAGTTCAAATCTATTACTGTCTAATAGATTTATAGTTACATTGACGATGATTACCGTCAAATTAAGAATTACAATAGTAATAAACAATGATATTGAGATTTCATTCACTGTGTGGTCCCGGCATAGAATGGGCCATCCTTTCCTTTCCCATGGATGTCGTAATAGGCGACTAAGGGAACTTAGTGGTTGAGGAATGGGTTGCAGTGTCCCTCTTAAAACATCACTAAAACATAACTGCGGTTACCAACCCACCTGCCAAGCGTGGCAACTACTTGTAAACCCCTCCTTTTGAGGGAGATCTATATTCAGCAGTGAACAGTTTTTTTTAATAGGTGATAATGGTATGGTAACCCCGCCTGCGCTATTGGTATACACTGGCGGGGCACCAGTGAGGGATGATAGATGAAGATGAAAGTAGGTCAGTTAGCCCATCCTGACAAATTAAACTAGAAATAGTCACGATGGTTTCCAGGGGGAACCACTTGGAGGTCGACCTGACAGGGTATATTGCTAGTAATAGGGCTATTTTAATCCCATTACTAACAATCCCTTTCCCTCCGCAGTGAACAGTTAATAGCTAATACAACGATGATAATGATGAATTTATAATGTTTTGGTGTTTAATATTTATTTGTTAAACAACTCTTATAAAGATCAGGTAAGCATGAAACCAGAGGGAGACTTTGTACAAAAGTCATGTGCATGGCTGTGTTTCGGTTTGAAGGGTGGGATACGGCGTGAATTTACAGGGTACAGAGGAATAACACCTGAGTCCTCAGGAATGGCAACGCATGGGGGGCATTATGGGCGAAACAGTATACTCTGTTATATCCATGGTACTGCACATGTCTATAGGCGACGGTTACCACTTTCCAACAGGTGGGCCGTCAGCTTGTTTGCCATTCTAAGTTGTATATTAAAAAAAAAGCATGAAATAATAATAAAATATCATCTAGATTAAAAACTTTGTTATACAAAATATAATAGAATAAAAAAATAAGGTTTACTAAATGCTGAATACGTTAAGATTAATGGAAATCAGACAACGAACAGGCCTAAATAACCCATACATACGTTTTATGAGTTTTATTATTATCCCGCATAAATCAGATAACAAATTATAATATATTAGAGTGACCTTAATAAATAGATACAAAATGAACTAGATATTTGGCACGGGTAAAACCGTTTGTCTGTTGTCCATTGTAGACGTGCTTGATGATTGAAGGAATATCAGATATAATCTAATTAATTAATACTTATTAATTAAGTAAAATTTCATATCTATTTAAACGAGGTTGCGTTAGAAATCTTGATAGTTTTTTTTTTTTTATTATTATAACATGACCGCACAATCTTGAGCGAACACAGAGAATATGGTCCATGAATGCGATCAATCGAAAAGAGAATGCTATACTCCCAATCGTTGGCCGCACTTGAAAGATCCTAGATTATAGGATGAAGGAAACACACACACCAGAGAGACCTTACCCTTTACTAGAGGAAGACTTTGTACGAAAGTCGTTTGCTTGGGCACGTCTGTTCCATTCGTGTTTCTACCGTGAAGCAGTTGAGTTTGCATGGCTGTGTTTCGGTTTGAAGGGTGGGTTATAGCAGTGAATTTACAGGGTACAGAGGAATAACACCTAAGTCCTCAGGAATGGCAACGCATAGGAGGTATCATGGGCGAAACAGTATACTCTGATATATCCATAGTACTGCTCATGTTTATAGGCGATGCTTATCACGTTTCCATAAGATGGATCGTCAGCTTTTTTGCCATTCTAAGTTGCATAAAAAACACACACACACACGCATACAATTTTCAATAATACAGAGTAATAACGAGCCTTCTTCTTCTTTAATCAGTCTTTTGGACTCTCGAAATAAGATACCGAATCCATGACTCATCTGAATAGTTGTATGTACTTATATATTGTATTCGAACGTAGAATCTAGTGTGCCTAGTTATCCACTAGTGCTGGTCAATCTAATTGGGGAGATTGTGACGCGTCACGATGACGCGCTAGGCTCGTGTGAACACCACATTCGCGGTGCCTACGTTCGTAGTTGTAGGCGGACTTGTAGATTTATCGACGGTTTGCTTGATTACTACAAAACTATCGATACAGTTTTTTTATAACTTAATTAATTAATTTATACGCTTTAATGCATCACTTTATGAAGAGCAAACAGCGGTCTTATCGCTAAAGCTCAAAAATCCAGACAGCCTTTGGTTATATATGTTTATTAGTATGTTTTATATATTTATATAAATAAATATATAAGATAAATAATACATTTAGATATATAATGTATCGTAATTTGGCGCAATACCTTGCGGGTTTTTTAGTGGATGATAAAATTGTAACCCCCCTTGCGCTGTCGGTATGCACTGGCGGGGCACCAGTGTTTCAGCCGTAATATTTCCGAACTGATACGAAATCATAACCTTCAAGAAAAGAGCATATTCCTTTTTAAAAAGCCGGCAGCACATCTGCAATACCGTTGGTGTTGTGAGTGATCATGGGCGGAGGTAGTCACTTACCATCAGGTGAGCCGCAAGCTCGTTTGCCCCCTGTGTTGTAAAAAAAAAAAAATTTATTTGGCAAAATACTTTGTTTGTGTACAACACACCCTACCATAAATAAACACCATACGTAATATAGCCACAAAAAAATCAGACCAATCGAGAACTTCCTCCCTTTGAAGGACGGTTTTTTTTTAATGGGTGATAATGGAATGGTAATCCCGCCTGAGCTAACGGGATACGCTGGCGGAGCACCAGTGAAGGGTGATAGATGAGAATGAAAACAGACCAATTAGCCCATCGTGATGAATTCATCAGAAATTAACCATGATAGTTTCCAGGGAGAACCGCGAGGAGGTCGACCTGGTTGGGTATATTGCTAGCAATGGGATTCTCAGTCTCCATTACTAACAATCTCTTTCCCCCCAATTAAAGGACGGTTGAAAAAGCTAATTGGCAGGCAGGTACGTCACAATTTCACACGGATCTCCAGCGTCACTGTGACGAAGAGCTCTCATTCCATAATTAGAACAAACTGTAAACAAAATAGCTATTATTGCATTAAATAGGTAGAATAGATTTAGTGTGAATCATACGTTTTTGATGTTGTTTCACATGAAAGTGGAAATAGATATAGTTCGTGTACTGTTACTATGTCACAACTACCAGAGGGAGATTGTACAAAAGTCGTTTGCGTGAACACCTCTGTCCCATTCGTGTTTAACCGTGAAGCAATTGTGTTTGCATGGCTGTGTTTCGGTTTGAAGGGTGGGATATGACGTTAATTTACTGGGTACAGAGGAATAACATCTGAGTCCTCAGGAATGGCAACGTATGGGGGGTATCATGTGCGAAACAGTATACTCTGTTATGGTCATGGTACTGCTCATGTCTATAGGCGGTTACCACTTTCCAACAGGTGTGCCGCCAGCTTGTTTGCCATTCTAAGTTGCATAAAAAAAAATATATTTTTCAATAAACATAAGCATGAAACACAGCCATGCAAACACAACTGCTTCACAATAGAAAAAGGAATTGACAGACAGAGGTGCCCAAGCAAACGACTTTTGTACAAAGTCTCTCTTCTTCGAATAATAAGATATTATTTTAAGTTCCCATCGATTATTATATCGTGTTCACAAGCGATAGAGCAACGGTACAAAACAATCAATATTCGACGTCAGGAAGCGTTTGAAATAAATCGATCACAAGCAAAACATGAAAAGCATAACAATACACTGTTTTGCACGCCGGTCGTTCACAATGAAAACACTGTTGGCAGTTTTACAAAATATCAATGTTCCACTTTGAAAAAGTGCTCGAACCTCTCAAAGAGAGTAACGTGCGCAAATCTTTTTTAATAAGGTAAAAAGGTCGATGACTTGATTATATGGGATATCTGTATGACATTCTATTTTTGGAGGTATGTACTATTACGTGTTTCAATGTCATATATTTTAGTCACATGCCTATGCGGTGATACAATGTAATGTATATGGATTTAAATACCATATTTTACCAGAGGGAGACTTTGTACAAAAGTCGATTGCTTGGGTACTTCTGTTCCATTCGTGTTTCTACCGTGAAACAGTTGTGTTTGCATGGCTGTGTTTCGGTTTGAAGGATGGGATGTGGTAGTGAATTTACAGGGTACAAAGGAATAACATCTGAGTCCTCAGGAATGGCAACGCATGGGGAGTATCACGGGCGAAACAGTATTACTCTGTTATGTCCATGGTATTGCTCATGTCTATAGGCGACAGTTACCACTTTCCATCAGGTGGGCCGTCAGCTTGTTTGCCATTCTAAGTTGTAAAAAAAATACATAAGATTGAACAATTCATATACATAGGGTTGCCATCCGTCCGGTTTTCCCCGGATTTGTCCTAGTTTACAGGCCAGGATAATTAATAAGGGTTTTGTCTATAACAGAGTATATTAAACAAAAATATGTAACAAACTGTAATAAAATTCTATTTTGTTATTTTATTATTATTATTATTTCAGTCGTTAATTGTCCACTGCTATTGAGGAATTGTGTCCGTAATTGCCACGCCTGGCAGGGGGATTTGCAACCGCAAGGCTTATAACCATAGGGTTGCCATCTGTCCGGTTTTCCCCAGATAAGTCCTAGTTTAGAGGGCACCCGGGGAGTCGCTGCTCATCCCTGAACCATTAAGTTCCCTTAGTCGCCTCTTACGACACCCACGGGAAAGGAAGGAGTTGCCCATTCTATACTGGGATTATATAACTGGAAATAATAATCCTATTATGCCACAGTACCCTATAATTACAAGATCAAACGAAAGTCGAATTTCTTAAATTATACCTCGTTAGGTAATTCGGTTAATAATAGCACTAAAACAAGAAAATAATATATTTTTACATACTCGATATTGCGAACTTATTAGTGATTCAGATAAACAAATCTTAGCATCGACTGACAGACAGCGTACAGCCGAAACCGGTGGCTTTAGAGGAATGAAATTTTGCAGGCGAGTTTCTTATCCAACGTGGGTAGAGAAGGTATTTACAAATTTTACTTACTACAAAAATGGGATGCACATATACGGGTACAATGAAAGAGAACTATCTTAATTTCTTGCGTATTTGTATGTCTAAACTAATATTATAGTATAGAGAGGATTTTTTTTTAATATATAAAAAAAGGTGTAACCTGTTTTTAAAATTGTGTTCTAGAAGTTAAACTTCCAAAAAAGCTACATAAATAGTACAGCAAGTTTGACATGTAAAATAGTTACTGCTTACATGTACACTGTATAGAAACCATGTTACTTTATTATTGTATATTATTAAACTATTGGCAAAACTCCCCAATGGGGAAGCTGATGTCCAGCAGTGAACAGTTAATGACTGAAATAATAGTAAAAATTCAACAATTGGACTTCCTCACATTTTAACCGTCAAAAAACAACCTTAATTGTATTTTTTTTTATACAACTTAGAATGGCAAACAAGCTGACGGCCCACCTGAAGTAAAATGGTAACCGTCGCCTATAGACATGAGCAGTACCATGGACATAACAGAGTATACTGTTTCGCCCATGATACCCCCCATGCGTTGCCATTCCTGAGGACTCAGATGTTATTCCTCTGTACCCAGTAAATTCACGCCATATCCCACCCTTCAAACCGAAACACAGCCATTCAAACACAACTGCTTCACGGTTGAAACACGAATGGGACAGAGGTGCCCACGCAAACGACTTTTGTACAAAGTCTCCCTCTGGGAAAAATTAATAGCAAAATTCCCCCCTAGCAAAATCCTCCCCTGTGTCAAAATTAATAGCACGAACACTAGTGTTAACCACGTCGGTTTTAAAAAGAATTATGAAAACATATTTAAAATTGTCAAAGAAATCGCATATTCACATAAATATTCATCAACGTGTCAGTTCGAGTTCGAGATACTGCTTGGACTTTCTTCAGGTCGTTATTGACTAAAAACATCACAGTTGAGATAGGTGTTTCCTTTTTATTATTTAATGATAATAATATATTACCAGGAGGGAGACTTTGTACAAAAGTCGATTGCTTAGGTACCTCTGCCCCATTCGTGTTTCAACCGTGAAGCAGTTGTGTTTGCATAGCTGTGTTTGATTTAAAGGGTGGGATATGGCGTGAATTTACAGGGTACAGAGGAATAACATCTGAGTCCTCAGGAATGGCAATGCATGAGGGGTATCATGGACGAAACAGTATACTCTGTTATGTCTATGGTACTACTCATGTCTATAGGCGACGGTTACCACTTTCCATCAGTCAGTCGGCAGCTTGTTTGTCATTCTAAGTTGAACTGAAGACTTTGTACAAAAGTCGATTGCTTGGGTACCTCTGTCCCATTCGTGTTGCAACCGTGAAGCAGTTGTGTTTGCATGGCTGTGTTTCGGTTTGAAGGGTGGGATATGGCGTGAATTTACTGGGTACAGAGGTATAACACCTGAGTCCTCAGGAATGGCAACGCATGGGGAGTATCCTGGGCGAAACAGTATACTCTGTTATGTCCATGGTACTGCTCATATCTATTGGTGACGGTTACCACTTTCCATCAGGTGGGCCGTCAGACTGTTTGCCATTCTAAGTTGTATAAAAAAAAAGGCTTATGTTCAGCAGTAGCCAGTTAAAGTCTAATCAGATGATGATGTGGTATAATACATAAAGATTATAAATACAGACTTTTGTGCACACTGCACTTATTCACTTTGCACACAAGTCATTAGTTCTGTACAATAACATAAAATGTTTTCAAGCATAACACTAAAATATAATAAAATATTGCCTATTATTGTTTTCAACTATAAGTATGCTTTGACACAGTATTTCAAATAGCAGTTATAACATTTTGAACTCGCAATTCATAAACAATATTAAGTATAAACCATCAATACGCACGTTATAGTATAAAAGCATTAATTGCTATTGTCTATTATAAAATATATATAATATTGCAGATTCATAAAAAACTGCTAATAACGTTTACCTATTTGAATAAAAAATATTCAAATTCTTTGTAAAAATTCTGTGAATAATTGTTGTCTTAGATAGAGATAAATTAAATCAATTATAAAATATATTTCCAACATAGAATGCCACTATTTATGAATAGTAAAAGCTTTACCATACGAATCTTTACAGCAACACATATTACGTAATATTTAAAGTGTATTCTCTAGTTATTATTTTTACTGAAACACCGGAAACGTGATCTATTAATTGTTTTTTGTTGTTAAACGCTTAAAAACGGATGCCAATGAGTAGATAAATTATTTTATCATCTCACCCATAAAGTTTCAACAGCCTTGGCCGCTATCAAATGAGAGACAATATAATGATGTCTGGTTGCAACGCCAAATTCTAAACGTGGACACAAATCTTTGGCAAGCAATACATTTTAATTTCAGTTGTTCAAATCTTGTCCCAGCGCTACATCGCTGTGTCCATCCTTCTCCCTTTTAACCCTTAACTTTAAAGTACCTGACCATTTCCATTCCCCTGTAAACAAACTGTGATTATTGTGAAACGAAATGGGACTGTTTCTCTCCGTCATCATTGCCTACGCCGGGGTGCAAGAAGCCATAGAAACCATCAGACATATATTAAGTGGTATGATACCTGAAACTGATCCAGATTTTCAAGATCTAGTCGACTACTACACAAGACTTCTCCAAAAGTCGGCCAATCCATCTAATAGGAGCGACTGGACTGAAGAATGCGGTCAAGGGTATTTATGGTTGACAGAAGATAAAAATGGAAATCTAAAATCAGCTGCGATAAAATACTACGGCGGGCAACCTAATTCAACAGCTATACTGTTCTCAACAAAAATCTCAAGCTTCGGTCAGGATTCCGTCGAAGAAAATACATCGCAAGCAAATGGCCACTACAAGTCTGAAAGGTATACACCGACACAGACGAAAACAATCATAACGAATACGTCAGATTCCTTCAATGTGGGGTATAAAAACAGATCACCTACGCCTTCCAAAAAAATTTCAGATTCCAATCATATTTCGGCAAATTCTTTCGAGCGTGACGTCAGTGACGCCACTGAGAATGACCTAGCCAATGAGAAACTGACCTGGCATTACCGTCCTCTGAGCCCCACCCAGCAAACGCAAACGCTGCCCGAAATAAATTTCCAATCATTCGATGACGACAAGAAAGGAGTTCACAGCGAAGACTTTTTAAGGTTATTATTGATTGACATTGAACTGCACCATTCATTGTTACTGTCACACAATCATCGTTCAGTAGTGACTTAGCTACCTATCCATCATCACTGGCCCTGAAATCATTACCATCACGCACGAGTAGAAAGCTACTTCCAATCCCGGATTGAATGCTCATCTGTATCATAAAACAACTCATATATTGTAAATTTGTTTAAGATCACTTGATGGAATTAAGTTTCGACCATTGCAACGAAGCGATCCGAGTGGCAGGCGCAGAAGTTTCAAAAAGCGCCACTCGTCATCGTCAAACTCTTCCAGAGAATCGCGAGCGTCACGAGACGAAGAGCTAAAGATGTTTACATCTTTAGAGGAAACTGAGTTTGAGCGTATGAATAAAGATGGAAACTATACAGGTTTTGGGAGTACACCTAATCTAGCGCCACGTTCTAATTCCAGAAGTCGATCGAGAGAAAATTCCAGGGAGGCAAGACAAGAGGCATGGAGCATGGAAACCTCGGTTGACAGCATGCCTGGCGATGACAACACAGATTTAAAGCCCCAAGTGAAAGACATGCCGATACTCGACTCCTTCGAAGAAGAAACCGACGACACGAAAGATAAAGAGGTAACGACGGACGATGACGACATAGATTTCTGGGGTAACTCCGGTGATTAGTGCCGCTTGGACATTAACGTCGCACGATCGCATATTTTACTGAAGCTTCGAAGTGAGCATGACTGAATGTTAAATTATTAAACTATTATGATTCCCCGTTTGCGTGTTTTCTTTGTAAGAACCCCCACAGCGTGAGATTGATGACACCGTCCTTGTAGACAGGAAATGTCGTCACAAGCTTTAATCCGTTTGGCTTCCGTAGAGAAGAATTACAAAATATCTCAGATAAAAATATATTATTTTTAATACGTGCCACCTATTCCAAAAGGAATAAGGTATTATAGATTTATAATAATAATAATATTTTTATTAATAGTTCTTACACGTAGATTTTAAATAAATGTATACCAATTTATTACACAATTTACAACATATACACTTATATGGCAATACAGAGAGAAATAACCTAAGATGTTGGCAATAAGAAACAATGACCAAAATGTCAATTTCCATGAAAACTTTCATTATTACTCAATTAATATCACCTAATTCCAGTATTGTGAATTTATAAACACGAAGATCAAAACAGTTGCACAATGTATCCCAAAATACACGATGCATGATGTGTCAGACCTCGACCCAGATGTGTCGCGATGACGCCGCCAACAAAGTTCAGTTGCGACCTTTGCCATAATGTCACTTGTAGTACATAAAGGGTTTATTATTGCCCTATCGAGGTGAAAATTAAAAGGGTTATAATTTATCTAAAGTTATCACATTAATTTGCATAAACCACAGATTGAAAATTACCGTAACTCTTGCAACAGGGTCGAATATCGAAGTAAATATCGACGTTCTTATATTGTGGTAACAATGATATTGCTTAAGGACTTGTCAGTTAAGCATAAGATTAAAGTTTACATAAAACACTTGTAAGGAGAAAACTATTAGTTTAGGAAGATGTATAGGAACAGATCAGAAAATCTCTTTTAAACTATACTAATATTATAAAGTGGAAAAATTTCATTTTTTGTTTGTAATGGATAAATTCAAAATCTTCTCAATCGATTTCAAAAATTCTTACACCTATAAAAAGCTCATCAAGCTATCAGCAAGTAACATAGGCTATATGTATATTATATAATTTTTGAATTAGTAGTTATTTTTTTATGCAACTTAGAATGGCAAACAAGCTGACGGCCCACCTGATGGAAAGTGGTAACCGTCACCTATAGACATGAGCAGTACCATGGACATAACAGAGTATACTGTTTCGCCCATGATATCCCCCCCCCCATGCGTTGCCATTCCTGAGGACTCAGGTGTTATTCCTCTGTACCTTGTAAATTCACGCCATATCCCACCCTTTAAACCGAAACACAGCCATGCAAACACAACTGCTTCACGGTTTTTTTTTTTTATTGAATGAAAATGGAATGGTAATCCCGCCTGCGCTAACGAGATACGCTGGCGGGGCACCAGTGAAGGATGATCGATGAAAATGAAAACAGGCTAGTTAGCCTGTCATGATGAATTCATCTGGAATTAATCATGATAGTTTCCAGGGGGAACCGCGAGGAGGTCGACCTGGTTGGATATATTGCTAGCAATGGGATTCTTAGTCTCCATTACTAACAATCCCTTTCCCCCCACTGCTTCACGGTTGAAACACGAATGGGACAGAGGTATCAAACCAATCGACTTTTGTGCAAAGTCTCCCACTGGTAAATTAACGTCTAAAATAATAATAATAAAGTAATTATGCAATTACAAATTAGCGATTTTAACGAAACTTATTTGTAAAAATTACTTCCGAAGTATGATATAATTTCAGTATTAATTACCAACTCGTTATTTACCTGTAACCTTCAACAGAAGAAGGTATTTATTTTGTATTTTTTTTTTTGCATTTAAACTTTGTAGATAATTGACTACATTCAATAAACATTTTGGTCAGTTACATTACATCACACAAGGTGATGAGTCAGTTTCCCTATTATGGCTACTTAGTATTGATTCTGTTTTTTTGGTGAATATCAACCTGTCATATAGGGATCGTATGTAATTACCTGTATTCTCTTAATTAAAATACTTCAAATTTATCAACCAACTTCAAAAGGCAGGAGCTTTTTAATTCAATTGTATTTTTTTGTATCTTACCTCATAACTTCGTCAGTTATAAACCGATTTGTTAAATTCTCTTTTTTTATCTGTATGGATATTTACAGAATGTTTTTTTTATCAAAATCAGTAGTTTAGTTTTGAAGTTAAAATAACTGGTTTTATCACAATAGAATTCAGTTTTTTTTTTTGTAGATCGCATTCTTAATTTTTTTTTTATTTTCAATTTATAATGAGCTGGCGACTCACCTTATGAAAAATGATATGATGACCGTTGTCAAAACAATGTTTCCCATTATACACTCACACTGTCATTCCTGAGGACTATGGAATTAAACCTCCATTATCTGTAACAATACTTTTTTTTTTAATAATTGTATATTTGAATCTTGTCCAAATCATATCTTGGTCTTGGCGTGTGAAAAATTTTTAAATGAATATAAATTAGTCGTGGAACATGTTATTTGTTCTCCACCTGTGATAAATTCTTATGCAAAAAGCTCCATCTATAATAGACGGATACATGTTTATACTTATTATTTTATATAACCTATGATCGTTCTTGAAATTCATACATCTCTACAAATATAATTCGAAATAGTTTCGTCAACTTCAGTTATAAAAATACAGCAATCAGATGACTCATTTTACTACACACACACACAGAGAGAGAGAGAGAATTATTCTAAATAAAATTCACAAAAGCCAATACTAACAAGGTTTCTTCATTCATGTGCCTACGCTTGTGTTCTATAGAAACATAATATTTTAGGAAGATACATCAAAAGGTAGTATTACAGTAGCCACATGAAAAACAATAGGATATCCTGACCCAACCACAGTCTGTCGTATTCATTTCCATATCGAAATACAGTTATTACAACAACTATATTGCGTGTACTCGTGTGGTAGATTTTTGGTGACACATCAGTACGATTTCTGACACCAGACAGCGTCTAAGTCTTCAGGAGTAATAACATACCTAATGGTTAGCTGGTAGAGAATGCCATATGGCATTAAGCTCGCCACTTGTACAAAGTTTTATTGTGCAATAAAGAATAAAATAAATAAATACTAAAATGTACATAGTAATAACATAGCAGCCATGTGGGCAAACATGATATCAGTTTATAACCGTCCACTGCTGAACATAAACCTCCCCTTAGGGGATTTGGCCAGTAGTTGATACGCTTGTCAGGCGGATTGACAACCTCAAATATGCTTTAGAAATGTTTTAAGAGCGACGCTGCTGCCCATCCTTCGCCCTCCCTTAGTCGCCTCTTACGACACCCACGGGAAACGAAGGAGTAGCCTATTCTATGCCGGGACCACTCGGTCATGTGTGCGCAATACATTAGTAATAATAATAACATTCGTACAATATATATCGTAAACTAAATTACATCTCGTCTTCGTTTAATTCCGTAAACCAAAACTCATAGTCGCATAACTATCGGATAACTAGTGTAACTGTATGTTGTCTGCTGTTTTGTCTACACTAGTTCTCTGACACAAATGTTTTTAGGAATCTACTGTATTAAATTATCTACACTCATGGTAGCAGTAGTGGTCGAAACGTCGAGATAACTCAAGTAAACTATTATAATTTACCTAAAAATTATCGTGTTAATTCCCATCTCTTTCAAACCATAAACAATGTAACGCGAAAGTATAAACGTTATTATGGGTTTTTTTCATACTTCATTACCTGTAAAATCGTAAATTAATTTATAAAAATAGATATGAACCTGGTTAGTGCGAAATAACGAGATATACAGCACATTCTGTGAACGCCCATAGTACATGATTTTATAAGCGACAGTCACCACTACATATATGCCAATATCTATATTTTACAATTACAATATCTATATATATTAACTCAATGACAGATGTATTAAATGTTAGTTATTCAATGGGTAAAATCGAAATGAAACCCTAATCGAAATAAACGTAGATATCCGAGTGGTGTTGGGAATACCAAAATGGGTGATGTCCTTTTTGCCGCCAGAATGTCTAGAATAACCCAATACATAGATATCGTAGTGGTACCGATGTTACATATGCCAAGTCACCATTCGTGTATCAGGTGAAACAGCAGTTTCTAGTGTAAAACACCATCGAAACTGCAATGTTTATCAACACGCAAACAAAATTAGAATCATTCTAGAATTAATTAGTGAATATCCGAAAGTAATATCAGTTAGTTACTGATAAGATAATGAAGCGAAAGTTGACTTAATATGAACAATTGTACATGTTATAAGAAAACATAAAGATCGTGTTATTAAATGAATAATGAGTTTGAAAGAGAATAGATAAAGGTTAAAGGAAACGAAGAAGTTGGATGGGCTGTACAAAAGAATGTTAGAGGTGTCACAAATTAAAAGTCTAAATCAAAATCGAAGGCAAAAACTAGTAGTAGAACAGTTAATTTTAAACTTTCGCGTTGTTTACACATATTTTTAAATACACCATTGGGACTTAAGACGATGTAAAAGTTTTTACAGGTAAATAGTACCTACATACATGCGTCTTTATTGCCGATGTTTGGATGTGGATTGCACTACGTCGATTGGATTGTCCTTTTGTGACCACGACCCGATTGTGTATTTAAAAATATATGTCAGAAAATCATAGAAAATTAAAAAATACCTAAGTATAATAATGTAAGTCTTAGGATGATCTAAGAAAAAACATATTCTTGATCTCTAAAAATGTTTGTTATGTCAAAGCCGTTAATCAGACATGTTTTATGTGAACGGGTTTTTGTTCGTATAATTCACGAGTGATAGCTAAGGGCAGTTATTTTTATTGGTTGTTAACGTAACTATTTTCAACTCTCAAATAATAATGTATTTTCATTAGTCACAGCGTTACTTTTTCTTTAAAAACCAACGGTCTCAATAAATGTCATTGAACCTAATTCTTTTGCTATGCTAAATTCTATATGTTAATATTGTGGTTGCATTTTTAGAATAAAACCAGTTATTTTTGTGTAAAACTATCCTTGATTATTCGTATGCGTACTTATTTAATGATACTAGGACATGAATATCATAAATAGTATATTTATTATTTGATTCCCCCAATCTATCTTTTAAGATCGTTACTATACCATACCATATTAGCCATTAATTGTCCATTACTGAGCATATACCTCCCCATAATTAGGGGGAGGGGTTTCCTAAGTAGTTGCCACGCTTGGCTGGCGGGTTGCAAACCATTAGGCCTTTAGTGATGTTTTAAAAGAGAGGCTGCTACCCATCTCTTGACCATAACTTCCCTTAGTCGACACCCACTTTAAGAGCTTTAGCTCAAACATAAATATAAAGAAATTGTAATAAATAAAATAAAACTGATACCATATTATTTATTTAAAATGTTAAGAGAAACATTGTTATAGTTTAAAGAACTAAATGTAAATATAACCTTACATTCAAAATTTGTATAACATTGCATAATAATATTATGCATTCTAATAACTCTAATAACCGCATTGCTAAAAATAAATAGAAGAATTCCGTTGCAAAAATATTTCTGTTACATTACGTACTTAAAACTAAGGCCAATACATCTATTAATATTATAGTAATAGGTATTTTATATATATATAAAAATCATGTGTCACTGTGCATCCATCCATGCGAAGCCGAGGCGGGTTTCCAATAAATCTTAATGAAACACACTTCTTTCTAAGTTTATCAACCTCTATCTTTGATCTACTTCATTGACATTCCAATTAATTTCATTTAAAAAAAAAATCCCGTCAAACTGTCACCCAAGTGCAAATCCTTCACTTTTTGACAAAACTCACATACATCAAAATTAAATTACTGCTCTCTTTTCTATTTTCACAAACGCCGACTGTAATGTACATCAAGACACTAAAATTAGATCGAATGGAAATGATGCCAAGTCAAATTCAATACTGTATCTAAATAATATGAGGTTTTTAATTTAGATATTTTGTTGTTAGACACAATATATTTATAACCTCCATTTCTCTCTAAATCAATATCATGTCATACATAATCTATGGTCATCCTTTTTTAGAAATATTGACAGACAGTATAACATATTTGGGTTGAAACTATATGTCCTTTTTAAGCCATTTCTATTTTTAATTCGTACTTGTGTTTTTTTTTTTACTATTACGCAGTTAGTCGCTTCTGATCCGATTTCCGTAAATATTTTTTACAATCGTATTTACGCCCGTGTTAACTCATTAATTTTTTAATAATGGAAACTATTTGGTATACCGTTATTGTTTACGGAGCAAATTCTACATTTAAACATAAAATTCGGTGTTCTATATTCAATTATTTTCAAATGTACCCACGAAATAGGTTTAATAGTTCTTTACGACTTTTGCTCTTTTTTTGCAAGGCAAAATGCCTGTTACATTAAATTAAAATGTCAGAACTTTTGTTTTCTGAAAATGCATCCATTCTATCTTGCTGCACTTCGTTATAGAATCATTACAAATATCGGGTGCTAAAATTATGTTACACATCATTGAATATATCAATCACTCAAAATGGTTCGCGGTGCCAGGCCGTCAAGTTTGCTTGACTAGTCGTGTCATTTTTATGGCCTCACTAACCTTTGACTATAGTTTTATAGCCTCTCACTTTGACGTTGGAGAGAGAGCAATTTAAATAATTACTTATTCATACTCTTTTTTTTTCTAATAATTTTCTTTACTCGTTTTTTAAAGGCATTCTTTACATCGTGGATTTCAAACCGTAAGGGCTTTTATATAAAACTGTTCAAAGAAAAATAAATCAGTAACAATCAACAGTTTGCAATGGGTTAAAGCTTATGGTGGAGGGATAGGCAGCAGCATCCCTCTCAAAACATCTCAAAACATCTCCAAAAGCCAAATTGCGGTTGCCAACCCTCCTGCCAACAATAGTAACTAATGGCAAAACTCTCCTTATGCAGGAGACTATGTAAAGGGGTTTTGTCAGTAGTTACCATATTTTACAGGCAGATTGGCAACCGCAGTTTTAGACTTTGGATATATTTTAAAAAGGACGTTGCTGTCCATCCCTCGCCCTCTCTTTGTTGTCTCTTACAACCTCCACGGGAAAAGAAGTGGTGGCCTATTCTATGCCGGTATCTCATAGCTATGGGCATATAGGACAGTTTAATCAACTACGATACTGACATAATGGCTTGCAATAGATATTTTTTATGTGTTCCTTCTCTTATGCTATTGTACTTTGCTTTGTTCTCTTAGTTCTTATAATACCCTGAGAATGAAAGAGAGTCATGACACATGGTGTTCATACTCCATTACCACATAGAGAACACTTATTTATAAATACAACAAACAAATTAGTGTTGAAAGTTTCTGTAAACACATTTAACTGCAGCGGTTGCAAAATGCTACCAGTAATAAACAATGATTCCTTTGGCATCGATTTTCTTAAGCGCATCCCACATCCAGGTGTACCATATCGTTCCACTGCGGAAACGTAAGCGAAATCGTTTAAAAATAAACCAATGAATGGATCCGACCCAGACCTTGGTGAGGCGAGGTCCGAAAACATCGGCCGGCTACTCTGAACGTCTAGACGGGATGTGGACGCGTCGATAAATTTGAAAGGAAAACATACGAGAAAAATGGCTCATTACTTCAAATTGTTATTGGGAAAAGTACACGATCATTGCGGTTGAAACGACGTAGAGGCTCGTCCGTTTTTAGTACTATTGTTTCCTTTTACTGCTCTTTTAAAATTTCTATTTCAATGTAAAACAACTACACACATATAAGTACTATTCTGAGAAAAGCAATAATTTTCTTATTTAATCGCCATTCGCAAAATTTTGAAATTTTATTAACAAAAACTTAACGAACAAGACTTATTACTAATACAAGGCCAATATACAATGGCCATGCATGGGATATTTAAGTTATTATGAATTAAATCTGATATATATGTGAATATATTTTGTTAGACATACATTTCAATATAATAATTGCATTAATGGACAAAATTTGTCTAATAATTTGAATGGCTCTTATGCCGTTTGCTAATTTGTATTGATACAAATTTATAACTGTGAAATCGTCATCAAGTCAAAAAAGCAACAGTTGAGTTTCTCGTCCTTTCTTCTCTGCTGTAATTGCATTCTGAATAGGTGGTAGAATCATAAAAAAATTACTATCCAAAAACGCTTGTAATTAAGTTGATTTAAATAAAAAATATTATTATTATTATGTAGTAAATATTATATATTCGGTGGTGTCTATACATCTATATTTTCAAAATTATTTTATAATTTTTCAACCTATTATTTCTTTGGCGAAAATTTCTGTTTCGCTGGTAGAACACTCCCTTAAATAAATACTGACGGTTTTAATTTTTGTTTTATACCACTAAGGTGGCAAACAAACATACGGCCCACCTGATGGTAAGCGGTTACCGTAGCCTATGAACGCCTGCAATACCAATACCAATATAATTTCATCTTTCACAACACATCCAAATACTTTCCTATTAATATTATGTATAAAAAATGCGAAAGTTTGTAAGGATGAATGTATGAATTTATGAGTTTACACGCAAAAACCACTGAAGGTATATAAATAAAATTTGCTACACGGGTAAATTATATCCTAACTTATCACATAGGGTGATTTATGTACTGATTCATGCGGGCGAAGCCGCGGGATATGGCTAGTATATAAAATACAAAAAAATACTAGAGCACCATTATTATAAATAGAATTATTCAGATATAAATAATTAAAAAATGTAAGAATATTTCAATGTTGAAGATTTTATTTTGAAGTTATGACTATAAATGTACAGAGCACAGAGGAATAAGACCTGAGTCCTCAGGAATGGCAACGCACGGGGGTATTATGGGCGAAACAGTATACTCTGTTATGTCCATGGTACTGCTCATGTCTATAGGCGACGGTTACCACTTTCCACCAGGTGGGCCATCAGCGTATTTGCCATTCTAAATTGCATAAAAAAAACAGAAGTTGAGCCTGTATTAATAAACAACTGATGTATCAGCTAGTGTTTCCATATTTAAAAATCCAAAAAAAAAAAAAAAGAATTGAACAATTTCTCTTGACTTTACTTTTTTAGTCATATAAATAGCCTTCATACTAGACGTGAAGTGATGAATCAAGTTGTGTAATTAACCGGACCTCAATGGTAACTGGTGTACAGTCCTTTTAGGTGCGACCCTAGGTCGGTAGGTCTGCATTGCCTTCCGTACTAGAACAGATGTTGGTTGAAATATTTTTTTAAAAAATTCACTAAATATTCCTATTTGTTAATAAATATATTAAAGTGTGTGTTTTAATTTAAATAAGACAGCCTTAATTATGTTTTTGTAATCAAAATATATGTAAATTAATCTCGTTTTGTCTATTTACAATAAACTCACAAGTGAAATATAAAAAAATAGAGATAGAAATAAAATAGAAAAAAAATATACCCAATATTTTTTAAATTCTTGAATTAAAATATTAATTAGTAAATTTTAATTTTATTTTTATTAGTAAGTTTAAAATTAATTTATAATTAACAGCAAAGATTATTTTACTATTGAAAATTACTATAAACATTCTTTAGTATGTATGTGTAAGTTGATGTAATTAAGATTATAAAAAAAAAATTAGAGGTTATGCTTAGCCTTAGGTTATCAATAACAACACATTCAATCCACTGCGTATACGTACTTGTAGTTTTGCACGCAATGCCTTTAACGTGTTCACTATTTTACAAAATATCTTTTCAAATTAGCCCATGTTCAGTTTATCTACTATATGTTCTCAAATGTGAAATGTTTCGCAAATGTGAAAACGATTCATGGCTTAACATAGATATAAATTTGATTATGTATTGACTGTAATTCAGCTGTACGTTTTCCAAAAAATAAATAAATAAATAGTTCGTTTGTGTGAACTAGAGAATTGGTCATCATCTTCATCGTTTCAATCATTTATTGTCTATTGCTGTACGTACATTAATCAATAATTCTGTACGAGTATAAAAAACAACCTATAAAAGTTTAAAAGGAAATGTTATTTTGAATGTCATGATGATGTTAAATAAATAAATAATAAATAGTGCCAATTAAAGACACGCTTAAACTTGGTGTAATAAAAAAATAAATAATAATTCTTGTCAATGGTATAATATCCCAACCTTAACTTGGCACTGGTACATTAATATTAACTATCCCATCAATTACTGTTGATTTTGGCGCATAACAAAGTTTTATGGATTGGAAACAAAACCCATCTAAACTGCCAGGAATAGATGCGCCTTGCTAATGTCTAATTGTGCACTTATTGGGTCGAACGTCAAGAGTAAATCAATGATTGTTCGGCAATAATAACTAAGCTGAATCTCGGCCAAGCGATAAGGGAGCGCTTAACACCGTTATAACATTTGCATATATATATTGCCCTATATACTGTTGAAGAGTGCCGGCTAAACGGCGTCGGTTCGCTTTCTATAGATGATCAGGATTACGGATGGTGCGGGGCGAGGTTCTCGGGTCGCTACGCTCGGAAAGTAAACGCCCGCGCACCTGCCCTCTCCGTCACTCTTCCAAATTTAAATCCCAAACTCCCCCCACCGTTCCGTGCGGTGCGACGCTAAGCATTCTGGAATAATTCCTGTGATTCGGCAACCGTTTCTCGCCATTCGAATTCGGGTCGTGACCGCGTCCGGTGATATCGCTTTCCTTGCACTGAACCGGCTATCAGGACCGCAATGGCCGACGTCGACGTTCAAGTCCAGTATACCACTACTGAAAGGAAAACAAGGAAGGTCAAAAAGACCTCCAAACGTAGGGAGTCCAAGGATGGTGACGTGACGGTGACAGAAGTCGAGCAGACCAACACCACCACCAGCAACGACGATGGGTATGTGTTGTGGTGGCCAAACCGCGTGCGCAGTGCGATGTGACGCCAGTGTGTCTGTGTCAACCAGTGTCGATTACCGATCGTGTTCGACCTTATAAGTGACATGTACATATACAATGCTTGCGATATGTTATATTCCAGGCGTTGTATGTTGGCCACCCTCACATACCCGACCTAATTAAAGGTATTTATAGGCAATTTATAGTTTAAATTTTCTAAATAACCATAAATCAATGAAATAATTTCTATAATAAATTCTAATATTAAAAATAAAGATGCAATGGTTCTGTTTACGTTACGTAAGTTTAGGCAATAAACACACTTGCGTTCAATTGACTTATTACTACGGAAATTCTAAATTCTGGAAACACCCTAATTTTAAAGTCTTTTAGAAATTCCTTCTAAACGTTTTTAGTTACTAGTTCCTCAACTTCTTGTTTCTTTGTCCACAGCTCATTTTCAGTGGCGAGTACACCAAGGCGATGAACAAGGACTGGCACAGCGGTCACTTCTGCTGCTGGCAGTGCGATGAGTCGCTCACGGGTCAGCGTTACGTGCTCAGAGATGAGCACCCGTACTGCATCAAATGCTACGAGAGTGTCTTCGCTAACGGCTGTGAGGAATGCAATAAGACCATCGGCATCGACTCCAAGGTGAGATTCAGGCCAATTGTTCTTCACATATATAAAATGCCAATCTTTCGATAATCTTCTTTTCTTTACATAGTCAATCAGAATTTATATTGAATTTAATTTGCGCATAAGCAGTATTCCAAATTTTTCTAGATGCATTATCTTTTTGTATGATATTATTTTGTTATTGATCACATTGTTTCTATTTGTCTGTAATATGTATACAAGTACAATACATGTCCTGCTTGATAGTATAGTTTCTAATAGTATTTACACAATATAATAATAACTTTGATAGACATCTTTGAAAATTAGAATTTATAAGTCTATCTTCATCTAATTTATTATCTATAAGTGATACAGCTTCATCTAGGTAGACAACAACTTTAATATCATTTGACGTTAAAATAGTGTTTGTTATGGTATTTTAATATTCTAGTCATCAGTATGAAATTATCGGAAGTGGCTATAAATTAATACTTCTAGAAATATCTCCTGTCTCCGTACTAGTTAGATGATGTGTCATTTTATTTACGTAACTATTATGGTGTTTATGTAGAACGATAGGATCTGTGGCATTTTCTAGCTTTGTTACACCGATCAAATTTAGTAGTGACACTCCAGTCGTCCCAGATTCTTTGCTGTACCTCTGCACACGGCCCCAGGCGAGCGGTGCCAAACCAACATAACATACATGTACGTGGCTACCGGCTACGCAAAACTATTCATTTATCTCCGCTGCCGAATGACTTTTCCTGTCTGTATAACAGCTGCAAAATCTCTTGTGTTTACTCTAAATATCCAATTGTTTCCATAATTACATCTACGTAATAATATGTTTTAAGAATTAAAGAAAACATTATTATAGCGAAAATAATTACAAAATATTAAACTAAAATACGTACGTGTATATATTACAAGTATGTTATAGAAACATTAACGTCATGTTCACTAAAATAAACATTAGCAATATTGTTAACATTGTGCCGAATTGTTTTGCCGGTTGCAGACTGGATTTTAACAAATTGTCGAGTATTTTCTGTAAACTCGATGCCTGTTGCTACTAGTGAAACTATTTCTGGGACGGATACAATATTATGTTAATGTTTTCGTACTCGGCAACCTTGACAGATCATGGGTGGATCCGTCAGCCGATTCTTTTAAGATTTATACTACTCAAGACCCACTAAGTATTTCGTAATCGGCCAAAATAAACATTCATATTTTATTGACATTACGACATTCAGTTTAAAATGTCCGCTCTGCACCTCGCACTGTCGCCAGGAATAGATTCCAGAATGAGGGGAGCTTTATTTTGAAACTTGATTATTACACGCGTACGTCGTGTGTGCAACGTGAAATTATGTAAAATTGTATACAATAACTGTAGACGATTAATGTAAAGAATAATATGCTTATACCCTGAAGTATTTCTCAAATGTCAATGTTTCAGACGATTAAGATAGCGCTCATTACTTGGCCACTGAACTTCAAACAAATTTGATTGTCGAATGTTTATCTTAGTAAATTGAGATGATTCATATTTTAAAATAACCCAAGATGTCCGATATAAGCGGTAACATGGAGTTTTCGCAAACAACACGACGATACTTAATGAACCATAGGAAAATGGCAATAGTAATTTATAACCGTCAGGATATTAAATCCCACAAAATGTATGTAACACCCAAATAAGTACAGCTATTGATTTAATCTCGACTCATCAACGACGAAGGTTATAATTACCGCCTACGTGTCGCTTCGTTTACGACAACAGATGCTGTCTAGTTCGGGAAATCTATGTTTTTTTTTTTTATTCTTATTTGTGCGGTGTGTGTAATTTCCATTTAGTGCTTCCAATTGGATTTGTTCTATATAGTTGTTTATTTAAATCACGTAATGAATGCCTTGTTCAAGTATATTTATGTTTGAAATCGAACTACTCTTAACCTTGACTTTATATATAAATGTGCTATGCTATTATTTAAAAGGATGATAGTGAAATGGTATCCCCGCCTGCGCTAACGGTATACGCTGGCGGGGCACCAGTGAGGGGTGATAGGTGAGGATAGAAAGGTAGGTCAGTTAGCTCTTCATGATGAATTCATTTGGAATTGAACACGAAATTTCTCGCGGTTCCCTCGAAACTCAAAGGTTAACTTAACAGGGTATATTGCTAGTAATGGAGCTATTACTCCCCATTATTGACAATCCCTTCTCCCCCGGTCTATTGGTTTATCCGTGCAATTATTGTAATAAACGAAAAACGATTCAATTTTTACTGAATTCCATTATTTAAAAAAATATACATGAAAATTTTAGTTTAATAAAAATTCTGGTGTAAAAAAATGAAATCATATATTTATTACTAACACCATATCATGACCCTAACTAATAAATCTTATATTATTTTTTTATAATTAATTTTATGAATACCATTATAATTTGCATAATATTGAAATAAAACACCGAAATAACTCAAGTCCAGTTCATTATACGTAGGTATAGAATAATCATTGAGAATACTGAATTAATAACAAGTTAACTCGAGAAATATTTACGAATTTATATTTTGAGGAATTTGTTAAATTAATTTTGATCGTAAACAAAATTCAATCATTATGCTTTGTGGAATACAAAAATATAACTTTTTTGAGTTAGTTCCCCGTTTCTTAATTTATATAGATATTTAAATATCGTAATATAAAATACAGCGTACCTCTTAAATCATTTGCAAAGCCTAACTGCAACCGCAGTTTTTTCACCTGCCAAGCGTGGCAACTACTGACAAAACCTCCCAAGCTTGAGAGAGGCAGTGGACAGTTAAAGGGTGATATGATGATGATGATGAATATAAAATGATTTTTTTATTCCGATGAAATATAAAATTACATAATATTATATTTTTTAATTTTTTTTTTTTGTTTATGATTACCTCATTGTTTTACCAGCAACCTCGAATCGAGATATGTTTGTCATAAATTTGATTTGCATTATTATATATTCAAACCGGTTTATATTCACATAAACTCACGCGGCTCCCTCGCTACCAAATCAATCCACGTATATTGCATCTCTACATATTTTTATATAAGAAATTTTGTAAAATTAACCAAATTTATTCAAAGTAAAACCAACCTCTTATCGATTTATACCATCAAGCATCAACGATGCAATGCAAAAACTGGTACCACAAACTAAACTTAAATAAAGGTCACCGTTATCTAGTAACTAGAACATCATGCTTATTCGAAGATTTTTGTCTAAAAAAAAAAACTAGGGAAAGAACGATCTTATAAGGTCGAAAACAACAATAAATTTTCAACGAGACTTAAGCTTAATCATGCATAGGTTCTAAGATTATTATAAATTGTCCTTTAGTAACAACTATAATCTCGACTCTATAGAAATAGAACTATAAGGAATCCATTCTAATATAGACTATTAAAACTCTTAAAAATACAACATTAAATTAAAGTGCAAACTAGCTATACAGCTCGAAAAATAATAAGAATTATACCTAATTAACTGGGAATAGAAGTTCTAAAATTCTGGAAATTCAGTAAAAAAAATGTGATAAGCTCATATGTTGCAGGGAGTCGATGAATGTAGGTAACTCCTTGCTATAAATATTTATGGCTAATTGAAATGATGATGAATTGAGCAGATCCAGAAATTTTGTAATTGAACACTGAGATATGGCAGTAAAATTACAAGATATGAAGGTATATCACTATAATTCCCAAGAATGGCAACACATGCCGTGGTACTTTGTATTCTGTTATGTCCAGTACCCCTTGTGTCTGTAGACGATAAAAAAACACTTTTTATCACATGGTCGTAAAATATTTGGTTATAATTTCGAAGTCCTTTATCTAAGTTCATGTCTTTTCTACCAGGATCTGTCGTACAAGGACAAGCATTGGCATGAGGCGTGCTTCCTCTGCGCGAAGTGCCGCGTCTCGCTGGTGGATAAGCAGTTCGGATCTAAACTGGACAAGATCTACTGTGGCAACTGCTATGATGCCCAGTTTGCGAGCCGCTGCGACGGATGTGGAGAGGTGTTCCGTGCTGGTGAGTACCTTTTAGATTTCTGTTAATGCAAGTAGAATGTGTTGGCATTTAAAATTAGAATTCATCTTTATAACTAATAATACTTCTTTATCAAACTTAATCGGTTTCTTCAGAATCAATAAACTCCATACTTTTGATAACTTGATTCTTCTTCTTAGTTATAAAGATGAACTTTTAAATTTCTTTATTACATTTTTTTTAAATGAAAATTACCTTTATCGTCCTTTTAAACTTAGGTGCAAAAAATCCATTTATTTTTATTGTTAATATGAAGTATTTGAGGTTATAACAATCGCTGCTATGGTTCTACGTGAATGCAAATCCTTCACAACGTCGATCCCACTCTAAATGTTAACTATAAAACAGATTCTGTTAACTTTAAGACATGGAGACAAGCGTATGAAGATACTTTGTCTCCAATTTCTTAGTGTAACAGAAGCGTGCATTCTCATGTATACAATTCCTGATACGTACCGTTCCATTTCTTGTTTCTGTGAATTTATTTTTATATTGTATTCATCTGGAGGATTTTCTTCGACTATCAAAATAAACATATGCATAATACAAAATGGACGTTATTTTTAGATCCACGGTCAGTTTTAGTAGAATGAATGCGATGTTAGACTGTAATAATAAATGGATAGTTAAAACTAGGTGCACTGCAAAAATGAAGCGCTTAAGCGCTACTTTTCCATGGAACGCAAGTTTGTATAATTTTACTGTCTGTTTTTTTCTCTGAAGTTTGAGTATAGAAATTCTATAGCTCTTTAGATTTTCAATACTCAAACAATACTCAATACTCAAACGATATTTTCATATTCAATTTCATAATAGCAATTATGTTTAATAACTTTTTTGCAAATATTTCTTAATGAGGACTAAATATCTGTTTTCGGCTTTACATTAAATTATTTAATGAAAACTTACAGTCGTTCAATATTGCTAATAATTCAATAACTAAATGCCAAAAGACTTCTTGTATTAGTTACAGAAAAACTTGTTTACAGTAGACTGAGGTCATTTGTTAGTTCCGCGTGCTGAAATTCGGATTAGAGCTGTCCGCCCGTTTTGATTTTGACAGACATGAGTATTAATTTATATTATACTAGTTTTTACCCGCGATATCGTCTGCGTGATAAATCCTGTATCAATTTCTGAAAATATAAAGTAACATACATTATGTCTTTCTCTATCCCAAATACCAAATTTCACGATAACTGATTGAACACACCACGCTTGTCTGTACGGAGTCGCTACCCAAGAACCTTTCTCCTACCTCGATTATCGACTAATAATTTATTTATAAACAATAATACACCTAGATAGTGTAAATGGCGGACTTAACACCATATGGCGTTATCTACCAGTCGATCGTAGACAGAAATAACAGAAAATATAATTGACTGCGCGGCAAACAAAAACAATACAATACTCATCTTATCTACATTATATATGCTACTTTATACAAACTATTTTACTTTATACAAACATTTATATATATTGTATAATCTATACTTATAATAAATCTGTAGAGAGGTCAATTCTGTACATGAAATATATTTCCAAAATAACTATCAGGGGGTGATTAGTGATCGATACTGATGCCAAAAATGCAATCAGTAAAATTTTTTTCTTTCTGTCTGTCTGTCTGTATGTTTGTTATAGAAACAAAAACTACTTGACGGATTTTAACGAAACTTGGTACAAATATTCTTCATACTCCTGGGCAGGTTATAGTATACTTTTCATCACGCTACGATCAATACGAGCAGAGCAGTGAAGGGAAACGTTGGGAAAACGGGAGAAGTTACTCCATTTTAAAGCTTCCGTCGCGTGTGCAGCCTTAATGGCCACTTTTTAAAATGTAAAAATGTCCACCCGTGCGAAGCCACTAATAATAAATAATATAGATCGAAAACTTACTTAGATGTAAAGGAAATACCAGCATCATACTATGCAAACGATTTAAAACATATTACGATAACGAAGAAGAAAGTGTTCAAACTGCAATTGGCCCATTGCCACTTCAATGATAAAATATAACAGTCACGCAAATATGTATAAACAATCGGTACTACAATATTTTTTTTTAAATAATTCGTCTATACTGTCGCATAGAAAAAGTATTGAAATAAATCTATATATTGTTATTTATCTATGACTAATTTCGAATCTATAGTCGATGTATTAAAATTCCACGAACAATTTTAAATTTAAAATTCAATCGTTGTAGTCTATGCTTTTGGAACATTTTTAAAATTCTTATAAGCCAACATCTCGCAGTTGCTACTCAGATATCGTAAGCAGATTCTGCCTATATAAGGCGTGTGTACCCTCGCTGAATATGGCAGTAAGGTGACGCGACTCGAAGAAACCCGACCAGTGTCATTGTCGTAACCTCGACACTTCCATGTTTTAATCCTGACTGTTATATACCGTTTTATTCTTATATTTATCTAAAAATCAATCTAAATGCAATGTTTTTTAGGTTCACAATTGTCTACAGACATAATTAAAGCTGAAAGTGCTTTTAAAAAGTATGTTTTTTTACTTATAAGCACGATAAACTAATTGACGTATAATTGGCTGATTGGGAATTGAATAATAAATTTTCGTATAATGATATCATTATATATATTACAAATAAAAAGAATTACAATTTCATATAGATATAAAATTTTATCAAAATAGAATAAATGAAGCTAGTAAGTGAAACCTCATTTACAATTGCTATATGATTAATTATAATTATATAGCTATTTCAATCTCCAGGCTTTTTTATCTATTTCATTGAATTCTTTACTATGTGCTTAATTTATAATTTTTCTAATAATAAATAGATACTATTATGTTAATTAGAGACTATACGAATTTTTAGAATGGCAAACAAGCTGACGACCCACCTGATGGAAAGTGGTAACCGTCACCTATAAACATGAGCAGTACCATGCACATAACAGAGTATACTGTTTCGCCCATGATACCCCCCATCCATTGCCATTTCCGAGAACTCAGGTGTTATTTCTCTGTACCCTGTAATTTCACTGTCATATCCCTTCAAACCGAAACACAGCCATGCAAACAGAACTGTTTCAAGGTAGAAACACGAATTAAAAAGGAATTAATGTATATAGAATAGAAATTATATTTGGTATTGTTATATTAAATTAAGGAAAAACAAAATACTTCAGCTATTAAATATTTTATTGTGTTTTAGCGTCTTATTAACTATATCTCATGTCTTCGTCCATGTAGATCAGTATACATATTCTGTATTCTAAATTAGAATGCAACTTATCCGTGTACCAAACGCAATTCGAATCCTTTAATTAGTGTTTGCGTGAAAGAGTATTTATTTTTTATTACAATAATACATTTCCTTTTACAATAATATAATTTTTTTATAGATAAAGTATTTGATGAATAAACAGTATCATTGATAAAGCTGGAGTCCTTCCTATTTTACTAGAACAAATGATTAAAAACTATTTTTAACAAAAACTAATTATGGTCAATTTCACACAACAATTACTTACTTTTTTCGAACATAACATCACAAATAGGTGTTTACTTACAGTATGTTTTTTTGTTATGAGTTTTTTTAGTATTTTATTTCCCCTCAAACTATATACTTCACTTAGTTTATGGGTTTGTAGAGATTAAGTCTTCATTCTGACGGTATATCAAACGTGGCTTGAAATCAATCAAATTATCAATTTGAATAATTAAAAGGTATAATTATAGTGTTCGGAAACTGGTCACTACAATTAAGTATCATAAAACAAAAATTATTAAAAAAAATATCATAATTTGTTATTAACATAATGTTATGTGTTTATTAACTTCACTACCCAATGGCGAATTAATGTATTTTAGTTGAAACAAAAACGCCTTAGTAAAATAAACTATATTTCAGTTTGAAGAGCAGTATTATATATGGCAGTGAATTTACAGGGTACAGAGGAATAACACCTGAGTCCTCAGGAATGGCTGGCAGTACCATGGACATAACAGAGCATACTGCTTCGCCCATGATACTCCCTATGCATTGACATTCTTGAGAACTCAGGTTTTCTTCAAATACTAATTTCCTTTAGTCGCCTCTAACAACACCCACGGGAAAGGAACAAGTGACCCATTCTATGCCGGGACCACACAGCGCTGTCCATAACAATGCTCAAATTCATATCGCCAACATGACAAATGTATAAATATACATTGACGTAAATACGTCACATTAATTCCAACAACTAAATACTATGAAATAAGTAATATCAATAATACTCCTGAGTCCTCAGGAATGGCAACGCATGGGACCGTATCATGGGCGAAAGAGTATCCTCTGTTATGTCCATGGTACTGCTCATGTCTATAGGCGACGGTTACCACTTTCCATCAGGTGGACCGTCAGCTTGTTTGCCATTCTAAATTGCATAAAAAAAAAGTAATAATGATATAAAATGAACTCGTACACTAAAACAGTCGTAAATTGAAAGCGAACGACCAATTACGTGCCGTATGCGAACCCCGGCTTATATTGATGCCACTACACTTACAAGGTTTCTAATTGATAATGTAATTGGACATTGTAATTGCTTGGACGTGTATTGAATACGTGATGGGTGTTAGAGGGAGGCATAGTTGGGATCCAGCGACCCCCGTTAGCGATATAAGTGGTTGGGGATTTTCCGAACCCTCATTTACCCCAATTATAGTTTTCTCGGTGTCGTTTAGTGAATGTTAAATTGATTAATTAATGTTAGATTAGTTCTTGATGATATTTGTTTTGAATCCAATGTTAAAGAATAAAAGAGTGACGATTTAAAAGAACTTATAAATGCGTCTATTTGAATGCAGATGAGTTATATTCTTTAATAGTCTATAGGCGACGGTTACCACTTTCAATCAGGTGGGCCGTCAGCTTGTTTGCCATTCTAAGTTGTATAAAAAAAAAAATAGTTCAGTCAGTATGTTACTTCGAATTTAGCAATCAAATTTATTTAATATATTCAATATGAATTATGTACAATAAAGATTTTACAATACAATACAATCATTAGAATCAAACCTAGGTTTTTTTTTATAAATGATAGCCCGGCATATGATTTTGGTATACGCTGATGGGGAACCATTTAAAAATGATAGGCGAGGATAGAAGAAGGTCACGATTATCATAATGAATTTAAGAATAACTAACCATGATGGTTTTCAGAGGGAACCGCGTGGAGGTCGACCTGATTGAATATATTGCTAGCAATGGGGTTGCTAGTTTTTTTTACTAACAATCCCTGTACCCTTTTAAACCTAGATTTTTTTATAATGGATGATAATGGATTGTCAACCCTACCTGCACTATCGGTATACACTGGCAGTTAGGAATGACAGGTGAGAATGAAAAGGCAGATCAGTTAGCCCATCGTTAAAATGGGACTGGACTTCAGCACGATGGTTTCCAGGGGAGATCACATAGAGGTCACCCTAACAGGGTATATTGCTAACAATGAGACTGATTGTCCGCATTACTAACATTCCCTAAGTTATGTCCTAGGTTTGTTTTCGAGTTGGTCTAATCTTAGTAACATAATTTTTTATATTATTTAGATCTAAGGCTTATATCTATTTCCAACTCCATTTCCGGCATTAATAAAGATACATATATACGTCCAATAATTAAGCTATGAGATTTCGTATTTCTAAATTATAAAAACAGAATGGCAACCCTGCCAACGCTACTTGTTTACGCTGCCAGAGTACCGGTGATGGGTGATTAGTAAAAAATAAATTGAAGTAATTTGTTCCATCGTAATTGTGACAGATTACCGTGTGTAGGTCGACCTGACAGAGTATACTGTTATGGGACCGCTAGTCCACATTCCCTTACTTAATTTCTAGAATTACATGTATCTACGACTTGACGTCTCAGAGACATTAATCATAGGGCTTGGAAATTTATAATACTGTATCTTAAGTGGATTATTTATCTAATACGAACAGCCAAAGAGTAAAACTCTCTTTCGGCTGTGTTTTCTGCTCAGTTTAAGATGGAGTCTTTCAATGCTAGAGTCATCATCATCATCATCATCTCAGCCATTATCTGTCCACTGCTGAACATAAGCCTCCCCCATAGACTGCCGTAAGGAACGGTCCTGAGCCACCTACATCCACTGACTTCCTGCAATGCATTTGAGATCGTCACTCTATCTATTGGAGGGATCGTCCTACACTGCATTTGTTCGTACGGGGTTGCCACTCAAGAACCTTTCTTTCCCATCGGTTGTAACTTTTTTCACCATTGCCACTTCAGCTTGCTTATTCTTCGGGTCTATGTCGTTTACTTTCATTCTTTTGCTAATACCCTCGTATCGGATTCTATTACGCAAATAGGTAATATTTACGTTTGCGTGTACCACCTTAGTTAGAGCTCATAGTTACTTAAGATCAAGTGAGATTTTAGTTAAAGGCGTTCAAATTAAATATACAAAAAAAAAAATCTAAATAAATCTTTTAGTCGTTATTTCTATTCCTATAATACAATAGATTGAATCGAACCAATTATTTTGTTTACTTCATAAAACGGCTTCTAAAAAAAGAAAGTTTATAATCATGCGGATTAGACACAAAATATATTTTTGTGTCTATATTAAGCGATATCATCTCCAATTCTAAATAGATTTTGATAATCTTTATTAATATTTTTAGTGTGAAAGTGAGTTTGTTTGTTTGTAACTTCTTGGGGTCTTAACGGCTTACTATAGAGGGGGGAAATGGATTGGGGGGGGAAATGAATTGTTAGTAACGGGGTCTAATGAACCCATTGCTAACAATATACCCTATCAGGTCGACCTCCATGTGGGTCCCCCTGGAAACCATCGTGAACAATTCTTGTTGAATTCGTCACGATGGGCTCACTGGTGCCTCGCCGGTGTATACCGATACCGCGGGCGGGATTACCATTTCATTATCACTCATATTAAAAAATAAGAGAAAAAAAAACGGCTTACCTCTGGTAAAAGATAATTAATATATTTTAAGCTATAGTATTTCACTTAATTTTCCTAATTGTTATTATATATTTGTACGTAAAATAAAAGAAATAACTAATATAAAGACCATTACTTATCATTGTAATATAAACAGGGAAACTTTGTACAAAAGTCGATTTCTTAAGTACCTCTGTCCCATTCGTGTTTCAACCGTGAAGCAGTTGTGTTTGCATGGCTGTGTTTCAGTTTGAAAGGTGGGGTATGGCGTGAATTTACTAGGTGCAGAGGAATAACACCTGAGTCCTAAGGAATGGCAACGCGTGGAGGGTATCATGGGGAAACAGTATACTCTGTTATGTCCATGGTACTGCTTATGTCTATAGGCGACGGTTACCACTTTCCATCAGGTGGGCCGTCAGCTTGTTTGCCATTCTAAGTTGTATAAAAAAAAGCGTTATGATAATTTTATAACTACGGCCAGATCACTATCTGATTGTACTTTTATAACCAGAAATGGTATTTTGAAGATAAATTTTGACATAGTAGTTAATCAGTGTGTAATTTATTGCTTACTTTACATCCACTTATAGATGATTGAATGATGTCACATTTATATTCGGTGCTGATATAATATTGTGCAAAATGAACGACGATTTGTTTGTTAACAAAAACCCTTCTCAAGTTGATGCATATCATATTTAAGCGAGAATTCGTTTCTTAACTGCTGTAAATAGAATATTTATTCATTTATAGGATCACTAGTGGATACAGATGGGCAAAGCACCGGGTTTAAACCCGGTGCTTTGGTAAAAACCCAATAAACACCCATAAACTCCCATAATCACCCAAAAAAATAGGTTTTTACGTATTTTTTTGAAAATATGTAAGTAATACCAATAAATTATTTTTATAAATTGTATTGATCAATTCTACAATATTAAATAAAACGTTAACTAATAATATTTCAGGAAATTTTAAAAATCTATATATAATAAAATGAAAGTAATTAATTTTCAGTGTTTTCATGTTGCAGTTGATCAACATGTTGGCCTTTTGCTTCCCGTAGATACTTTAAAATTTCTTCATAACACCTCGTTCGCACACATGGCCGTATATATTTAAATTCTTGAGCCACTAACAGTCCGAAATACTCATTTCTTTTATCCTCTTCTCCATAAATTAAGCATTTAGAACAGTTTGTTTCTTCTTTCAGTAAATTTTCTTTTACTTTATCCTCGTTTCTTTTCTTTGTTGCGACGACGCTGGGTAAATCATCTGGACACTGGGTCTCACTATCGCCAAATATATTTGGAGATCGGCTGTACGGCTTGGCAGACATTTTTTTCTTTCTACAATTTTAAATTAAATTTATTAGAATAAATGCTTCGAACACACGCGATCTAAGTACCTTTTGTGTTTATTATACCTTACCTACCTAGGTATAAAAAGATTACTTACGTAGATTTTCTTTTATTAACTGTTTTATACGAAGATCTTGATCTCTCAAATTAGCATCCATTTTACTTCCAGTGATTATCAACTAAATTAATAATCCACAAAGTATTAAATAACGTTTTTATGAAATATTTAGCACAAAAACAATACCCTTTAAATATCGATCGTCAGTAACTGTGGCTGACTTACCTATATTCTAGCAAGCAGGACTGCCAGATGTGAAGGGGAAAACCCCAATAAATTGTTGCATGTGACTGATGATGTGAGCATGTTCGTTTCATAATAAAAATGTTGCCAGGTAACCAAAAAGTCGTATGTTTTTGTGAGAATTACGATCATAATCTTTACGATCGTACATTAAAAAATAGACAAATAATAGTATGAGTACGATTTAAATCGTATATCTGTCAACCCTGCTAGCAAGACAGCGACAAAATCACGTTGCATAACAATGTAGCCCAAGCTTATATCTTATGAAATATACGGAAGAGATACGGACTTAGAAAAAACAGAAATGTTGTTCTTTGTGGAAGTCATTGATGAAATTCTATGTATTTTAGCCCGCAAACTTTCTTCAAACAAAAACAGCGCCATCTAGTATCGAGTTCTGTAATTATCTCTTTGTTTATGGATTTGAAGTAAGACCGCCACGCATGCAATACATTATGACTGGGGATTCCCCTATTCGTCGACGCTGAATATGAGGCGACGACAATCACTGTCAAACGTGTTCACTATTACTCTGACTCTGGTAACGTGACTTCCTGGTGACGTGTTAGGTAGGAAAAGCAGTAAAAAAGTGCATATTAAGGGAGCAGATTTGAAATAATATTTATACTTAACAAGAAATAATTAAAGGTAAGTGGATTTTTGAATGATACAATTATATCATGATCACTTAACAATTTTAACTTAAAATTAGATGTATTATTACAAGCTTTTATTTAGCTTGCGTTATGTAAATAAAAGTATGTAGGTATGTTCGTATGTTGATGCAATTATCCTCAATCCTCAACCGACTGGGATAAAATTTTCCATACACGTTTATTTTGGATGATAGTGCATAGTTAGCTGAGAGTCGTCATTGGATAATAATGGTGGATAGCCTAAGATGTGTACTAGATATTTATTTTTAACATAATATGCGTAAGTACCTAATCGAATTAAAGAAGTTGCTGAGAAAAATACAGAACAATACGATAATAAACTAGCGTCTGCGTTTAATCCTCCGAGGAGATGTAATTTTACAAAGGTTTTTTGTATTTATTTTATTATTTTTTTAATAAATTTATTGTAAATAACAAGAAATAATCATTGTAAAAAAATAGGCACTCTATTGTTGAATTTTCGTCAGACCAACTAATCATCGTTCATTTTTTTATATAAAGATTTACGCATATGGGAGCACTACCGTACTTTACCAAACAAGTCTGTTTCTTGCAAGCTTTGTAATAAGGTCTACAAATTCAGTAATGCTGCCAAAATGCTTCAACATCTTATCACTTGTCCAAAATCTCCAGAAACATTAAAAGACTCTATGAAACTTATAAAAGATAGCTCGTCCAAAACCAAAATGTCTGGACTGTCAGAGATAGAGACAAATGATTCTTTTATAAGCCCCTCGTCGTCTGCTAACACTACAATAAATGCTGAGTTTCAAGACACCGATGATCATATAAAAACAGAATTAGCGAGAGCTATATTTGTAACAGGGACGCCATTATCGATGGTGCAACATCCTTTATGGATACAATTTTTCGAAAAATTGCAACCAAAATTTAAAATACCTTCACGTAAAGCTTTAGCGACAAAATACTTAGATAAAATATATAGAGAAATGCGTTTTGAGTTAAATGAGGAACTAAATGCTTGTAGTTACTTACACCTTCAGTGCGATGGCTGGTCTAATTTAAGAAATGAAGGAATAATAAACTTTCTTATATCAAAACCTCAACCTGCATACGTTAAAAGTTTGAATACAGAAAGTAATCCTCACACTAGTGAATACCTTAGCCAAGAAGTTGAAAAAGTAATGAAAGTGTATGGAGCAAATAAGTTTCTTGTACTTATTGGCGATAACGCTAGAAATATACAAAAGGCATTCGAATTAACAAAACTCAAATATCCACATGTTGTTCCTCTCGGTTGCTGTGCACATATCCTTAACTTGTTGTGCCAAGATATTGTAAAGATACAAGAAGTAACTGTGTTTATTATGCAAGCCATAAATATAATAAAAACTGTTAAAAGGAGTCAACGATTAAGTTCCTTGTTGATAAAATCAAGGCAGGGTGAAGATTCTACACAAACACTAAAATTGCCTTGTGCTACAAGATGGGGAAGTCATGTTACTTCGTTAAAAAGTTTGAAAGCAAATAAGATAGCTTTGCAAATATTAACAGTTAGAGAAGATGTGGTAATTTCAAGAGATATTAAAGATTTAATTCTAAGTGATGATTTCTGGACGAAGACAGGGGAATGTATAAGTATTTTGGAACCAGTCACTGAAAGCATATTTTACTTAGAGAGCGACCAGAATCGTTTGCATCGCACATACATTACATTTAGAGATGTACAAGCTAAGATACGTTTTGCATTAAATGAGATTTCGACATTGAGCGAAGAAAGCAAACAGCAGATTCTAACATCAGTATCTTCAAGATGCAATATGGCAATGAGGCCAATACATTTTGCAGCATATATTCTAGACCCCAGGACTCTAGGAGTCGAACTTACTCAAGAGGAAGAACTTAAGGGTATGGAGTTTATCTACAATTTAAGCCAACACTTAAGTTTGTCAAATGTAATGGCAGATTTGGCGTGTTATAAAGCTAAAGAAAACTTTTGGGCCAGAGGATTTGTATGGAGCTCATTAGATAGCATTGAGCCCCTAATATGGTGGAAAGGTATTTGTGGTTCCACTGAGTTAAGCAAAGTAGCGATTCGTATTCTATCAGCTCCCTGTACTTCGGCAGCCACTGAGCGTTCCTTTAGTATCCAAGGCTACATACATAATAACAAAAGAAATCGACTTACAACTGAAAGAACTGAAAAAATTTCATTCATTTGTTATAACTGGAATCTTAAACATAAAGCTGAATGCGAGGACATTCAGTTTAATGAAGAAAATACCTTAGAAGCTTTCATTGAGCAAGTAAATGAACATAACAGTTTAGACGAAATAGAGCCTATCGAACCTATACAATTCATCGCTTGTAATAACTCTGAATCTGACAGTGATTGACTGTAGTTTTACATTTTACTTTCATCTCTTTCTTAATAAACTCAAAATCAAATTAAAAGTTTTTTATTCTGTAGGCTGCATAATAATATTGTCTATGTCCAGTATAGTGGACGTCTTGCGGCTGAGATGACGATGATGAAGTACAAAATCATAAACACCCAAAAATTTGGGTGTTTATGGGGTTTAAACCCAATAAACCCAAAACACCCGGTTTTTACCCACCAGACTTTAAACCCACCCAGGTGGATTGCCCATCTCTACTAGTGGATTAGGGGTCAACTGTTCTTACATTTAAAGGCAACCACAGCGTGTTTAAGAAAACATTAAAACAGAATTAATTTAATGTTTGTATGTTTATTTATTATAAATTGTTATCTCTTAAATATTAATTTAATTTGCTATTTTCTTAAATCTGTGCACCGCCATTTTCTCTCTCTGTTTGACGTGGCGGTTGACTGGTAGAAAATGCCATCAGGCATTATGTCCGCCCTGTAGACATTTTTCAATGTGTGCGAAAGTATAAATAAATAAATTAATTAAATTATTAAATGTTAAAATAAATAAAATACATATAAACGATTGTAAAATATCATTTTAAAATACAGCACGCTAAATTTTTCAAGGTTTCTAACCAAGTGAGTAAAATAAAAAGAAATTACCACTGGATCAAAATTTTTGACCCAAAGTGACGCTTACACGATTGTACTGAAATATTAAATGCGTATTGTTTAAAAAATATTTTCTTTTTTTTTAATACCACTGAGGTGGCAATCAAGCATACGGCCTACCAGATGGTAAGTGGTTACCCTAGCCTATTAATGCCTGCAATACCAGAGTTATTACACGCGCGTTGCCGACCCTAAAGAAACCTCTTTAATCCCCTTTTGAAGAACTCATTGTTCTAGTATGTTTTCTTGCTCAGGGATTAAACGACATAAAATTCCTGTCGAAATAATATGAAATACTCAGTTAGAAAAAAAATATTTTAATATGAGACGACATAAAATGCGAAACAACGCGCATCTTCTAGACGTTTAAGATATAATTATATTTGTTAACTGCTTTAAAAACTTTCGCCAACAGAAGGCGCCACTTTTATGCCATTAGTACTAATAATAGATACTGCATTATAAAAACGTACATTCTCAGAATATTTTCATTAATACACGAACATTTTTTTCGTGTTATATTTTGTAATAATACAAATAATAGTAATAACTGTCTGATCACTAGTTATTACCTTCATATGTCACTTTCATGGCGTAATAGATTCCTAATAATATGGGATAATAGATCTGCTTATTATATGAAAAATTCATGATATTCATTTTAGTGGTATTGGTAATGGCTGGAAAGAAGCCATATAGTATATTTCAAAAAAAGAAAAAGATTTATTTGATTTTTTTTTTCGTACCATTCTTTCAAAAATTCTTGTATCTCTTGATGTTATGTTCAAGAGATACAAGAATTTTTATTTATTTATTTACATATTAAAATTATAACTATTGCTATAATTTTAATATGTAAATAAATATAAAAAAAAACACTAGTAGAACTATAGAAGTGGTATCATTTTGGAGTACGTTGTCTAGGTATTTACCAATTTTTTAACCCCCAACATAAAGAACGTTTCTGTCTGTTGTATCGTAATTTTCAAAGAAATAAGTCTATATAATTGTTGTTTAAACAAAAACAAAAATGCCTCTTTAAAGAGGCATTTTCATAAAATCTCCTTTAAATCTCATCTGTTGAAATTGGTCACCAATCAAAAGATCATTAACTTCTTTCGAGTTGATGAAGGAACGTGACCAACTTCTATTACTGTTAGTACATTCGTAAGAATGTGGTAACCTTGACCTAAATTGTCTAGAACATGCAGGATATCCAACTGATACCAACTCTTCACCAACTTATCGCAGAGGTGTTACAGGTTTAACATCTTTTTTTTTATGGGTGAAAATGGTATGGTAACCTCGCCTGTGCTAACGGGATACTCTGGCGGAGCACCAGTGAAGGGTGATAGATGAGAATGAAAACAGGCCAGTTGGCCCATCATGATGAATTCATCAGGAATTAACCATAATAGTTTCCAGGGGGAACCGCGAGGAGGTCCACCTGGTTGGGTATATTGCTAGCAATGGGATTCTCAGTCTCCATTACTAACAATCCCTTTCTCCCCAAGGTTTAACATCATTAGAACGATCTCAATGAAAAGTTTATAAACAGAGCATTCTGATGATTCTAATTCAGTGATCATTCTAATAATTGAGCAGGATAGAGAAATGAATATAAATTTGCTTAGGTTTCTATTGTACTTATATTTATTCAGTTTATATGAAATTTAATAGTAGATATAGTTGTTAGGTGAATTAGTTTATTCTATTCAATTAAATTACGTTATAGCAATACCAGAGGGAGACTTTGTACAAAAGTCGATTGCTTGGGTACCTCAATCCCATTCGTGTTTCTACCGTGAAGCAGTTGTGTTTGCATGCCTGTGTTTCGGTTTGAAGGGTGGGATATGGCGTGAATTTACAGGGTACAGAGGAATAACACCTGAGTCCTCAGGAATGGCAACGCATGGGGGTATCATGGGCGAAACAGTATACTCTGTTATGTCTATGGCACTGCTCATGTCTATAGGCGACGGTTACCACTTTCCATCAGGTGGGCCGTCAGCTTGTTTGCAATTCTTAGTTGCATAAAAAAAAAAATATGTTTTAAGCATTAGAGGTACAATATCAATATGAACCCTGGAAGGTCACAACATTCATATTAATAAATGTTTGTTACATAAAATACACAGCTTTGTTTTTATACTATATATGCATAGTCAGTCACAACACAAATAGGTACTTACAAATACAATTAAATTTTCTCATTTAAAAATTCCTGCAGTGGAAAGTATAAAGTCGATTGCTTGGATACTTCTGTCCCATTCGTGTTTCAACCGTGAAGCAGTAGTGTTTGCATGGCTGTGTTTCGGTTTGAAGGGTGAGATATGGCGTGAATTTATTGGGTACAGAGGATCAACACCTGAGTCCTCAGGAATGGCAACGCATGGGGGGTATCATGGGCGAAACAGTATACTCTGTTATGTCTATGGCACTGCTCATGTCTATAGGCGACGGTTACCACTTTCCATCAGGTGGGCCGTCAGCTTGTTTGCAATTCTTAGTTGCATAAAAAAAAAAAATATGTTTTAAGCATTAGAGGTACAATATCAATATGAACCCTGGAAGGTCACAACATTCATATTAATAAATGTTTGTTACATAAAATACACAGCTTTGTTTTTATACTATATATGCATAGTCAATCACAACACAAATAGGTACTTACAAATACAATTAAATTTTCTCATTTAAAAATTCCTGCAGTGGAAAGTATAAAGTCGATTGTTTGGATACTTCTGTCCCATTCGTGTTTCAACCGTGAAGCAGTAGTGTTTGCATGGCTGTGTTTCGGTTTGAAGGGTGAGATATGGCGTGAATTTATTGGGTACAGAGGATCAACACCTGAGTCCTCAGGAATGGCAACGCATGGGGGGTATCATGGGCGAAACAGTATACTCTGTTATGTCCATGGTACTGCTCATGTCTATAGGCGACGGTTACCACTTTCCATCAGGTGGACCGTCAGCTTGTTTGCTATTCTAAGTTGTATAAAAAAAAAATAATGAAATATAATCATAAATGTTACATGAAATTATACAGCTTCATTTTTATATAATAATTATGCAATGAGTTTTTTTTAAATAGTATATTTATAGAATATTAGCTACCGCACCACGATTGTTTCTTTAAAGTCACAATAAAATGGCAATTCAATGAATCCCACACACCAACGTGATGATGACACCGTCAACCTATACGGAAGTGTCCGAAACGTGATTCAAGACAATTACATATGTATTACATAGTGATTGCTGTAATTTGTATTAAATAATTTATATAGTCCTTGCTGTTTACACGTAAAACTTCAATTATGGTTTTGGAATTACATTGAAAGGAGCAAAAACACTGCAATCAGGTCCAATCAATTCCATAGTAATATTTTTGTGTTTTTTTTTTATACAACTTAGAATGGCAAACAAGCTGACGGCCCACCTGATGGAAGGTGGTAACCGTCGCCTATAGACATGAGCAGTACCATGGACATAACAGAGTATACTGTTTCGCACACGATACCCTCCATGCGTTGCTATTCCTGAGGACTCGGATGTTATTCCTCTGTACCCAGTAAATTCACGCCATATCCCACCGTTTAAACTGAAACACAGCCATGCAAACACAACTGCGTCACGGTTGAAACACGAATGGGACAGAGGTACTCATAGTTTTTAGAACTTCAAGAACTCTTATTAAGACTCCTCACATAAATTTTTCATAAATAACTCTTATGTACAAACATCGTCTAGTTTGAATTTTATTATATTAGTAACATAATATACATTGTTTCATATCCAAATTGCTTTCCAAGCCCCACTGCGTATAATCTGAGGGCCTACCATGAAATGTTTTCCGAAATTTCGGATCCGAACGAAACAAAAATTTGATGTTAAAATTACTTGATACATACCGTTTAAAAATATTAAAAATCCTAAAGTATCGTTCTTTTGGACATTTATGGTAGGATTTATGATAAATGAAATGTTAAGCTTCATTTATAGGGTCGATATTGGTACGAACAAAAACACGAAATTAAGCCCGAAAATTCGGAATTTCGTTTCATGGTAGACCCCCTGATATAATGAATAATTTGATACTCTACTAAGCTTAACGATAGATATATTATTAGAACAGGCGTGAATAATTAACAATTTCGAAGTTTACGTATATAAATACAGTATAAATATAAATTCAGGACCATAAACCCGTTACAAGCGTGATCAACAAGATGACTTACTCCGTTATAATTAATGGGTAGAGTGCGTCACTGTCGAAAAATGCTTTCAATATAAAAGTTTAAATTTAGAACAGCTCCATAATTTTTTAATTTCGTGTCTGTTGATGGATTTTTTAATAACTAGTAAATAAAATTCTTTGGCACAGTCATAAAATGAATACTGTTTATAATAAATGAGATTTCAATAATAATAATATAATATTTTCCATGTGCCATACAAACTATATATATATATATATATATATATATATATATATATATATATATATATATATATATATATATATATATATATATATATATATATATATTTTTTTTTTAAATGGGTGATAATGGTATGGTAACCCCGCCTGCGCTATTGGTATACACTGGTGGGGTACTAGTGAGGGATGATAGATGAGAATGAAAACAGGCCAGTTAGCCCATCATGATGAATTCATCAGGAATTAACCATGATAGTTTCCAGGGGGAACCGCGAGGAGGTCGACCTGGTCGGGTATATTGCTAGCAATGGGATTCTCAGTCTCCATTACTAACAATCCCTTCCCCCCATACAAGCTATATTATACAAAAGTGATCTTTTTACAAATTTATATATGAAGTAATTCTCAAATTTATATATACAAGTATGATTCATAAAGCGTGGGTAAGAAGTTCAATATATCAGATATTTATATAAGTAACGATGTAATATTATGTCATCAAATTGTACTACGAATACGTATTGTTATAAAAATCAGCCTTGCCTTGTCGCCATACTTTAGAAAACTATATATTAATACCATATTGAATTGGATGTGAATCATAATATGAATAATAATTATTGTAACATAATATATGTATAATATTGCGGAAATATTTAAAATAGTAAATCAACTTACAATTAACATTTATCTATTTATAAATTATGTACAAAATAGTTCAGTTTTATATTTTTATCATGAACATGAACACATGGTAGACACCATGTGGCCCTGGTATAGAATAAACCGCTGCTTTCTTTCCTATGGCTGTCGTAAGAGGCGACCAAGGGAGAGTGAGGGATGGACAGCAGCGTCCCTCTTAAAACATCCCCAAAACCAAACTGCGGTTGCCAATCCTGCCTTGCGTGGCAACTACAGGTACCCCCCAAAGGGTTATGTTCAGCAGTAGACAGTAAAAAGCTGATATGATGATGTTCTGGCTTCTAATTTTTATCATTTCTAGGGAGCAAAATTTTTGCTAGCAAAAAATGTAGTATCTCTGTCCCATTCGTGTTTTTACCGTGAAGCAGTTGTGTTTGCATGGCTGTGTTTCGGTTTGAAGGGTGGGATATGGCGTGAATTTACTGGGTACAGAGGAATAACATCTGAGTCCTCAGGAATGGCAACACATGGGGGGTATCATGGGCGAAACAGTATACTATACCATGCTATGTCCATGGTACTGCTCATGTTTATAGACGACGGTTACTACTTTCCATCAGGTGGGCCGTCAGCTTGTTTGCCATTTTAATTTGTATAAAAAAAAAAACTTTATGATAATGTAAATATAAAATTGAGTTTATTTTGTTTGTTTGTTACCTCTTAGTATCTTATCGGCTTATCCAATTATATGAAAATTGATATACACGTACTTCGTGTGACGGAGAAGAACATAGGCTTCCATTTTCCTCGTCATTGACTTTATTCTGATTACGTGAACGAAGTCGCCAGTAAAAGCAAGTATTTTTAATATTTTATGACGATTCTTTATTGTAAAAGTCTTGATAGATAATTAATGCGAGGTGTAGGGAAAAGGTATAAGAATTAGGGGTTCAGCAATATGAAGTAAACTGATTATATCCATAATAAAATCTGGGCAATTTTTTTTAATAAATATAGTCGGAATCATAATATTTATTTATTTTATTTTCTTGTTACATCCTGAAAATCTTTTTGTCTCTTTTGTTGCACTTTTTTTTGACAATAATAACGGAATTGTTACCCCTCCTGTGCTTACGATATATGCTGGCTGGGCACCAGTGATGGATAATAGTGATGGGATAGAGAATGAAAAGGCATTAGCCCATCGTTTGGAATTCAGTACGATGGTTTCAAAGGGAGACCACGTGGAGGTCGACCTGACAGGGTATATTGCTAGCAATGAGACTGGTAATGCGCATTACTAACAATCCCACCCCTTCGTTGCACATTTTCTACAGTAAAGAAATAATAAAGATCTCGAATCGGAAAAACAAAGTTGCCAGATCGGTTTATCCACTCTAGCGAAGGCGGGACGGTCGTAGTAAAAAATATATGACCAACAAATACATTGTGTAAATAAGTACTTATACTGTGACCTACCATAAAAATCTATACATGCCCACTCTTTTACGCTACAGATGAGCAAACTTTACTAAAAGATTACAATACAAAAACAAACGAACAAAAAGGGCGTGGGTGGATGCCTCAAATTGCCTGTACATCGTTATACCATTTGTGTCTTTATGGGGAATATAAATAAAGTTTAATTTATGTATGCATGTTAAATTTGTATCCAGTGCCAGAAAGCTACGAATCTTATTTCAATATCCATCATCATAGTAATAAATGTTCGGTCATATTTAATTAGCCCATTCGACTGATGTATGGATACAAGCAAATAAATATTCATGAAGACGATTAAATAAGTTAGATAGATAGATAGATAGATAATTTATTTGCATAACTTACAGCACACAAACAAAAGACACAAAAGCAATGTGAAAAAAGATAAAAAAGATACATGTACAAAAGATTAAAAAAAAAAAAAACCAAAAACAAAATCAGAATGCATAATAAAATTTTTTTTTCTTCATGCGTGTGCCACAGCAATGCAAAATGGCCACAACTCAGCTTTTTGCTTTGCCCTAAAAAGAGCAAAACACTGATATTCTGTTGTGGCCAAAAGTGAGCCGCGAAATACCACTAAAAAAAAATAATAAAAAAGAAAGAAATATAGATCAAATACATAGTGTGCGTTCGTTATACTCGCTATTTAGAAGAAGGGTAGTCAGAAGTTAATTTCTATCAGTTTCAAGCACTCAAAACAAAATGAATACCTAAATTATACAAATACAACTAGTTACATAAAAGCATATTAAAGAGGCAACAGCAGGCATGCCCATCGCCAGACAGCGATCCCTCCCAGACAACCCAAGGATGGAGAGAATTAAATTGTGTCTGTTAAAGGTGTGACAGAAAAGTAATAAGACTAAAATATGAGAGAAAAAATGGGTAAGAATCAATTTAAACACAGTATAAACAATATAAATAAAATAGACTTACATATAATCATAATAATAATTAAATCCTTATAATATACTAAAAAGATAAACGCAAATAAATAATACATATGTGTATATGAGTATGCATATATTGGTGTATTAAGTACTACGACGGAGAAGAATAAAAATGTACTGTACAAAGGGAGACAGCTTCCGCCACCGATTTTTGTTTTTCTAATAGCATTTCTTTAATATTTTTCCTAAACGTATGTAAAGATGTCATTATTCTGAGGGGCGGTGGGATATTATTCCAACATTTCGTGGCCTGATAGCGAAAGCTGCCGGTAAATGCCACAGTTTTATGACATTGAAGTGACAGTGGTGGTCGCACTGATCTAGAATAATACCTATCATAAAAAGTGGAGAACTTCAACTTACTGTGAAGATATTCCGGATTTTTAAATTTCATTACACCAAATAACAAAGTAGCTAAATGTAATTGTCGCCGGGATTCCATATTAAGCATAGACGCCATATTCAAGTAGGGTGAAATGTGACTACGAGGAGAAATGTTGAAAGAAAACCTACAACAGGCGTTTTGAACTTTTTGTATCAGCCGCTGCGTTTTACGAAGTAAACGAGGGCCGTACACTAGGTCACCATAATTGAATCTAGATAAAACTAAGGACTCGCATAAAGTGATGCGAACTTTAACCGATAACAAATGGCGAATTCTGTATAAAATTTTTAGACGATAGAAACAATTCTTAACCACATTCGAAATATGGCTTTCGAACCTTAATTGTTCATCAAATATAACACCTAAATTTTTAGCTTCCTTCACGCGTTCTATATTTCTGCCCAAGATACATAAAGATGGATTATTGTTTAAGATATTAACCACTTGTTTCTTGGTTCCTAAAATCATCCATTTTGATTTATCTGGATTAAGTACTAAGGAGTTTTTGCTTGACCACTCTGCGATTTTATCCATATCTTCATTTATCATTGACACGGCATACGGAATATTTTCAGGTGATTCAGATATATATAACTGAACGTCATCAGCATAACAGTGATATCTACAGTACTTTATCACATTAACAAGATCAGTACAATATAATGAAAACAGTAACGGCCCCAGGATAGAGCCCTGAGGGACACCACAATCAACCAATTTAGATTCAGAAATTAAGTAATGTCCATTGGCTTTAACAAGTTTAACTGATTGACGTCTACCTTTTAAATAGCTTTCGAACCATCCAATCGAAAGAGGATCTACACCGTAATAAGACAACTTAGAGAGTAAAAGCGATAAATTAATACTATCAAATGCGCGCGAGAAATCCAATAGCGCCAAGATAGTACCACAACCATTATCCTCTGCAGATAATATATTGTCAGTAACATCTAGTAGTGCTGTTACTGTACCCCGCCCCTTACGAAACCCTGACTGAAATTCTGGTAGAATGTTGTTCGATTCCACATATTTCACTAACTGTTTATGTACGACCTTCTCCAAGATTTTCGATAAAAAAGGCAAGATACTTATAGGCCTGAGATCTTTAAATTCAGTTGGTTCAGTAACTTTGGGCAATGGGGTAACCAACGCTTCTTTCCATTGTTGGGGGACGGCATTATTGAGGATGGACTTATTAATAATGGCTGTAATAATTTTTAGTGTTCGAGGAAGAGTAAGCAGTATCATATCTCTATTAATGGCGTCTGACCCAAGCGAATTTGACTTTAAAGATGTTATATAAGTAGCAACTTCGCTTTCGTGTACAGGTTGCAACCTAAAAGATTTATTATTATTTGAGAACTGATGATTTTTAAAAAAGTCTATAACAGAATTAGGGACAGTGCGTATATTAGGAATATTAAGAAAATGAGAGTTAATTGCATCAGGATTATCAAAAGACGAAGGGAGAGAATCACTCTTGCCGGGATCAACTAATATTTTATTTTTAAGAGCTTTCCAGAAACTCTTACTATTGTCAATTTGAGAATTTAGATAATAATTAAAATATGCTTTCTTTTCATTAGCTATACTACTCTTTACTAACTTCTTCAAAACTAGGTAATAACTTTTATGGACCTCTGAACCTGACCGTCTATATTTATCGTATGCAGCATTACGTAAATCCATCATCCGCCTACAGTTGTCAGTAACCCATGGCAAAGACTTATTATCCTTAATGACTCGTGTTTTAACTGGAGCATATTTATCATACAATGATTTAATCGTTGTATTAAATCTATCAACCATAGCATCGACAGACGGAAGCTCGCCAATACCTTCCCAATCAATAGAATTTAAATCGCGATTAAAGTTGTCAAAATCAATATTCTTTATGGGTCTATAAGTAATAACTCTGGGTGAGGATTTTGTTTTTTCAAGGAGAGTACCACGTTAATCATAGCATGTCCAAGTGAGTCTTGTATGGTATTAACAGAGACTTCACGGACTACGGCATTTGTACATTAAATCTATTAGAGTGTCTGTTTCTGTTGAAAAATGGGTAGGTTCATTAACTACTTGCTTAAGATCAGTGTAATGCAGAAACTGAATTATTTTTGAAGTATTACAGTACAATGTGTCCAACATATTAACATTAAAGTCACCTAGCAATACGACATAATCATGGTTGGAGAAACACGAAATTGACTCCGTCAAGGAATCCAAAAAGATATCTAAATTGACCCATTGTGGTCTGTAAGCGGTTCCTATAAGAATTTTATATCCATTAACGCACATAGATAGCCACATTTGTTCAATATCTGCTTCCGGATGCTTAAGAATACGTACACGGAGTTCACGCTTGACGTAAAATGCTACACCTCCTCCTCGGCCGCCACGCATTCTCGTAGGGCGAGGAGTACTAAGCAGTCGGTAATTAGGTACAGCGGGTGCGCATCCCTCCTGGCCCGGTCGCAGCCAAGTTTCATTTATTGCGACTATGTCAGCATTATACTGTGTCATAGCCACTTGGAAATTATCATGACCTGTATTTAACGAGCCGGCATTGTAAAGACCTAATTTGAGGTATTTATTTTTAGGGATTAGGCCGAGTACGGTACAAAAAGATAAATACATAAATACAATAAGGGTATTTGAGTATAAATAATATAATGATTAATTTGCTGATATGTGGGTATTTCTGTAAATATATGTAAATAAATAAATACTCACATAGTAGGTAAGTGACTGTTAGGGATGCCATTCGACGAGTGACAGTAATACATGTGTGCTTGCTGTTACATTTAAGCATAGTAAAAAAGTTAGTGTGGAATATAATATCAGGTAATACAAACGAGAGCGCACGATACATCAGGAGCAACATTGTACTGTGATGGTTTCCTTCCCTATAATTTTGCATTGCTGTTACAGTATACATTATTGCGGTATATTTGTAAGAAGTAAAAAACGATAAAAGTAAGATTTTTGTCAGGATTACATATATAGTATTGTCACAAATATATAACAAATAATAGATTAACAAATAACATGATGGTTTTTGATATATATACATGTTTGTGACATAATTGGCATAACACACATTCTGATAACAAATAATAATAAATAATAACAGATCAATCGGTAAATAAAAAATAAAAAAATATCCATATCCTCTCTTAAATTTCCTTTTTATGAGATTAAAGTAAATAGTCGTAAATATAATTATCAAAAAGAATATAATGTGCCGACATATAGTGTATTTAAATAGCTGCATCACACATATGTAGATATTTATTTCGTCTATTGTAACAGCTCTAAGAGGTAGTAAATTAAACAATTCACAAGTATAACAGAAGCATTGATTTATAAGCAAGCATATTTTAAAACATGTTATTATAACTTTGTAAGAAATTGGCGAATAAAATATTAGTAAGATAATGATTACGAGCATGTAGCATTTCACGGTGCATTTATACAGTCGGCGTATATAATGAGGTAAAATATTAGCTACTACAATAATAGTACTAAGTAGATTAAAGCGATTGAATTCATAATTATAATAAGTACATATAATTTGTTTATTAGGGCCTGTTATGACTGTGTAATAAAAATCATAAAAACTTAATATCAAAATTTGTAAATTTATAAATATGTGGCAGTCAATAATACAAATAAATGGCCTGAAAATATTAATATTAACCCCCTCCGCCACCGCACAGAACAAGTAGCTATACAATAATTCAATGCTAAAATGACCAATAATTGTATTATTACTAGATTTTAATTGAACTAACATTGTCCTGTCCAAAAACCCTCACAAGATCAAGTACTGAGCCGATACGGTGACGAACAGTACCATTTTCATTATTATGACGCACAAAAATTTTACCGTTTCTAGTCCAAACAAACCTCCAACCACACCGCTTAGACATCACGGGCCTGATGAAACACATAACGGTTAATTCTAGTAAGTCTCTCATTTACATAGAATCTACAAGATGGGCCAGGAAGGCCAGCGTCCCCGGTGGTGGCACCGCGGCGTATACGGGCTTCGTGAAGGAACTGATCACGCAGAGTACGCCTGGCCAACCGAACCACGACAAGCCGGGGCCGTAGTTGGTGTGTGGGTCCATCAGAAAATATCGTGATGCACTAACCACATCCTCCTCAGACAGTTTAATTCCTAATTTAGTTGCCAGCGTTAGTGTAACATGTGTCACATTTTCACCTTTCTGCTCCGGGACACCAGATATTTCAATGTCATTGAGAAGGAGTTCCTGGTCCCGATCATTTAGTTCTGCTTTAAGCTGCTCAATAGCCTTCATCAGCGTATCCTCACATGGTGTAGCACTCGAGCTACCCTCGCAGATCTGACGTTCTAAATTGTCAACACGAATAGACAGTCGATCAACGCGGGCATTGCAATTATCCAGCCCTGAAAGTTGTGAAATTGGATTCTAAATAGTAAAGTTATGACACAGTGACGAAGTAAATGTTTTATTAAATGTCAAAGACTCATAAAGTCGAATTATTTTTACGCTCATTTAATAAACATACTACCTATACATCTTTATTAAATATTTTATTAATAAAGATATTTAACTTCATTATAAATTGGTTCTGGATTTAATATGTTTGCTATTTTTCTTATTTCTTTTTACGTGTTTTCTTCACTTGTACTGAGTATCTATGCAAACTATATCTAAAATATTTAATTTTTTATTAATTAATTAATTTATTTATTTATTCTTTATTGCACAATAAAACTTTGTACAAGTGGCGAGCTTAATGTCATATGGTATTCTCTACTAGCTAACCATTAGGTAAAAACACAAAGCGTATGAAGGGCAGATGTAGTGAAAAAATATGTGACACAATTATAGCAACATACTGAAATAATTATACATAATAATAAATAAGAAATACACATATAATACATAAATACTACTTATATTTATAATAAATTAAGTAGTTATACTAATATATATGAAATATATACACACATATACACATACATACATACATATACATACATTAATTATACATACATTAATTATCACAGGTGTTAAAACCGTATGTTAAGCTTTAAATAGATAAATTGAAACTATATTGTCTTAGTATAAATGCTCCGACAAGCTGGACTCTACACTCTAAAACTGAACAATTTCACCGAGGCATTCACTCAAGTACAATTTAAAAAAATATCATACAATCCAGGAGACATATTTTTTTATGTGATACAACATGGTAACCACGCACAAATTATTACTCTTGTTTCGTTAACCCACCTGTTAGGAAGTGGTAACTGTCAACCATTTTCATTAACAGTATACACATTTATTTCATATACATCAAACATTTTAATATTTTAATCAAAACTTACACTAAGTTACCATTTTAGCCATACGTTTTTTAATAAAGAAAAATATATAACTTGTAACTCCTAAATCCTATTAGAGATTCATTAACTTCCATTTTGCACGTAAAAATGTTGTTACCAGGCTTTTAGGCAGACAGGGAATATTGTACACATTTTTTGCGAAAAGTGCCTGGAAAAATTACATTTGAAACAACAAGTGGTCGCGAGAATGCCAGCAGTAGAAACACCTCAATGCTTGTAGGTAAATACAAGCTGAAAGAGAAGAAAATGGAAAAAATATTCTGTTATGCAATTCCGACATTTGACTCCTTAAAATGTTTACCAAATATACCTAAACTCTTTACAGATAACAAGGTTAATCAATCACCAAATGATCAACTTTGTAAAGTTATTGGGTTAATATGTAGTCGGATTTACTCATTCATAAGTTTAATATGTTGATAAAATATCAAACAGACCATCTATTTATATTAAAACTAGTCTTTTCCCGCATCTTTGTCTGCATAACTGGCATATATTTATTTATCGGAATAAAAAATAGGCTATGCTCTTCTCCATCCTAAATCTATACTAATAAATACGAAAGTAAACCTAGACCTTGAACAAGGATATAGGTTATTTTTGTCACAAAAAAGTAAAGGGGATGAAATGGGAGACGAATGTTTGTATGGGGAAACAACTATTTCTCAGCAAAGGAATATAAAACTCAGTTTTACTCAAACGAACTTACAGGCTAGCTAGAGGTACATATACTCGTATGCTAAAAAAATAAAAAAAATGCTTGTTCATTTTAGTAAAGAAATCTATTTTGTCCTTTTATTTATTACCTACGTATTATATTCTTTTGCAGTGTTCTGACCGCAAACTTTTCACAACTTGATTCTCATTTATCTATTGTATATAGTAGGTCAATACTGAATAAATAAAAACTCGAATAAAAGTACCCTCCACTTTTGTTAAGAATGCACAATGTCTCAACAATCTGTATTTTTATTATCTTTTAATGTTTCTCTCTGGACTCTGGAACGAAGTGGTTATACGAATAAACGACGTCGCGAACTGTGGATTCTTTTTTATAATACTGTTACAAATTTTAAAATGTTTTCTACATTAATCTGTAAATTAAGCTATTAAAAATACACTTAAAAATGTCTAGTAAGATCTCTCTCTCTCTTTCTTCGTCCACTTAATTACTGAAGGTCGTGTCTTTATGATATTACTCCATTTCGCATGGTCTTCAGCCTCTCGCAGGGCAGCTGCAATTGATTGCCCACGCGTTGCCATTCCTGAGGACTCGGGTGTTATTCCTCTATACCCTGTAAATTCACGCCATATCCCATCCTTCAAACCGAAACACAGGCATGCAAACACAACTGCTTCACAGTAGAAACACGAATGGGACAGAGGTACCCAAGCAATCGACTTTTGTACAAAGTCTCTCTCTGGTAAAGGTGATCTTCCGCGTGGTCTTTTTCCCTCTATCTTACCTACAAACATTAACTTGTCCAGATTGTCACACTGTGTAACTAGATAAGTACCCGACATTTGTTTTCTAGAAAGGTTAGTTAGGTTAAACATATGCAGTAAATTGCATGTAGGCAGCAAAGTCACCTAGTAATGTAACGAGCGATTCACAACGTATCTCAAGAGCATCGCTGACATTAATTTAGATAATCATTTACTTAGTAATGACGGAACGCGAAACATGTGTGCCTTCTAAGAATTTGTGAATGGCAATCTTGTATTAACACCATAGTAATCAATACTCTAATAACAAATAGCTTATGTTTATTTACGGTTGAATAAACATAGCTTGTAATTTTTTGTTAATTTTTTATTTAGATTTCTTTCTATCTAGGCATGCCAACCGAACTGAGGATTCACTTGGTGGGAAGTAAGAGATAATCACCACTAAATATAAACAACTATATTAATTTTTTTTATAACAAATAAATATGCTAATATAGGTAACACAAAATTCTATTACCATTACCATTCAAGAACCAGATTTTTCCACGCGTAATATTAAAAATATAAAAAACTAACCAAAATGCATATAAATAAGAACATGAATAAATTTTTAATATGTACCTAGTAATGAAGTACTAATTTATTAATATACAGAAGGTAATATAAGGCCTAAAGGAAGAACGGTCTTGAAATTCGGTTATACGCATTTACGGAAATCTGAGAAGGTTGTTATCAAAATGACAACGCAGTATTATGTTGGATTGGAGATGTCAATCATCTGAAATTACGTATTTCCCGAAAAGAAAAATAATTTAATTTTATCGTTTTTGTTTTGTTTTGTTGTGTTTGTTAAATCTATTTAATGGAGTTGTTTGGAATACGTATTTCTTTATATATAACTTATTCTGAATTGTAGGTAATCAATTTGATACAATATGCATTATGTATTTTGAATTTGGAATGGTATTTTATTTGTTGTAATATGAATGTTCAATTTATGTACATGTATACCTTACATTAGTATATATTCATTTGTCTATTTCTATTATTTTTGTTTTCTATTTAAATAATTAATAAATATATTTGTATTTAAATATTTATACTTTATTATTACTATGAAAATTAAAAATTAATTAATAAAAAAACCGTATTACACTGTAACTATATAAACATTAAGAATCCTTCAGATCCGCTTGCTTGGTATTAACAAACGCATCCCGTCTATTTAACATCATAATTGTTTCCTCATTGTGCTGACGAGATCTATCTCTCGATATTCGAAGTATTCGTTATCACATTCGATCAATTAAGTTCAATCTACAACCTACATTGTGCCTACACATAAACTCTGTCTCCCTCCACGATGTTGGCGGTAAACGGCTTCAGTACTGCACGGCGAGCCGCGAAGCCTGCACGGATACGCTTAAAACGTCAAAATTGGCGCTCTTTTTAACTTTTTAATTTTCACGGCACTAGAGTCAAAATGTCCGCGGACGTGTTGAGTGATGACTTAAAGTCTCGTCTTCATTTGACGACTAAAACAGTAGGACAGGAGAGGATACGTAGAGCGAGGGAGAATAATGAGGATGTTGCGATTTTATCCATGTTTCTGCCGAATGCCACCGCTGAAAGGGAAAACAAGAAGTTCTGTTGCGCGTTACGGGATCAGTGCCTGCTTGGAGATCCTAGAAAAACAATTGCAGGTGTAATTTTTTTTTATTTTATTCGATCCCTAATTAATTTGTAATTCTTTTCTGTCAAGTTACATTTATTACTATTAAATGCAATTATGATGAGCTTTGTTTAAAACTGGGTCAGAATGAACTGTATCTAAGGTCAAATGTCATATATTGTAGTCATACATCAATGCCAAAAATGCAAGAAGACTGTGATGTAAAACTTAAAAATATAAATAAATAAATATATAAATGAATAATCTTTTAAATTTTTATCAATATATAAGACTTGGGGACTTAATTTATATATTTTAAATTATTTACAAATTAACACTTTTGCTCATAAAATTTAAATAACTTAGTAAATGTGAATTCTAACGAAATACAAAAGAAAAGATAGAACTTTGTATTTTACATTAGTGTAAATATTCCAAATTACATGGTGTAATTAACGTTTGTAAAGTTCTATAATTTAAGCCTGGCCATTAATTCGTTCAAATCTAATTGAATGAACAATAGTCCTCTTTTATCTGTACAATCAATTAGTCCGGAGCCTGTCACTCAGTCGTGGCGCAGGCAAATTTTCATTCATTACCAACATGAATTGATGAAATTATACTTTTTTAGAATTGTATAGGCAAAATGGAAGTTATACCATAGATAAAATAATAATGTCATAGATTATTTAGAGTATTCAATTTGAGTATTAAGTACCTCATAATTAGTCTTAGGTATTTTTTTATATCCGTTCAATGTGTTTGTTTAAATTTTATTGTAAAGTACTTATAGTTTACCTTCAAAGTCCAAAAATTATAAATTTACATAGAAATACAGTAATTAACAACAGATATAATATCTGAGGATGGAAGTGATTTTCAATTTTTTTCACAGTTTTGTTCCAAAAAGATTTAATTACCGAAAAGTTTGAGAACCACTGATGTGTACCTATCTATATTTATCTATACGTATATATATCTAATCTATGTCCGGAACTACGCGGCACATCAATTTCCTCCATCCTGCACCCTTCCGGCGAACTGAAAAGTCTGCAAATGGTGTCTGTGTTTTCCCTCGCTTGTTCCTTAACCCTATTATCGTATTTTCTTCCCTTTATATATAAATAACTTCTTACGATCACGATTAATCTTCACTTAGTTATATCATAATTTAAGGTATGATTCCAAAATTAAACTATTTTTACAAATTACCCATGTTTACCTCTATTATTGGTAGTACCAACATAGAGACCGTTTTTTTTTTAGTAGTTTATTTTTAGTGGTTTTATTGATTTTGTTCATAAGTATTTTGCGTACATTAGATGATTTATTATGTATATATCCTATGATTTAAATAAAACAATTTAAATAACTTTATTGACCAAAATAAAATAAGGTAAAAAAAGCGGACTTAAAACTGATAAAAATACTATTAGTCAGTCTTTAGGATGAACAGTAAATCACGAACACGTTACATCATTATTGGGATAGGTAAAAAAATTAAAACATTTTTTGTTATACAACTTAGAATGGCAAACAAGCTGACGGCCCACCTGATGGAAAGTGGTAACCGTCGCCTATAGACATGAGCAGTACCGTGGACATAACAGAGTATACTGTTTCGCCCATGATACCCCCCATGCGTTGCCATTCCTGAGGACTCAGATGTTATTCCTCTGTACCCAGTAACTTCACGGTTGAAACACGAATGGGATGAACAATGACATGAACAATATAAGTAATAATAAAATTTTCTAACCTTAATTTTTCCCCTATTCTTTATAATTATGTGAGTTTGTAATAAGTAATCATTAAACTTGTATCTATAGTCATGACCTTATATCAGCCACTTGTCAATAAGAAAATCAAACATCAAGCAACGAGGTGTGAATTATTAAATTATTTGGACATATTTCATACTTGCTTAATCATTTGTATACGAATTTAAACTTTATATGAAAGGCTTTTTGATTTATTTTAAGAATTCATTGCCATTGCCGTTACCACGGCCTTCGCCTAAAAATGATCAGATTGATATTTTTTTAAAATATTTGTGTAAAATAAATAAATAAATAATAATATTTCAGCAGAACAAACGAATGCCTCTGATTATCTCATCAAGGAAGTACAGTCGTGATAATATTTATCCATTAAATTCACCAAAGAGAAAAAATAAAAAAAAAATGAAAAAAATTGTATAAATATTGTCTATATGGATACCAATACCAATGTCTCACTTGTATTTCTGCTATTAAACAGTGAAGGCAATGAATTTATTGGGTATAACACCTTAAACTTCAGGAGTGACAACTCATGAGCTGTAGGTACTACGAACATCGATGTATTCTGTCATGTTTATGTTCATTGGATGGAAAGTGGTAAGCGTCACTTTCCAACAGTTGAGCAGTCAGCTCACTTGTTATTCGAAATTGCATAAAAATATTTAATCGGTTCTTACACTATCTATCCAATAACTAGTTTTAAAAAATTTGTTTGAATATTGTAAAATAATTGATTTTTAAATTATCTAGATTCCATTGTAAAGAAAACAAAACTTCTTTTACTATTTCTGATAGGTACTTGAATAGTATTTATACTTTTACGACATAAGCGTATTGGAAGTCATAAAACTGTAATGAGATTAACTATAAATAGACCAAAGATCTCTTTAAAATTTATAGTTATAGCGGAAGAGATTTGTGCTTGTTTCATATTAACTTATTCACTTCAAACATAATAAATAATCTATTAAAAAAAAAGCAAGTAAAAATATAACTTAGACTAGATATTTTATACGCAATTTTAATGTCAACTTATCATAAGAATGTTATGAATATACATATATAAAAATCAACAGTACGCGTGTATAACATGCAAAACAATCTCACGATGAAATGCGTTATTCATTTCAATATTGCAGAGTGCTACTAAAAAAAATATATTCCATTCCATTTGAAAGACGCTCAACGTCGTGTTAAACAACTTGGAAACGTTGGCATTTTGCGCATAATTCCGTAATATCCGCCGGCGAAAACAAAACAAACCCAAATATTATTTAAAAATTGCGGAACAAAGCCACCGTTTATTATTCGCGGTCCATAAAATAAATACATTGATTCTTTTTGAAAATCGAACGACTAGACTGTTCAGCTTTAAGAAAACATAAGTATTCTTTTTTTAAAGAATTACAAACCAGTAACTGTATGAAAAGACTAGATACTTTTTTATTACATTTTTTTTCTTTTTTTAACACATATCCCTCTCTAATAGTGTGTATTGTTTCTACTGTAATACAAATTTTAATGTTTAATAAAATATTAAGTCGTTATTTGTTTTCTATAAATTAATTAAATTACCATCTGTCCAAATCAGTAGGTACCTATTTATGAGTGCGTCAATGGATTGAATCGGAAATTAAACACATTTCACTTGTGTAATTATGTTCTTCTTAGTTCAACATATTAATCGTTTTGTTTATTTCATATATAATATATACTACGCAAAGAAAAAAAAATGGCGGGAACGATTAACATTTAGTTTAAATTGTGTACACATATACAAATAAATAAATGAAAGGTTCTTGAGTGGCGACCCCGACGAGCAAACGCAGAATAGAATGACCTCCTACTATTTGGAGTAATGACCGCAAATGCATTGCAAGGAATCAGTGGATACAGGTGGCTAAGGACCGTTCCTTATGGCAGTCTATAGATGAGACCTATGGTCAGCAGTGGGCAAATAATGGCTGAGATGATGCCTAAATAAATAATTAAACAATGCGTAATTGTTCGTTATAATTGTAGTATACTTTTAATATTACTTGTAGAAAAATAATAATTTTCGAGTAACGACCCTCTTATACAGGGGGGAAAGGGATTGTTAGTAATGGCGACTGAGAATCCCATTGCTAGCAATATACCCAACCAGGTCCACCTCCTCGCGGTTCCCCCTGGAAACTATCATGGTTAATTCCTGATGAATTCATCATGATGGGCTAACTGGCCTGTTTTCATTCTCACCTATCACCCTTCACTGGTGCTCCGCCAGCGTATCCCGTTAGCGCAGGCGGGGTTACCATTCCATTTTCACCCATCAAAAAAAAAAAAAAAGACCCTCTTATACATGACGCTGGCAGAAATGCTCGTAAAAATGTTGACCGACTGCCATTAAGAAAAAGAGGAAAAAGAAACGACGCCAAAAATATTATACCTATATAAAGAAGGTTTAATATTAAAAAATGTTCTCACACTTCGTTTATATTAAAATTAATTAATTAGTATAGAAAGTTTTATTGATTAAATAATGCGTAAAGATATACGCTACAAAGTATTTGTGTAAATATTTTGCGTTAATATACAAACTCTATTCCTATAATAATGGTGTCTTAAATCATATAGATAGAGCATCGAGCCTTAAAAATGAGTCAACTTTTTGTCAGCTAATTGTCAAATTAGCAATTTTTTTTTATTCTATATACTGACGCACACAATGTATTTTGACGTACTTATCTATATTTAATTAATTAAAAATTATGTTGCGCATTAAAAAGGTACAGAATTTATAAGGCAAAATAAATATAGAAGTAATAAAGGAATCACTGAACTATTTATCACACAAAATATCATGAAAAAGTTGACCAGTTAAATCTAAAAATGGTGTCTATAGTGCAGTTCATATCTATATGTGACGATTACCGCTTTTCGTCAGATGAACAGTTTATTTGCCAATTTAACTTATATAAAAATAATATATAATAACAAAAAATTTGTAACTTTCGTCGATGCAAATATATTGAAAACAAAAAACATTCTTCATTTATTTAACACAAAAACCTCTCGAGATCATAGACTACTCACGTATTGACATATACAAATGATTTGTGTCCCATCCCACATAACTTTCACAATTTCTCGTAACACAATGACAAAATAAGCCGTCTCGATCAATCGAAACTCCAATCGATAATCAACAGTGTCTACAGCTGTAGATTTAGACGGACTTGACACTAAAACTTAAAATGAATCTAGAACAGTGTTAGTCTCTAATGACTCGATGATGAGTGTAACTCTATCATGACTACAGCTTAATTTTTTATTATTAAGAAACTTGTTTCAATAAATAGATATGTATAATGGATACCGATATGATATCTATATATTGGGTTCCTCTGTACATTGATAGCGGAAAAAAAGGTCATCACTCTTTTCGACATCCCCCATTTAAATAATTCTATTTTTAAATCACCCTTAAATTACCTACCTAGTTTTATGTGATTCGCTTATTAAAGCACTACCTATTTCAACTATTAAATTTATGAAGACAATGTCACGAAAATGTTGACAATAACAAAGCAATCCCAATGCAACGATGCTTCAAATCACGTACACTTGTTTCATATTTAAAACTAGTTTCGTAAAATTAAATTTATTACGAATTTAAATAAATTTATAATGTAAATTTGCCTTAACATATCAATCACAATAAACCACGTACATATTAATTGCCTATATTAAATCTCAATTAATGGTAAACAAGATAATTGTAAAACATGTTACTCACTCACACGTATTTGTAAAACTTTCGATTCGTAACCTTACAAAAACAAAAGGCAAAGTTGAAGGAATCTCTCGTATCAATTAAAATGGAAAACGGTAATTAATTTGTCAAAATATTGCAATCAAGTTTAAGTTCAGCTTAAATAGCTTTTAAAGAAATAAATCTCAGTATAAAACAGTATAAAATATATGAAGTACTTATATTCGCTTTTTTTTAACGAATTCCAAAAGAAGAAAATTCTCAATACGCTCGTATTATTATATATCATCATCTTCCTACCCTTATCCCAATCATTTGGGGTCGGCATAATATGATTTTATCCATATTACAAAAAGATTTGGTTTTTTAGTTTTACGACCGGCCACCTGCCTGATGTCAACCCTCTTTAGTAAATTATATATATATATATATATATATATATATATATATATATATATATATATATACTTCAGTACCTTCGTATTTCTTCGTATTTAATTGGATTATCACTCACATTGGTCCCAAACTCAATTTATCGCAGTTAAAGTACAAGCATTTAAAGTAATATTAAACTTGATTTCATCAATAAAGGATAACGTGAGATAAGATAAGCTGCTGAATCAATAAGATACGTTTATCAATAAATAAGTAAAGAAATAAAAAAAAAAAACTGGTAAAAAAACTATTTATTGAAGTGAAAGTTTAAGTTAATTAATAACTTGTATTATGTGTTTTTTTATCTTAGGTTCAATTCCTGATATAACTATGAACTTTAGGGAAATTATATAAAAGAAACTGTGAGGTTCCTCGTGAAATAAATTCCAATAAATCGATATTAAAATTGGGACATTTAACACTCTCGAATTGCAATACTAGCTACATAATAGTTCCATATTGTTCTGATAAATGCATATCAGCGTTACTTGCCAATGTAAACTATTGTAGAAATTATTGTAGAAATTAGGTTGTAATTGGGGTTTATATATGTATATATTTAATAAAACACAACATGCTATCAACATGTTATTATAGTACCTATAATAATTGTATAAGCTTGTTTTTGAAATATATTTCTTTTCTGATCGTACACCATTTTACAGTTTGCTACAATTGATTACTTTTTTTTATAAGTCATACCATAAGATTGATGTGCCAGCTTTATAAGGCTCTCGGAACAGATGGTGACTGGATCGCCTTAGCCTTCACTTATCACATGTTTGATCCTTAACCTCTCGGATATAAGATATCATGTTTATAGACATCAATCATGAGGGATATATCAATCAATCAATAATCAATCAATATAGTTAACTTTTCCCGCTAAAAAAATGCGTTCAAATTATATTACACAAATCTTTTTTAACACTCGGTCGTAATTATGGAACTCTATTGATTTAGAAAAATATAAAAATACCCAATCATTTTTTAAACAGGCCTAAATATAATCATATTTAATCAAATTATCCACTCATTTTTCATGTTTATAGCAAATTGTGTATAAAACTTTTTATTTATTTTTTTTTAATTATGACGTCTCAGTCTCATATTCAGAATCCTTTAATATTCTTATTCTATCCTACGATAACTTTTTATTCATTTTTAATATGTTAAATTTGAGTTTAGTTTTTTTTTTTTTTAACGTCTAAAACAGACATTTTTTTACACTACTATAGTTGCAAACTTCCATCAACCCGTCTGATGGTGAACGGAGTTACGGCAACCCCGTTTACAGTCAGAGGGGGCCTATGAACACGGATGTCACGCGCGCATTGCCAACCCTTAGGAAACCTTAATACATTTTTTTTTAAATTTTAACAAGAACAATGCAACGTAATCATTTAGGTCGAAGAATGCATTGAAAATGCGTCTTATCAACGCACGTGCTCACCAGGTGCAGTGTACACGTGCCTGATAACATTTTTCCCGCCAAATACCTAAACTCTATGCCTCCACGGCCGTTATCTATGTTCAGTTTAGATTCATTCTGCACAAATCAGCGATTCGCGTGCGACCGTTTCATTTTAATACCGTTTTTATTACTTCTACAAAAGAAAAATTGATAGTCCGCTATACAGTACAGTCATGAATCTTAATGGGAATGTCAGATAATAATGCAATGAAAGTTAATTCTTTTGTAATTTAATCCGCAAATAAATCTTCAAAGTTTTAGAAACGGTTTGGTATTTCCCGCGGTTTCACCCGTTCATCGGTGAATATTGTGGAAACTAAGGGTAGTGGAAAGGAAGGAAAGTTATGTTTCAATTTAGCATTTATATGTAAAAACAATTTAATATTTTTTGCTGTTTACGAATACCTACTCGCTGAGTACTCGTAGTAAGATTTCAGGTATTGTTTTCTTTAATTCCGTTTCCATATTTTCCGTTCAGATACATAGTAGATATACGTTCTAGTACTTCTAGACTAGAGTTAATTTTAAGTTAAGTTAATTTATGTTGTCTAAAAAATGTATTAACATAAATAATAATTTATTAAGGGTAGCAGTGAAATTACAAGGTACAAAGGCATAATCCTCAGGAATGGCAACGCATGAAGGGTATCATGAGCGTCACAGTGTACTCTATTATTTCTAAGATACTGTACAAGTCTATAGGCGACGTATACCACTTTTCATCAAATATTCTCTCAGCTTATTTGCCGTTCTAAGTTGCATAAAAAAAATTAAGGAATTGGTCACACTGATTGATCTGATCATATGTAACATTAAATATTAAAATCTATCCAGTGTATTTATATATATATATATATATATATATATATATATATATATATATATATATATATATATATATATATATATATATATATATATATATATAATATATATATATATATAATGCTAAATAGCAAACAAATTAATAGTATAGCTGAGTATCTATTTGATTACGTAGAAGAAATGATGTCACTAAACCAAACAATAACAATATTTAATTAGTTAAGCACTTAATTTGTACAATACAACTGTTTTATTTATTATTGGTCTAGACGTAAGTGTCTATATAATAAGTATACAGCGATCCTCCTAGTAGTCGATGGCAATATAATTTTAGCATAGATAACCCTACCATTAGGGTTGTCACATTCCTAAAACCATCTGCCCTGAAAAGCCCTAACAGTACTAAGAAATTGACCATTTTTATGATTGAATGAAAAAAAAATTGATTTAGGATAGAATGTATATTTTAATTGTTTATAACATTATTTAAAAAAAAGATAGACACTCCATCATCATCATCGTATGACATTTGTTTAAGTCGAGTTAGTCACGTAATGGACCATAGCGTGTCACCATTATCTGAGCAAAACAAATTGTCCATGCCATTCAAGCTTACATTGACGTTAAAATCATCCACAGACTCGTTTTTAATTTAAATTCTATCATAACAGCAGTAAAGTCGAAGATTCCTTGTACTCATGTAAAACACACGAAATAGCTGGTAATTTGTCTGCACCAGTGTAAACTAACCTTGATCTTCTTACGTCATTGTCAGTATTGTCAGAAAACTGGTTTGTATGGAAATATTTTGTATGTTTATAGTAATATATACACATCCAAGTGGCACAGAACGGCACAAAATGAGATGATCAATATAAAACATTCTAGTCTCTAAAAAAATCTTGAGATGTATAGTTAGAATACTAAAAACTGCTTGATTTAAAAGTTTAGTACATTGTGATCTTAAAATCAAGAGTGACAAGACACAAAGATGCAATATACCTACATAGTTGCCAGATTGAATAGTTTTCCGCAATTTTAGATAAAAATAAAAATTCTGTTTGTGAAATTTTGAACATCTGAAGTTGGAAAAATTTGGAAAAAAAAAATTTGAGGTTTGGGTACAAAATTATAATTCGCATTTGGCAACCCTGACAATGTACCCTGTGATGTCCGTCAAATGTACCATTAGCTTGTTTGCCACGCCCAACTGCATAAAAATATTAATTAAATAATGGTATGACATACTAATTAATGGCTTATACTATTCTGTGTTACTGGTAAACTGTACATAGATCTACATGTATTACTAAAAATATAGAATTAAATGAAAAAGTTAATTTGCGAGAGTTATTATGAACACGTGCCTAATCATTTATTAAATAAAATTAGGAATTGTTGCAATAGACGTACTAACAGCTTTTTCTATAACTTCTAAATTTTATTATTTGATTTTCCACAACGAAAGTTACTCTTGTTTGTTGTGTGTTGCCATTTAGGACAATTGACATTGACAGATGTGTCAGCCATGTTCTTAAAAGAGTCTAGCCTCAGTATTAAGAATAAAATTAAAAGTTTCACAACAAAAACATTCGATGGCTACCACGTAATGCATTTACAATTTTAGATGTAGAATTATATGTACATAGTGTATATTATGTCTTGTACCAGGTATAATCTTGTCTGAACGCCAAAATTCTAGATGAAACATCGCTGCCAGTACGAGTTTGTTTTCAACTTATCTAAAAAAAGCTCTAATAGGTGCAGATAGTTTTAGAAGCGATGAATAAAGCTTTCGAATTGAAAGTGCCCAAAATAACAGCAGAGAGAAACATATTTTGAACAATCGCTATTGGTGTTTCGCCGGTTTAGACAATACAATTAATATATAGATAGAACTTTATGTGGCAAATTGAATAGAATATATATTTTTCATATTTATTTTTATAACCTCGTTGGTCTTGCGGCTTATCACCCCACTTTACTTTCCAATGGTCGCAGGTTCGATCCCTACGCAATACAAGCATTTGTATTGTATTAGTACGTCTGGTTTATATTGGTCTGGATGTTTTCTATGTATATATATGTATTAATATGTATGTATTTTTAAAAAAATATATTAATTTGTGTATATCATAATATTTTTATAATTATGTAATTTATTTGTTTGTATGAATTTAATTGTAAATTTACGTGACATAGATGACTCAAATAAAGTGTTTATCTATCACATTACACATATAATGACTATTCATAGGAAATGGTTCAAAATGCGAACGAATTTTTTCTCAATCAACCAACCATATCTATTTTACCATAAATGTAACAACTATTTAATGCACTTTTGAGCATGCAATTTGGCAAAATAATAATAATAATATTTATTATTACAAGCTACAATGGCCTAATTTCTTAGTAACATAATCTTAGCCAAATGTTAGTACATCTTTCAATAAAATAAATAAATAAAAGAAAAACAAATAATAAACAAATTTGGTCACCGCTGAAGCATCCCATTTGAGATACCACAACAGTGACCAATGTAAGGGCACTCAAACTTGCTTGCAATCATATTTTTTTAATTGCTTTCCTTGCTATCAATTAAAAGTACCCATAATCGGCGAGCGTGTATGAAAAGATTGATGAATTTGGAAGAAGCGAAAGAGGTTTGTTTGTATCGAAACATTTGGCGTTCTATTGTTTATGCCTACCCTAATGGGAGACAGGCGTGACATATATGTATGTATGCTTTCCTTGACTTGCACTATATGTAGGTATATTTACTCCGTTACCACATGGGCCTCGTTGTAAAACAACAAAGTTTATAACTATGTAATTGAACTCATATCTATGTAAACAACAGTTGCTTCTCACAAACGGATGTAGCCCTGAACAGTGTCCAAAGGAGTTGATGGCTTATTTATTCCGATTATACGTACGGAACCACCCACGTCGGACTTACATCACCGGTAAGCGACCTTCGCAGATGTTCGCGTTAATCGTTCGCACATACATACAGATGCTGTTCGGCGACTGCCCTTGCGTCTGGTAACGCGAAAAGATGAAAGAACCACATTGTCTTTAATTGATGTTTCATACTTTTACTCGTATATAAGTACGTATAATAAATACTATTATGTTTTTACTGTATGTACAGTCGAGGTCGCCAGAGGTCGCAACTCCCTCGTGGGAAGGATAAAAAAACAGTGACACCACTGATATCACTCTATATAAAGTATAAATAAATCTGAAATTCCGACAATAATATCGTCATCGTTAATTTAATTTTGAAAGTTTTTAATTATACTTTTCATAATATACCTTTTTTTTATGCAACTTAGAATGGCAAACAAGCTGACGACCCACCTGATGGAAAGTGGTAACCGTCGCCTATAAACATGAGCAGTACCATGGACATAACAGAGTATACTGTTTCGCCCATGATACCCCCATGCGTTCCCATTCCTGAAGACTCAGGTGTTATTCCTCTTTACCCAGTAAATTCACGCAATATCCCACCCTTCAAACCGAAACACAGCTATGTAAACACAACTGCTTCACGGTAGAAACACGAATGGGACAGAGCAATCGACTTTTGTACAAAGTCTCCCTCTGGTATACCTGTATAGATATATACTTATATATTATTATTCTTTATTGTACTTGTAAATTACATTTTTAATGCATTTATAAATATTGTGAGCAAGGGTGGATTTATCTCTGACAGAGATCGCTTCCAATCAACCCAATATATAATACGAGTGTACTTAGTAAATAAATAAATAAATTTATTGATAATAAATTATTGCAGTAATGTATTCATAAACTAGTTTGTATGCACCTAACAACCTATTGAAGATTTAAAGACTTACATCATCTTAAATGACATTGGTGAATTAAAATAGTAATACACAGAAATAGTTAAATAATTTATAATAAAAGCTCTACTCTTTTTCACCGCGTTTTCAGGACCGGATCTGGCAGGGTATATTGCTAGCAATGGGGCTGGTAGTCCGCATTACTATCTCCCCCCCCCCCAATATAATCCCCATATATAATCCTATTAATATATTATAAATGCCAGTTTGTAAGAATAGACAGATGGATGAATGTTTGATGTTCTTTCACGCAAAAACTACTTAACGGATTTGAACGAAATTTTGTTAACGGATAGATTATCTCCTAAGTTCCTAACTTAGCACATAGGATAGTTTATGTACTAAATTAGCCACAGTATATAGCTAGTTCTGTATATAAACGAGATCAGTTCAATAAAAAAGGAATAACACCTGAATACTCAGGAATAGCAACGCATGGGGGGTATCATGGGCGAAACAGTATACTCAATTATGTCCATGGTACTGCTCATGTCTATAGGCGACGGTTACCACTTTCCATCAGGTGGACCGTCAGCTTGTTTGCCATTCTAAGTTGTATAAAAAAAAAATCGCAGATATATACCTATAGATCGATAGAAATAATCTGTGGTCGCTTGCAAATGTAGAAACAACATTTCCTTTCAACATTAAAAGGTATACGTAATTAAATTATATTGAACTCAGTATTCAAACAACTTTCTCTGCGTCCTAGAAATCTCCCTGTGAATATAAAATATTTACAATTAATTATCGATCATCGACAACATCCCACAGAATACGATGACTAATTACAAACTGTCTGCGATCATGATTATTCATGACAGTTTGAATCAGCGTAGAACATTCATGATTGAAGCTAAATAGATATAAAATTTGACATAACTCTTGATTTATGACTTGTTGTCTTTTATACTAATGTTTTTTATTTGTTTATTTTATTTATTCATTAGTACAAATATGTGTACATGGCGGATTTAATGCTAAAAGTATTCTCTCCCAGTCAACCATAGGGAAGTGTCAGAATACACGAATGCGGTACTAGTAATTATTGATATACATACATACTAAAATTACATATATAAACGAATAAATATATATAAATAACAAATATACTTAAATATATGTATGATATAAGGAGGAAAGATTTGATTGTTTGTTTGTAATGGATAACTCAAAAACTGTCAGTGATATCACAGGGTACAGAGGAATAACACCTGAGTCCTCTGAAATGGCGACGCATGGGGGGGTATCATGGGCGAAACAGTATACTCTGTTATGTCCACGGTACTGCTCATGTCTATTGGCGACAGTTGCCACTTATCATCAGGTGGGCCGTCAGCTTGTTTACCATTCTAAATTACATAAAAGAAAAATCAAAAACTACTCAAACGATTTTAAAAATTCCTTCACCTATAGAAAGCTACAGTATCACTAAGTAACATAGGTTATATATTATTTTCGAAAATTGTATTTACCTGAGTGAAACCGGGTCGAATCGCTAGTATGTTATAGCTACATAAGTAATTACAATCTTGATATTTATTTAGATATTTATTTATTTAAACTTTAATGCACAGTGAAACTATGTACATATGGCGGACTTAACACCGAACGGTGTTCTCTGCCAGTCAACCATTGGACAAACCGAGAAATAAGTAGGCGGTGCATTATCGAATTGAAGAAATATAAAAAATAATCTATTAAAATAATATAAAAGATATCTATTGTTTGAGATAAACCGCAAATAGGACAGTCAAGTACAACCACAAGAATAGGGTTTTATTTACAAGTATATCAAACATATACGAATAGTAGAGGAATTTTCTAAACAGTCATTTTATTGAAATGATTTTTTCTTTTATCTGTTTCATCATAAATTACAACATAATCTATGGTTTTAACATACTAATATTACTTATATCATTTGTTAATTGCCCACTGCTAAATACAGACCTATTGAGGCGGCTTGCCAATCGCAATTGGATTTTATTGATGTTTTAGGATGGCCCCTGCTGCCCATCCCTCAACAATTAAATTCCTTTAGCCTCTTGCGACATCCACGGTAAAGTAAGGTGTAGCCCATTCTATGCCGGGACCACAAAGCAACAAATATTGCTAGTTCAGAATCTTTAATTATTTTATTATTACACTTTTAGTCATGAATATATAAACATATTTTTTTTGATGGGTGAAAATGGTATGGTAACTCCGACTGCGCTAACGGGATACGCTGGCGGAGCACCCGTGAAGTGTGTTAGATGAGAATGAAAACAGGCCAGTTAGCCCATCACGATGAATTCATCAGGAATTAACAATGATAGTTTCCAGGGGGAACCGCGAGGAGGTCGACCTGGTTGGGTATATTGCTAGCAATGGGATTCTCAGTCTCCATTACTAACTATCCCTTCTCCCCTATATAAACATATTTTATTAATAATTATCAAATATCCATACATGCAGACTTTTATATGGAAACTAATTAGACATAGCTTTAAATTTTAAAGCTTTAAAATATCATATATATTACATTAAGATATAACACACGTAACAAATTTCATTCAAATCCGTTCAATAGTTTTTCCGTGAAAGAGTAACAAAAATCCATCAATCCATTATAATAAGAATCATTTACATATGATCATCGAATTGAATGCACTATAGACATAAAAAAAAGTTGTTCGAAAGTGTAGCTTGCTCTGTACAAGGCAAAGGAAAAAAACCTAATACCTACCCGCGCGTAGGAGCTAACACCTTTAATTTTAACTAGATACGTATTAGTCACTTTAGTTAATAACCTGTTATATTTACGTGGGTGCCTTTATGTCGACAACTATCCTAGTTACATAGCAGAATAACCGTCCGTTCTGTGCCGCACTAGTCTCAGTGGAACGTAATTAAAAAAAAGAACAATATCCTTTCACTGGTGTCGTGTCGATACGAAACAATGGAAAGCGGGCGATTTAACCGTTTGCATGATTTATATTCAGAACTTTATTGTCATTGTCTGATTGTCTCCAAAGCGGGAGTCCCATTGATTGCTTAAAGTTTTTTTTTTTTTTTATGCCTATGTAAATCCAAGTTCAAAACGAGTAAAACATATTATTTGATCACATTGATGTCAGACCATTATGATGAATTCAACAAGAATTAATAATGATGGTTTCCAGGGGGAACTGCGTGGAGGTCGACCTGACCCTATACTAATGGGGAGAAGAGATTGTTAATAATGCTTACTATCAATATACCCTGTCAGATAGAGCTCCACACGCCCCCCCCCCCCCTGGAAACCATCGTGCTTAGTTCCAGGTGTATTCATCACGGTGGGCTAACTGACCTGCCTTTTCATTTTTACCTATCATCTCTCACTGGTACCCCGCCAGCATATACCATTCCATTATTGTTCTTTTAAAAAAATATTGCTAGCAACGGAAATTTACTAACAAAACCTCTCCCTCCAATGCAACCCTAGTAGTTCCTATAACTACACACTGTATCCACATGACGGATCGGATACCTACACGGATCGTAAACATATCCACAGTTAGATCGTATAGAATCACGCTATCTAGAACAAATTTGCGACGTAGTATCTGTAAGTTTTCCTATTAAAGTTTTCCACGATAACTTATTACTTTTCTTATTTCCTATAACTTATGTATCATTTTAGTTCGTTGCGATATAGCTAGTGACGATTAGGGCGTAGCAATAAAAGTTTACAGACTACAAAAGTTGCGTAGTTCTATACTTTAATAGTTGTATTGCCAACTGTTTATACCTCAATGATGACGATTCATAATTCTTGATTCGATGATGTATTGTTATAGAAATGTTATTGTATAAAAAGTCCAAATACACATAGAAAAAAATTTAAGAACATTCCCTTTTTTAAAATCGGTTGAAAATCATATCAAACCTTCTTACAAAATCTTGGGTGTGTTGTGAAAAAAAAATTAATCGTTCCACGCTTTTAATAGTATTATTTTTGCCTATAAATCTACATCTGTAGTTTGTGCTTAGATGTTTTTCTAAAGTTTCAAATACTTTTTTTCCATCGAAATACAAGTTTTCCGGGATAGCTTAATAAGAATTTTATTGCTTGACTAATTAATAAACATTTTAACTCCCTATTACAATACTTTTTAAATGCTAAATCGATTAGAAATATTAAAAATTGCCACACTTTTAAATATGCCTCATAAATAATGTCATTATTCAATCAAGTCTTCCCTATCGATCCTAGTTCGATGAACCTTGAACGCTGCAACATTTGCGTGCAACCATCAAATATCCCATACCGGCAATGACACATGCAAGCTACCAGGGACATGCGACGTATCGTGGCACGATAACTATGCAGTTTACGACATCATAAATACAAGAAACCATTGTAAACTTGCACGAATGCCGTATTGTATTGTGTGAAACATATTGAATGTCAATAGATTTATCATTAAATGTAGTTTGAACGAGATGTATTCGCACATAATCTTTTAATCTCATTTATCTCTGTAGATCCGGTTCGAAGGACCATAGATAAACTTCTATACTTAACAAAATAATCAATCATAATACAAAAGAAATTACGTTTTTGAAATAAGTTAAATAACATTATTGATTGTAAAAATAACCTCAAAATCATTTCAATAGGTACAGAAAACAGCATGGCCCATATAATTTAATTCTTGATTGACTACTTGTAATATTAAACCATTAATGGTTTCCCTTAATTTGAGATTAATTGACTAGCAGTTATTTATTTTGAATGTTCTCGAAGAAGGTGTGGATATAGCAATAAATTAGTAATTAATAATTAGTTTTATCTTTGGTTGTAATAGTTATAAAAACATATTTTTTAGTTTTGAACATACCGAGTCCTGTTACTCAAATAAACAAATATTCTATTCTTCCTATATTTCTCTCTCGAGTATAGGTAGACTTATTGTAAACAGATGCATTATAGAAACCTTGACATGTAGACATTAGACGCGGAACTAATCTTACAGAACTGTTATTGAGTTCGTTATACCTAAAATCGGCACCTCAATTCATATTCGTGAGAGTGCTATTGCTTTTTTATAATACTTTTATTATCTTTGATTGCCAGAATCACGATATTAACGTTTTTTTTTTTTTGAAGTACCTAATTCTGTTCGAAAAAATATTATCATTCTAAATTTAAAAATAAGAAAGAGTATAACTTAAATAACAAATAATATAGATGCTTTTATCTGGGTAATAGTTATATGTACATCCCTGCCTTCTTAATTCTTTTTACATTTTTAGATTGAATTTAATTTATAAAAATATTTAAACATTTCGATTCTGTTTTTCTATCATAGATAGATATTTAGCAAACAGTCAATAGGTCATCTAAATATTATAAAACTTTCATAACACTTATGTCCTGGCACTCATTATAAAATATTGCTAGGGATTACAGATCTCTCTCGTAAAAGGAGAACTTCGGTTTACTGTTACCATGCTATCCAAGCGCCTTCAGTTTCCGATAGGACAACAAAAACAATAGAAATGATATTCTTAAAATGATAACATTAACAATTCAAGAATTCTTTCTTCTGGGCATGGATGTCTTCTATAGAATAAGGAAATAACATACTAGTAATACTACCACACTTGCCAAGCTATTTACCATAACGTTTCATTTTCTTGAAGAATGATTTTGCCAGACCAGAGAAACTTTACCACAGGGAGACTTTGTACAAAAGTCGTTTGTTTGCCACCTCTGTCCTATTCGTGTTTCTACCGAATGAAACAGTTGTGTTTGTATGACTGTGTTTTGGTTTGAAGAGTGGTATATAGCAGTAAATTTACAGGGTACAGAGGTATAACACCTGAGTTTTTAGGAATGGCGACGCATGGGGTATATCATGGGCGAAACAGTGCACTCTGTTATGTCCATGGTACTGCTCATGTCTATAGGCGACTGTTACCACTTTCCATCAGGTGGACTGTCAGCTTGTTTGCCTTTCTAAGTTGCTTAAAAAAATATAAAAGAATAAAAAATCTATCTACTTCGTAATGTCCAATTTTGTTCAGTGACCAACTACTTTAGTCTTATCTTGCTCTTAATAAGTGGCAATATGTATATTTACTTCGTCATCAGAGTTCTTATAATTTTCGTCTCTAAACAGACTATTTCTTCTTCGACAGGTACCAAGAAGATGGAATACAAGACCAGGCAGTGGCACGAGAAGTGTTTCTGCTGCGTCGTGTGCAAGAACCCAATCGGCACGAAGAGCTTCATCCCCCGGGAGCAGGAGATCTACTGCGCCGGCTGCTACGAGGACAAGTTCGCCACCCGCTGCGTTAAATGCAACAAGGTATATCCTTTCAATCGAATGCATATCTTAATTAGACTATATTTAAGTCTAGATTTTAACACCTTATACAACTACAGTACTGGGTTAACATTGACGAATTTAATACAAAATGTACCTGCGGCATTTTCGAAACCTAATAATTAATATTTTATTTTAATTCCTATAGACTATGCCTATCATGCTGTCTAGTGCCGGCATATAATGGGCCACCACTTCCTTACCCGTATGTGTCGTAAGAGGCTAAGAATGATAATTGTGAAAAGCTATGAACTTAATGGTCCAGAGATTCGCAGCAGCGTCCCACTTAAAACATAACCAAAGCATAACTGTGGTTCCCAACCCGCTTGCCAAGTGTATCGACTACTGACAAAACTCTCCATGTAGGGAAAGCCAATGTTCAGTAGCGGACAGTTAAGGGCTGAAACAATAAAATACCTATAGTCTGTTTCAATACAATTTATTGAAAATGTAAACAAATAAATTATTAATCCGATCATAAGACAGTTTGCCGATGCAGCTAATGTTAATATATAATAAATGTACCTATATATGTTTGTATATGATAATATTTATATAATAGTGCGCCACCTACCCTTTGTCTTTTTCTCAGTGTCCTCTACCCAAAGGTTGTCTGGAAGAGATTGCTTAGCGATAAGGCCGCCTTTTGTATCACTTCTCATTAATATTTACTGTATTTGTTATTTCTCTTTTTACTTGGTGCAATAAAGTGTAAAATAAATAAATAAAAAATATATTAATTGCTCGAATATTATGATTTAGTACTGATTTCGTTTAAAGAATGTTTTTGCGATAATTCTATTAAAACATACTACCTACAATACTAATTTCAAAGTGAAAAATTTACAACTATTATATAGGTAGGTGTCTATCAGAAGACATCGAAAGAACGATCCGATACAATTAAAAAAGTTTTGACTTTCTAAACAATTCATGAATAAAGAATTTAAGAGTTTCAACTTAATTGATAAAACTCACGATACAAACTTAAATGATGCAAAAGTCGATTTAAATAACAGAGAGAAACTTTGTCGTGTAGAACATTAAATAAATGAGGTGTCAGGTTCGTTTCCAGTTGAGGTGAAACAAAAGGGGATAAGATTACTTACATTAACAAATAGCTATGATTTTAGAAAATTCTCTAAATCATTCGGATAACAGCTTAACATTCTCCACAAAATAATAATAATCATCATCATATCGGCCGTTAACTGTCCACTGCTGAATATATATATATATATATATATATATATATATATATATATATATATATATATATATATATATATATATATATATATATATCGCTATTATCGCTGGCAATGAAGCCACTAATCCCCGCTATTAATCCTGCAATCGCCTCTATCTCTAATTACTCCATTAGCGATTATAGTCGTGAAGTTATTTTATATATTATAGTTTCTATAGACAAATATTGCCATTTACCACTTGTCTTTTTTCTTAGTGTCCTCCACTCAAAGATTGTCTCGAAGGGATTGCTCAGCGATAAGGCCACCTTTTATATCATTTCTTATTAAAAATAACTGTATTTATTATTTATATAAATGGTAGAATAAAGTGTAAATGAATAATATATATTCAAATATATCATTTCAGATCATCACGCAAGGCGGCGTAACATACAAGAACGAGCCGTGGCACCGCGAGTGTTTCACGTGTACCAACTGCAACACTTCGCTGGCAGGCCAGAGATTCACCTCCCGCGACGAGAAGCCATACTGCGCTGAATGCTTCGGAGAATTGTTCGCCAAGCGCTGTACCTCTTGCAGCAAGCCTATCACTGGTATATATAATTTGCTGTACTATATTTCTAAGGTTTTTTTAATGGGTGATAATTAATTAATGGGTCAGTCAGTCCATCCTGACAAATTCAACAAGAATTGTTCACGACAGCTTCCAAGAGGAACCACGTGGAGGTCAACCTAATACGGTATATTGCTAGCAATGGGGCTATCAAACTCCATTGCTAACAATCCCTTTCCCCCTGTATTTCTAAGGTTAGCTGACTTACCTACAGTAAAATTTGGACAGTAAACTTTTACGACCTTGTCTTGTCGTCCAAATGGTCGCGGGTTCGATTCGAGCGCAATATAAACATTTGTGTTCATAAATAGATATGTCTGTTTATACTGTTTTCGGTTGTCGGGATGTTATTATTGTATAATGTGTATATTTTTTATACCATTAAGTTGGCAAACAAGCATACGGCCTATGTGATGGTAAGCGGTTACAGTAGCCTATGAACGCCTGCAATACCAGACGTATTCTGAAATTTTTGAAGTCTTTAAAAAATCTCGACAGGGAGCTTATTTCATAACCTAAACGTTCGTGAGAGGAAAAATCTACGAACCACACCGTACGCAACCATCTAGGCTCTAGGTGAAATCTCTGTCGTTGTATTTACTACAACCACAGAATTAATAAATCATAGGGAAAAAAAATTAAAACATTTTTTTATTTGCTATAAACAGTGCCAAAATATTAACTCTCACTACTACTTACTACTACAACATACAGAGTATGAGAAACCTGAGGAAAGGGATTGTTAGTAATGGGATCAAAATAGCCCTATTACTAGCAATATACCCTGTCAGGTCGACCTCCACGTGGTTCCCCTTGGAAACCATCGTGACTAATTCTAGTTTAATTCGTTAGGATGGGCTAACTGACCTACTTTCATCTTCATGTGTCATCCTTCATCTGTCATCTCTCACTGGTGGCCCGCCAGTGTATACCAATAGCGCAGACGGGGTTACCATACCATTATCACCCATTAAAAAAAAACCTCCATATCTCTTTGTGTACAACATTTATTAGTGTATATATAAATGGTATAAATAGATATACACCAAGTTGTTAAAGCGAAGGATAGTTGCAAACAACTTCCAAAACATAAGATACCTCCTGAATACTTAATAGTCCAATAAAACTTTCCATTTTTGTTAGTAAATTGCATTTACCTACCCGTACATCGTATAGGTAGGTAATACTACTTAATTACATCACGCAAGGCTAATATCGGAGCTATTTATATAACGCATCGTAAGGTAAACTATTACGGACAATCTTTGGACTGAATCCAAACTCGAATATATCTCTGATACCAACAATACGTGGTCGTAAAAAAAAAACAGTGTTACATACACGAGTACCTTAGATCCCTCCAATTAAGAGTCCATTCACACAGACTGGCTCGAACAGAAAAACAGATTTTAATAGCGTTTAAAATAGCGTTTTAGGTTCGGGGTCAAACTATCTATTAAGCAGTGTAAGCAAATGGCCAGTGGTCTCGCACCAGATAAATTTCTTTTCGAATTTTTTTTTAAATGAAAATTACATATAAAAATTTGTATTTAACAAACCCTCAATGAAAACATTGTCTTTTTTTATTACGCCATTATATTTAAATATATTTTGTAACGCGTTTCAAGTTGGTATATTATATAATAGTATTTTTTTTTGTAAGGGAAACGTGCATTGCATAGGGCATGATTAATTCCGCACTGCTTAAATTAATGGAATAAGGTTTATTTCTCCATCAAATAAGAATTATATAAAAAATTTATGCTGTTTTAATTCCTGTACCTACCCCACATCTACACTTTGTTCAACTGTATTCTTGTTAACTAGGATATTTCAAGTCGATATCAAAAAATAATAATTTTATTATTTCCAGGCATCGGTGGCACACGATTCATCTCATTCGAAGATCGCCACTGGCACAACGACTGCTTCATCTGCGCTCAGTGCAAGACCTCCCTGGTCGGCAAAGGTTTCATCACCGACGGACAAGACATCATTTGCCCGGAGTGCGCCAAACAGAAGCTAATGTAAATAAATGACGCCAGCTTGCACTAACGCTTCCTCTCGTCAGGTGTGTAACTGCCCTTTACCAACTTGAGAGCAATTTTAAAAATCGAATAACAACTCAACGTCGATTTAGAATTAAGAAAAAATATCCAGATTCTAGCAACATAGAAACAAACAAAAGTTACTGGCCACTAAAGATCTACGAAAAAAAAAACAGGCCACATTAAAAAAAATATATTTAGCGCATGGCGAAAATTCAGCACGTTTATTTTTTAAATTATTAAAAAAATGTGACTGACCATAGATTTTTGTGCTTGTGCAGCGTAAATACCATCCTACCGGTAGTCGCTAACGCCAGAGACTGGTGCGCGTTCAAAAAGCAGGAAACATCCAGCGATGAGCTTTTCGACCTTGTCGACAAAATGAACTTTCGTAAGGTCGTCCCTTAGTTATTTGTTACTTAGAAGCGTTGTTGAAGATATTTTTTATACAAAAACTCGAAAAAATCACAAAAAAAAAAGTGGATGCACAAATATATATTAAGTATTAATTTCGCTTTTTTACTGAACTCTATTTAAGATGTTTATATATTTTGACTGTTTAGTTTGATATTCTCACTAATATCGTCCACAATATCTATTTATCGAGTATTGGTTATATATTATGCTAATCGCCATATAATTTCGCTTTGGCTGTTGTATTAGTCCGTTAGATAATATTGTCAATTTACCTAGAGCGATTCACACGATGCCTTACTAATAACATATCTAAGTCAATTTCGAGGATATATATATATATATAATTTGTGTTGTATGTATATGCATATAAATATTATGATATATTCAACATGCTCTGGTGCTACCAGATTTCATGTCTTAAATCTAGACACTTCCAAAAGGATTTGTATTAAGTGCTTGTCATTGTTTAAAATGCGTAACATAGTGTTTAAGAAATTATATTGACAGAGTAATGTATTTGTTAAGTATTTATTTTTACGGGAGTATGCACTTTTTAATGTAACATCGGCGGTGTTACCATGTCACAGAAAACACTTCGAGATTTTTAGCTGTAGTGTTGCCATAATTATTACTCACCGCCGTCAGACACAACCTAACAATAACTATTTGTTAAGTGACGCGAAAAGTCATCTAGTTTTACTAATGAAAAAAAATATATAAAATATGATAAAATATTTTTGTTCTCGAATAGGAATCGTGTTACAATAATGTAATTGAATGTTATTGATATTTTTACATGACTATAATAATATTTTTTAGATTTTAGAGTCGTATTTATAAGAGTATAACATCTGTGTTTTGTGATCGCATTCGCGAGCTGACCACGAAATGTATGGGGATCATTTTATAAGGGTTACTTGTTAAGGGTTAAATTATTCTAATGTTGATTATTAATTTATAATACTGTGTACACTTGAAACTGCTTAGTTGTGTGATCTGATCTAATTAAATCTTTGTATATCTATCTACCCATAGATTGTAAAACTATGAAACTGAAATAAACGATAAAAATTAACCGCATTGTTAGTTATGGTTAGTTAATAGTTAATCCCCGGCAACTTTGTTGCGTAAACTTCCTTTAAATTCAAATATCCATGTACTAAATTACATCAGAATCAATGTAAAGAAAAATAATACAAACATTTGGCTTCCAGTTTATTTAAATAAGCAATAATACATAAACAATATTATGTGCTAATCCCTAAATACATAATTATATGTAATTTCATTCATTTCCAAAGATTAAACTAATATCACATTTTAAATCCATTCACTTATGTATACAACTAACTTAAATTCAGGAACAAAAAATATTCGACGATTTTATATAAGCGTAAGTTTTGTAATAAAAAACAATTATACACCACATATGCACAGAGAACATTAGGGCCGATTCTGAAGTATCATTTCTCTAAACGTATTTTTTTTTTTATACAACTTAGAATGTCAAACGAGCTGACGGCCCACCTGATGGAAAGTGGTAACCGTCGTCTATAGACATGAGCAGTACCATGGACAGTAACAGAGTATACTATTTCACCCATGACACCCCCCATGCGTTGCCATTCTTGAGGACTCAGGTGTTATTCCTCTGTACCCTGTAAATTCACATCATATCCCACCCTTCAAACCGAAACACAGCCATGCAAACACAACTGCTTCACGGTAGAAACACGAACGGGACAGAGGTGACCAAGGAAACGACTTTTGTACAAAGTCTCCCTCTCTCTGTGTGTGTAATGAAGATATGAATTACATCTATTAGAAAATGAGTTCATATTGGTTATAATAAAGATTTTGCTGTATACAATACCATTTTTTTTTAATTTTAGAAATAGATTTAAAGAAATGGCTCCTCAGAATTGACTCCAATAACAAATGTTTAATTACCTAAACACGAGAGCATGTTTCTCGAAGCGACGTCGTCACTATACAAAAAAATTCAATTTACAAACGACGAGTGTATAAATACACTTGCATATAGGTGAACTCGATCGTAAAGCATTTATAAATAAAATATATATACATACATATTCGAAAGCAATAGAACAAATAATACAACTACTTTCTAAGTACATAGTTCCAAGCTTTTAACTTTTTATTTACAGTTTCTGTACTTATTTCATTAATTTCTTGTTTAACGATTTCATTAATTATTACATCATAAAGTATTAAGTTTATGAAGTTCCGGGTTTATTTCTCTATTAAACCAATTTAGGGAATACACTGAAGTATATAGTTTCTCATCTATAACATAGAAAATTATTCAAATTCTAAAAAAAAAAAATTAAAAAACTGAATTTATATTTAAAAACAGTATCTTTGAAGTTGGTATACCGGCGAAGATTGCGCGATGAAGATGAGGTACAATCAAACAGCGGTGTTATAGTATACAAGGATAATTAAAATTCTGATATAACGCCACACCACACATGCAGGAGATATAAAGAGTACAGACACTAATCTAACAGGTTACAACAATGTTTTCTCACTCCTAGTACGTTTCAGAGCAACAATCTTTTTGCGCGGCAAAATTATCTGTCAAAAAGACAGGGTTGCCATATAACTAAGAAAAGTCTAATTTGATTGACAATAAAATTGAAATAATTTCATTACAACACGATACACTTAACTGCTGTTTAAATAAATAATTTACACAAAGTGTAACCCCGCCCCTTTACCAGGGAGGGAATTAATAAAAAAAAATCCATTACTTCTCTCATATGTAGATTACATATCGACGTTTAATCACCAATATCTCCTAACTGCCATTTACAATTTTTTTTTTTATACGACTTAGAATGGGAAACAAGCTGATGGTTCACTTGATGGAAAGTGGTAACCGTCGCCTATAAACATGAGCAGTACCATGGACATAACAAAGTGTACTGTTTCGCCCATGATACCCATATATATGTGTTGCCATTCCTAAGGACTCAGGTGTTATTCCTCTGTACCCAGTAAATTCACGCCATATCCCACCCTTCAAACCAAAGTACAGCCATGCAAACACAGCTGCTTCACGGTTGAAACACGAATGGGGCAGAGGTACCCAAGCAATCGATATTAGTTTAGTTTTTTTCTTAACTTTCATATTTTCTTTTCTATTACAAAGAGAAATCATTTTTACTTTAATATTTTGATAAATTACGTTGAAATCAACTACATAACTTTTTTAGTTCCATTCTATTTAGAACAAGTTCAGTACTATATGATATATTCCGTGTGTCATGTAAAATGTTGTCCGTGTTAGGAGCTTTTGGCGGTTAAACGTCTATATCGTATTCGTCATCGTATCAGTCGGTACCGAAGTATTTCTGCCCGAAGTGATTGGGCGCTACTGGGTGCAGCTCAGACGTGAGGATCTTCATCTTGGGCACATAGTCGACGACTGCTCGCACGGCCGCCGGAGTGCAAAACAGATTTGATAGGATAATACGCTCCTCCTTAACGCCATGCTGAGTCAGAACATTAACTGCCTGTAATTAAAACAAATATTGTTTGTAAATCCTACTATTATTTTAAACACGAAACTTCTTTACAACGATTGGATGGATGTCTATTATTCTTTCACAAAAAAATACCGAATGGATTAGAATGAATTTGGTACATGGATGGATTACATAGTAACTTAATATATCGTCATAGTAGTAGAATACTGACGGATCTCACAAAGATTACATATAAAGATCCATATTATTTATTTATGTATCAATGTTTTAATGTATGTGAGGTATTTTATAAAATTAAGGTATGATGAGGCTGACATATCCTTATGGGATAAAAGCCTCTAAATAAAAAAGATAATAAAAAAAATATAAAGATCCGTCAGTATTCTACGACTATGACGATATAAGATACTTTATATAGGTACTGATTCACCGCCAAAACTGCGGGATATAGCTGGTAGGTAATATTTTAAAGCAGTAACACTTTGAAGAACAGTAAATAATTTTCCAAGAGAACAGCTTTTACGCCGTGTGGTCCTGACATAGAATGGGCCACCCCTTTCCTAAGAGTGACGTAAGAGGCGACTAAGGTAACTTAAAGGTCCAGCGATGGGCAGAAGCGTCCCTTTTTAAACATCATCAAAGCCTAACTGCGGGTGCCAACCTGCCTGCCAAGCAAGGCTATTACTGGAAAAACCCCCATAGGAGAAGGCCTATGATCAGCAGTGGACAGTTAATGGCATGGTATGGTATATGTTTAACAATATGATAGAGGTCGATTCTCTACAACAGCAAACACTGTACAAATACAGACAGAACTAATAACAATAAACCAAACAGTAACAGTAAATTTAGTTCCTAAATCGCTCTAAAGAGGCAGCACCAGCATTTGTTCTTTTATGACTTTTAGGTAATACAAAGTATATCAAACATTAAGATTGACATGTTTGTCAGTTTATAAATAATCACACTGTTATATCATGCAAATTTAAGCTACCCAAAATTATACACATCGAGTTACTTAATCAAAGGATGGTTGCCAGTTTAAGCTTTGGATTAAGGAGAAAAGAAAAAAGGCGGTCAAATTAATGCTCACTTTTTTTATATGTTTACTAACGAGCCGCCCCCCATGGAGGGAGAAGGGATTGTTAGTAATAGGGAGTAGTAGCCCCATTGCTAGCAATATACCCCCTAGAAACCATCGTGATTGATTTATTGTTAAATTCGTCAGGGTGGACTGATCTATTTTATCCTCACTTAACATCCCTCACTGGTGCCCCGCAAGTGGATACCGACAGCGCAGGCGAGGTTATCCATTAAGGATGATAATGGAATGGTAAATAAAAAAACAGCTGTCCCAGCTTCCCATTGTCGCAAATATTTGTTTAACTTTTAAACTGTTCATCACATTTTAGTACTGGACTAATATTCTCTAAAATTTTGAAAATGAAGGACTTTTAACATAAAAGCAATCTTTTTGACTGAGATATAAAACTCATATATGTATATGGTGTCGCGGACTTCTTTGTAAAGTTAAAAGTAATGAATAGTTTTGCAATAGATTTTATTGCTTTATTTCAAACAGTTCAAATTCGGATCAGTAATACTCTAAACAACAAAACACACAAACATTACCTCTTTACAATTTTAGTATAGATTAAGTTCTATTATAACAGACAGACAGCATACAAGCCCTGCTTAGATTGTAGGAAATAGATGGTAATATATAAATTACTGTTCTTCATCCAAAGGTTGCCTGGAAGATATCACTCTTAATGATAAGGTTGCCGGGGGGAAAGGGATTGTTAGTAATGGAGACAGAGAATCCCATTGCTAGCAATATACCCAACCAGGTCGACCTCCTCGCGGTTCCCCCTGGAAACTATCATGGTTAATTCCTGATGAATTCATTATGATGGGCTAACTGGCCTGTTTTCATTCTTATCTATCACCCTTCACTGGTGCTCCGCCAGCGTATCCCATTAGCGCAGGCGGGGCTACCAAACCATTTTCACCCATCAAAAAAAAAATGATAAGGTTGCCAATTATTTTCTTACTGTAATATTTTCTTGTAATTATGGATGAAACAATGAAGGGTATCTATCTGTCTATCTATATTAAAAATAAATAAATAAAAATCAACCATATCACGTACCTGTTTTACTGTATTCCCTGTGGACATGATAGGGTACATGAGTAGCACCTGCCTGCGGGCTATGTCCTCCGGAAACTTGGCGTATACCACGTGAGCTTCGTGCGTGTCCGTATCACTCTCCACGAGGATCTTACCGATGCGGATGGAACGGCAACAATCACGGAGACCCTGCAGTGTACGATACTTAAGTAAGTACAGTGACAACTACACAACTGAATGTCATATAATTCAATGCTTTAAAAATCCATAACAAATAGCTAATTATTATTGAATATTGTTTAGACATGTATGAGATAGAATGAGACGGCAACAACTGGCATCTCGCCCTTGCTTATACGTGCGCCGAACAAAATAATTATTGATAGATTTGTTTGCCACTTGCCTAGGGGGATCAGTTTAGACAGTCTCAGTGACATAATAATAAGCCCATCAGTTTGCGAAAAAGAGTATGGGTTGGATTCTGAGGGTCAATCATAACTCGAGGGCCATGGTTGTATGGAAATAAAAAATTATTACAACTAAAAAGTGTAAGTCTGTATCTAGTAAATTTAACGATGTCTTAAATACTTCTATAAAATTTCTAGAAACTTTCGAAACTTACCTATCAATTAGATTACATAATTACTGCCATATTTACAAAATTAAACACATAACATAAAAATAATAATACAAAGAATATTTTATAAAATAAAAAAAGGGTCTAAATCTCTTGAAAATTGACACATACCTGTTCCATGGCCTCTCCCGATCTAACAATTGAAACCCCACAATTGCCAGCACCATACTTCAAACCCTTGTATATGGCTCCAGTCGGAGTAACCACTTCGCAATCAGTGAATGGCAACTTGTTTAAGCTCTCCTCAATAACCAGTCTGATCAGACGATCAGCGTAGAACTTGAAGTCACTGCGTGTTGTATTCCTAGAACATTTACAAGTAAATTTATTTAAAAAAAAAATTCATAAAGGATTGAAAATTAAGTAAATTAGAAAGAAGAAAGAATATTAAAAAGTTTTCTTTTATTGTTGTTCAGTTGATATAATAAATAATTTTTAAACAATAAAATAATTATATTTTAAATAAATAAAAATAAACTTACAAAATAACTATTCTTTATCTAGTAGTAGATATTTGTAGTATAAGTAAAAACATATCATAGAAGACAAGATATGGGACACAGAAAAAGGATCTCTGAAGAAAAGTTGGGAGGAAAACATAACAAGTATAGCAGGAAAGTTATGGTACTTATAAGATAATAATAAAGTTAGCAAAGGCGAACTTATCTCTAAAAAGAATTTCTTCCAGTCAACCTAACACAGTAACATACGAAGTAGTGAGTGGGCAGTAATAGTGCTAAACAGAAACTAAAATAAATAAAATAATAATAAATTAAAAATCAATAAATTACAAGTAATTTGTAATATTAATACATAACTACAGGGGGGAAATGGATTGTTCATAATGGAGTTTGACAGCCCCATTGCTAGCTCCATGTGGTTCCCCTGGAAACCTTGGTGAACAATTCTTGTTGAATTCGTCAGGATGGGCTAACTGACCTACTTCATGCTCACCTATCATCCTCCACTGGTGTCCGGCCGGTGTATAACGATAGCGAGGGTGGGGTTACCAATCCATTATCATCCATTAAAAAAATACATACCTACATATTATAGATATATATAAACCAGAGGGAGACTTTGTACAAAAGTCGATTGGTTGGGTACCTCTGTCCATTCGTGTTTCAACCGTGAAGCAGCTGTGTTTGTATGGCTGTGTTTTGGTTTGAAGGGTGGGATATGACGTAAATTTACAGGGTACAGAGGAATAACAACTGAGTCCTCAGGAATGGCAACACATGGGGGGTATCATGGATGAAATAGTATATTCTGTTATGTCCGTGGTACTGCTCATGTCTATAGGTGACGGTTACCACTTTCTATCAGGTGGACCGTCAGTTGTTTGCCATTCTAAGTTGTATAAAAAAAATCCTACATAAATAAGAATACATGTCAAATAAAAGAGAAAACAAGTCTTCTAATCAATAATATTCAAACGAAATTAGAAAGATAGATTGATTTTAATCTTTTTTTGAAGGAATTGCTAGATGGGCTATTCTGGATACCCACAAGAAGTTTATTCCACAGCTGTGCAGCACGGAATGCAAATGAATTACTCATAAAGAACTTTTAGCTTCTTTTAGTAATGTAATGAATGATTACATCGTTGAACTCATATTTTTGTAACGAGAAAATAAGTGCAACTTAACAAAATTAAATAACATAAACTTACTTGTCCCTGAGTATAGTTTGCAGCTCTTTAATGTTATCATTTGATGGAAGTAGGGTTAAACTATCGCCAAATTGCTCTTTAATATCTTTGGCGTCCCACGGTCTAATATCATTGTCTACTATATCCATTTTTTATTTTAAAATTAAAACAATATTACACGAATCTACAAAAGTAATTTTATATTGTATACAAATTTCATAATATTAAAGATTCACGTCAAAACGAAGAATAAGGTAAGGCACTGTAAGTACCAAGGGAAACGGTACATGATAGCTTTGACAGTACGGACAGATAAAAAATCAGCAGTGATTTAGATTAAGGGGGAACAAACCACATCCTTACCATAGACAACGAATAAAGTATCGTAAATGAGAAAGAGGGAGGAACAGCAACAATTTACAAACTTTGCCAATAAACTTGATTTATTTCTGCAATTTTTTAATTTTATATCATATACGACACCTTATAGAATCGTTTCGTATAGCTTTGTTAGAAAAAATATTTTTTTTTTATAATGCGTCGTCATTATATCAATTTATTTCATAATGCATTTCGAATTATTATATGTAGAACAATATTATAGTAGTTTTTTTGTAAACCAAACTTACATTGCCTAAGGACCTTAATGAAATAAGGTTTGTTGCTACATTATATAAGAATTATATAAAAATTTAATGCTGTTTTAACTCCTGTATCTATCCTACATCTACGCTCTGTTCTATTAATGTATTGTTCACTTTCAAGTTATGACAAATATGAAGAATAATAATTTATTTTTTGTGCATATGCGGCACACGATTCATCTCTTTCGAAGATCACCACTGGCACAACGACTGCTTCATCTGCGCTCACAGCAAGACCTCCCTAATTGGCAAAGGTTTCATCACCAACGGACAAGACATCATCTGCCTGGAGTACGCACAAACAAAAGCTAATGTAAATAAATAACGCCAGCTTGCATTAACGCTTCCTCTCGTCACGTGTGTAACTGCACATTTCCAACTAGAGAGCAAATTTAAAAATTAAATAACAACTCACCGTCGATTTAAGATTAAGAAAAAAATCCAGATTCTGACAACATATAAATAAGCAAAAGTTACTGGCCACTACAGATCTACGAAAACAACATAAGCCACATTAAAAAAAATTAGCAAATGATGAAAAGGATTAAATCTTGCTGGTACAGTCTCTTATTCTCCCTATACTTGATTACGGTGACGTCTGCTGCACAGACATAAATGAAGATCTCTTACATAAATTGGATCGTCTTCTAAACAATAGCATAAGTATTGTTTTTAATCTTCATAAGTATAACCATATCTCTCCCTACCGCGCTCAACTTAAGTAGCTCCCTATCCAACTGCGTAAAATTACACGCATATTGTGTACTCTGCATTCCATTTTATTCGATTCAAACTCTCCCGACTACCTTAAGTGTAAATTTTTATTTCAAAGACCCATCATAATCCTTTCAAGATTCTTCTTCTTCACATGCCTGTTTATTGTACTGGCTTTATTTCCCATTTCTTCTATGTTCAGGCTATTAGACACGGAAACGAACTCCCGTTTTACATAAGATCTACCCTAAGCAAACTAGCTTTTAAACATAAATTGCGCTACTATTTAAAAAAAAATCGTTTTATAAACTTTATTATTATATTTTTTTAATGTTTTAATTTCCTGTAATCTTGCTGGTAACTTTGTATAAGTCATAAATTGTTTCATTTACTCTTCTAATATAATTAATGGTTTGTTATAGTAATATTTATGTATTTGTTTATGTATATTTAATATATTATATGTATGTTCTTTTCTGCACCGCCAATTTATTTTTCGGTTTACCCAATGTTTGATTGGTATAGAAAACTCTCCAGTATCATATGTAAATAGTTTTTCTGTACATTAAAGTTTAAATTACATCCGAATCGATATCAATCTAAGTAATATATTCAAACTTATCTTTTCAAAGTTTATACAATGCTAATATTTAATAAACTAAGCATTTATATAATCGTTATCACTTGTCGACCATAAGAACGAAAGTAGGGAAATGTAAAGAAAAATAATACAAACATATGATATCTATCCAGTTTATTAAAAAATACATACATAAACAACATTATGTGCTATGTTATTCCCTAAACACATAATTATGTGTAATTTCATTCATTTCCAAAGATTAAACTAATATCACATTTTAAATCAGTTCTCTTATTTCTAACTTAAATTCAGGTACAATATATTCGACGATATTACATAAGCGTGATCATTAAAAAAAAATACATAGTTATTGTAAGTCAGAATTTTAATGTACCCCATAATGGATACACACACATATTTTTATTTATTATAATATTACAAAAAATTACAATTTATAAATAACCTACAGATCATGCAAGTGTGGATTCACTTGCATACAAGTGAACTTAACCGCAAAGCACTTATAAGATGAAAAATATATATACATTCTATCTTATTATTTACAGTTTTTGTACCCACTTCATTAATATCCTGGTAAACGATTTCATTAGTTACATCATAAAGTAATCACTAAAATTTTATTCCTGTCAGCTTTTGGCGGTTATAAGTCTGCATCGTATTCGTCGTCGTACCAGTTAGTAGCTAAGTATTTCTGCCCGAAGTGTATGGGCGCTACTGGGTGCAGCTCAGACGTGAGGATCTTAATATTGGGCACATAGTCGACGACTGCTCGCACGGCCGCCGGTGTGCAAAACAGATTTGATAGGATAATACGATCTTCTTTAACGCCATGCTTAATCACAACATTCACTGCCTGTAATTAAAACAATATTGTTTGTCAGACCTATTAATATATATCGAAAAAATAAATAAAATAAAATAAAAATCAACCGCATCACGTACCTGTTTCACTACATTCCCCGTGGACATAACAGGGTACATGAGTATCACCCGCCTTCGGTCTATGTCCTTAGGGAACTTGGCGTATACCACGTGAGCTTCGTGCGTGTCCGAATCACTATCCACGAGGATCTTACCGATGCGAATGGCGCGGCAACAGTCACGGAGACCCTGCGGTGTATGATACTTAAGTAAGTACGGTGACAACTACACAATTGAATTTTCTCTGTTCATGTCATATATTTCAATGCTATAAAAATCCATAACAAATAGCCAATTATTACTGAATATTCTTTATACATGTATGAGATAGAATGAGACGGCAACAACTGGCATCTCGCCCTTGCGTGCGTCTAACATCATAATTATTGATAGATTTGTTTGCCACTTGCTTATTAATACAAGCAATAATTTATGAAATAAAAAAGGGTCTAAATATCTTGAAAAATATAAATAAAATATAAAGAGAAATATATAGAACACCTGCCTGTTCCATGGCTTCTCCCGATCCAACGATCGAAACCCCACAATTGCCAGCATCATGCTTCAAACCCTTGTATATGGCTCCAGTCGGAGTAACCACTTCGCAGTCAGTGAACGGCAACTTCTTTAAGCTCTCCTCAATAACCAGTCTGATCAGACGATCAGCGTAAAATTTGAAGTCCCTTCGTGTTGTATTCCTAGTGAATTCACAAGTGAATCAATATTAGATATATGTATATTTAAAAAGGATTGAAAATTAGGGAATTTAGGAAGAAAAAAGAAAATTAAAACAGTCTTATTTTATTGTTGTTTAGTTGATTCAATAATTTTCAGACAATAAATGACTAAAATAATTATATTTTAAAAAGAAAATATACTTAGTTATAGCAAATAAATTCCTTATCTACTACTATTTATCTGTAGTATGGGGAAAAAATTTATCGCGAGGGGACAAGATCGATGGGACACGGAAAAAAGAATCTCGGAAGAAAACCTGAGAGGAGGACATAAAAAGTACAGCAGGAAAGAGTTATTGTAAAAACACAGGATTTATCACATAAAGGACTTTTAACTTTATTTAGTAATGAAATTATTTATTATCATGTTAAACTTACTTGTCTCTGAGTATAGTTTGTAGCTCTTTGATGTTATCATTTGATGGAAGTAGGGATAAACTATCGCCAAATTGCTCTTTTATATCTTTAGCGTCCCACGGCCTAATATCGTTGTTAATTTTATTCATTTTTTTTTTATTTTAAAACAAAATAATACTTCACAAAATGTACAAAAATATGTTATATTCTGTACAACTTTCACAACGTCTGTAACGATTGACGTCACATCGAACACTAAGGTAAGGCACTGTAAGTACCAAGGGAAACGGCACATGATAGCTTTGACAGTACGGACAGGTAAAAAATCAGCAGTTATTTAGATTAAGGGTACAAACCCTATCATTATCATAGACAATGAATAAAGTATCGTAAATGGGAGAGGGGGAGGAATACCAATAATTTACAAACTTTGCCAATAAGCTTGATTTATTTCTGCAAAATTTTTAATTTTATATCATATACGACACCTTACGGAATCGGTTCGTATAGCTTTTCTTATATTTACGGTGTTAAGAGTTTCAGAAAGTAAATAAAACGTACATTCTTTCTATTCACCCGGCATCTGGGGTCAATAGAAACGAATAAAGTAGTACAGACATAATAACGAAGCAAACTAAGCACGAGGGACACGCCTAAACTCACACATCTACATACACATTTGCACTAATACAAATGCAGGGACGAACTTAGAATTTTAACTTAAAATAGAACTTTAGATTCAGGGAGAAATTATCTCAAGCAGTATATGCTAGGCTAGTGGGCTAGTGGGCTCGCACCCGAAAAACACATTAGTACATTCCAAAATTTTTTTCTAACAAACCAGAGGGTTTGGTAGAAAAAAATTTTGACCCGAGCATGGTTAATTTTGCTCTGCTCAAATTAATGAAATAAGGTTCATTTCTACATTATATAATAATTATATAAAAATTTAATGCTGTTTTAACTCCTGTATATATAAAAAGGCAGATTTTATATCATACATATGTTTCAGATATTACACAGGAAATAAGGTAGGAGAGAGATCACTCCAAAATGAAAGCTAAATTCAATATCTAATACTGGTATTGAAATTGAAGCTGATCGATGGTTTTGATGATGAAGCTGATTTGAACCCGGAAACTAGTGTTCGGCCAAAAAAGGTACCCAGGTGGACGAATGAAGTATTCCGATTCAGGGTAATGACGCGGAAAGCTTTTAATGAGGCGAAGCGCAGTAAAAACTTTAATGAATACCATAGGCTACTACTACCACTACAGTAAAGCAGTGAGGAAAGTAAAGAGAGAAGCGCAGAAGAGGCATTGCGAAAATATTGGCACCCCACCGGAAGGAATGAGGTTATCTATAAGCAATCTCCACCACCAAGGCAATTCCATTAACATCTATTAGGAATGCTAACAGAATACAAACGGAATCTGAAAAGGAAACTTTATATGTAATGCTCAGCACTCACTTTACAGATTCGAGGCTTATAATAGATTATGCGGATGATCCAATTGATGAGGAAGAACAACAAAGAAAAACTTTCAAATCCGATTGGAATATTGAAAAAAAAAAGGTGTTGACCGAAGAGAAAGTTACATGGGCGATGGGAACCTTTGAATCGTTCAAGTCACCAGGTCCTGATGATATCTATCCGATTCTACTACAGGAGGAGAGTAATTTGCTTGTTCCCCATCATATTTATACAAGATTATACAAGGGCTGTTTAGCGTTTGGCTATGTACCCAAGATATGGAGACAGGTGAAGGACATTTTCATCCCTAAATCGAGAAAAGAGAAATTATGAAGACCCAAAATCCTTTAGACCAATAAGTCTTCAGTGTTTCTTGATTAAAACTTTGGAAAAAATTATAGATAGGTATATAGGAGATGATCCCTTGAAGAAATATCCAGTTCAAAGGCTACAATGTGCCTATCAATCAGGCAAATGGACAGACTACATTACATTATGTAGTAGTTAAGGTAGGTAAGTCATCTAGAGGCTGCATTAGAGAGGAAGGAAGCGTGTATCGCCGCCTTTGCGGAAACGGAAGGAACATTTGATCGCACGACATTCAATTCGATTAATCAAGCAGTAAGGAAACATGGCATTCCTTCCACACTCTGTAGGTGGATAGACTGTATGAGTTACTAGGGGGCAAAAATAAAAGCCACTACTACTAAGGGATGTCTCAAGGGAGGGGTACAGACACCAATACTATGGTGTCTTGTATCAGACTCTCTTATGATATTACAAAATGAAAAACCAGTCTATACTGTTGGATATGCAGATGATATGGTTATAGTGGTGAACGGAAAATTCTCAAATATACTATCAGAATTGATACAAACAGCTCTACAGCAATTAGACTGATGGTGTGAAACACATCACTTCTCAGTAAATCCTGGGAAGACTACGGTTATTCCTTTTACCAGATAGAGAAACCTAGCATTTATGGAAAAAGACTATTATATGAATGATATTATGGTCACAATTTCATTAGCAAATTATTAAGTTACTTGAGCGTTAACAAAATATAACACAATCACCAGAGGGAGACTTTGTACAAAAGTCGTTTGCTTGGGCACCTTTGTTCCATTCTTGTTTCTACCATGAAGTAGTTATGATTGCATGGCTGTGTTTCGGTATGAAAGGCAGGATATGGCAATGAATTTAGAGGATACAGAGGAATAACACCCAAGTCCTCAGGAATGGCAACTCATGGGGAGTATCACGAGTGAAATAGTATACTCTGCTATGTCCATGGTACTGCTCATGTCTATAGGGGACGGTTACCACTTTCCATCAGGTGGGTTGTCAGCATGTTTGACATTCTAAGTTAATTAAAAACAAAAACAGCACTTAACCCAGAAGGTTGATGGAGTGGGAGTGAGACATAGGAAAAAGTTTCTCCTTCTTAGTGGAGTTTCCGAAAGTGAGAATAATCTTGCTTTCGTTATTGCCAAAATGCTCAATGTATATTTTGGCTTGTCTGAGATTCAGTCCGCTGACATAGTCAGTCGTCATAGATTCGAAGCCGTGTCCGAGGGAGGGATGTTGTAAACCAATTGTCATTCATCCTGTTGATTCGACTCTTCGAATGTCCATTTGGTCAAAAAAAAAACAAAGCTAGCAAAGGGAACTAATAACTTAGTTCCCTTAATTCTTCGATATACTTAATAGTATATCGAAGAGTTTTTAACAAGATGCAGACACTCACTTTTTTTAGGGGCGCGCAAACGGCTGGCTGTGAGAAACGTCCGGACGCTTGACGGTCGCAAAACATACGCAGAAGACTCGTCGGGTATCCGTCCACGTATTTCCAAAGCAGAAGAGGTCGACGCATTTCTTCAAGGATCTATCCCGCCTTTCGAATAGGCGTCTTTTCGTTCGATGCCAACGATGGTGCCTCTCAGCCTGTGCAGCTAGCTGGAAGAAGTCGTCGTGGTAATAAGCCAAAACATTGACCTTATAGTTGACTAAATAGTCGATGATTAAACGTGTATATTATTAGTCCTCTTAATATTGTTTTTAGATTACCTGCTACATTTTTATCTATCATCACCGTCGTTTTCTTTTTTATAAATATCATATTTTGTTTGGATTGATAAGGTTATTAATATTATGATTTGATACTACTGTCATTATCTGACTACGTTATTCAGAGGTCAACACTATTGTTATATACACGATTTGTGAGGTAAATCTATGCAACCACCCAAAACTGTCATAACAATCAATAACAATTGTTATATATCCATTTCATTTATAACATTTATTTCAATAAATGTTATAAATGAAATAATTAAATCCTTTAATATCTATGACCAACAACACTTGAATACTTTTATTTACATTATAATATCTTCAATTTACAAAATATAATGAACTGGTTGCATTGAATTATTGTATTATTAATTTTCGAAGTGATGCGAATTTGCCGTCAATTGATTTATGACTTCCAGATTTTTTTTATCATATATTGTCAGAGGGCAATTGTAATATGTATCATACTGCCTATTTTTTTTTCTCGCATGCGTTTTTATACACATATATTCAATCATAGGACAAGGATAATATTTAGTTCTCATAATATATATATTTTGAATATAGCTATTTACAATTTATAACGAATTCGGATTATGGAATACTTAACTTCTTATTATTATTATTGAATAAAGTTACAAAAAAACTGTTTCTTATCTAGTATTTATTTTATGTAACAATCAATCAATCAAGGTCGACTTGCCCGCCGATGTTGCGTGGGCGGGCGAGGTAAGGGCTTCGGGGTATACCCCTCTACCCCGGCTTCAACTCCGGAGGCGACGACCTCCGGGTCGCTGGGTTCTTCAGCCGGCATACACTGATGGTCTGTGTATGCCGGCGTGGTTTCTTATGTAGTATATTTCTTATATAATATTAAATTAGTAATGACCTCCTCATTAGGGCATCATCCTGCTTAGGGTTAAGGAAAAAAGACAAATTATTAGAACTTATGAGGACAGAAGGGGAAAATGTTGGGACACTTGATATGACACGACGAACTTATGGACATTATAATAGATGGTAAGATAGAAGGAAGGAGGGGAAGAGGGAAACCGAGGTATAGTTACATCAGGTATTGTTCAATAAGGAGGTGTTTCCAACATGCGACCCACACACCACAGGGTGGTTTGATGGTTAAGGGGGGCAATTAAAAAATGGACTCGAAGCGATTTTAACCCTTTTGCTCCGGGTTATTTAAATGCAATGCTATGAGTAGATATCGGTGCCAAATATAACAAAAAAGTAAATAAAAAAATGCTGTAAAAATTTATTAGGTATAATTTCGTTTGACGTTACCAAAATATCAACTGGGCGATTAGAGTCGTCAAGTAAATTTTGTTGGGAAAAATTATGTTTCGAAGCATAAAAATTTTTGAAATATTCAAGTGGGGCATGGCACAAAAAAGGTTGGGAAACACTGCTCTAAGGTAAACAAAATATGGTCTTTGATTCTTGAATTTCTCATGATGAGTCAACTAAATTGCTTTCGTCTTCATTTATAACCTCATTGGTGCCCCATCACTGTATGTCAATGTGTATGTCAATAGACTGATACCAATCATGCCCCCTTTTATAAGACGCTGAGTATAAAATATTGCGCGCGTAATACCCCTGGTATTGCAGGCGTTCATAGGCTACAGTAACCAATTATCATCAAGTAGGCCGTATGCTTGATCGCCACCTGTGGCATAAAAAAATTATGACTTTTTTTTTATTGGATGAAATAAAATGGTAACCCCGCCTGCGCTAATGGGATACGCTGGCGGGACACCAGTGAAGGGTGATCGATGAGAATGAAAACAGGTCAGTTAGCCCATCATGATGAATTCATCTGGAATTAATCATGATAGTTTCCAGGGGGAACCGCGAGGAGGTCGACCTAGTTGGGTATATTGCTAGCAATGGGATTCTCAGTCACCCATTACTAACAATCCCTTTCCCCCCTGATGACGACCTTAGATGATGACAGATCTATCGCAGTAAGAGGTCGTGGATAGAGAAGCGAAATAGTAGTATGTAGATTTTTTAATGTAAGGTGATACCTATATAAGATCTGTCATTACCATATTTTACCCTCAAGGTTTTATAAGTTGCATAAAAAAAAGCTTGGATGATCTGCCTATCTTAAACGGAACGGTATTGTATTACAGTACGGTACACTTTTAAACGTATTTGAAAGTGTGATTAAACTATTGTAAATACTCGTATATTTATAGCTTTGTATTAACTAAGAGTCTGGATCGAAAAATAGAATTGCATGCTGAAAAATTATAAATATCTCCATTCTATATCATCATTATCATGCAGACTTTAACTGTCCACTGCATTATATAGGTCTCCTCCTGAGGACTGCCAGTAGTTGCCACGCTTGGCAGGCGGATTGGCAACCCTAGTTAGGATTTAGAGATGTTTTAAGAGGAACGCTGTTGCATAACCCTTTCCCTCCCTTAGTCGCCTCTTACGACACCCATGAGAAAGCCGACCTATTCTATGCTGGGACCACACGGCCAATTCTATACATAATTGATCAATCTACATGGATTATGTTTTTTTTCTATACAACCTAGAATGGCAAACAAGCTGACGGTCCACCTGATGGAAAGTGGTAACCGTCGCCTATAGACATGAGCAGTATATGCGCCCATGATACCCCCATGCGTTGCTATTCCTGAGGACTCAGGTGTTATTACTCTGTACCCAGTAAATTCACGCCATATCCATGCAAACATAACTGCTTCACGGTAGAAACACGTATGGGACAGAGGTATCTAAGCAATCGACTTTTGTACAAAGTCTCTATGATTTCGATTTTTAAATGAGATACAGAGTTCTATTGTAAAAAAAAAATAAAACAATATATTCATTAACGCTTTATTTGCCCAGAAAATACAAATTAATGACTGCAAGAATATTTCCACTTTCATATTGTAGTTCATATTGATTATTCAATGATATTATAAACATATTTCTGTTCTGAAATTGTAACCATAAAATGTCATTCATAAAAATATATTCTCAAAATATTTTTTTATGTATCGCACATGGAACTGTAACCGCTAATTCATCCTAGGCAGATCAAGATAAATATCCATATCTTGTAAAATATAGAAAAAAAAAAACAAAATAAATTATAAATAAATGCTGTAAATTATTTATGAATGATCATAATTGTAATCGATACAAGAAAAACACTAGTCGCCATTATAATTTCACCTGTAAAAGCAGCGGATTGGTATGTACCTAATTAATAGATAATAAACAATTATATATTTGAATGGTGTCTAATGATGATCAAGCGGCTTGAATCAAGCACATATTTTAATGCTTGTAAGATAGACGAAGTTTGTAAGGTACTTCAAGCCGCTTGGCTCATCTACAGAACCCATAACAAATATCATCCGCTATGTATCTCACTATTTGTTACTGCCAAAGTTCAAAAGGTGTCAGGGCTGCCACAATCCCCCGATGCGGCATTGTAAGATTGAAACATTAAGATATAGAAATTTATTACATATTAATGTGTTATTAATATTTAGCTAATCTTAGCCTACTTTCAGAGTGAACATAGGCTACGATGAGCAGTACTATATGAAATATAAGCTGTTCTATAGTTGTAGCGTTTTATAAAGAGCCAGTCAAAAGGTATACAATGCGACATCGTTATTTACACATTATGTTTTATTGTGACAGCCCTTAAACCATGTATACACTAGAAACATTTAAAAACAAAAAAGACAGAGAAATTATGTCATAAAAGTAGAATGTAAGAAATATCAATCAATTGTGTGCTTGCACATTATAGACATTTGGATTACTTCATGATTACTGTAAGAATGCATTAAAAATGTTGACTAGTGAATACACGGTATAAATGCAAGAACAAACACAAGAAGTTTAAAATTAAATAAGATATTGCGAAGTGAACAAAAAAAAAACAGACTAGTTTTTCCTCCACTTAGTGTTACCTAAATATTAAGACAATATTGTTCAAATATGTTTCTATAAGCTGCTCCAGTTGTGATGTACTTCGGCGAAATAAAAAACAATATATTATTTCGAAAACCAAGTACCGCAATTTTTATTTAGTTTTAAATTTCTCGTCATTTATGTGAATAACACCATTAATGAATTGGCAGACAGAATTATAAAATGATATTAAGCAAAAAAATAAATAAATATATGTCAAAATTTGTACACTGTACTATATTTCCCAGTCCACTATATAATAAAGAGTCCTATACAAAATCCTAGTAAATATCCCGCTGATGACAGCATTACAAAATTAGACAAGAGTAGTCTAGAAACATAGATAACAAAATAACCTTATTTATTTCATTTTCTCAATGACAGCTCTTATTATCAATGGGGTTGCCATTTGTCAAAAATAAAAATGTGTCCAAAACAAATATTTAAAGCGGGTACAATATAGAAGGGGATGTCACCCGTAGAATGAAACAGCAATCTGTTTGGAAATATTTCTAACACAAAGTATATTGAAATTATTAAATGAAGTTATATTTGTTTATTTTATTGCTTTATATTATATAATACCTAATATATATGGCAATAAAATGGACAAGGCATGCCATATCTTGGTTAGACGAAATAATATAAAATTCAGCATTCTAATTTGGTATTTTATGGACATTGTATTATTTAAAATAATGAAAACAAGCATTATAAAAATATTTCAACTGGAATAGCTATAAACATTACGGCCCCTTATAAAATAATTTGACCTTATCATAAACATAGCCTGTATTAAGGATCGGTCAATAGATTACTACTATGGCGTAACGGTTGTGCCTTTAGATGGCAGTGTGTATCCAAATGCGTCGGGGTTATATTATTTATTTAAAAACTATCAACAAAGAACTTTTGACTTGTACAAAGAAACAACAACGTTATTAAGTAGAACACTGTTTCAAAATGTACGAACTTCCACTTCTGTACTTTTTCAGGTGTAAACGTAATATTTTTATATTAAATTATCGAATTATCGCCTTCTAAATGTATTCCCACCACAACCTTGTTATTACAAATTGCCCATTTTGACGTAAATACAATCGTATGACAAATTATAAGTTAATATATAACGTTAAACGAAGTTAGTCGCACCCTTTCTCATTATAACAAAGCATTGGTTGGACAATATGGGTCGTTGTCCATTTAACGCCTTTGCTCTGCCACGCATTCCGAGTGTAAAAAAAAATACATTCTGTATTTGAATATTTGACAGCGCCGTCCATTCAATATCGCGTTGACAGTAGACAAAGCGTTAATTGCACAACGACACTAAATTAACAGCCTACATTCGAAACTCCCTACCTTAAACATATGACTTCTATAGTGGTACTATACGAAATTGACCCGATCTAAATCTATACTAAAAACTGCATCTTATTCCAATGAAGTAAGGTTCTGTTTAGCGGACAAATATTGGATTCTTCCCTACGCTAATTATCAACAGGTCAGAGGAATCGTCCAACAACGTTAACACTAATACAAAAACACCGCTAGTTGTCGCAATAATTACATTTTAGCCGAAAGCGGTACATTTATTAATATGTTACTCTATAGATTAAGTTTAGAATCACAAACTGGCTTTATGCTCAGTTACAACGCGTTAAGTAGACAGCCAATGGTCAACAAACTTGGACACTGGAGAGGCTTATATGTTAATTTGTGTGTGCCCTACGTTTGCGTCCGGCATCGAGGAGTCACTAAGTCTACGGCGACGCGGGTCTTGGCCATAACGCATACAATAGAGTTGATTCTAAATAACCATTTAACTCTAAATTAAAATTTTAGTAAACAGTATTACAGCGAAATTATTATTCTACGGATCAGTATAATGTTTAAATTTAATGGTACATAATATAACATTTTCGCTAAACGTTAAAAATTAAAATTTTAGAGACAAATTTAAGGAATAATCTCCCAGAATTAACTCTATTGAAACCGATTTTGAAATCTCATTCTCTATGTATATTTCTAATATAAATAATTTAAAATACAGAAATATATGATATTCAAGAAGAGAACATGGCAGAACGTATTCTGAAAAGCTATTTCTTTTTTATTTTTAAAAAGACATTTAGAGAATGAGTATTCGCAGTCGACTTTATTGTTATGGAAACACTTTAGTAATTCTTACATTATTGACTGTTACTAAATATTTTAAGAGTTCAAACTGGCAACACTACCTGGCAAATTTAAAAATAAACGATATTAAATATTCCTGAATTAATTAAAAAAACTACCAAAATCTATTTGATTTTTCATTTAATGTTTCCCATTTTTTTTTTAACATTTTAGTACTGACTTAATCATATTTCAATTAACACTTAGTATTAAATAACTTTTAAAATGTATTCAGCATATTTAAAATTGTTTAAATATATTCAGTTGTTTTTTTTTTTCAAACCTCTCTACTTATTGCACGTGAACAAAGTCACGGGCGAAGCTGTTTAAATGTTGCCAGGTAATATAATGCACTCTTGATATTTAGTTACTACAACAAGGTGGTAACAAAGTGTTAAGTAACAACAACTGTCGTCACTGTACAAGACGTGTCGCAAACGCTTACGGCCTCCACGCGAATAAACGCACGAACACGTGGAAGCGTATAATTTGAACTATATCTTAAATTCCCCTCATTTATCGTATATTTAGTGAAAGGGAGATTTTATAACAGCCAAATTGTTAGTACTATGCCCCGAAAATCTAGGCAACAACCAGAGCCTTTGTATAAGCGGTAAACGATCCCTTTCTTATGTTACATTTACTCTTCAGTCTTCACAAAGTAAAATGATCTTTATTTCTTTACACCTAAAAACACAATCAGCTTACCGCCCCGTTGCTGACGATGATACACCGTACACTCACGCTATTTCTCATCACCAAATAGCGTTTTTTTTTTATATTGAAATGAAATCGTTCGCCGCTTGTCCAAGGCCCCAAGTAATTTCAACTATACTGAACTAATCAAAAAAACTGTCAATTTCACCGAATATTAATATTGCTTATTCCACTATAAGGAATTACATCTTTTACACTTTGTGCACTTGTTTGACAAGCGTTTCAAAGTATTAAACTATTCCTAGAGCCGCCCGGCGCGGTCACAAGCTAAACCCATAATGTTTACAATCTGTACAGGTCCATTAAAACTATTCCTTTACAAATAAATTATTTTAAAAAAAAAATCACTCATTTCTTTAATAAATACGTTAACAGCATAGAGCTAGTAGTTTTACACGGGTCTTGACGTGAAACAAGAAGAGGTTAGGAGGTCGATTAAATATGCTTGATGTCTGTATGGAATAATCTCATTTCTCTGTTTAATCTTATAAGTACGCGACAGGCAACCCATTTAAAAATGTAATCGACCTCCTAAAAGTCCATGTTGAATAGAACCCATATAAAAACGCCATTATGGTAAGGGCCCATCGACATCTGTAAGCCTCAACGCTCATATAATGTATGGGACAGCTGAAAACAAACATGGAATGTAACATGTGACGGACGCCCTTAAGAGTCTGTGACGATTGAAGACTTACCGGTTAATAAAAAAAAAATAAAAAAAAAATGCACTATTTTTACTCTATAAATCTTTGTACACAAACTAGTACTCTGTTTTTACATTCCCGATTCGAATATAAAATTATATAAAACATAACATGGTCTAATAAAAAATAATAATTTAATTATTTAAATATAATAAATATATGATTAAATCAATATTCACACACTGTTTATTTGTGGTAACATGCCAAAATTAAATAACTATTAAGTAGTTCAAATTGCTAATTTGTTAATTGTATTTACTAATACATATATTGTACTTATATATTACAGAATATCTGTGTATCTAATCTATCGTTTTTAAAATTCGAATTCATAAAAAAAAATATAAATACTACCTCATTCGAATTATAAAGAGCACCAACTAGTTGATATATGTTACATGGATAATAAGGAATTGCAAATACATTCCTTCATTCAACACTGCATCATATCAACAATTGTATTGGCGTCTATTACTTGCAATAAGTTACAAGGAAACATGATAGACGAAAAAATAAAGTCAAATATTCTTTGCAAGCTTTTAACAGCGTGAATTTACCGGGTACAGTGGTATAACACCTGAGTCCTCAGGAATGGCAACGCATGGGGGGTATCATGGGCAAAACAGTATACTCTGTTATGTCCATGGTACTGCTCATTTCTATAGGCGACGGTTACCACTTTCCATCAGGTGGGCCGTCAGCTTGTGTACCATTCTAAGTTGTATAAAAAAAACAACCTACCCCCGGTTGGTATTATTTGATTTATACTTAAACGGTTTTATATTTGAACTGTCAACTCTTGCAAGGTCTTACGATTACAGTCTGTAATTACATAATTACAGGTTAACCATCACAGCAACATAAAATTATAAAATTAATTAATTACTTTTTACAAGTTTTTGGCTAAGTAATTAATTGTTACAGGAATTGATTATTTTTATTAAAATTGCCAAAAAATGCCGAATAGACTTACATGCACATAATTAAACTGTTTTCGTCACTGTCAGGTAATAAGTCATTTACGATGATAAATAACTTGGCGAGCTTTTTGAAATCTTTCCATTTGGCTCTACAGGCAATACTAATAGTATTACTAAAACCAAAACCAAGATACTAATTTAATATTTTAAAGTTTACTGCAGTCTTATGGAGGAGAAACTTCTAGATGATTAATTTTTTTTTTTTATTATTCAGTTGTCATAGACTTTATTTGTTAATCATAGAAATGTCGTTAACGACTTTTTTTTTATATACGTTTGGACATTTGGTTAGGATACTAACATTTTATGATCAATTTAAAAATATTTACTTGCACTTATCATTTCAGTTCAAATCATATAGGCACTATTATATAGCTATCCACTGTACTCACGTATTGATAATACAGTAAAAACACTTTACACTTCGATTAGTAATGACAAAATTCAAAAATTACATTTCGTTAAAACAGCACCCAAATGCATGAACATTTGGGTAGCTTTTGCCTATCCCGTTCCTTCACATTCTCAACCCTAATATATCTGTCCTTGTCACATCATTGTCAACTTTAGGACACTGAATGTTATCATTACTGATCGAAGACTAGAATACATTGAAATAAAACAATCCGGCAAGTGTTTCAATCGTCGCAGATAACAGCCATAACCTGTACATTAACCTAGCACATATCACAAACTGTGGTCGACTAGTGCGCGACGACGCCGTTCCTCTGTCTCGGGAACACGTTTGGATCCACCTTTTTGGAGCTCACCTCCTCCGGAAGCGGCTCCTGTTTGGCCTTCTTACCCTTTTGGGGGAGAGGTAGGCCTTGTAGAAGAACCGAGCGAAGAGCACGAAGTATGAGAAGTACATGGCCATAGATAGCTTGATGTTGATCTGGCTGATGTGACACGTGTCCGGGGGCCCGGTCGCCAGGTAGTTGTGCGCCCAAATGTTGATAGCGCAGCCGACTATCATCTGTGTGAGCTGCAGGAACGTGATCGTCATGGCGAGGAACTTGGGTGGGTATTTGCCCATGCTCACTAAAGCGTAATACGAGTACATCACGCTGTAAAAAAGAAAAACAAAATTATTTTTAGTTATTGAAGTTCTAATGTATTTATACTTCTAACAAAATTTTGGTCGCTCTTTCCTCGACTTTATGACGCGGACGCGTTTATCTAGGTAATATCATCATCTTATCAGCCTTTAACTGTCCACTGCTGAACATAAACCTCCCCTTTGCGAAGTTTTGCCAGTAGTTGCCATGTTTGGCAGGCGGATTGGTAACCGTATTTAGGAGGGTGGGATCGAAGGGATTGTTAGTAATAAGAGGTTAGTCCCCATTGCTATTAATATATCCTATCAGGTCGATCTCCACGCGGTTCCCCCTGGAAACCATCGTGACTAATTTATCGTTGAATGCGTCATGATGGGCTAACTAACCTATCTTTCCATCCTCACCTATCACCTCTCACTGGTGTCCCGCCAGTGTATACCGATAGCGCGGGCAGGGTTACCATTCCATTATCATCCATTAAAAAAACCGCAGTTAGGCTTTGCAGATGTTTTAAGCGGAACGCTGTTGCCCATCCCTCGCCCTCCCTAAGTCGCATCTTACGACATCCATGGGAAAGGAAGGGGTGGTCTATTCTATGCTGGGACCAAACTGCTGATGGATGTTTATTAATTTATTACAAATTCACACAAAAATTACTTTTGAACGAAATTTATTATACAAATAGTTCATATTCTATTATATGAGATAATTTATAATACACTGAATCATGTGGGCGAAGGTGGATACCGTTCTTTATGGTAGTCAATGGGAGAGGCTCATGTCCAGCAGTGGACGGATAATGGCTGTAATGATGATGATGAGGGCGAAGCGACAGTACAGTTGGGTAACAAATGTGTCTCACCTATGAACACAATAGTTCATGACGACGAACCAACGTGCGGACGACGTGTACTCTGTGAACGAGTACCAGGTGTACAGCAGCACCGTGATGTGGTGGTACCAGTGGAGGAAGATGAGTGGCTTCTTGCGCAGCACTATGAACACCGTGTCGCCGAGCTCCGGCAGCTTGGACAGCACGAACATCACCGTCCAGAAGCCGGACACTTTGTCTTGGAGGATGAAACTGGAAATCAACAAAAATAAAATTTTACCATACCTAATAACCCAACCTATATAATCCTTACTTCTATAATATAAAAAATGAGGGGGAAGGATTGCTAGTAATGTGGACTAATGGCTTCAATGCTTGCAAGCCCTATCAGGTCGACCTCCACGCGGTTCCCCCTGGAAACCATTGTGATTAATACTTGCATTCGTCACGATGGGCTAACTGACCTGCTTTCATACACATCTATCATCCTTCACTGGTGTCCCGCCAGCGTATACCGATAGCGCAGGCGGGTTCACCATTTCATTATCATCCATTAAAAAAAATATAAAAAATGTTAAGGTCATAACGGCGTTACCAATCGAAATATTATATACTGATTTTGATGAAAAAGACATGCAAACGTTTACCCGGGCCAGAGAACATGTACCAGTAACGTAGGCCTTTTAATACTCACCCATTTCATCTCATCTCATTTTACCAGCCCTATGTATAGTTAGCAGTTTACTTTTATTTGTTTAAGACATCATGGGTCCATTTTTGTTAGTAAGTGTACTTAAAAACTATGTTAATACTCAATTACTAATACTAATAGAATAGAATTTACTAAAAAAGCAAAAAAAAAAAAACAATCAATTGTTCAGACTCTAATGTAATCGGTTTGAATTCATCTCATTAATCGCCAGTAGCATGTCAAAGTGTGTAAATAGATAATATTTTCTGCGAAAATTACATCAGAACCGTGCACGGTTGGCGGTCGTCGAATAGAAAGTGGTATATTGCGTAATTTGGGAAATTATGCGCCTCCGTCCGTCAATGCGTGGACTATGACGACACGTGAACGCGGCCGGAATGGGCCCGATAAACCTATCGTACCACCGCGTCGACCAATCAAACCTTTCAATTCCAATACACTTTCTATCTACAGTGACTAACGAAATATAATAATATCAAACAGCTAGTTCAATTGTCACTGTACGCCGAGAGGTGAGATTTGCTCTCGCCGGATTATCCACACGATTTTTATTGATAATATTTTAAAATGTTCCAATCCCAATATTTGAGTACAAATTTTGGATTATGATATGGATATTGTGAGCTTTAAATTTTGTGTTAATAATGAAATATATACCCCCTTAGATATATAAAATTAAACCTCTCATAAACCAATTTTAGCTATTGAACTGTTCTCTCTCTGTGTTCTTGTCTCTTTCTTTTGCGCTAAATTCCCAATTTGAATAAAAATGACAATACACTGTAATATTTAAAGCAGGTATGAACGGAATTTATGTACAATAACAAATATAATGAATATAATAAATGCTACATTAATTATTACGTAGAATAATATTTTACTTTTATTACATTTATACTATATAATAAAAATTCCTTATATTTATACTATAAAAAGTTAAATTTACGTGTATTTCTAAAAATGACGTCCAAAAAATCCGGTATGAATCATTACTAGACACTTGTTCATGTTATGTGTATTTTCCTTAAAAGCGTAAACTTTTTTACTACTATTCGTGAGATGATGGTGCCCTCTGGTGCTAAGAGTTTATTAAACATTTATTTATAAGAAAAAATTAAGAGCAAACTTATTGATAAAATCATTTTTAATCAATATTAAAGAAGTTTTGAACGATTTCAAAAATTTTAGAGATTTATAATTTGTCTTTTTTGTGTGTATGTTAACGTTATATCTTTACCAATTTGGAACTGATATTGACAATTTTTTTTTCAATTCAAAAGCGACTCTGTTAGTACTATTTCAAATTGTTCCAAATTGAAATAGTTGTCTATTTTTAAATCGGAAATCTTAAATTATTCTTAACGTTTTCATAAACGTGGTAATTGGCGTGAATTTACAGGATACAGAGGAATAACACCTGAGTCCTCAGGAATGGCAACGCATGGTGGGTATCATGGGCGAAACAGTATATCTGTTATGTCCATGGTACTGCTCATGTCTATAGGCGACGGTTACCACTTTCCATCAGGTGGGCCGTCAGCTTGTTTGTCATTCTAAGTCATATAAAAAAAGGTGGTAAAATAACTTTTTTAATATATCAAAGTTATGATAAAAAATATAAAATTATTCAGTACATTCAATCATCCATATTTATTTATATATTACTTTATTCTCAGTGTATAGTATTTATGTTTATTGACGTTGAATGAATATGTATATAAAATAAAGATGTACATTTTTTATTATTATCTGTTGTATTTTCTAAATAAAATAAAGTAAAAATAATAAATATGCAATAAATATGAAGTACTAACAGTTTAAACTGTTTCCACTTCTTATTATTACACACACTTTATTATTTTTACTTTATTTTATTTAGAAAAACTACAACAGATAATAATAAAAAATGTACATCTTAATTTATATATATTATAAAATAAAGACAATGTAAATTTTGTGTACAATAAAGTATAAATAAATAAATATGGATGATTGAATGTACTGAATAATTTTATATTTTTTATGATCCATGATATATTAAAAAATTCTGTCAAAGTATTTTACCATCTTTTTTTTCCATATTGTGTGCACTTAGAATGACAAACAAGCTGACGGTCCACCTGATGGAAAGTGGTAACCGTCGCCTATAGATATGAACAGTACCATGGACATAACAGAGTATACTGTTTCACCCATGATACCCCCATGCGTTGTCATTTCTAAAGACGCAGGTGTTATTCCTCCGTACCCCGTAAATTCATAGTCATATCCCACCCCTCAAACCGAAACACAGCCATGCAAACACAACTGTTTCACGGTTAAAACTCAAATGGGACAGAGGTGCCCAAGCAAACAACTTTTGTACAGTCTCCCTCTGATAAATTGTAATTGTGTATCACAATTCACTCTGACATTGTTCTATAATTATTTAAACAAAATTTTCAATTTCTTTTACACGATAATGTGAATCTTGTCCGTTTTTATATCAATGTGCAATAATGAAACAAATATGGGTGGACTGAATATGTGTGAAATATAGCCTTGGGATGTCACTATGATCCGCAAATCTTTAAAGACACACATCTGACAATAAACTTTTTTATATTTAAGTTCTATAATTATTTAAACAAAATTTTTAATTTGTTTTACATAACAATGTGAATTGTACTAATTATACTCCAAAAAAAAAAAAAACCGTGGCAAGAACCTAACAATTAAACAGATTTTGATAAAATTTCTATGAGATCAATCTGATAAAAGTATATCCAATAATAAAAAAAAAAAAAAAAAAAAGAATTTTCCAAATTGGTTTATAAACGACGGAGTTAACAACAAACACAATAATAAAATACAACTGAATTGAGAACTTCTTTCTTTTTTGAAGTCGGTTGATAGATGACATTAAATAACCACACGTACTTTAAACAATAATATAATATAATATAATATAATCAACATCCGTATAGTTTATATTAAGCAATTAACAATACGTCACAGGAGATTAAAAACTGTAAATATTTGTGTAAATTAAATATGTTTTTAATTGAAATGCAATTGATGTAATTTACTGATGACCTCAAAAATGTAAACATTAATTATTATTCTAGTCAATATTAATAATCAATTAATGAGTTCGTTCTTAATGACATTATTGTTATCAAAATTATAGTTTACGAAAAAAAAAATGGAAAACATATAATATTCACATGTAACATATAATGATATGTATATGACTGTAAAATTGCAGGAGAAAAAGGTATAACACCATAGTCCTTGACAATGGCAATATATGAGCTTCACAGTGTATTGTGATATCTACATATTTTTTTATGACACTTAGAATGGAAAACAAGCTGACGGCCCGCCTCATGGAAAGTGATAACAGTCACCTATAGACATGAACATAATAGAATATACTATTATGCCCATGGTTGCCATTCCTGAGGACTTTACAGTTGATGTTACACTTGCGTATCTTGTAATTTCATTGCCATATCCCATTCTTCAAACCGATACACAGAGAAATACGAATGGTACAGAGGTACCCATGCTGACGACTTATGTACAAACTTTCGCTTTAGTAAATTATTAATCTAATTAAAAAAAATCTAAATTAATTAATATATTTAATTATTGTATATAAAATAAATGAACATTATTTGTCATTAACTTTGACTTTGAATACAGCGGACACATCTGTTTTAATAATTTACATATTGTTTTCTTTAATTTGACGTATTTGAGTATGTACACAAGAATATGGAATTTCTAATTATTTTTAAATCTACTGAAATATTTCAATATTCGAATACAGATATACATCTATCAATTTTTAAATTTCGAACAGTGGGCAATGGCATATGCAGAACCAATCAATCTCTATTTTCAATTTATTTTAATCAACAAAACACCCCGCCATATGTAACGCCATAGCTCACAGAGCATCTTATGCCAAATTTATTATAATACTAGTTGTTTACCGTGATTGCTTGCTTATAAGTTGATAATAATTAAGGATATAATTTAAGTGTATACCAAACATTCAAATCCATCCATCCGTTTAAGCATGATTAAGTAACAAACAAACATCTTCACAAACTTTCATAATATTAAGTAACTTACTAATTAATATTAAGTTTATGATTGGACGAAGGAAGAGACCGAGACAAAGTTACATCAGGCAGATCAAGGAAGGAGTTGGTGTCGTGTCGTATCAAGAGGTGAAGAGACTCTCTGAAAATCGTAGTGAGTGGCAAGAGCTCCACCGACAAGAGCGCAACTCTTAAATAGGATAGCTAGATTGGATGAATTTAGTTGTAAATTTACGTGTGTCATGGATGACTCAAAAAAAAAAAGTGTTTATCTATCTGTCTAACTTTAAATTTTATAACATTAAGTAGGATAATTGCTTGGACTTGCTTTCGGTAAATCGTTAGGCACCACTTAAAGGTGTCCAAAATAGCTTAAAGTTTGAAGACAAGTTAACAACAATATAACAAGAATATAAGTAACAAAATCATACAATATTCTTTTATATATATGTATACAAGAATATTGATATGGGCATCGAAAACAGTCTATTATAAGCCCATATTCTTATACTTTATTGTACACAAAATATAATGTTATTTTATTCTTTCGTTCTTTAAAAACAATTGGTCGCGAACACGGCAATCATATCAAATCACTTTACTGCCGTGACGAATCGATCACTTTTTCTCAGTTCTAACAAACGTTAAAGTGTCGTGACTCCAGATTGACATAAAATATAATTATAGCAATTATAGTTTCCGCTCTGTTACAGAGAAGTTATTTGAAACATTGTATAGTATTGCATTAGATCGCCTACTGCGTGGGCTAGACTAACGTATAGCCAACGTTGCCCGGTGCGATCTTTAATTTCTGCCCAAAATTTCAAATATTTTTCTCTAAATTAATACGATTTACGCTTCTTTTACTCAACCACAAACTTGTGTCAGTTTTCACTACGTTTTACCATGTAAACACTAACAGAATGACGAGAAAGAAAAACACCGTTGTCTCAAATTTCTTCAGCCCATGTTGCTATCCTTCTGTTACTCATCATCATCTTCCTACCCTAATCCCAATTATTATTTAGAGTCGGCGTAATGTTTTTCTCTTCCATTCTTCTCTCTTTACAGTCATTTCCGCATTCACTCTTATTCTGCCCATATCATCCTTCACACAGTCCATCTATGTATTTTTAGGTCTACCTCTGTTCTTATAGCCACCTACCCTTATCCCAATTATTATTGAGGTCGGCGTAATATATTTTTCTCTTCCATTCTTCCTATTCACAGTCATTTCCGCCATCCACATTTATTCTTAATTCTTTTTTTTAAAACATGCTCGTCATCCCTGCGCATGATGTGTCCATACCAGAATAGACAGTTAGCTATCCTCCTGTTACTATTAACTGTTATATGATTTATAACTATCGAATTACTCAAAATAATATCCAAATTTTCTGGCGACTCAGTTACATTTCTCCAAAATTTCGTGAACTCGCGAATTTTTACCCAAAATTGTGGATAAATTACCCAATCTGGCAATCCTACGCTTAGTACTGTCTACTTGTATATACTTGTAACTGTGGGATGCAGGATGTATATGAGTAAATTCGTTCTGCTTTGCGCTTTGTTCTATTTTAAGGATCTCTTCTCAAATGACGTTTACAGTATACAATTCTTAGCTGTCTGACATCAATTTGTTAATATAAGTTTAGACAATTGTTTATAACATTCACTGATTCAGATAAACGTTGTAAGAAATATTTTAATAAAAAAAAAAGCGAATAGTTGCGGATAGCAGAGAATCGTATATTACGTGGAAGGTATTATGAATAGATACAGGGTGAAATGATAATCATCTTTGATTATAAAGCTAAAAAATGATGATCGGAAAATGAGAAATGTTACAATACCTAATAATTTAAAAAAAGTACTGAATTAAAAAAAAAATCCCTGTAAATCATAAACACATGAATTACTAATTAACCAAGAGGCCGGCAGTTTAGAGACGTTTATTTTTGTTATGCAACTAAGGCGGCAATGAAGCATACGGCTTTAGAGATTATTTTTTTATATAACTTAGAATGGCAAACAAGCTGACGGCCCACCTGATGGTAAGTGGTAACCGTCGCCTATAGACATGAGCAGTACCATACGCATAACAAAGTATACTGTTTCGCCCATGATACCCCATGCGTTGCCATTCCTGAGGACTCAGGTGTTATTCCTCTGTACCCAGTAAAATGTTTTAAGAGGTACGCTGCTGCCCATCCCTCGCCCTTCCTTAGTCGCCTTTGGTGTTGATTATAATTTATCAATTATAACTTGTTAAAATAGTACAAGCGGTTTCACTTATATAAATAAAATCCAATTTGCAACAAATTCTATTTCATTTTTAATTTCCATCATTAATAGATTAAAAATAATTCTTTACTTACATTAGAACAGAATAAGTTTACATCTAAAGTTTTCCGGAGACATTTAAATATGTTAATAATATTGTTTATACGCCCCCCGGAAAATTTATCAAATCATTAAGCATCGGAATCGATTATTAAAATGACTACACAGAAAAGAATGATGACGTATGACGACCAGAAACTTGATTAATAAAAAAAACCTTAAGTGAATCGGAAGCAGAATTGGGTTTCCGTAACCACATTTCAAGGTCTTGGTCATTCATAACAAACTATTAATATAACGTCTTTAAATAATTTATCTGAAGTACTGCTGGTGGTCTAACTCAAAAACCTGGTGTATGTTTTATTGTGATACGCCATCTAGAAATGGTATTATATATCTTTGATTTTCCTACGTCCAAAATAAACAGATATGATACTTCGTATATTTTTTAGTACGATAAAAATACAGCAATCGGATTGAGAACCTCCTTATTTTTGAAGTCGGTTGAAAATCTTGAACCAGTATAAGGCGAAAGAGTTTGTTTGAATGCGCTAATCTCTAGAACTACCAGTTGGATTTGAAAAATTATTTTTACATTTGATAGCTCTTAAGAATAGTGTAGGCTAATCAACATCCTGATTCAACCACGGGCGAAGCCACGCAACTAGTGGGTATATACAGCTACATTATTTACCATTTCGTTTAACCCACTTTGACTACAAAATAAATATTTACGGCTGGTTTGACATTAGGTAACAAGTATATCAAAATTTCACACAATCTCCCGGCCTGAATTGCTTAGTTCAAGGCGACTCCCGACTCTCGTTCCTCGGCCGATTTATGAAGGGCTGTATTGTACCTATTGTTGTGAAGAGAATTTCCATTCGGACCTGCGGCGCTAATATCAGCCGATATTACTCTGTGCACAGAATATCGGATAGCTACAATTCACATTTTGTGGAACCTTTCGTCCAAATACAATAATAACAATAGATATCTAAATATAGAAGATGGATAATGTCGACCGTTTTGTATGGAAATCAGATGTCGCCATTCATCTGTTATACGTTAACTTGAAAAAATCCTTTAGGGATTAAGACAGCATTACAACTCGATATCGATGTACATAGAGTACTATCGCCCGCGCAATTGTAATGACTACAAAATTATAGAGTTCTTTTGTATATTTTCAAAATCTATACTTATTTATTATGAAGGTAGACTCTGAGTCCAAGTTTAGATAGATTTTAAAATCGAAACAAACTGTTTCGAACTTAAATATCGATAAATGTATTGAAAGCTTTTGCGTCAGTCACTAACTCGTTACAAGAACAATTTTGACATTTAAATATGGAATACTTTTAAAGTTCATTTAAAAATAGAATCTAGAGTAAGATTTTAAATACATCGGTGGCATGTGATTTTCTTCTTTTATAAATTTTGCATAGAAGCAAGATTAAACGCACTTTCACAGAAATAACATGCATTTTGGAAATGTTGCGGAGCTTCTCAGATGACCTTCACGAAAAGTTTCTGGCATGTCTACGCAACAAGGTCGATTCACTACTACATAAGCGTCGAGCGCACAAATCACACGTAATAAATTTATTTCAAATTGGTTTTTGCCCGCAACTTTGTACACGTGCATTTTGGAGTATAGGTAACCACGTTTAGATAGTGTATCAGATCTTTAGGAACACAACTGAGAAAATTGCGTAGCATTTAGCGATTCTATCGATAGATTCGTTTGTACCTTATCTAAGAGTTTATTTCCCTTTATCTTATTATTATTGCAAACAAATCCACGAGTTGGAACGAGACACCATACGTCGTTACCTCATTCTATCTCATAACGATTCGATCGTCCATCAATGGACGGATGTATCGATGAATCCATTGATTTGCTTGCCATTAATCTATAGAGGGGCTGAATACCCTAAAATGTATATATGACAGCGTAATATCTATCTTTGTATAAACGTTTCATATTTGCAAGTCATTTAATTTGCTGCCTTCCAAGCATAGCTGGAATTGTCAGAAAAACCTTCTAACTAAACTGACTCTTATTGTCATGCACTATACAACTTATAATTAGATGAATTGCACAAACGTATATGAATCATTTTTGAATTATGGATAATTTTATATTACCCAGTCCGTAATCTATTTTCCCTTAGAAAAAATAAAATTTGAATAGAGCCAATAGGGGAATAAACATTATAACATTCCAAAAAGAGTTTAGAAATGAGGACGATAACTCTTATATAAAGGGGGGAAAGGATCGTTAGTAATGGGGTATAACTGACCCATTGCTAGCGATCACCTTGTCAGGTTCCCTCTGGAGATCATCGTGGTTAACTGTAGTAGAATTCGTCACAATGGGGTTACTGACCTGCTTTTTCATCTTACCTATCATCCGTCACTGGTGCCACGCCAATGTATACGGATGGGGGGAAAGGGATTGTTAATAATGGGATCTGACAGCCCCATTGCTAGCAATATGCCTTACTAGGTCGACCTCTACGTGGTTCCTTGAAACCATCGTGAACAATCCTTGTTGAATTCGTCACGATGGGCTAACTGACCTACTTCAGCCTCACCTATCATCCTTCACTGGTGCCCCGCCGGTGTATACCGATAGCGCGGGTGGGGTTACTATTTCATTATCATCCATTAAAAAGAAAAAAAAAATGTATACGGATAGCGCAGGTAGGATTACCAATTCCATTATCACCCATTAAAAAAAAACTCTTATATAATAAAAAATATAGTAGTGAACCTCAAAAATATCTTTCATCGTTTAAATAAGAAGTGAATAACGCGACAAAATATTATTTTTGTATTGCAAATAAAAATATCCACATTATCTCATTAAGTGCTGTGCAAAAAAATCATACAAACAGCAAATAACTGCAAAGATGTATTAACATTAATGGTACATGATACAGAGAGGGACTTTTTACAATAGACAAACATCGCATATGCTTGTTAGAATGATTTTGTATCCGTCATATCACTAATATTTGTTTTCACTATTATATTCTTGCTGAAGGTTTAAATATATACGTATTAAGACGACGCATGACGAGATTTCTCAGTGCTAAGTACACTTTGAATATGATAGCAACCAGGGAGAAACAATATTCTATAACAGCAAACACTTTTCGAACGATTGTTAATTATGTTAAAAAAATCTTCCTAATTTGTGTTTGTCTGTACGTTTGTGCACGCTAATCTCAGAAACGGTTTAACCGATTTGAATGCGATTTTCACTAATGCATTGCGGTTTGTTCTATTTAAAACATTAAGTGTTTGTTTTATTTCTAAAGTTCATAAATAAAATATATATCAATCTAAAAAATCATATATAAAATGCTATAAAATAACTATAAAATAAATAAATATAATGTATTTTTGAAAATTCAGTTTTTTTTTTATGCAATTTAGAATAGCAAACAAATTGACGGCCCACCTGATGGAAAGTGGTAACCGTCGCCTATAGACATGGGCAGTACTATGGACATAACAGAGTATACTGTTCCGCCCATGATATGCCATTCCTGAGGATTCAGGTGTTATTCCTCTGTACCCTGTAAATCACTGCCATATTCCACCCTTCAAACCGAAACACAGCCATGCAAACACAACTGCTTCACGATAGAAACATGAATGGGACAGAGGTGCTAAAGCAAACGACTTTTGTCCAAAGTCTGTCTCAGGTAAGTCTCTGTCCACTCGTGCGAAGCTGGGTCGGATCGCTAGTATAAAATATATCAAAAAGAAGTTTAACAGCAAACATTGGCTATTGAAAACTATTTGTTAGATACATAACGTGAGGGTAGATAACGTTACATTAATAGAGGTGAGTTTTCTTTACATGTCGGGAATAGCAGATGTTATGGCACATTGGTCATTTTAATCAGTAGATATAAATAACATCAGACGTAACTGAATATGCTGTTAGGTCTGTGCCTTGTCACCTCTACGGACTAAAGGTTGGACCTCACGTGGTTTTATTACTTTTTTTTAAACGAATGCATGCAGTTTCATTTTGTAATATCAGAGAAATATATCATGATGCATTACCATGATTGAACCATGACCAACTTAAAATATAATCGATTTCCGACGATTGTTTCGACATCATCCGGAAGTTTTCTTCAGGGTGAGTGCACTGCATTGGTCAAGTCTCGCCTCGCACTGAATACTTCCGAATTGGTAAAGTCAAAATTATTCGCAACCGATAACACAGTGTAATACCTAAACCATCTAAATAGTAAAATAATATGTGAAATTCGCCGTGTGTGCCCCGGCACAGAACAGGCCACCCCTTCTTTCCAGTGGGTGACGTAAGAGTCGACTATCGGAAGGCGAGGGATGGGCAGCAGCGTCTCTCTTAAAACATCTCTAAATGCCTATCTGCGGTTGCCAACCCGCCTGCTAAGCATGCCAACTATTGGCAAAAGTTTATGTCCAGCAGTGGACAGTTAACGGCTGAAATAATAATATGAAATTCGAAACTTCAAAACATTCACCACATCAGTAAAATTTAATCATCAAAATATCCCAAACATCCAATACTGGCCTTGACCATCAGTCTGCGAGATTAAATCGATACAAGTCGAAATCAAGTTACCATTTCGAGAGACGACCAACCCGTTTGGGCATCCGCAAATTGCATGATCTTGGGCCTTGGCCCTTTGGCCTCGTTCCAGGGTCAATATATTTCATATTTTAAACAATTATAGACATTCAAACTCTTCACAATATGAATATCGAATTAACAATAGATTCTAATTAAACTCGACTCGCAGTAACTCAATTAAGCTTGTTTTTAACCGACTCCATAAAAGGTTCTCAATTTAGAACACAATTTTAATTTATGTGTTTATATGGGTCATAATAATATATGTACGTATAGTAGGTATAAATATATATGATGTTATTCTAATATTCCTTTTATTTTCCATGTTATTTATGTACAATTAATAACAAGTGTGAAGTAATAATAGCTCGTCGCTAACAAGTTGAACAAACGTAGGTATTTTTGATGGTGCTTCTACCTACAAACAGTTTATATACTATTACACGGTAAATTACTTCATTTCAACTTTTTAAACATATTTTATAACTTTTCTGAGTTCTAAGAGGGAAGTGTGAGTAAGTGAAGGCTGAGAATCATTTATCTCAGTCTCATTATTAATTTTATTATAATTTGTTAATAGTTTTATGCAGTAATTAAAGATTGTGCCCCACAAAAAAATCGCCTTCAATTGTGACTAAACCAGCTATTTTGATTTGAAAACTAAATTACTGCACCGATTTTGATAAAATTTCTATGGGACTAATCTGTAAGTATATCCTTTCAGATAAAGAAAGAATTTTCCATAACGGTTTACAATTGACGGAGTTGTGAGGTAACAAACAAAAAATACAACCGAATTGAGAACTTCTTGTTATTTGAAGTCGGTTAAAAACATTACGAGTCTGAGTATAAATTGCTTACATTACTATTTATATTTATCGTTATAAATTTTAATGCCAGAAATTTATTGAAGACAACGGCTGTATAGGTTTAATCCTTTTGCCTTCCCTATTGGCGGGAAAAACAGAACAAGAAAAAAAAAAGAAACTCTAAATTTTAGTTGCTAAATTAACTTTTATTATTTAAATGAGAAATTTACAACCTATGTGCCACATAATAAAATTTATATTCATGAGTATGTTTTTTTTATGGTATTTAGAAAGGCGTTTTGTATTTGTCTGAAATTTATATGCATGTAATTGTCAAAAAAAGATGTAAATATATATTTAAATATATTTATCAATTATTTAGTATAGTTTTCGACCATAATGTCTTGTATCAATAACCATTGTCGTATTAGTTTTAAAATCTAAAATATTGCCATTATTTGCAATCGACAATACGACGCAAAAACACATTATCATAAACTAAATAAAACAAGTGCGAACAAATATACTAGAGATCATTTTATTATTTACTTGTCCATTGAAGTTTCCACTATGTATGTACGTAAAACACTATACGAGTAGAATCTATCTTTATGGATACTAAACTATTTGCAGTAAGTAAACAGTATTGATGCATAACACATCGATGGATAACGACATGAAGGGCATGAATTAAAAAAAAAAGTGATTTCAATCGTGTCATAGATAGAAATATACCGACGAATGATGAGATGTTTCGTACAAATATTAGATTGAAAATGTTATTTGAATTTAGAACATGAAATGGTGTGTCTAGTCTAGAAGCAGTATTTATTTCGCAACAAAAAATATTTATTTATTTATATTTTATTGTACACAATAATACATAAAAAAATACTTGGCGAGCTTAACCCTAAAATAATTCTCTTCCAGCAAACTCAAAGAGGAAAGGAGCATCAATGCCAGCAGGTAGAGCGGTGTACAATACTGTGACAATTTATAAGCAAAAAACTAGAAAAATTTAAATTTATACATAACCAAATATATCATATTTAATTGTATATAAATACACATACATATATTCATAGACATAACCATATACTTACGCATACATACATATACTACATACATACACATACAAATAAATAAAATATGTTTATAAGGATAAAATTATATGTTAGATATGTTAATGCAAATTAAAAATAAAATAGTATTCGAACGCATACCAATGATAGTGGAATGAAATAAAATAATACTTATCAAGCAACTATAATAAATTTAAACATTGTGGCACCTTTTTCTCTTTTTATATTCATCTAAGTATATGAAATACAGCAAAAAAAAAACGAAACAAAAGCGTATATCACAACCTATCATCATCATCATCATCATCATGTCCGCTCTTAACTATCCACTGCTTTATGTTCAGCATCTCATCAGCAGACTCCCCTTTGGGCAATTTTGCCAGTAGTTGTCACGCTTGGCAGGCGGATTGGCAACCGCAGTTAGGCTTAAGAGATGTTTTGAGAAGGACGCTGCTGCCCATCCCTCGCTCTCATTTAGTCGGCTCTTACGACACCCACGGGACAGGAAGGGGTGGCCTATTCTATGCGGGGACCACACGACATAACAAAACATCACAACCTATGATTGACGCAAAATTATATATATAAAAACTTATAGATACACTTACGCAATTCACTCACGCAAATTATACTTATATTATACATATAAAAAGGTACACTTATGAAACATTAAATTCAGTGCCCGAGCGAAATTAGTAGACGACAGTAAAAGCACAGAAGAAATATACGCGGTAAAGTTGAAAGGGACACAATTTTCTTGTGCAATACGATTAACGGCCGGGAACATTGTCTCCATTTAGAATTTTTTTATTCTTTAGGTTTTTGCTGTAATCAAATTTGAAAGGACAAGATCGTGAAATATTAAGGCGGTTGAAGAAATGTTTTCTTACTGATATAAAAAAAAAATATTAACTACGTGACGTCTGTTCATAAGAAACATTAAAAACGAAATATATATGAATACATAAGAACAATAGAAGAGAAAAGAATAACTTTTAAAATTGTTGTCTAATTGTTTGTATGTTTGTTCGAGCATCATACAAAAAACTAGTGCATCAAATTTAATGCAGTTTTCATAGTGGTTTTCCTGAAGGATGCCTCTTACGACATCCACGGGAAAGGAAGGGGTGGCCCATTCTATGCCGGGACACACGGCGAGTTTTATATAATATCCCATATAAAATTTGAGACGTTTAAAGTTTTTTCTTTAGAGCAAAAACTGTTGCAAAGCAAAATGTACCTATAATATCGGAGTTCGATGTAAGGAGTGCCAACCAGGCAAGCACCAAGTCCATTCATTATAAAGAGAGGTAAATATTAATTTTTGTTACATATAAATTTTATTTTTATGGAGAGTCAAAAGTTGAAAATTCACTGAAACTGGAAATGAATACGAGGTATCTTAACTAGAACTAGGCGAATATTGTGACTATATGATACCTTTCACCTATACTATTAAAGATAAAAACTATTAAAGATTGGAGAATTTTTAAAATAAAATTTTATACTCTTTTGTTGGAAAGGTACATCTATTCAATTGATGAATTTTAAAATACTCTTTTAATATTTTATGCCTTACTAATGACATTTTTTAAATTGATTGTAATGTTATTTTTGACAATTATTATTGGTTACTTTGTTGCTTCATATTTTTTTTTGTTTTGTTATATTTATGATATCTTTTGGTCACTTGCAAAAATATTCAACACAATGCAGTATTGTAGCGAATAAAAAAAAAAAAAACTGCAGTGGTACTGTTTTATATTATTTCTAAAACTTATTATAGTAATAGGTCAGGATTATAGTTGAAACTGTAAAAGCTATTGTTCTACCGCGCTATCAACTGTGATCGACTTTTTGCAATTTTTTAAATGTCAAGACTAGACATGGCTAGCACCTACTTGTAACATCATTTGACCTAGTTATTAGAATAAAAAATTAACAACAGTTTAAACTTACGCCTTTCTAATCTCTGAAAGGTCCAAAAGGAAGAGGTTTTTATCCGTCTGTATTTTTTGTAGCTCAGTAGTAAACGAATAAATCAATATTTTATTTGCACTATACAATATAGGGGATAAGAAAGATAATTAATAAACGTAATGATACATTTGTGTAAGTAGAGTAAGGCGGTCTTATTGCTGAAAGCAATTTTCTCAAAAGAAGAAAGAAGAAAGACAATCTTAGATAACGTACTATTTTTTGTACAAACAGGTATGATAATATTGTATAATAAAGCAAGTTTGGAATAACAACATAAAACTTTAGGGGAAATAATTAGAAATACCTATTATTAAATTTAAAAACAAAACTATTAACTATAAATATATAAACGCATATGTACATATTTATTAGACATGTGTCTAATACTAGAATAAATATATATATATATATATAATTTTCTTGTGCCTGCAACAAGAAAAACAAATTAACATAAATAATTATATAAATACATATATAAAGAATGCCAATCGATGAAATGAAAAAGCAGTTAGAGAGAAGGTAATCTTTCACTTGTTGCATCATCCATTGATACTTTCAAGCATCAATGGATTTTACACTTCTAACAAAATCAGGTAATGGATTCCATAATTCCATCTATACGTAGAAGGGTCTTAAATTATTTATTTTAAGAATCCCAATAACGTAGAAGATTATGATTTTTAGTCGCCATCATTCGAAATCGAGTTCCATTTGCTCTTTAAATTCCAACAATCTCTTTGCTAATGAAATAATAAATTATTCAGTACATATTCAGACCTGAATAGCTCTTTAACAATGAGACAAAATTAACATTTTAAATGTCACAGCCCCCCCTAAGCCTAGTTCAGTCGGTTGAATAGACATCGTAAATGAGTTCCCTTCGCGGCTTGTGAATGAACCGGCTCAATGGTGTTATGTGGCGGGCAACAGCTGTGAAAAGCCAAAGAATGTTGAAGTCATGCCAAAAATGTTTATATAATTTCGCCTCTGAAAACATAATTTGTGTGGCTTACAATAAATAATTTTTAGGTTTCAAACTATTTCAAAAAGGTCTGAATTCGCCTGTAGTTTGAGCTGATACTTGAATAAATTATTTTTATTTACAAAATGAATTTATTAATTACCTTGTATTGAACCACTTGTATAAATGTTTTCATTTTAAAAACGCAAATGCTCCTATGTATTCAAGCGCTTGTTATGAGGTATTGATATACATCGAATTTTTCATTTCAATTGATATTTACAGGATTAATACCATCAATGTATACTTCAAATATCATGGATTTAATATGGCCTGCCGTTAATACATTATATTTATATAAATTTTGTTGGTTAACCTTGATGTTGTCCAACTACGTTAACACTACATAGTATAAAGTCGCTTTCCGTCTGTCTGTCCCTATGTATGCTTAGATCTTTAAAACTACGCAACGGATTTTGAATCGGTTTTTTTAATAGATAGAGTAATTTAAGAGGATGGTTTATATGTATAATACATGCATAGTACAAAAACACTAATAATTTTACAGGTTTTTAATGTGATATGAAGTGAATGTGCACCCGTGCGAAGCCGGGGCGAGTCGCTAGTGTATTATATAATACTAGCTTTAACCCGCGACTTCGTATTTATGACCGGGATAAAAAGTAGCATTCCAATATAGAGCGTATTCACCAATTTCATAGTAACAAACAAACAAAAAAATAAACTCACTTTCACATTTATAATACTAGTAAGGATTTTGTAGGCTTACATTTTAAAATTATAAAGAACACAAGACAAAAACTATGGCATAGTTACATCAGGCGGATCAAAAAAAAAGTTTGTGTCGTGTCGTATCAAGAGATGAAGAGACTCGCTGAAAATCGTAGTGAGTGGCAAGACCTCCAGCGACAAGAGCGCAGCTCTTAAAAAGAACATAGGACAAAGACCACAAGCTAGCATATAGTAAACTATTTGATTATTAATGTAAATGAAATGATGTCAATATCAAAATTGTGCAAATCTTGTTAGGCGGTTTATGTTGCCACTCGAATAAAAATATTTATTTAATACATTTTGTCAGTAATATTTGCAACACAATTACATATTATGTGTAACCTAACTATTTTTGCACCATCTCACGCAGACTGTGTTTATTTTTCGTGAAAAAAAAAAATCCAAACGTGCAAGTAAATTTCCATTGTATAAAAAAATTTCGTGAATATTACATTTAGTGCTAATCTTTTTTCAAGCTACTCCCAAAAGTCAATAAGTCGAGAATCTTATGAACTTATTACATTTGTAGTCTAGTAAGTTAATAAATATAAATAGATGTGCATATATATACAGACATATTTAAAAACTGAACATATTAAAAAAAAAAATTGGTTTTCTACTTGAAAGATGAATGAATGAATGAATGAGTATACTTTATTTGTATTATACAATATAGGAAATAAACAAGACAATTTACAAACATAACGATACAATTGTATAAGTACAGTAAGGCGGTCTTATTGCTGAGAGCAATCTTTTCAAGACAACCTTAAGGTAATGGACTAATTGTTGTACAGATGGTTTTAAAAAAATAAAAATTTTACTTTCTTGTAAGGTAATTGTATAAACTACAAAGTCTGTATGTTGATATGACTCAGTAAACATGTCCCGGTCACGCGTACGAAGTTTTTTTTTTATACAACTTAGAATGGCAAACAAGCTGACGGCCCACCTGATGGAAAGTGGTAACCGTCATCTATAGACATGAGCAGTACCATGGACATAACAGAATATACTGTTTCCTGAGGACTCAGGTTCTATACCTCGTAAATTCATAGCCATATCCCCCCCCATGCGTTGCCATTTCTGAGGACTCAGAACGTTATTCCTCTGTTGCCATTCTATAAATTCCTCTGTACCCTGTAAATTCACGCCATATCCCACCCTTCAAACCGAAACACAGCCATGCAAACACAACTGCTTCACGGTTGAAACACGAATGGGACAGAGGTACCCAAGCAATCGACTTTTGTACAAAGTCTCCCTCACAACGCAGTAAATTATAGATAGAGAATAATTTCATTAACCATAATATTCGGTCAGTTGTCAGGTCCCGGCATAGAGTGACTTATCTTTTTCTTTTTTGTGCGTGTCGTAAGAGGCAACTAAGGGAGGGAGAGAGAGAGAGAGAGAGAGGGCAGCAGCGTCCTTCTCAAAACATCGCCAAAGCCTAACTGCGGTTACCAACCGGCCTACCAAGCGTGGCAACTACTGGCAAAATCTACCTTATGGGGGAGGCTTTTTCATTTATTCAGCAGTGGACAGTTAACGGCTGATGGGATGATCGCATTGAATGTAAAGAATTTATCTATCCATAAGTTACCACAATACAGTCCTAAACCACCTGCATCAACTTTTTAATAGATGATAATGGAATGGTAGCCCCACTCGCGCTATCGGTATACACCGGCGGGGCACCAGTGAAGGATGATAGGTGAGTATGAAGCAGGTCAGTTAGCCCATCGTAACGAATTCAACAAGAATTGTTCACGATGGTTTCCAAGGGGAACCTAATAAGGCAGGGGAGGTCGACCTAATAAGGCATATTGCTAGCAATGGGGCTGTCAAACTCCATTGCTAACAATCCCTTTTCCCTCCACCTGCATCAACTAACGTACCAATTGTTTATTTTGAATGTAAAAATGCATGCCATACACATCAAAGACTGATTAAAAAAAAAGATATATATGAATATATCATTATGCAGAACCATAACCAGTGTTAAAATAAACGAGTTCCGCGCAAACACACGTCATGGAAATTTATCATCACAAATACAATCTCCTCGTCCATTTATTTGTTAAATAGCACGGAGGTATGTGCGTCACAGCCCATAAAGACACATCGAAAACCGGTTGAGTGCAAATGAGATTATGTGCATTGAATTGCATGGAAAAGTCATCGAATAAACAAATTACTAAAAGCATTATTACTAGCTGAACATTATCAACCGACTTCAAAAACAAAGAGTTTCTCAAAAACTATTGTATTTTTTTTATACAAGGACACAATTTTTTGTACAAGCGTACAGCTCGTCTGATGGTAAACAGTTACTGTAGCCTACGGACGCCTACAACAGCAGGGGTGTCGACGTGCGCGTTACCGACCCTGAAGAGACCTTAATATACCCTTTTTGAAGAGCTCAAAACTCTGTCAGTTCTAATCCGATTTATATATTTTTTTATCTTACAGATTGGTCCCACAGAAATTCTATTAAAATCGGCCCAGTAATTTAATTTTTACATCAATATAAATGGTTTTGTCGCAATGGAAGTCGGTTTTTTTTTTTTATTGAACACAATCTTTAATTATATTATTATGGTTTTCACTTTATTTTTCCTTTTTCTTTTATATCTTCGTGAATTTTAAATGTATGGTATTCTGAAAATTCTTTTTTGAAGTCAACGTTATTTTTTTTTAGTAGGGGACAATTTTAAATTATTAGTACAAACAATTCACTAATAAAGGAATGGAAAATGTTATCTGTATGTTAATTTGTGCCATTAAATATAATATTACACCACGGTAGTATAGATACGACTCATTAGCACTAGGCTCTACGTACTTAGTTCACCTTCGTATGGTTATGGCAGAGTATCGTAGAATACTTAATAATAGATATTATACAATCTAAGGGATTTCCTTGTTCACCTCGACATGCATAGTACGAGTTTTTAACCGACTATAAAATAAGAGGACGGTTTTAATTCAACTTTATTTACAACTTGTAAACAGGAGGAAATTATCGATTTGTTTGTATTTTTTTTTGTTGCTATTGTTGTATTTAAAGTCGCCAATGTCGTAACTTTTTTGTCGCTAACGTAAAAAAAGGCAAGAGTTAAATTGATAATGTAAATAAATATAATAGATCCATGATATTTATGAATCTGTCTTTTTGTGAAATTGTTTAAAAATAACCAATATTTTTTTTGCCATTCGCAAATCTAAACAACATTTATTACAAAACATTTACAAATTATTTATATTACTTAGCACGAGTCTAAAAAAAGTATAATTAACATAAATATGTGAAACATATAGCATGATTACATGACATTTTTTTACACAATTGGTTTTCATAGATTTGGAGCCGAATTAATTCTGATGATGCAGTGAACGTTCTATATAAGAGCAACCTCTCAATAAGCAACATTCTTTCTATTTTATTTATTTTACTCAGCATAATTAGTAAAAGAAATAAGTAAAACTATTTTCCAGACGGTAAATATTTTTATACTCCTTTTTTCCTATAAGTAAATTTATTCAATAATTTTTTTTTTATTGAAATTGGTTGAAATGAGTTGCTTACATACAGTGTTCATTGTATTTGGTACAGGGATACCATGACTCGCATCTCTTTCTTTTCCATTCGTTTCTATTTACAGTAATCTCATTAGTAACTCCCTTTCTGGCCATAGCATCTATCAAACAGTCCATACATCTCTTTTAGGTCTTCCTCTACACTACACTCTTGGAGGGAAAGGGATTGTTAGTAACAGGGTCTAAATGACTCATTGCCAGTGATACACCCTATCAGGTCGACCTCCATTATCCCCTACACTGGAAACCATCGTGGTTATATATATATATATATATATATATATATTGTCATGATGGGTATGATATTATTATTACTGACCTATATAGCCGAGTTCATCCTCACCTATCATGAGTGGTCTCACTTGTGCCCTGCCAGCTTATACGGATAGCGCATGCAGGGTTACTATTCCATTATCACCCATTAAAAAAAAAACACTAAACTCTACATTTATTAAATTATTTTTTATATATATACTATAGTTAGTTATACTATATTATTATTACTTTTCGACTCTCAGCTTATATAGCCGAGTGTGGGGGAGATTTAAGAAAAGTAAATGGACGTCCAGACTGCTACTGAGTGGATGAGTGGTTGACCGCTGAATAGGCAACCCTATACAAGTGTGTACATATATATATATATATATATATATATATATATATATATATATATATATATATATATATATATACATATATATTGTACAATTTTCATTTGACAAAATCAAAAAATCTAATTTTCCTTTGAACAGTCGAATAGCACACAATTAATTAAGCGCACGCGCTACAATTAGCACAATATTATCAAGATCTATCACGGACGTGATACAACGTTGATTGCCGTATAGTATCCAATTACGTGACATCTACTATAAATGTATGTGTATCTACTATATGATAACAATGATTTATGATACACATACAAATGTTGACAAGATACTGTTGATTAGACATGAATGAATAGGACACAGATGTCTTACAAGATCCAGAGAGAGACTCAGTCACCGAAATGGGTAACTTGGTCTCATTTATTAATTATGTTAATAAGCAGCTTAATTGCAATTTATATTCTGTACCATAATCAAAATATATCTTTTTTTTTTAAAACACAGGGGGCAAACGAGCATGCGGCTCACCTGATGGTAAGTGACTACCTCCGCCCATGATCACCCACAACACCAGCGGCATTGTAGGTGTGCTGCCGGCCTTTTACCTACCCCTGATTGCGTATCTTGTAAACATATAACGATAGCGGAAAATTGTCCAATATTTTTTGTCTCTCTTCTTTTTTTATATATTTTGTATTAGGTAGTTGAAAGCGATAATACAGCGTTTGTTTGTTTCTACATTACTATTTAGAAACTAAAATTACTATTATGAATTAGATCTATATACTGAACAATAATAGCGCCGTTTGTCAGAGAAAAATGCGTCTAATCCATATAGCTATTAAGAAGCAATCGTGCTATACCGTTCAATATTTACTCACAAAGTCAATGCTTGTTAAATAGGTAATCAACCTACGGTTGGTTTGAGCATTGCAATTTTAATATGGTTCCCAACTAAAGACCTTCATATAACAATAGTGGTAAATTGCAACGCTTAAGTGCCGTCTGTCTCAATTCCCATAATAAAATCCGCAGCGATATCGTATCGAATCAGTCATTGTAACGATTCGTATTCTCGTCCTTGACTTGTGTCAATTGTCATCGTCCAATCACAATGTCATCGAATCGTGTTCATATAAAATTTAAATTATAAATAATTTATTAAAAAATATTTTAATATAGTTACATAATATTTTAATTATATAATATATTAAGTATAATCGTGTTCTATCGTACTGTCTTTATATAAAAATTATTCGATGATATTGTAATCGAGTCACTTATGTTAGAGCTCTTTTAAATAAAACTGCGGCGTCATATGGTGAGAATATACGGTCGGAATCAGTTACGATGTCCAGAAATAAAAAAAAATATATTACATGAATATAGGACTTATTTTATACAACCTGCCAATGTAAATATACTAGTTTGTATATATATATATATATATATATATATATATATATATATATATATATATATATATATATATATATATATTTAAAATAAAATAAATTTAGAGAAATGACACCTCAGTGTCGGCTCTGCTATTTAGCTCACTGGACGCCTTTTTCAATCAGCTGCACACTTGGATCAAAATAGTCAAAATTTGTCAAAAAAAATAAACGAAAAACCGGCGGTTCTAGTGATTCTCGAGCTTTTTAAATTCATAACACAATTTGACGCGTGCGACATAGTAATCCTGCTCTTTAAAGAGAATAACATGTTCAAGTTTATTGTCATGAACGTGTATAACCACTATTTACGACGATTACGACGATGCTGGCACGAAACCGTGTTATATCACACGTCAACATGACAAATAAAAAAAAAGTACTCACCTAGGGACACAAATGGAATGGTAGATGCCATGGTTCCTGAGTACATGGATGAATTCAGGCAACGTCCGGCATGCGCCCATGATGCTGAAGGCGGCGAGCGCGCTGTTCCACACGAGCAGGGTGCGCCGGAGTTCAAACCTGGCAACAAATTGCGATTGAAAATTAAGTAAATGCATTCAAACATCTAGACAAAAGAAAAATCGATATTATAATTCATGATCATCATTTCAGCCATTATCTGTCCACTGCTGGACATAGGCCTTCCCCATAGACTGCCGTAAAGAACGGTCCTGAACTTTATTATTATTATCTTATTTTATTTTTATTATCTGTGTTTATTCTTTAATCACGAAAAGTTTGTTTGTGTTTTAAAACTTAGACTTACGGGTTTGTTCATTGGCCACAAGAACTCAGATTAACTACTCCTCTCCATTCTAAGCAAGAGATTGTCTAGAAGAAATAGCTATTTAGCAATAAGGCCGCACATCATTGCCTCTTTACCTTGCTTCTTGTAATGCTGCTTTTTTTTAAAGTTTTCAATAACAATGTATAAGTACAGGGAACAATAGTTTTTATTCATTAAACACTTTCATTATGTCATTATGTCATTGCATAATTTTTGATGTGAAATTTGGTATTAAATATATATATTTGAATAAACAAGTTAAAGTGGCAATCGGCTGGTCAAATAGCTCGAAGAGCCGACAACCGATGGGAAAGAAAGGTTCTTGAGTGGCGACTCTAAATACAGTATAGGACGACCCCCCACTAGATGGATTGACGACCTCAAATGCGTTTCAGAGTCAGCGGATGCAGGTGGCTCAGGACCGTTCTTTATGGCAGTCTATGGGGGAGGCCTAGTGTAGTTCAGTAGTGGGCCGGATAATGGCTGAGATTAATGAAATAAATAGACAATTATAATGCAGTATAACGCACGATAACTGTTAATCAACAATAAAAATACACATTATCAATATGTTATCAAATATTTTTAATATAGTATTTCATTAAGTCGATTATCTAATATCTTTATTACAAATATTAATAAGTAATTACATATCTAGGTGTCTGATATATTTACATATACGAATATTTATGACATCGTTAATAAATAAACAAGTAAACAAACAAATAAAAGTAGTAAATAAATAAATAAACAAATATCTTTGAGTAAATAGTTCATAAGAGTGTTGTTACATTGATTTTTACCAGAAGGAGACTTTGTACAAAAGGCGTTTGCTTGGGAACCTCTGTCCGATTCAACCGTGAAACAATTGTGTTTGCATGGCTGTGTTTCGGTTTGAAGGGTGGGATAAGTGAATTTACAGGGTACAGAGGAATAACACCTGAGTCTTCAGGAATGAAAATGCATGGGAGATATCACGGGCGAAACAATATACTCTGTTATGTCCATGATACTGCTCACATCTTTAAGCGATGGTTATCACTTTCCATCAGGTGGGCTGTCAGCTTGTTAGCCATTGTAAATTGCATAAAAAATAATTTATTTAGTCCAATCTGTTAAATCCTTATTTGTCGTAGTCCAGTTTATAATTGGCATAATTGGTAAAAAATGTTGACATGTTATTTTATCAAAAAATAAAGGAAAAACCCGAGCAAAAAAAAAGTTAAAACGAAATTATTACTCTATCGTCTATTTGATTCCCAAATGACTCAATTCAATAAATGATAAAACACGATAAGATTTTTTACTAAGTATGGCCAAGTAAATAAAAACACATAAGACATATTGTATAAAAAAACGTGGAAGTCCCTATTCTTTTCTCAGTGAAAATTTATTAAAAATATTTTTAATGCATTCTTTAATACAACTTATAACAGAGAATACTTTTAGATTCTTTAATTGTTCACTTAAAATCGCGTAACAATAATGGCGTAATCGCCTTGTGGCTCTTACGACAAATCAAATATGAACATTAAAGTTTGTAAAGATGGGTAATTACGTCAAACAATCACGCGTAATCCGCTGAACTGTTTAAGATGAAATTTTATACAGAAATAAACCCTATAACCTACCTTTAGATTAACTATAGTGTACATTTTACCATAATTAATGTATACAACTAATTAGCATATTTTTTCAAAAGAACATTCTTTGTACAAAAGTCGTTTGCTTGGGTACCTCTGTCCCATTCGTGTTTCAACCGTGAAGCAGTTGTGTTTGCATGGCTGTATTTTAGTTTGAAGGGTGGGATATGTCAGTGAATTTACAGGGTACAGAGGAATAACACCTGAGTTCTCAGGAATGGCAACGCATAGGAGGTATCATGGGTGAAACAGCATACTCTGTTATGTCCATGGTACTGCTCATGTCTATAGGCGACGGTTACCACTTTCCATCAGGTGGTTTCCGTCAGCTTGTTTGCCATTCTAAGTTGTAAAAAAAAAATTTTGAATGTGTGAATAAACGTTATCAGAACATGCCGCTATTTTACGCCTAGTTTAAATTTGTCTATAATTATATTATCTATGTACTATACAATCCATTTATAATTAAATAATCTACCTACATGACTATTTATATTTTAATAATTGATAAATACGTGATTAATAATAGTATTTACAGTTAAAGGTCTGTTTAAATAAAAACAAATGATAGTGCGTGGGTAATTAGTAATGATAATTGATAACCTAATGGCATTAATTGTCAGTCATAGGTTGGCTATTAAAAACTCAATAATACGATATCAAATCTGTGTGAATAGATAAGTTCACAACTATTAACCGACTTCGATAGAAGGAGATTTTCAATTCAATTGTATCTTTTTTGTTTGTTACCTCATAACTGCGTCAATTGTAAACTCTTGATTTTTTTTATATCTGAAAGCATATACTTACAGATTGGTCCCGTAGAAATTTTATAAAAATCGGTTCAGTAGTTTAGTTCTTAAATCAAAATTACTGGTTTTGCTACTATTCTTTTGTGGAATTCAATCTTAAATTATAAATATAAAAAAAAATCAAGCGTTTACATTTTACACAATTATTTAAGATTTTGTTCCTAAAAAAAAAGCTATTTAATCTTTCTTTGTTTTTCGTAATACAACGCAGTTATAATCGCCCGTAAAAACAGTACTTTGACGACCCTTAAATTAAGCAGTGCAGACGACAACTCTAGAATATAAAATCCGTATTTTTCATAATAAATTTCATAATAAATCAAGAAGTATGGTCACAAACCAATCGTTTAAAACCTATATTCTCGATAACCCAAAAGAACTGTAGGTGACAACCCTAATAGTAATGCCTAAGCGTAACAGTAATGGCAAATATGAAGCCGTAAAAAGAGAACGCCGTCTGTCAGCCGCCGCCGTCGCCGTCGCCGCCACTGCCGAAAGCAACAGGTTCATGAACTTGGACTTGCCAGCTCACGAATGTTACGATCGGTGTGGAGGACGCCAAGCGTAGTGTTAACGACTCGCTCTACCTGATTAGGTCATAATCGTCGGTAAACTAACAAGATATAAATCCTTACCATTCGTAATTCCACTATCATTTTATACTAGCTTTTATCTGTGACTGCGTTTGCGTTACCGGGATATGTACACTGACCAGGAAAAAAACCCATATCCTTGTCTAAACCATTTGATACATGTGTACCAAAGTACATAGTGATTGGTTAAGCTGTTCAGGCACTAAGAGTTTACAAATAAACTCAAAATTCATTTACGCGTTTATAATAAAAAAAAAAAAGGTTTTCCAAGAGACTACAACATGGGTTTTTTAAAAAAGGAATAAAGAAGTTTCTTCAGGGTCGGTAACTTTACTATTACTTTATTTCACACAATTTATTATATTTAGTGGTATAAAAAAAGAAAAAAATAAGCGAAGGTTTGGAAAGACTACATAGGTTGACGTATTGAAGGAGTGCCTAATAAAAAGCACCTATAACCGCCGAGCGTGTATGAATGTATATGATAGAATATGGAACACAATTATACTGCAAGCAAAGTTATTACATTCCATGGAATAAAAACTTATAGTGTACCTACCTGTTAGTTTTTAAATATTATAATTAATTTCCAAAGTACTGTACTCGTTACATTGTAATAGGACTATAATTTAGCACCTAATAGTGTTTTTCATACTAATTAACTCGGCTGGGTCATTAGCAACCATGTTTGAATTGTCACGCCTAATTTAGAACGACTAAAAAACAATTTTTTGGAACAACTTCCACAAGAAATAGGTTTTAAATGCGTTTAAAATTTTCTATTTATATTATGCGATTATATTGCTCATTTTTAATCGATTTGGCCAATTTTTTTTCGAGCAAAACGATGCTTGGTTTGAAACAAAACCTACTTGGGTATATAGCCCATGATTCTAAATACAAATATTTTAAACGCATTAGTGTTTACAGTACATTTCGTAAATCAATTTACCTTTAACAAAATACCTATTAAATGCCTTCACACTTATTTCAAATTCAGAATGTAGTTAGTTCACTATCGGAACGAAGCGAGGAATAATCGTGAATGTTTTTCCTTCTACAGCGAATAACTGATGAGCAACCGTCTAAATGGTTCAAAAAATAAGTTTGCATACACAGTGTTATAATTTTTTACTGATTGTACCCAGATTGCTAAGGTTAGTATCAATATTCGTTAAATACATTAAAAATATTTGAACAAAAACGAGTTTTTACATAGACGCAAACTACTTAAAGTAGCGACGAAACGCTCGGGTTAATACTCTTTAAACAAATAGAGTTCATCGACCCTTATATTTCTAATTAATCTTAATCCTTGCTTGGGAATTCAAGGCGGCGGTGTTTAGTTACCGCAAATTATATCACGTGCCATTTCTCAATGATTTATCGCGATAAAGGTAAATAACGATAAAGTCACGATAACACGTGAATCACAACATGTAGTGTATGATAATCAAGTAAGACTCAGCCTTAGCATAGACTGACTAGAAAACACAAGATTCACATTTCAGGACAAAAATACATTTAAAAATATTATTATTTGATAACGAATGAGTCATACCACGGGTATTCCGTCACTTTCTATCATTTGTGCCATCATTTTTCTAAGTATATTTAAATATATTGTAAGTATTATAAAAAATAATAATTATACATTTTAAAATCCGCATATATATATATATATATATATATATATATATATATATATATATATATATATATATATATATATATATATATATATATATATATATATATATATATATATATATATATATATATATATATATATATATATATATATATATACAACATTAATTTTCGTCAACAATCGTTTCAAAATTAATTTACAAACTCTATCAATTACAAATGGCAAATGTAAAATTGGCAAACATATCTCATATATCGTCATAAGAGAGGCAACAGTGGACGAAGAGAGAGAGAGATCGCATAGAATGCAAAAAAAGTTAACAGAGACAAAGAACCTTGAGAAATCTTTCCCAGTATTCATAAAGGAACTGAACATAATAAGGAACTGCAAATGACAAGCTTTCAAAGTCACGTAATCTACAAGCGCTCCGAGCGTAAACTTATATCAATCGTATAAATGTTACACTCATTCATTATCAACATTGCTAAAGTAGGTCCTGATATTTCTAGAATGAATAGTAGTAGTATTTCAAGCGAATTGAATACAGTTGCGGTGCATGCACAACCAGGTCTTGAAGACTGTTCTAGACGCGCGCCTTACAAACGAAAGTGAACTAGTTTCATCATCGCTACTGACGAGGAAAAATCACAGCACCCTTATGCAAAACATTCACAGGTTAATTGCACACGATCGTGCAGGTTAAGTAACATTAAGGTTATCGCTCCGATGGATCTATCTATTGGGATGCTTCTGAGGAGGAGATTGTTATTAATGGACTTTTTTTAATGGACGATAAAGATAGCTCCGCCCGCGCTAATGGTATACACTGGCGGGGCACCAGTGAAAGATGATAGGTGAGAATGAAAGCAGATCAGTTAGTCCATCGTGATAAATTCCACAAGAATTAACCAGAGATGGTTTCCAGGGTTAACCGCGTGGACTGACAGGGTATATAGATAGTAATGGAATTGGTAAATCCCTAATAATGGAGATTAATAGTTCTATTGCTAACAATATATATCAGGTTGAACTTCATACATGGGTTTGGAAACTATCGTAATTAATCACAATGGGACCAACTGAAGTGACTTCATCATTGGTACTCTGCCAGCGTATACCGACAGTGGAAGCAGGGTTATCATTACATTTTCACCACATTAATACAAAAAAAAAACTGAGAAGTATAGTTTCATGATAAACATCGGAGAAGATGTTCAATCTTTTAAAAGTCCAGGACACTCTGGATGAACTAGTTACTTGATGAGTATAGTAATTATTTGGTTAGTATCGTTTATTGGTGTTACCATAACTATGTGTCGGATAACAATATTCGGAGACTACCACCGAGATAAAAGATTGCTCCTGTTATAGAATTTACAACTGCAACAATATATATACGACGTATCAGTGTTCTGGACTGTATACATACAGTCGTTTTTATATATCACGAACGAAGCAAAGGTGCTCTTTACTCCTGTAAACTTTTAATCATACGCTGCTATTACGATGCTCTCCTAGTACTATAGGAGTACAAAATCTACTATGCCTTGTACAGTGAAGCAAACGCTCGTTTCTGTCATTTTGGTAGTCTAAAGAGTAAATATTGAAGGCAAACTCTGATACAATTAATCGACATTGACTTATATTGAAAATCGTTTGCATGGCTAACAGTGTATAACTGTGTCATTCGTATTTCTGCTGCCAAATAGCTGTTGAAATAAAACATACAATAACACAGCTGCGCTTGCAAGTACTGTTTCGGCTTGAACAGCAATGCAGTAAAATTATAGGATATAAAAGCATGTCAGGTTCTCAGATAAGATGAACGAATAGGGGATATGAGTTTTATAGTTTATTCCGTAAGTCTATGGTATTCTATATAAAAACAGGTAACGGTACCGGCTTCTACTTTTTATTTATATAGGTGATGATGGAGTTGTAATCCCGTCTCAGCTATCGGTATTCGCTGACGGGTCACCAGTGAGGGATGATACGCGAGGATGAAGGCAAGTCAATTAACTCATCGTGACGAATTTTACAAAAATTAATCACGATAATTTCCAGGGGGAACTGCGTAGAGGTTGACCTGATAGGGTATATTGCTACAATATGACTGCTAGATCCTCATTACTAACAATCTCTATATCTAATCCATTTATTATATTTCAATACAATTCTCATCTAATATTAGGCCTAAAAATTTTGTTGCTTTATTTTTGTCAAGAGTTTGATCTCTATATTTTATTTAAAGTTTTAGTAGCTGTCTTATAATTTGCAAACTGAATGCATTTTGTTTTTGTCAAATTTTAATTGTTATATTCTAGCCAATCACCTACTTTTTTCAAACAAATATTTACTTTATCTTTATAATTCAAAATTCTTTTATTATTAAGTATTATCAATGATATATCGATAGCAAACAAAACACAATGGTCTTTTGTAGAGTTAGGCAAGTCATTAATGTACAAAAGAAAAAGAAGTGGCCCCAAAATACTTCCCTGGAGGACTCCTGTGTTATTATGTTTAAGCCTGGAATGAAATGATTTTGAATTATGGTTTTCATTAATTATATTTATTTTGACACACTGATATAGACTGGTTAAATAATTTTCAATCTATTTTAGTGCTGGACATCTAATGCTATACATTTCACATTTATTCATTAATGTTACGTGATCAATTAAATCGAACGCCTTTCTCATATTCAAAAATATCACGGGGACAGCATTTATTATTATCAATATTTTATGTAGAAATGACTCGCGACTAGACATTTCTATGTACAAACAATAATCTAGTCATGCATGTGATGACGCATTGTTTTTTTAAGTATATAACAATACAGGATAGTAATTGCAGCGATTAAATGATGTAAGTCATAGAAAGACCTAGAACCCGTTAATGAAAACTGGTTTAACGGATCATCAATATTCACATTTTAGGGATCCTTATCCACCTTGTAATAAAGATTAAATCATCTTGTTAATAATCTATACTTATAATAAATCTGTAGAGAAGTCAATTCTGTACATGAAATATATTTCCAAAATAACTAGCCCTGTGATTAGTGATCGATACTGATGCCAAAAATGCAATCAGTAAAATTTTTGTCTGTCTGTTTGTCTGTTATAAAAACAAAAACTACTCGACGGATTTTAACAAAACTTGGTACAATTATTCTTCATACTCCTGGGTAGGTTTAAAGTATACTTTTCCTCACGCTACGATCAATAGGAGCAGAGTAGTGAAGGGAAATGTGTCTGTTACATCAAAACCACTGAACCGTGAGGAAGGACATGGGCTACTTATTTTACAAAAAACGACGGAAACGCGGACGAAGTCGCTGGCAACAGCTAGTAAATAATAAACATGATCATGACTATAATCTTTGATGGGGTAGTTAGTAGCATTTGTCGACGGTTAAAACTATGAAGAACATTCGACAAGTCCATATTCCTTGAGCAAAGTTTAATTAATTTTGACCCAAAGTGGCAAGTGGCACCTTCGTCGCTTTTGAAACTACTAACATTTACTCGCGGTTTGGTCTACGTGAGCGTGATAAAAAGTAGCCTGTATATTTCTCCGTCTCATATACCAAATTTCATAGTGATTGGTCAAGCCGTTAAAGCTATTTAAATTAAAAAAAAAAAACAAACTCACTTTCACATTTATAATATTAGTAAAGATGTATATTTTTATAAATCCATATCAATTTGATAGTTTAGCTTTGATCACTTAAGAAAATATTTATTACTTTAAAGTAGTAGGCATATCTCTCTATCTGTACACACAAAATTTCAAGAATTCAAGAAACAAAGATTGCATGCATCTTGGCCCTAAGACAACACATGGGTACTGGGGAGGTATTCCAGTGGAGGGCGCGTAATATATAGCTATATCTATATTCTGGTCTAATAACAAATCATATGTTAAAAGTCAGTTATACACAGTTTTTTTTTTCTATGATTGAAAATGGTATGGTAACCCCGCCCGCGTTAACGGGATACGCTGGCGGAGCACCAGTGAAGGGTGATCCATGAGAATGAAAACAGGCCAATTAGCCCATCATGATGAATTTATCAGGAATTAACCATGATAGTTTCCGGGGGAACCGCGAGGAGGTCGACCTGGATGGGTATATTGCTAGCAATGGGATTCTCGGTGTCCATCACTAACAATCCCTTTTCCCCCTTGGCTACCCAGTTGCGACACAGTATATTCTATCATATAGATAGATAGTGTCGTTAGTAACTTGTATTAACCTTCAATTATGGAATACATATAAAAGTTTTCATTAAAACACTTGTACTCTTGTTATAAAAAAAAAAAAAAATTTATACAACTTAGAATAGTAAACAAGCTGATCGCCCATGATACCCCCCATGCGTTGCCATTCCTGAGGACTCAGATGTTATTCCTCTGTACCCTGTAAATTAAAAATATGACTACGGAATTCTGTGTAGGGTTAACATAGTTGTGGTCAGTTTGTAGGTAGAATTTATAAACAGAACCTTTGATGCGGAAAATCCACTAACATACGATATTTCATTGAAGTTGTGCACGCAATGAACTTGCTGCTTATTGCTATACATAATATCATTGTTTGCGATGTTACATTATTTCTAATCAGGCGGCTTTACCCGTGTTTTTCTTTTTTTTTTTTGTTATATCAGCCGTCAACTGTTCACTGGTGAACTAGACCTTCCCCATATGGGACGTTTTGCCCGTAGTTACCACGCTTGGCAGTCGGATTGGCAACAGCATCACACACGCTGGGGGTTGTCAGGTTGACTTCCATGCGGTTCTGGAAACCATCATGACTAATTTATCTCAACGATAATTCGTCACGGTGGGCTAACTAACCTTTCATCCTCACCTATCATCTCTCACTGGTGCCCTGCCAGTGTATAGCGATAGCACAGGCGGGGCTTTTACCGCGCCATTTTCATCCATTAAAAAAAATTACCTAAATTTACTTTTCACATGCGAACTATTCACATGCACGAGTAGGTATGCTATCATTGCTATAGGCATGTTTACTTCCGAGTATAAATACTTAATTACGTTCTAATATCATCGTTTAGATTAATGGCCGTCAAGCAATAGTTACCTAGCAATTGTATTGAAGAAAAAATGCCATATAACTTACGAAGGGTCGATTAATTCAATTGCTCTCCATTATCATGAAACATGTATAAGAAACAATGTTAGCTATAAACGAGTACAATATTAGTAATATAATAAAATTATAAGTGGACGATGTCTGTACATGGAGAATATTTAAAAAAAATTGATGCCAGGTATTTTGAAAGAAGCAATAAAAGAAGCTAAAACAATATTTTTTAGTATTTCTGTCCGACTTCATGTTTTTCCCAGCATCACGTAGACTACTGCAGCAATGGAATGCAATTTTCACTGTTGTGTCCCTAAAGGTCTAATTTAAAAGCTGATGAAATTTTTATTTTACTCCATCTAAAAGTCGTTTATTTCGATTTTTTCTACATCTGTAATCCGCGAGTACGAAGTAGCGGGAAAAAAGCTACAGTGAACAGTACAAGTGTAAAGAAATCTAAATTTTCTTATCAATAAAATCTTGCTCCGAAAAAAAAACAAAAAAAAAAATGTAACCGACACAGGAGTGAATCGAATCAAACGCAAACCGAATTATCAAAATTGGATCCGCACTGGGCAAGATACAGAGTGATGTACACAAAGTAAAATAAATAAATAAAGTAACCTAACCTAACCAAATTACGAACCGTTTTCCTTTATTAGGCTCCTTACTAGTTTTTTCGTGCGACTTTTTCCGGGACATATGCATCATCATTTAAGACATTATCCGTCCACTGCTGGACATAAGCCTTCCCCATAGACTGCCATAAAGAACGGTCCTGAGCCACCTGCATCCAATGACTCCCTACAATGCATTTCAAGTCGTCACTCCATTTAGTGGGGAGTCGTCCTAAACTGCGTTTACTAGTACGCGACCGCCACTCAAGAAACTTTTTCCCCATCGGTTGTCGGTTCTTTGAGCTACGTAACCAGTTCATTGCCACCTTATCTTGCTTATCCTTCGAGATATGTCGGTTATTTTGAGACATATTAATTGACGGAATTTAAAAATAACTTCTATGTCCTTCTCCATCCCAAATACTGCATGTATACTAAATTTCCTTTACTAACCAAGATATTTATTTAGAATTACCAATGTCAGTTATGATATTTTGGATTATACTCTTTGTTTGAAATGTATAAATAAAAAAATATATTTAACTAATTTTACAAAATAATTCTCACACCGATAGAACGCTACATTACTAGCGGGTAACATAGACTGTGTTTTATTAAAAAAAAAAACCTGTGAAGCCAGGTCGGGTCGCCACTTTGTAATAAGGATTATTTTTTTATATAGATACTTGAATAGGAAACAATGGTAGAGTAAACACGCTCTGACGATAAAAAAAGTGGCAAGTGTAAATGATAAGGCCAAGATGATTAAATAAGTGTTACACGCAAACGCTGTATGATATGTAACAATAAATATAGATCATTACACGAATACAGATCGCTAAATTGATGTGAAATTCGTGACACAGAGTAAATGTTATCGATTTGGGTTATTCAAAAAATAAAAATACATTCACCAAAACAGTGGCAAAAGTGATTAAAAGGTGAATAGGTTAAAATACACTGGACTCTGTACCGCAAGTCCAAAATTGTGGTTTTGATTAATCTGTAATCTAAGATACCTAGGGTCACTTAACATGTTGTTTTCCCGTGAACTGAAAAACATATGTCAAGACTGCAGTGTAATTATATTAAACACTAAGCAAAAAAAAAACACAGATACTCAATATTGTTCTCTTTAAAAAAAAAAAATAAGAATAAACACCTTAGCAATAATAAAAAATTAAAAAATATACAAAATCAAATAAAAGGGAAGCCTCTGAATGAAAAGGAGTAAAACAGTCCAGCGAAAGGCATGGTAAAATCCCGTCAATTTTAAATAAATTTATTCGATATTGAATATAGTACGAATAAATCTTTTAAACAGTTTCCAAAATTACCACAACAAATTCGACATAAAATTTTTGAAAAAAATATCACCATAAAAAAGACAAATTTCGTTATAGTTATAATACAAGATTTTTCACTCTTAATCTACACTTATAAAATCGTTTGTCCTGTCACCACTGATCCATACTCAAAACTACTAAGTCCAGAGAACTGAAATTTGATATATATATAATATAATACAAACACGATATAATGCGCGCAAAGTCGCGAGCAAACACCTAGTACGTTTATGAAACTGAAACTGTCTGGATGAGATAAACCTACGCCTTTAGAGAAACGTGGACGGATAAAATGTTTTTGTTATACATATTTAGACTGAAGTAAAGTTGTTAAAAATCCTCAGGGACAAAGATTTAAGCCTGACAACGTGCATGGAATACTTCTTGTCGTTGACGGAATACATAAACAACAGAAATCTTTATACAATTTGCCGCGTACGTAGATTAAAAATCAAACATAAGTACTACATTATATAATAGAATTAAAGGGACCATCTATCACGTAACATCTTCTCAAGTGTATAGATGTAACAAAGTCGTAGTGAAAACAAAAAAGTAACTGGGACAGAAAAAGAGAAAATCGGCACAAACAAAATGATTTAATTTTGGTACTGTAACAGTTTACTATCGTAAAATAACTCTAAACATCTGCATAATTAAACTAAGCAAGTGAAAATATAATCATTTTATGTTTAGATAATTATTATAATTATACAGTTCACAAGCAGACAGGTGAACATAAAAATTTTATATATCATCATGAAGAATTTATTACCTTATTGAATCCACAATTTATAATATTAGATTATCGCAATATTGACCATTTATCTATATATATTTTTATTAGACGAATGAAAATAGAATTGTAACTTTGCCTGCACTATTGGTGGGATACTCGTAGGAGGGATAACAGGAGAGGATGAAAGCAGGTCAGTTAGTCCATCGTGATGAATTTCATAAGAATTAATCACGATAGTGTCCAGGGGGAAACCATATGGAGGTTAACCTGATATGGTATATTACTAGCAATCCTCACCAAATCGAGGCATATCATAACGTATCATAGAGTATTCTATGATGTTTTTTATCTCTATGTATGTATATTTATATATACATGCCGCCAAGCGGTCACGGCACAGAATGGACCACCCTTTTCCATGGATGTCGTAAGAGGGAGACTTTGTACAAAATCAGATTGCTTGGGTACCTCTGTCCCATTCGTGTTTCTACCGTGAAGCAGTTGTGTTTGCACGGCTGTGTTTCGGTTTGAAGGGTGGGATATGGCGTGAATTTACAGGGTACAGAGGAATAACACCTGAGTCCTCAGGAATGGCATGGGGGTATCATGGGCAAAACAGTATATGTGTGTACTATTATGTCCATGATACTGCTCATGTCAATAGGCGACGGTTACCACATTCCATTAGGGGGGTCGTCAGCTTGTTTGCCATTCTAAGTCGTATAAAAAAAAGGCAACTAAGGGAACTTCATGGTCGAGGGATGGGCAGCAACTTTACAAGTTAATGCCACCCTTATCACATCAATATAAACTCTATTCAATCGAAACACGACATAGTTTTATTAAGCGACTTTCAAAGGAAGAAATTCCACATTTATCTAAATTCCGCCTAATTAACATGTCACACGTTTACGTCTCTAATTCTTAAGTGATTTTCTTTTAACAATCAATAAGAATCACTAGCGTGTTAGTCCCATTTTAATTACAATTGAAATTGTCTTTTTTTTTTGCTGGAAAAAAAAACGCTTGTTGCGAAGCAAAATATAAACACATAATATTTACAATGTATGAATGTATTTACAATGTATTTATTATACCAAACAATTTTTTGCCGAGCTATATAATAGACTTGTTTGCATGTGCTTGATTTAAACAAAATTTTAAATTTTGTTTTATTCATGAATCCGTGCCAAAGTGTGTTACGTAACGCTGCAGATCAGATGCGGAGGCCCATTCATAACTGGCCTTACCTCACCCCACTCACTACACGGGTGGGCGTTACAGCCCAGACTCTGAAAGGGACTCCCACCCGTTCCTACCGTCACCGAGACGTTAGAATAACAATTACAAGCACTTTTCTGCGCCTTCGGCCGAACGAACAGTAGGATAGTATTTTTTAATAATATAAATAATATAACAATATACCCTGTCAGGTCGACCTCCACGTTGTACCCCCTGGAAACCATTATGCTGAAATCCAGGTATTCATCACGATGGGTTAACTGATCTATTTTTTTCTCACTTATCATCCCTCACCGATGCCTCGCCAGCGTATACCGTTAGCGCAGGCGAGGTTACCATTCCATTATTATACATTAAAAAAAAGTATCTCTTAATAGAACTTGATGAAAATATAAACAAACGACTAAATCGACCTAACTTTAAGACAGTCTACTGGTTAAAACCAATTAATTGTTTGAATGTTTCGATTTGTTTTTAATTTCATTAAGAAAGTTCTCGTGATAATTAAAAAAATAAACTTGGTTATCTCTTCATTATATTCTATTGTAAGAGAGTATTATTTATACTTATTAAGTATGAATTACGTCTTAAGCTTCCATTCACGTTGATGTCGTAAGAGGCGACTAAGGAAGGTTAATGGTCGAGGGATGGACAGCAGCGTCCATCTTTAAACATCATTAAAAGACTTAGTTGTAATTGGCATACGTGGAAGGCGACTTGGGCAACCGCAGTTAGGCTTTGGTGGTGTTTTAAGAGAGACGCGGCTACCTATTCCTCGACCATATACTATATATACATGAGAAAAAAATCTATCGAATACAATATCGTGTAACACACAAAAAAATATACACACACACACACACACACAAAAGAGAAGTTGTTTCAAAAGAAGAGTTTAGAGAAAGTTGTCCTTACAGAACGTGATTAATAAAAACAAATTTAAATCTTAATTGAGCAATTATCATTGAAAGTTGACCGTCGTGTCAATCGCGTTGACAATAAACCAATAAATTGCGTAATAACATCTAAGTAATTATCCCAAAAACTCGAGATAACCAAAACATTTCTTTAATTAATAAAAAATAAACATTATTTATATACCTTTGACAAAGATAACAAATGTTATCTGTAACGTTCTTATTATCATTTGTTTGCAAGGACTCCTTCATGATAAACCTTTTACGAATCTTCTCATGTTATAAAGGCGAAAGTTTGCAAATATGCCTATTATAATATGAATATATAAATATTTGGACTGGTTTCGATAACATTTGGTACACAAATTAACTATATCCTGATAATTTTTATACTAATTAACGCAGACAGAATTAGCGGATACACCTATTTAGTAATGAAGTAGGATCTAGTAATTGAGTCTATCAATCTGAACACAACGTTTGTTGAGAAAAATTCTCATAATCTTTGTGAAAATAAAGTCTAGAGAAACACGAGACTTCGTGTTTATAGTTTTCAATAAACATTCTAAGTATTTGACTTCATTCATGTCTTATGCTATGATAGTGACTTAAAAATCTTATTATAGGACAAGACACGAGTGGAGTGAAGAATTACTAAGAAATCTGTGTCCAGGCTTAAGAAAACTTCAAACTTTTGCTTACCGAAGTGTAGAAACGTACCAATTATCTGTCAATTTTCAAAAACATTTTTTTTTTAAATGTTTCTGACTAATTATTAAAAAAAAGTGCTATGTCAGTGAAATTCGTAAATCGTTAATCGTAAAATACATATATTACATATAAATCTACCATTAAAATCTTTGTACCTACTTCATATATTTTATTAAATTTCTTTAAATATATTTTTACATCAAAATTAAAATTAACAGCATAATAAGAATATTATTGCATGATTAACGTTTTAGTTCGTAAGCAGAACACTTTAAATAATCAATTATATATATAGAAAAATTGAAAATTTTACATTTTTTTTTAAATTATCAGTTAATTGCGAAGCCAAGTTGACATACTTCATTATAACGCATTCAAATATTTATAAAAGTTGTAATTACATTTATTTGACGACAAACGTGCTGATCATACAATGCTTAATTTGATTGAATGAACTTCGCCTTTTTCGTTGGGCATTTCGAAGCATAAGACTCTAATTTCATCCACGCCTCGCGTGAAGTCGTACTTTCCGTGCCACAGCTCCCTTACGCTCATGGATAAATTTTCGTCTTCTACTTCCCATTGCTCCAACTTTGTTACATCGGCCAGTTCTGGCTTATGTCCACCTACATAAGGCCAAACCTTATTCTTTATGAATAGTGCTTGTGCATGAACCTCCAACTATCAGTTATCGAGGTTCAAATTTCATACTCAAACTCACCATTTCCTTTCATAACAGTTCTACAAATTTACCAAATTTTCACTTTTTATAGTTTTATTTTCAATTATTGCGCTGGGCTCATAACCATTGTAGAGGATCACAGTGGAAATAAACATTTTTAGAAGCATAATGTATAATCACAAATATATTTTGTACGTACAGATACAAAACGAGAAAAAACAATTTGATGAGAGATTATAATATGAAAAAAATAACCACATATACATATTGCAAGAGACAAATTTACATATTGAAAATTTATGTCTTGCCATATGTATAGAAAGAAATTTCAATAAACACACTTGTATAAATATAATAATAATATATTATAGACAGAAGATAAAAACTTATTTTAATCATGTAAACTTTCATTTTGTATTAAATATTCAGGGCTGCTGAAAGAGAAAGCTAACAGAGTTAAGCTCGCCTGTTGTATATCTTTGTTCAAAATTAATTATAACAATTTAATTTTTGTGTACAATAAAGTAAAAATAGATAAAAGTTTATAATATTATTTATATATTGTATAACAAATAAATAGGAGACTTTATACAAAAGTCAATTGCTTGGGTACCTCTATCCCATTCGTGTTTCTACCATAAAGCAGTTGTGTTTGCATGACTGTGTTTCGGTTTGAAGGGTGGGATATGGTGTGAATTTACAGGGTACAAAGAAATAACATCTGAGTCCACAGGAATGGCAACGCTTGGGGAGTATCATGGGCGAAAGAGTATACTTTGTTATGTCCATGGTACTGATCATGTCTATAGGCGACGGTTACCACTTTCCATCAGGTGGGCCATCAGATTGTTTGCCATTCTAAGTTGTATAAAAAAAAAAAAGGTAAAATTTGTTTGTATATAGAAATCTCTGGAAATACAGAAGCTGAACCCATTTTAAAAACTATATTACTAATAGTAATAAAACTAAAAACTACCATAGCCTCAAACAATAGGAGTATCTCTCACAAAAAAAAAATATTACTAATTTTATGTACTCATATGCTTGTTTGTTATCTTCTGGTGTTGTTTCTTGGTGTTTGATCGCTTAACCAACAGTCATGAATATAGGGGGAAATTCGCATAAATATAGGGGGAAAGAGAAGAAAGGAAGCTACTTTTTACCCTTGCTACATAAACGAAATTGCAGGTAAAAACTAGTGCCACTGCAAACAGCTAGTAGATAAAAAAATGTTAATGAATGAACCACTTGAAAACATGCAATAATCGAAAACATTACCACCTCAATATTATACAATGGAATGATAATACTGACCTTAACATTCGTTGACAGATAATTGTGTAATTACATGTTGATTGATTACTTCAACACATCCAACATTCGTTGACAGATTAGAATAAGGGTTTATTCTGTTATATAATCCATTACATTACATATACATATATATATATACAGATATATATATACATATACATATATATATATATATACGAGGTAATTGTGTAATTACATGTTGATTGATTACTTCAACACATCCATTAAATAATCATTTCACTATTATGAATATTGATAAAGTTACATTAATAACTTTAACTTTCACATTGCATAATGCAACATATATACTTACTTTTTTTAATTGATAAAGTCATATGTATTATGGTTATATATATTGGTAAGACATTTTCATTTTGTTTTTATTTGTACACAAGTCTATTTAAATAAAGATTATATGTATTTTATTTTTAAAATTAAAATTTTAATTTGATTAAAAGGCAAGTTTCTTTATCGAAAGCATTACATAATGGATCTCCGAGAACTAAATGCAAACTAGTTCTAACTCTATTATTTAATTCACACTGATCCTTACAATAATAATTTTGATGTAATTATCAAACTTTAATATTAGTCTTAAATATAGACAGTGTTTCTAGATCATTAAAGCTAATATAACTTTTGAAATATTAAAATAATCCATAGTTTCCAAAACTTTTTACATTTATAGTTTCAGGCTAGCCAGCTGTATATAATATTGTAATAAAAATTAATTCCTAATAAGATAATGAGATTATTCAATAGCAATATCTAGGGTGATATTAATATTGAATAAACACTAGAGAATTTTTTATTGGAAATAATACTAACAGTGAAGTGGTAATCCAAAATTAATAATGTCAAAATGTAATGTTTTTAGAATTAATATATTTTATGACATCCTTTACCCAATATTTTTATTTATTGAAGTAATTTTTTTTTAAACATTTTTAATAGTTTTTTTTTTTATTTATTCTGTCAGTCAACAGTTTAATTAAAAGAAAATTTAATCTATATTAGACTATGAATGAGGTACATAATCAATTGAGTGTAAATGATGATTCTGATAATATGATGTAAATAATGCTCTTGTACAAGATTTTTTATATAGAAAATAAAAGATATAGAATTAAAATGTTTACATTAAATTTTTAGTTAGTTGGTATAAAAATTATTTTACTATGTAACACAAAAAATGGGATAGTTATATTAGAAACAATTTGTACAACTATTTTATAAAACTAGAGGTATTTTGTAGTTAATTAGCAATTAGTATTTAAAAATAACCATTTATGTATTTGAAAGGGAATAAAAATTAAATACTTTAATAGATATTGCAGTTGAATAATTAAACATTATTTTATTTGGTATATATACTTAAGTAAAAACTGAAAAAAAAAATTTAACATAGAACATCTAAATTTAAGTATATTTAGAAAAATTTAATTGCAACAAAATAGGTGTTAATCGAGGTGAATTTAAGTTAAATAGATATTGCATAATTTACTTGGTAGACAAAGAAAACAAAAAAAGAATACCTATACTGTCTAAATTTAAATATACTCAGAAAAAGTAAATTTATACAAAATAGGTAGGTATATATAATAAAAGCATTGTAAATGGTTAAATACTTTTGTTAATATACAATATGTTAAATATTTTAAATACATAATTAGTTGGATCTATCCAAAATAACATTATCATGTCATATTTTAAGTGTGATAGTTTGTATAATAATAAATAGATAAAATTATTATACTAATAAATTATAATAAAAATAAATTATTCAATAAGATATAAATAAATACTACTTAATTTGTTTAGAAATGCTGAAATTAATATTAAAATGTAGGTTCTGTGTCTAATTACAATTTGCTACTACTTCACACTAAGTTTTAATAATTGATAAAATTTTGTATATCTATGAAAAAGCTGTATATCAGACAGGAAGATGGTATTGTTAGTAATGGGGATTAACAGTTCCATTGCTAGCAATATACTCTGTCTGATAGACTTCCATATGATACCACTGGAATCTATCATGATTATTTTATGTTGAATTTGACATAATAAGGTAACAGACCTGCTTTCTTCTCTATTAAATCTTAACAGTGACCCACCAGTGTATACCGATTGCTCAGGAGAGTTTAGAGACTATTTTATAATTGTTTTTATTGGGTTTAGATTTATAAAGCATAAATATTAAACTTAAAATAAATGAAGGTAAATTGTAATGAAGATTAATTTAATAACTATATCTAAATAACAATATAGTGTTAAATGGTTTTATTTGCCACAGTTGTAAAGTTAATTTATATATAAATTAATATCCAAACATCCAGACTGTTATAAAATATATAAAATATATTAAATAAGTTCTGTTTCCTGTGGCCCTTGATTTATATATACATATCTATTTTATAGGAAAATATTTCCTTTATTTAGTTTATAAAGTCGTCAGTGGGCAAATTCAAATCTTCTTTTCCTATAAATTTGAGTCATGCCTAAAGAAAATAAGACCAAAACAAGGGGAAAATATCAACACCAATATGTTTTAAAAATAAATAAGAAAAAATACTGGTGTAGGACCAAAATTTCTACCTTGTTCAGACAATTAGAACCAGAAGTAGCTTAGTAGTTAAAAGTAGGCTTTACAGAAGAATTATGATCAGCATAAACCTATAACCATTGACAATTTATGTATAGGATATATATAGTAACATTCGCTCACCTGGGCCGATTCTGCATGTAGTATTGTCCAAAGAAAATGAAAGCCATGTAAACGCCAACATAGTAGAATGCTACAGTCCAGTTTTCTGTCATCCATTTTCTATAGTTATGATGAATAAATTCGTTTTCAAACTCGAATATGTACGAGTAATTCGGCGTTACGTCCAAATTGTAGTTAATTTTCGAAGCCTCCATTATAATTTGTTTAAATGTCCTAGACACTGAAATGAGCTGCCACAGTCCGATTTATCACCTCTATATCGCCACACTGATCATCACAATTTATAGGATTTAACCTAAAATTATTAAAAAGATACGGAGTCGCGCTATCTATATCACAGATGACAAAAATGTCAATATTTCGAATAAGAGGCGAACCGTACTGCTTTAGTGAGACTAATTTGTGTAATGACCGCGATATGTGTTCAGTTTGACTATTTATTCGGAGCGACAAGGCACCGCCGGAGACCGAACATACGCTATCGCGATCCGTCACTCTGATAAATTGAAAAAATTAAATGAACCCGACCAGAGGACTAAACGGCGCCACGCTGTTTCTTGAATTTTATTCATACTTCTACAATTTCGGATCATTTCTGACAGTTACCCCTCTCCACCCACCTCTCACTCCATAGATTAGGCAATGGCATTCTCTTTCTAGATTTCATTTATACGATATCATAGATTAAGAATAATAAAATTTATAGATTCTTATACTCAACATTATTAATGTCTACTGATTGCATAGAAAGAAATAATGATTTCAAATAACTAAAACTAAAAACGAAAACTGAACCAGTTTTTAGTCTAATATTTTTAAATTAGAATGATAGAATAACAGTACATCTATTATATATACAATATCTATGCTATATATTATGGCCAAAAGATTTAATCACAGAATTATGTGTTTGTGAATTTAATATATGTAATTAAAAAAATAGATAGGTACCTACGTAAATGAAAAGAACTCAATATATTATAAAAAATAATTAAATCTAAGAACAAAATCTGCCAATGCAAGTAATTATTATTTGTTCTTGTGAATACAAGTAGCATTCCTTTATTTAATTACATTTATACGATAATAAATTTAGCAATTCCAAGCTATAAAAAAATTACCGATTTTTATTGCTTTTGTATGTAATTGTTGTCTTTTCTTCGGTAATCATGTAACCTTAGATTATACATGTAAAGTAGTATTTAAATGAAATTCTTTATTGTTATAATGTCATACTAAGGTACCATAGGATAAATAATGGTACTATAGCATAAGAATAAAGACTAAGTAGAGGTACACTTCCGACAATTTAATAATAATTCCGCGTTCGTAATTCGCTCCGTCTGCAGGAATTTAATTCATTTATCAGCGCGGTTGAGCGCCGCTTAAAAAGTATATTTAATGGTCAGTTACTAGATGGCGCTTTCTTTTTGTTTTATTTTACCTATGTCTCTAGATATTAATATAATTTCCTAACGTGGGGCCCACGCCCCACAGGGGGGCAAATTTGATAGTTAAGGGGGGCAATTAAAAAATGAACTCGAAGCGATTTTAACCCTCTTGCTTCGGGTCATTAAAATGCAATGTTACGAGTAGATATCGGTGCAAAATTTAACAAAAAGAGTAAATTTCAAAAAATGCTGTAACTATTTATTAGGTATAATTTCCTTTGACGTTATCAAAATATCAACTGGGCGATTAGAGTTGTCAAGTAAATTTTGTCGGGAAAAATTATGTATGAGGGCATAAAAAATTTTAGAAATGTTCAAATAGGGCATGGCACAAAAAAGGTTGGGAAACATTAGTGTAAGGAGTACAATATTTATTTAATAATCATAAAAATATTCGTGATTTCTCCTAGGCAGGTACCATACTTAAGCTACTACCATCATTCACCTTTAATTTGTTAGATTATATGTGTTGTTGTCTCCTCTAGCAGTTTTTTTAAATGAGTGAATATGGAATGCGTTATACACTGGCGGGGCACCAGAAAGGGATGATCGATGATGATGAAGCAGGTCAATTGGCCCATCATGACCAATTCAACAATAAACCAATCACGGTGGTTTTTAGGAGGAACCGCGTGGAGGTCGACCTATTAGAGTATATTGCTAACAATGGGATTGTTAATCTCCATTACTAATAATCTCTTCTCCCCCCCGAACAAATTCATTAAGTACGTGAATTTAAGGAAGTATTGAGTTCACCTATTATCCTTCACTGGTGCCCCGCCGGTGTATATCAATAGCGCGGGTGGGGTTATCATTCCATTATCAACCATTAAAAAAAATCAGTTGTACAAGCGGTAGAACACGCAGAGTGAGGCAAAATTTCTCCTAAGACTTAAGTGTTCGATACCGCTTGTAAACCTGGAGTCATCGACAATTCTCGATCGACAAAATTCACAAAGATAGCTCTGAACGAGATTAGTAATGTAGTGACACTATTGTATTTAGATTAATTTGTACCTGTAAAACTAGTGATAAGTGTGGAAATAAAAAAAAAAAATAGTTTTTGGAGATTTTCTGATAATTATTCAAACACGGTGCTAGTTCAAAACATCGTTTTATTTTTTTTCTGTAATATACCTTTATAAACTGTAATTATTTCTGATTTTTCGTGTCACAATCTTTGGAGTTAAGAGGGGAATGATATTTTTTCACACATATACGATGATAAGTCAAAAACTACGCAATGTAAAAACTCATATTATATTAGCTCCATTTTGAAATTTTGATCATCCATTTTGGATCTCCTAGCAAAAGAAAATAATAATGTTTTTCAACTATTTCCATTGTAATATGTGAGGGCCTTGGGGGGAAAAGGATTGTTAGTAGTGGAGACTGAGAATCCTATTGCTAGCAATATACTCAATCAAGTCGACCTCCTCGCGGTTCTCCCTGGAAACTATCATGGTTAATTCCTGATGAATTCATCATGATGGGCTAACTGGCCTGTTTTTATTCTCATCTATCACCCTTCACTGGTGCTCCGCCAGCGTATCCCGTTAGCGCAGGCGGGGTTACCATTCCATTTTTACCCATCAAAAAAAAAATGTGAGGGCCAACTATATGTGAAACTATTCCAATTTACAAATCGATAGATTTAGTAGTTGATGAAATATAGCGCTGTGGGGGGGAAAGGGATTGTTAGCAATGGAGTCTGACAGCCTCATTGCTAGCAATATGCCCTATTAGGTCGACCTCCACGTGGTTCTCCCTGGAAACCATCGTGAACAATTCTTGTTGAATTCGTCACGATGGGCCAACTGACCTGCTTCATCCTCACCTATCATCATTCACTGATGCCCCGCTAGCGTATCCCGATAGCGCAGGCGGGGTTACCATTCCATTATCACCCATTAAAAAAAAAAAATTTAGCGCTGTGACGTTTGTAATTTTGTACAAATGGACAAAGTAACATCATAAGTGTTCCTTTGTACCCTACCATGTATGGAAAACCAAACAGGGTAATTTTAAATACAGCCTCCCTTAGCCTATAGACAAAAGGAGTGAATCCTCTGTTTATGCGCATGAGATTATCAATTGAATAAAGTAATTATATATTATTTTTGTATTATTACATAGATAGGTAATGTAATTAAAATACGCTTAATATAATATAATCATTTTAATGTTAGTACGTATCATTATTAAATTTCACATGCATGCACATGTTATCATTATGTATTATTACCAATAGTAGTAGGTAATTATATTCATTAACAATAGCTTATAAAGTCAGTCATAAAGTTTTTTTTTTTATCAAAATTACTGTTCAATATTTGTTTTACTTACGTATCTGTTGTCAACCGATCATTATAGGTTTTTTTTTATACAACTTAGAATGGCAAACAAGCTGACGGTCCACCTGATGGAAAGTGGCAAACGTCGCCTATAGACATGAGCAGTACCACGGACATAACAGTGTATACTGTTTCGCCCATGATACCCCCCATGCGTTGCCATTCCTGAGGACTCAGGTGTTATTCCTCTGTACCCAGTAAATTCACGCCATATCGCACCCTTCAAACCGAAACACAGCCATGCAAACACAACCGCTTCACGGTTGAAACACGAATGAGACAGAGGTACCCAAGCAATCGACTTTTGTTCAAAGTCTCCCTCTGGTAAAGGTATTTATAATTTGGCATACACGCTGTTAATATTTGAAATAAAAAAGAACATAGGCTACTTATGTATTACCCCGACCACGAGGCTGAAGTCTCGGGCACATTAAATATAATTATATTTTTATATTTATTCTTAGAGAATACTGATCGAAACATATAATTTCTATTAATTTATTAACAACACTGCCACGCTTTAAAAACAATTTGAATTATGTTTCTTAGAACCAAATTTCCAAATGTTGCCATACCGCTAAATCTTTTAAATAATTCCCTCCCAATTGGTAGTTTAATTTGAATTTTGTCTGTCATTGTGGAAGTGTGCATATCTGTGTTGTTAAAAAATGTGTACATATAGTACGACGGGCTGTCTCCAATATTAAGAACTTTGTGGAAGGAACCAGAAACCACTTTGATCCGGTTTCCACTGGTGAGGCGTTGAGTATGTCCTCGCTTTTCGCTTACCTCTGGTTCATAGGCCACATTACCTTTTAGAACCGTTAGCGTGACGTTGTGTAACTCGGTTGGAATATACTTCTCTTGTACATAACCTGAAAAATATAATTCTTCTTAGGCTTCGCCTGCGTGAATTAGTACACAGAGTATCTTATGTGTTAAGTTAGGATATAATTTGTTTGTGTATCAAATTTTATTCAAATCCGTTTGGTACATTTTGCGTTTAAGAATAACAAATATCCATCAATTCATCGATCCTTATAAACTTTCGCATTTCTAATATTAATAGGATTATTCCTTTTCTTTCCCATTTTTTAATGTTTAACAATGAAGTGATAACTCCGTCTGCGTTATTAGCAGGGTATCAGTGAAGGGTGATAAATGAAGATGAATTTGAGGTTGATGTGAATCAACTAGTCCCATTATTAACAATCTAAGATGCATAAAAAATCCTTTTCGCCATCCTCAGTAAGTAGTAAGAGGTAATTAGGGGGGGGGGGGGGGCAAAACACATGCATACATGCAAAGTAACAGTAGGTCCTCTATCGGTGTTCTACTCACGCGCAACAGTACCTTAAAGATAAGAGTTGTGAAGGAATTTCTTTGATGCAATACTGGACACTAAAGTAAATATGGTTTTATATACTATTTATAGATTAAGGTATTATGACACCATATTTTGTAATTTCACTGCCACACTCCTTCCTTCAAATTGAAACATATCATATCTACGAGTAGATTCTTTCAGATTAATACTTATAGGATTTGTGTAGCATACATTTATGTGTCTTTATATACGAGGTTTGTCCGGAAAGTACGTATAAAAGTTTTTTAAAAATTTTATTTTACAATTATTCAGGTAAATCAATTTTATCCCCTTCAAAGTACTCCCCCTGTGACATAATGCACTTGTGCCAACGCCGACTGTGAGAAGGCTCCTTGAAAGTCCTCTGGTTGTAGGTTTCTCAGCTGCCCCGTCGTAGCTTTTTTTATCTCATTTATGTCCCCCAAATGCCGCCCCCGAAGTACCAATTTGGTTTTTGGGAACAAGAAGAAGTCACACGGGGCCAAATCCGGCGAATAGGGGGTGTTCGGTCACCGTAATGGAATTTTATATACGGACAACAAGAGAGGTGTGGGCAGGGGCATTGTCGTGGTGAAGAATCCAACGCCCCTCTCGCGCCAATTCTGGACGAACTCGTGCCACACGAGCTTTGAGGCGTCTGAGCACATCGACGTAGAATTTTCCATCAACTGTCTGGCCTGGAGGGACGAATTCTTGATGGACAATCCCCCGAACATCGAAAAAAACAATCAACATTGTCTTGACATTTGAGCGGGATTTTCTTGATTTTTTTGTTCGTGGTTCCCCGGATGTCTTATCGAATTAGATCGGCAAAAATTTCACGGCCATTCTTGCCGAGTTTCGAGAGAAACTATTACGACGCGCTGCTCTTCAACGGAAGCGGGCTCCATGCCGACGGGGTTTCGTTAAGAGGTAACTTCACAGATGGCGTGACAAGCCAGTTCGCACTTATCAGACCAGAACTGAAGCATTGTTAGGGACATAAGGAAGGGGTCCTGCGCTTACATTTTTCTCGCATTCCAGAACACTTTATATACAGACCTCGTACCATTATTCGCCGTGTGGTCCCGGCATAGAATAGGCCACCCCTTCCTTTACCGTGGATCTCGTAAGAGACGACTGATGGAATTTAATGGGCGAAGAATAGAAACCCTCTTAAAACATCACAAAAGTCTAACTGCGTTTGCAACCTTGCCTGCCAAGCGTAACAATTACAAGCAAAATTCCCCTTATGGACGACGCCTATGTTCAGCAGGGGATGGTGAACAGCTGATATGGTGATGATGATATAACGAGATATCACTATTGCCCGTTAGGTGCCATTTTTATTACATACCTGGAAAATCCACTAAGAACATAACATCGCTGTAATTGTTCCAATTTCGAACTTCCTTTCGTATTCCATCTAGAGTGCTCCTCCAATTCAATGCTTCGTCCAAAAGCGGTAGCAGATAAGATGTCTTAGTGAACGGAGACCAGTAAGCTGTCAATATATCAACATTAGGATCGAACATACGCTGCGTGAATCGTCCGTTTAATGAACACCAAACATCTATATAAACAGACAAATTGTTGGACAATACCGACTCTGTCTGACTCAGCCTTTTAGATACGTCAATTACATTGTCTCTTAAACATCTGGCATATTGATGCACCATGTCTCCATGTCTCGTCCACCTGTCATTAGGCGTATAGAGTTGGGGATCAACGTAAAATTCTTTGTTCTTCTCATTGTCGACGACCTTCACAACAACAGAGTACGTGTCCCACGTGTGCACCATCATATCCCAGGAGTAGCCGTACAGACCATTTGTCCAGTTATTATAGCCCTACAAAAATAGATTATGTTTTACATTTAAATGAAAGAAAATTTAAGATATATATAAAAAGGACACTCTGTACATAAGCATATGATAAAATAAATAACTATCTAAATGACAAAACTGCATGGATTTGAACATTGTATTAATGTCAATTGTATTGTAAATGTAATTATTGTAATTTTTTAAAATTAATATTATTTTATATAATAATTATTATAATTATAAAGCGACGTATCATAAGAATCTGTAACAGATGTATATGAATAAAGATGATTGATTGATTAGGTACATTATTTAATAGTGACCAATCCGGCTTCTAATGAATGTAAATTGTATATAGGTACACTTAAGAGAAGAAAGGGATTTTTAATAGTGGTCGAACGTTCCCATTGCTAGCAATACACTCTATCAGGTATCTCCACACGGTCCTTTTTGGAAACCATCGTTGTTAATCCCCGTTAAATTAATTTCTATGGGCCAAATGACCTGACTTTATCTTCACCTATCATCACTCATTAGTACTCCGCCAGTCTATATTGATAGTGCAAGCGATGTTCCTTTGATATTTAAAAAAAATCGCAGTAAATATAGTAACAATGAAAAACTGTATGGTAATCCATTGCGTTATTTAGAAGTAAACATAGATATAAACAAACGTCGAGAGTGGCTTTGTTTTGTATAGTTTTAAAAATATGGTAAATATATCATGATATCGTGATAAAGGAGTACTAAGCTCAGTACCTATGTACACTAGTGCAAGAAGAAGAAAATTTCGAATAAAACTCAATATCAAGCCACCTGAGAGGCTAAGAAGCCCACTGCACACGAATCGCAATAGGATTTGCTAGATAAAACTCGACAATGTAAATGTGCTATCTAATTCGTTAACATTACGCCTTCAGCTCTAGAGTTAGAAGCCTATTAAAAATTTGTTGGTTTTATATGGTCGGTTTAATTGTAAGTGGTTATTGTAGCTTATGGAAGCCTGTAACACCAAGGATATCACACGCGAGTTGCTGATCTTCAAGAAACCTTATTACGCCTTTTTTACTCATGCCATAGTCTCTGGGGAAAAACTGGGCAAGAAGGTTATTCCACAACCAAAATGTGTGGAGTATTCGTGTAAGGTAGTTCTTTTAAATCGCCAGATCCATATGGTAATAGTACGCTAATATCCTTGTACAAAAAATTTCATGCTTAAATATTAATGCCATTCTAACCGTTAAGCATGAAGTTGTATTATGTACAAGCGAAAAATCGCTTACGCCCTTACCCATAAATTATGATATTAATTTATTCTTTGTGACATATGTAAATTAAAAAAAAAACATGTTCAGAAACCATGAACAAACCTTTGTAATAAAATGCGAAAAAGGTAAAAAAGCTTGGCTCAACACGTGAAAAATAATAATGTACATTGTGATTCTTTGGCGCGTATTAATTTTACAATGTAAAGGTATTTCAGATGACGCATTTTGCTCTTCATTATCATCAGCAATAGGATGACATTCATTATTTTCTGCTTCAGTTTTCATTATATTTGAATCTGTTTCTTCTGTGATATCCGTAGATCCCAAGACATTGCCTTTAAGTTCTTCAACAATTTTTTCCATGGTTCTTCTCTCGTCCGCATTTTTCGTATTATTTGTTTCATCTTTACAATTTTCTTCGACTTCTAACAAAATAGAGCATTGACCTCTAATTGTCATAAGATGTTTATTAAAACGTGTCATTAGTTCTTTTGGCCAATTGAATGAGTAATATAACGGCATAGTGGCGAGACAGACCCAGGGAAACATACCTGAAATATTAGAACTTTATAAAAATAAAAATGATTTTGTTTTTAAAGTCACAGATTAATTTTCATTTTGGAGTTAAGTAAATTCGAAAATTTGAAATAATTAAGATTGTGTTCAACAAAAAAAAAAATAAACGATTTATATGGCAAAATCAGTTATTTTGATTTTAAATCTAAACTATTGAACCGATTTTGATAAAATTTCTATGGGACCAATCTTTAAAAGGTAAAAAAAGAGTTTTCCCAAATCGGTTTACAACTGACGGAGTTATAAGGTTACAAACATAAAAAAAAATCGAATAACAAAAAAAAATCACGTTTAGTCCCATTTTGAGCAATGTATATATGTTTTGCGTTTTAGTTTCAGTGATATTACATTATATTCTTCATAATACTCTTTATTACTGCAGCGGCCAGTAACTGAGGCATTAATGGACGAACGTGCAAATATGGGTCGAGGCGTAGCCGAGGCACACATACGTGAGTCCATCAATGCCTAGTTGTGGCCAAGGTTTGTATAGTACTTTTCTCAAACAATGCGCGGAAATCAAAAACACAATTTTACTTTTTAAGTTTCATGACGACAAACAATAATAATTTTTCACGCGCCATAATGTTCCTTTGTTTTTTTTTAATAAACGACTTTCTATTTACAAGCCAGTTCGATATTTAAATAAAATCTTTTATTAGTTACTTCCTTGGTAGCCATGTTTCGAAGTAAAAGGTCATTCCATTTTTAAATTACAGGATAGATATGAGTTTACATAGTAATTTATCTGGCCGCAAAACACGACACATATGGATTTTCTTGCAACTTTTGCCGGCCGCTGCCCGCATGTATCTGGCCAGTACGGCAATTTTGATTTATGTCGAAGAAGATTGTCAAAATAATGCTTACATTTCCAAGCATGTTTGAGAAATATATATTTATGATAATAACCTTTTTACGAGTATACAAACCAATTCTAAAGAGTCTGCTGTTCATGAGATGAAATAATGCGCAGAACACCATGGCGACGTGGCGACTCCGCGACCACATCATCCATATGGCCACCGTAAGATCGAAAACGAATATAAACCAGTGTACGATTATATAATCTATTTGGGGGATTGTCAGGAACAACCTAGGAATGATACATAAAAAATATAGGTATTAAAACCATTAAACTAAATAAATAAATACAATAAATAAACAATATAATGAATAAAAATGTAATAATAAAAAATACAGAACGGAGTATACTTTGTTGCCTATGATACTTTTCATACGTTACCATTCCTGAGGACTAATATGTTATGCCCCGGGGGGAAAAGGATTGTTAGTAATGGGGTCTAATAGCCCCATTACTGGCAATATACCCTCTCAGGTCGACCTCCACGCGGTTCCCCCTGGAAACCATCATGTTTAATTCTTGTCGAATTCATCATGGTGGGCCAACTAACCTACATTCATTCTCACCTATCATCTTCTACTGGTGCCTCGTCGGTGTATACCAATAGCGCGGGCGGGGCTACCAATCCATTTTCACCCATAAAAAAAATATGTTATGCCCCTGGCTGTAACTTCATTGCCATATCCCACTCTTTAAACCGAAATACAACCATACAAACACAACTGCTTTTTGGTAGAAACACAAATGGGACAGAGGTAGAGACGAGTTTTATGCAATTTCCCTTTGATAATTTTTTTCTTTACACAATTTTGGAACAATCGTAAAATAATGTTTTAATGAAAATAATCTTTTACTATTATACTAATATTGATGATGGGGCACCATAGGCTTACAGTAAACGATTATCGATTAAGATCGTGTTTGTTCACCATCTTTATGAAATCATAAAAAAATATAACATGAAATGGCATCTCGTTTAAATGATTCAACGTCCAATAATTATGCCAAATATACACCATTCTTATTTTAAATAATGTTGAATGGTAATTTAAAATGCATAAAAGTGTTGATATGTATGTTTGTTTCATAGTAATGCGTCATTTCGAACAGATTTTTACCGTGCAATGGCGTCATTGATTCTTTATACTCGTAATTAACATTAAGGTACTTCATATTTGACGTTAAACAAATTGTTACTAAACTGTAAAACTAAACAATACAATGTTAAAAAAATTTACGTCAACAAATATGATTATATACGTACTTGTCAAAAATTGAAGTTTGAACTGAAGACCCTTTCATCCCCAGAAGGTAGTTTAAAGCCCAACAATAATTTTTAGAAATTTAGTTTGTAATACAATCAAAAAACATGTCAAATTGATGACTTTGTACGCAGTGTTACTGAAGTAGGAAAAACAATGCAATAAACCAAAATTACATAACGTAACGTGTATTCTGCCATGTGGTCCCGCCATAGAATAGGCTACCTCTTCCTTTCCCGTGGGTGTCGAAAGAGGTGACTAATAGTGTGAGGGATGGGCAGCAGCGTCCCTCTTAAAACATCTCTAAAGCCTAACTGCGGTTGCCAATCCCTCTGCTAAGCGTAGTAACTACAGGTAAACCCCTCCAAGGGGGAGGCTTAGGTTCAGCAGTGGACAATCAAGGCTGATATAATGATGATGACGACATAACCTATCAAGATAAAACATATATCTACCTGTTTCTAAGACCTTCGAAATTACAACTGTGAAAACCGCATCCAATTTGAGTAGTAGTTTTTGTAGAATACCGCAAAAAACACAATCGGACAAACTAAATTTCTAAAAATTATTGTTGGTCGATTCTATTTTCCTGCAAGACCGAGGTCTGGGGACGTAATTTTTTTTACATTGGTTTTTTTACAGTTTAAACAATTTGTTTAACGTCAATTCCCTACTAGTTATGGAGTGAAAGAATCAGATACATTGCAGGGTATGAAATCTGTAAATGCAGATGACACAAACATACATATCAACACTTTTATGAAATTTAAATTTGTTCAACATTATTTAAAGATGCAATAGAATGGTGTGATATGATGAAGGCCCAACTATATATTAATTTTTCTTAAATATTTAAACGTACAGACAGACATTTCATGATTATATTTTATTATTGTTCATAAAGATCGTCGACTACAAACACGATCATTGATAATACACTGTAACGCCTATGGTGCCCATCATCTCATTAAAATAAAGATTTTGTTTTTCATTAAATCGTAGGAAAACAAGTTACTTTGATTAAACTACTAAACTGATTTTGATGAAATCTCTATCAAAATCGGACCAATCTGAAAATAGGATATGCTGTAGATAACAATATTTTTTTTAAATTGGTTTATAATGACTTAGTCATGTGGTAACAAACATAATAAAAAAACAACCGAATTGACAACCTCCTTTTTTGAAGTCGGTATAAAAATGCGCGCGTTGCCGACTCAAAAGAAACATGAGTGCACAATTTCTGAAAAAAAAAATTACGCTGTTTTTGGGGGTAATCGTGGCTGGAACAATACATTCGCAGAAGGAAACTCCCTCTGAATTCATTCACCATTTATTATTTTTTACTATTATTATCATTTATTTTATAAATGACTTAGTCATTGGGAAATATTACGAAAAATATTGCTTATGTATGTAATTGCTGTCTTTTCTCCGGTAATCACGTGACCTTAGATTATACATGTAATATAATATAATACTTAAGTGAATTTCTTCATTGTTATAATACCATATTAATGTATCACAGGATAAATAATGGTACTATGGCATAAGTATAGACCCAATTGGTAGGTTTATTTAATTTACTTTTCTGCTGTCATCTATTTTTTTTTATATTTTTATAATTATTAAACTAATGTTATATTTCTTATTTTCTTATCTGCATAATACTCTACATACATTAAGTAAGTATAAGTTGAAATAACTTACTTGAAAGGTTCAAAAACCCAGTGCTCACCGAGATTCTGAACGGAGTATCCTGTGAGCCACTCGGCCGTGCCCTTTTTCACGCCTGCCATGAAGTACAATATGAAGAATTGATACTTGAGCACGAAGTAGTTCCAATAAGGTATCGTCTCACTTAATATAGTGGGATCTAGGTAAGCATCTATTGACCTGGAATGTTAGTTGTTGAGTGTTAGCATGAGTATGTTACTAGGAAAAATTAGTATATATAAATCTGTATTGTATTGTATTGTAAAAAATCTTTATTGTACATATATTAAATACTAGTAAATGATTTAGTATACAATGGCGGACTTATCCCATAAAGGGATCTCTTACAGTCAACCTTTGAGAAGCTGAAAGAAAAAGAATGTATAAGGGTCATAACCGTACAATTAAAGATAAACTAAATAATACCCGTTAAAAAAAATTGAATATATAACACAATAAAAACAGCTCTATATACCTACATATGTAAATAATAAAAGTAAATTAATGTATCTGTATGTAGTTTATTAAAAAAAGCTGGAAAAATGCAAATCAGACTCACGCAATTAGGGTTTTGTACTAAATCTATAAGTTTAAAGAAATTGTTTTTGTGAAACAAAACTGTTTTTATACTGTGAATCAGTTGTGTTGGTATAGCTGGGCTTCGGTTTCAAGGGTGGGATATGGTAGTGAATTTACAGGGTACAGAGGAATTACACCTGAGTCTTAAGGAATGGCAACGCATGGGGGGTATCATGGGCGAAACAGTATACTCTGTTATATCCATTACTGCTCATGTCTATAGGCGACGGTTATCACTTTCCATCAAGTGGACCGTCAGCTTGTTTGTCATTTTAAGTTGCATCAAAGAAAACTATAAATTTACAGTTAAATTTTCATTTCAAAAATTCTAGGTCAACGGGAGGAAGGAAGAACGATGATGATGTTAGCCGGACAATTGAAATTGAAACTCGATTGATGACAGACAAACAGCCGCCGCCCGCTGTTTATCCGTCATCAATCGTTCGCATTTGTGTTTTATTTTGAATAATAAGTTTTATTAATATGGCTACTAATATTACTTGAATAAGGGTACAACCTTTTGTATCAAGAGGTTCTAGGCAGTCCAAAAACAACTAGATAATAACATATAAACCCACCAGTAACAGTTGGCTTGTGTGCACGTCAACAACAAACCAACCAATCCGAACAGGTAGCTGTGATTATTCCAGAAACTTTTCTCGATCAAAAACAAGTACCAATAGCAGATTGTGAACATAGAAGATGATATGCGGTACTTGTAACCCAACATGATGCCTAGAGCTCCTGCAAGTAATATCACTTTAACAATAATTTAAATTTTAACAAAAATGTAATTAGTTTTATTGTATAATAAATAGTAAATAAATAATCAAGAACTTGACAAGTCTGGAAATACGTTCAGAATTCTGAAATTTTGAATTTTGAAAGTTCAAAATTTTTAACACATTTTTTAATTACATGCTGGCGATCCGATTATGTTGAAATTTGGCATAATTATATAAGTTTGATAACAGTACGATATTATGCTACCGTTGAGTTGGTCCAATGACATTGGCTATAGGAACTGGTGAACCACGGATGATTAATCCGTTAGCCGTTTGGATTCGTTGGGTGCTTAATCTTGACAAAAAAAAATATAATTTTGAGTTTATTATTAAGTTATATAACTATCAAAGATTGTTTTTAAATTTTCTAAACAGTTTCGTTAATACGAAACGTTTTACTACCTATTCGTAATTTAATAAAATCAAAAATTTTAAAAGTATTTTACCAAATAATTTTCAATATTTCTGATTAATAATTTTAAAAGTGCACTGATTACAGAGTATTTGTGTATGCTTTAGTATAAATGTCTGAACGAATTTAAATGAAATTTAATACAAAGATAGACCATATCGTCAATTAACATGTTTTTATACTAATTCATGTAGCTATACCGCGGTGCAATATAACTAGTCATAAATAATGATCGAAAAGCAATTGGTTAATGACGAATAATAAATAATGCATTTCAATTTTTATTATAGTTATAAGTATGTCCGCATATAACATTTAACAAATATAGATAGGTTTGTATGCCCTGACGACCTTTCTAAACTGGTAAAAGTTGTATGATTTCATAATAAACTCGTTTGCGGCCCTTGAAGGGTCATTTCATTGTCATGATTTTAGAGTTCCATGTCTAAGGCGTATCATACACAGATTCCTCTGGTTACCCTGTAAAGAATCTAGCGTTAAGATAAATAGTTAAACTTACAACAGTATAGATATTATTAAGGTTCAATGCCTTTAGTGGTACAGCTGTAACAACCCATATATTGACGAACTCGAGTTCGATTCTTGTATAATACAAACAATTGTATTTTTAAGCATGCCTGTTTATCAGGGGGTCTACCAAGAAATGAAATTCCGAATTTTCGGGCTCAATTTCGTGTTTTTGTTCGTACCGAAATCGACCTTGTAAATGGAGCTTAACATTTCGTTTGTCATACATCCTACCATAAAAGTTCAAAGGAACGATATTTTAGCATTTTTAATATTTTTAAATGGTACGTATCATGTAATTTTAGCATTATTTTTTGTTTCGTTCGGAAATTTCAGAAAATATTTCATGGTAGGGCCTCTGTTTATTTGTGTATGATTTGTGTATAATATGTATGTACTTCATCATATCAAAAGTTAACTATCCCGTAAGGACCCTTAATTGCTTAATTTCGAATACAAGACGCTGTTTTTTTTGTTTTATTACATATTATTATAACATAATGTGTAATAAAATGGTTGTATTTATTTGTTCGAGAAATTACTTGGTTGAAGATTGTTTTATCTTGCAATTTTCGCGGATTTAAACCTCGCATAATAGAAATGTTTGTATTAAATAATATGTCTATTTGTATTTGTCTAGATGTATGTTTTTACAAAAAAAAAAAGTATGTAACTATGTCCATCAGTTGTCTAGAATCCATTGTACAAATTCTGTTTAATTTAAGACTAGATAATGTCGTATATGCAGTGGTATTTATTTTACAGTAGAATCTCAATTATCCGAACATTGATTATCCGAATATTCGATTATCCGGATTTATTCCTCACAGCTCCAATTATCGATTTATAAATGGTATTATGTATTAATTAGGTAAATAGGTGTTACGTAATACATTATCTTTATAGCTCGTAGTTTTTTTTTTATATCGTATTATCTAAATTAAGTATCACAAGACATTTTTTTATGTAAAACCTTTTGCATAATAAAAAAATGTCTTGTGTATTTTGACTTTGAAATCGATTATCCGGATTTTCGATTATACGGATTACTCCTGATTTTATTTGATTCGGATAATCGAATCTCTACAGTATTTGTTAACGAATATTTCGTAGTCACAACCATATTCAAATTTTTTCTTCAAAAATAAATTTTCAGTTGATCTTAGATTTTCAAACCAGCAATTATTTACTGCGAAGTAATATTTACCTAACCACATGGCAGCGTACACTACGGCCATGTATGGCATGGGGACAGCACGTATGAAGGGGATGAGTGGGAAGTGACATGTGTGAGGGTCACTCCACCGCTCATCCATCACGGCTCCACCTCTCTCGTCTGGTATATCAAACAGCATTGCAGCGCCTGAGCGAGTGAACACAATAAATGTACTAAATGGGCCGAGAGGATTATTATAAACGGGGTATATTTTTTAGAAAGGGGCTAGCAGCCCCATTTCCAAAAAAGTTGGATAAAGTTTGTATAGGTCGACTTATTGAACAGTCGATAATGCAGTGGAAAATAGAGTAAAATTGAGTAAATGGTACTGCAGGAAAGTCGCTATGGTACGACACAGTTTTTATACGGTGCTGTTTATGCTTACAAACGTATCACATTTTTTAATTTAGTTTTGAATTTCCATTATAAACAATCAAACGTTTTTTTTTTCTTTTTAATATTAGTATAGATATGTTAACTTAAGATACAGTCAGTGGCGTAACTATATCATTTGGGGTCTGTGGCAAATTCTTTTAATGAGGCCCTATCAATAAAAAAAAAAAACTTCACGTAAAATAAAATACTCAACACAATGCAAAAAAAAAAGAATTCTGAGCTCGCGGCTTCTTGAGCCGGAGCCCTTTTGGGCTGGGGACTCGTGGCATTTTGCCAGCCCTGCCACCCTATTGTTACGCCACTGGATACAGTAGAGTCGATTCTAAGGCACCATTTTTTAAACCTATTTCTTAACTGAATATTTTTGTTAGATAATTTCGCAAAATTGCTGTTTGGATCATAATTGGATATTAATATGCAAGTGACACCCCTAGTATTGTAGGCGTTTGTAAGCTACAGTAATCATTTACCATCAGATGGACTGTATGCTAGTTTGCTACCTTCGTGGCATAAAAAAATTCTAAGAATTTTAACTTAAACGTTTTAGAAAATTAGTGCTTACAATAAAGATTTCGGTGTGATATCAAATTTTAATTTTAAAGATAGATTTAGGAAAATAGCATCTCGAAATTGGCCCCATTGTTTATATTACCAGAGGGAGACTTTGTACAAAAGTCGATTGCTTGGGTACCTCTGTCCCATTCTTGTTTCAACCATGAAGCAGTTGTGTTTGCATGGCTGTGTTTCGGTTTGAAGCGTGGGATATGGTGTGAATTTACTGGGTACGGAGGAATAACACCTGAGGAGGAGGAATGGCAACGCATGAGGGGGAATCATGGGCGAAACAGTATACTCTGTTGTCCATGATACTACTCATGTTTGTAAGCAACGGTTACCACTTTCCATCAGGTCTGTCAACTTGTTTGCCATTCTAAGTTGTATAAAAAAATATATATAATATACTTCTCAAATATATTACGATACACTTAGACAATATTCTCACCAAATAATATCCTTGTCACAGCCAAACTAGAAGAATCCTTCGGTAGATACATATAATTTACCATTTTTGAAAATGTCATTTCGTTAAATTTAAAATCAAATTGTTGCTGAAAATGTTTATTTATAATTTCATACGACCAAAACATATTTTCTTCCAGTTTATATCTGTAAATAAAAAATATATAAAACTACCTATGTAGTCGTGCAGGGTTCTTCCTTATTGAAGTCAACGGTGAAGGCCTATGTTCAACAGAAAACCGTGAATGATTGAAATTATAATAATGTACCAGCACGTACGAGGAAAATGTATCTAAATAGTTCAGCGAGCTATTAACAAAGTTATTATTAGTAATTTACCCTATTAGGTCGACTTTTACATCATTCCCCCTGGAAACCATCATGTGGAATTAGTCATGATGGGCTAACTGACCAGCTTTCGACCTCACTTATCATTTTACATTGGTAAGCTAGCTATATGCTATCAATAGTGGAGGCAGGATTACGATTCCATTATAACTCATTAAAAAAATCAACTTCAATTTTACCCGTGATTCCTCACTGGTCTCCCGACGGATCTACTAACGCAGGTAGGGATACCATTCAGTTTTACTGATTATAATAGTCAACTAGGTGATTCCTATCGGTTATCGCTTGTACAAGGGACTGTGCTCAGAGGAATTGTTAAATATGATGCCCACGGTCACTTTCTACCATTGTACAACTTGCCATCGATAGACAGTTCACCCCTATGCCTTAAAACCTTGATAGTCGCGTACAGCGCGGTTTCAGAGATGTTTCTTTCCATGTACGATCAGTTTAGTGAATGAGAACCTTGTCGAAGTTTTTTCAAGAGACTACAACATGGAGTTCTTCAAAAGGGGTAAAAAGGTTTCTTCAGGGTCGACAACGCGTAATTACGTAAAGCCCCTAGTATTGCAGGCGTTTATAGGCTACAGTAACCGCTTACCAACAGGTAAGTTTTTTTTTATGGTTTGCGGTACAGTATTTAAGGCATCCCGTCTTCGCTATTGGATACGGGTGACGGAACGCCTATACAAGAGGGTACATGGTGGGTGCAGTTTAGACGCAATATTTGAGGAGCATTAGGAAGGTACTACGGCCGGATACTGCAACAAAAGAGTGGTCGGCCCCTGAACTGGTGACATCTGCTGTCTACCGGTCCCCAATCCGAGGGACGACCGATCACTGACCGTAAAAGATGACGCAGGGCGTATGAAAACACAACAACAGGTGAGTCGTATGCTTGTTTGTCACCTCAGTGGTATAAAACAAATCCCTATTATCCCTATACCTGTAATAACCCGCTACATAGGTTATGGTAAATACATAATAATAAAAGCAATAATTAAATTGCATAATTAATAATTACATTATGTTGGCGTCAAAAATATTCAATAAGAAAAATTGGTGCCAAACGTTGGCACTCTTTCGCCGTGAAATATTGTGAAATCCCATGCAGAGTCAAGTTGGCATTCAATTTAACCTTTACTGTCTATTAAACAACATATTACTCGAAAGTTCTTTCCATTCTATTGCTCAATAACTGTTTATTAATTAAACAAACAATATTTTGTGTGTTCTCGTACCTAATATGTTACGTTACCTTTTATCATCATAATAACGAATCAATAATGTTTCACAGCTACGAGGTGTTTCTCCCCTTAACAGGAATATCTTCCTGTTATACCGGTAGTTTTGGCCGTACCTGCGTTGAATCAACGATTATCAAAACGTTTATTACATCTAGATAGAAAAAAAACCTCAAAATAATGATAGGGACAATAACGGGGCATTGCCCATTAAACAAACATTTATACACAATAGGAGCCACAGACAGCCCTCTATGTCGAGGCTGTTTCGACGCCGAAGAAACGGCTGCTCACGTAATCCTGGAATGTGAGGCTGTGGCCCATCAACGTTAAGAAATCCTCGGAACGGTGAGGTCGCTCCGTGAGGCCTGTGAAAAACCCAGGAAGCTTCTGCGCTTCTGGGCGGGGCTAGGTTGATTGTACTAGCCACGACTCATACGCACAACGGCCCAAATGAAAGGCTAAGCGCGGAAAATAGAGTCTTTTTCACATTCACATACCAGTAGTTGTTACGTTTGACAGGCCGGTGTTTTTTTTTTGTGGACGATAATGGAATGATAAACCCGCCTGCGCTGCGGTATACACTGGCGGGGCACCAGTGAGGGATGATAAGTGAAGATGAAACCAGTTCAGTTAGCCCGTCATGACGAATTCATCAATAAATTAATTGTGATGGTTTCCAAGAGAAACCGTGTGGAGGTCGACCTGATGGGGTATATCGCTAGCAATAGGGTTGTAAATACCTCATTGCTAGCTATATTTTCTCCCCCAGCTTGATAGGCGGATAGGCAACCGCAGTAAGACTTTGGTAATATTTTAAGAAGGATGTTGTTGCCCATTTCAAAAGCTTTTAATTTCCCTTACTCGCCTCTTTCTATATCCACGGGATAGGAAAGGGTGGCTCATTTTATGCTGGGACCACACGGCAATGAATTACCATAATTATATATTACTAAATATTAGCTCTTGTATTTTTTTTTTTTTGATGAATGAAAACTACCGGTTTCATTCTCTGTCTATTTGGCAGTCGTCCTAAACAGAGTTTACCATTCAAGAACGTTTCTTCCATCAGTTTTTTTTTAATGGGTGAAAATGGATTGGTAATCCCGTCTGCGCTAACGCGATACGCTGGCGGAGCACCAGTGAAGGGTGATCGATGAGAATGAAAACAGATCAGTTAGGCCATCACGATGAATTCACAAGTAATTAACCATGATAGTTTCCAGGGAGAACCGCGAGGAGGTCGACCTGGTCAGGTATATTGCTAGCAATGGGACTCTTAGTCTACATTACTAACAATCCCTTTCCCCCTATTCTCTTGTATTAATTTATAAGAGTATGTTCTTCTAAACACCACTGCATGAAATGCAGAAGATTTAATAAAACAATTGCCGATCCGATCTTTCTCTATCGAATAGAATAATATAAAATACCTTAGAAAAAGTAATATTTTTTCTAAGTCGGTTAAAGATAGAATAAAAGGTGACTCGAAAAAACCCACGGATATAAAATAACTCCAAGATTTTGTTCATAGAAGTGACTTAGTCATTACTAAGTTTCTTGCCTGTTCTTTACAGCTGAAATTGCATTTCGAACTGGACGGTAGATTGATAAAAAAATACTATTCAAAAATGCTTAGAATTAAGTTTATTTAGATACAAAATAATTTTAAGGGAGACTTTGTACAAAAGTCGATTGCTTGAGTATCTCTGTCCCATTCGTGTTTCTACCGTAAAGCAGTTGTGTTTGCATGGCTGTGTTTCGGTTTGAAGGATGGGATATGGCGTGAATTTATAGGGTACACAGGAATAACATATGAGTCCTCAGGAATGGCAACGCATGGGGGGTATCATGGGTGAAACAGTATACCCTGTTATGTCCATGGTACTGCTCATGTTTATAGGCGACGGTTACCACTTTCCATCAGGTGGACTGTCAGCTTGTTTGCCATTCTAAGTTGTATAAAAAAAAAATTAAATTACTTAGCGCTAAACGAATGAAATACCTAATTTGTAAATAGACTTTATTATTAATATTAATAGTTAATATTGTTAATGAATTTTAAATATGATTAGATAAAATAATATGTATATTTATGTAAAAATTTAAACAGCAGAATTTTTTGTTCATGCATGTTCTGTACATGCGTTATACATAAATTATTTAGCGGACTGGATTTTATTGTATGAACAATACCTATTTTATACCGTATCGAAGCAAATCGCAATTAGTAATAGTTCGCAATCAGTGACGGATTGACGGAGAGCGGAAGGGGTGTCCCGTCCCGGGCCTTTGGACCTGGGGGGGGGCTCAAAACGCCTATATTTTCCACATCTATATGTATATTTAAGTCTAATTTAAAAATCACTTACAATTTTAACATAATAAACATAAAACATTTATATATTTATACAAATATAAACTGAATATAAAGCTTGTTAAATTGTTGCAACTTTTGAACTGGGAACCTCATTCAACTTGGTTGCCCCGGTCATCTGACTTAGTCTGTTACTGTTCACAATGACAAAAGAACAAGAGTTCGATAAAGTAGTAGTTGAGTTTGGGTTTTAACACGACATAAAATAAATTATTAATAAATAACTATTATCTTGTCAAATCAACGAACTTTTATAATCTCCAAAATGGTTAAATATTAGTTATATAAAAGCTTACCTTGTCAAATTACAGTCTAGAAGTTTCCGTCTTGGCGATAGAGACTTAACTAAAAAGGGATCTAGTGAGAGCTCTTTGAAAATCGTATTACTTAATAAATTATGGATTCAACTGATTATAATTATGTCATATTAATTATGGGGGTTGTGCATGCGTCCTGTCTCATAGGTACGTGATTTTCCATTTCACTGATATTGTATTAATGAATAATTGACTAGTCCCGGTAGGTAGGGGGGAAAAGGGATTGTTAATAATGGAGACTAAGAATCCCATTGCTAGCAATATACCCAACCAGGTCGAGCTCTTCGCGGTTCCCCCTGGAAACTATCATGATTAATTCCTGATGAATTCATCATGATGGGCTAACTGGCCTGTTTTCATCCTCATCGATCACCCTTCACTGGTGCCCCGCCAGCGTATCCCATTAGCGCAGGCGGGGTTACCACTCCATTTTTATCCAATAAAAAAAAAAGTCCCGGTAGGTAATCTATGCTATCGTAGTTGTAATAAAATACTTACGTGTAAATTTATTAGATTTAAATAAAACATAATGTCAGTTATACTGAAAAATTATCTATATTTTTTATGTTTGAAAGTAATATGGTAGTCCCGCTTGCGCTGTCGGTATACACCGGCGAGACACCAGTAGGTGATGATAGGTGAAGCAGAAAGCAGGTTAGTTTTTCGTGACGAATTCAAAAATTAACCAATATGGTTTCCAAGTACTAACCAGAGGTACTCAAGTATACAAATTTTGTATGAATCTCCCTGTTGGTCTAGGGAGATTGTTACTAAAAGGGACTGATAGCTACGTTCTAAGAATAGACCGTATCAAGCCGACTTCCACGTGGTTAACAAACACAATGGTTTCCAAAGAGGACCCCTTTGGAAACCATTGTGGATAATTCGTGATAAATTCGTCAAGAGCCAATATATATATGTTATTTTCTATTATATCTAATATGTCGGTTTGTTAGACAATCTAACTTATAAAATAATACGTATATCTTTCAACTTTTCGTTAATAGATAGTTAAGATAGTGTTGTATGAAATATTTTATATTGATTTTTTTTTTAATATTTTTTTTATGCTTCGTTTAACTTCTGAGGGCCTACCATGAAATATTTTCCGAAATTTCGGAGCCAAACGAAACACAAATTTGATGTTAAAATTACATAATACATGCCGTTTGGAAATATTAAAAATGTTAAAATATTGTTCTTTTGGACTTTTATGATAGGATGTATGATGAACGAAATGTTAAACTCCATTTATTAATCCGATTTTGGTATAAACAAAAATACGAAATTCAGTCCGAAATTTCGGAATTTCATTTCATGGTAGATCTACAGATCTCAAAGACGATGCCGATATCGAGAGGAAATGGGGGGCGCCAGCATGCTTGCCCGCAGTACTGCACGTCGTTTAAAAGAAGTAAAAATCACCTTATTCAGGTCATACTGTACATCCTTTTATACGTGCAGTCTGTAGGTTAGGTATACCCAAAAATCCTATAGCTAGCGGGCAGCAGCAATGGCATTCTGAACATGATTGCAAGCAGGTTAGAATGCCTTTACTCTATCTATATAACAATAATAAAGAAGTAAATTAACTCAAAACACGTCAAAAGACAAGGTATGCAATAGTGCGCTACTGGGGGGAAAGGGATTGTTAGTAATGGGTTGTGACACTCTCATCGCTAGCAATATATCGTATCAGGTCGGCCTCCACACGGTTCCCCTTGAAAACCATCGTGGCTAATTATTGTCGAATTCTTCAGGATGGGTTGACTGAACTCGCCTCATCTTTACATCTATTATTGGTGCTCCACCAGTGTATATCGATAGCTCAGGCGGGGATACGATTTTATTTTCACCAATTAAAAGAAAAAAAAATAGTGCGCCACCTACCCTTTGTCTTTTTTCTCAATGTCCTCTATCAAAAAGTTGCCTGGAAGCAATCTCGCTTAGCGATAATGCCGTCTTTATATCACTTCTCATTAAAATGTACTGTATTTATTATTTTTACAAATGGTTTAATAAATGAAGGAAGATTAATGACAATAAGTAATCCTATTGTTAAGACAGTATTCCTCACTGCATACCTGACGACAAAACATTTTATAATAAAATTATTTAAATTGGTATTTTATTAGTAAATGTATAGTTTAAAAATATAATAATAGTTTGTACGTATAATTAATAATGTAAAAAATTTAATTTATTAAAAGTAAATTATAACCGCAATGACTGTAAACTATGGGTATATACCTGAAAAAAAAAAAATAAAAGATATCATTTTACTTTAAAATCAATTGTAATATCCCCATTATGTCAGAGGAATTATGGCAATTTTAAAAATGTTATAAATTTTAAGAAATGTAGAATTTTATCAGTCGGCCGGAGTTTATTGGCATCCCAGGAAGAGAAACCGGTTGTACAAAATGAGGGCAGAATCTAAGAGCACCGATCTTCTGCAATGGATCTTTTACGTTGGTTTACGGGGCAATGAAGAAGCAGATCGTTTAGTTAAACTGCACAAAGAAAGAATCCCAACCGATTATATATCTAAATTATCAATGTCAAAAAGATGGAAAGAATATTTTAACGTTCCAAAAGACTGGTTGGGATAAAACTATTCGTTCACCTTTGAATTAAAATCATAACGTATTAAATTAGCTGTTCCATCAAAAATTTCGATGGACGTCACCCCCCATTGTCAAACTTGTGAGCCAGGTCGATGATGTTTTCTATTTTATTAGAGTGTCGTTTCACGAGGAAAGAGAAGAATTCTCGTCACTTTAACGGTAAATGAATGTTGGACATCTGTGTTAGCAACTTAAACCAGATAACACCCTTTAGATGCCCGATCCTCTCTCCACGATATCAAGTTTGTTTGAGAAATCAGCAAGAACTGATATACCTGAAGAAGGTCCGTCAAAATTATAAATAAAAAAAAGATATTAATTATAAATGTAAATAAGTAAAATAAGGTACATTAAAACCAAAACAAATGTGCTGAAATATTTATTTCTTCAATTCTATAATATTCGATACAGTGTTTTATGTATGAATAAACATTTTAATTATTGTCAATGACATAATATCGAAATGGCCGCGATAATATCACTAGACTATACTAACATTCTAGTGTTAACTTTAGTTTACAATGTAATTGATTGTTGTCGAATAAAATTTTGTCTCTGAACGACAAATTACATTTTTGGTATAATGGCACATACTATTACAGTATCGACAGCTATTGAAGAGAGACATTATATATAATAAAATAACTACAGCGTCTTTTCTGCATACAATAAAAATATTCCTTAAAAAAAAAAAAAAACATTTACTAATATTCATTTTAAAGTAACGAGAATTACCATTAAACTTTAAAAACACGAAACATGACAAGCGAGGTACACAAATAATTAAATATTGATTACATAACATTGTTTTCTTTTTTTATTTTAATTATCCATTCTTTACATGAATATTAATATCATTCTTCGTTGTTCAATATTTATGAGCCATTATATTGGGGGGGGGGGGGGGGGGGAAAATAACAGACCATAATATTAGAAGAGAATTATAGAATTGTTGTAATTTGTTATTGTAGATATACATGTTCAACATTTTAGAAGCTAGAAGTTACAAGTAGCTAGACTGAATAACATTTGTCACAGTGGATAAACCGAAGTCTATTTAAATGTAACCTTTACATACGAACGGGCACCTTCACAATGATATTGTGAATAAATACATTTGCATACATTTCACTCTCTTTCTATATGGTGTCGGAAAATTGGACAATATAATGTGCTATGGTAAATCATAAAAACTTCCTATAACCTCAAGGTTTGAGCCACTTAAGCTACCACTTTCATTGAGACGATTTGTAAGCTCGTTTGCCTCTCAAACAAAAGTTGTTTTATTGTTAAAAATTTTATAAACACACGTTATATTTTAATGTAATAACTACTTGCTTTAATTAACGTGTAATTGGATCGAAAAAGTTCGACTAGTTTCGGTGTCAATTCGTAATCCTTAATGATGAGCGGCTGTGACGCGAGCGCTTATATTACGTTTATAATATGAGTTTGTAATTATGTAAAATTATCACAATGACAAATGTTACTCTGTACAATTGAATTTGTATGTCGATTAATAAAATATTAAATTACTTGAATAAAAAACAATCAAAGAAATCACGCAATTTATCGATAGGATAGTAAATAAAAAAAAAAAAAAAACTAAAAATAGCAACAGTAAAGTTTTATTACTACTAACGAAATTAATTCAGGAACTTTAATATCGGATTAGAAACGACTACGTAGTACTTAATTATTTAATATTTAATCTCAACAACTGTAACACAAATATCTAATCACAGGTTAATAATATTATTAAATTTAGTAAAGTTCTAGGAAACCGTTTTATATACTACCCTACTTTTTTTTAGCGTTTTAATAAATGTAGGTGACATCTGTAGTTTCATATGGATAAATCCTTTACTTGCGTAAAGAATATCTACACGAACCGAATCAGTGAATGTACTCATGAAAATAAACAAGTTTTCCTAAAAACAAAACATTGTCAAAATACGAAAAATAATTTAGAATCTTTCAAACGAAATCATAGACTATACAGTTTTAAATTGATCACGTGACCATTTTTTATGCTGATTTTTGACATCATTACACTGGGATCTAATATGGACGTCAAAACTTTCTAATGGGGACGTCCATTTGACGTCTAATTATTGTAAGTTCGAATTGATTTAAATTCGATTACGTCAAATGTACTTGTCTACTTAAAAAGGATAAATTTTATGAATTTTATCACTGAGTATTCGGCTATATTTTCCCTTCCACCTAACCCTATACGAATCAGTAAATCATTACAATAAAAAAAGCAATTAAATGATATTAAACATATTCATACGAATTTATTAACCTTCTTAAAATATCTGACACTATTAGTAATGACTATCTTATAGAATTTGGAAAATATTTGGCTTTGGGTTTTAACATTTATCATTTAACTTTACAATAATGTATGCATAAGTATATTAAAATAAATAATATTCTACTGGTAAGAATATTATAGAAAAAAAAAATTGTTAAAAACCTTGACCACGACAAAAAAGGTATTGTGGTCTTGTTAAATAAAAAAAAAAAAAACATTGTACATTGATTGTCGTTTAATACGCCATTGTAAATGTTAAAGTCCATCCTGTACAACATGAAAAAGAAATACTTAAAACTGTACATTAAACCATAATAGTAATGTTGACTAACAATCGATTACTAATAAATCGATAGTGTTTAACTAAAATAATCTAAGTATCGATTGGTTTTATCGGTAGAATCGATAGTATCAATATGAAGTTTTGATTTATTTTATTTTATATCGATAATTAGTCCAATATATTACAATCGATTATTTTCTTGTACAATCAATAATATAGTTCAAATACATTGTGTCGATTATATTAATTGGTATTATAATCGATCTTACATATGATATTGTCGTTTACATAATCGATTATAAGATTGTATGTGTACTTCTAAACGACTATCGAATACAGAATCGATACTTAAGATTATTAGGAAAATATTAAAATAGTTACATCATTGAATTACATACAATAATATCATGTACGTACATTGTTAATATTCATGAAGAATACTGCTTCTATACATAAACAACAATATAAAATAATAATATTAAAAAAAAAAAAAAACATCCGAAACATTAATATGACACGTCAGAGATCATACATTCACAAACCAAATTCATTTAAGATATGTTTAGATTTAAAAGCGTTATCTAAAAACACTAGATACACTACAAAACGGAATGTGCTTACAAATATATGGTTATTACAGTAGACTCTAAATTAATGCGTTCAAGTATCAAAATACTTTCTGAAAGAAGCGGTTAACATAAATCGAAAGTGGAAGGAACATTATCAAACTCGTGTTCGAATTTTGAAAACTTAAATGGCATTCGTATGCCATATTGTTTTTTAATTAATCTGTGTGATGGAGATTTTTTTATAGATTAATAATATTATTATAATATTAGACTACAAGAAGCAGCCATAATTAACAACCTATATAACACAAAATACGAAATAAATTTGTTATTACAAAGATACTGTTTCCCCGTCACTTTACTTAATAAATAAAAGAATAAAATTCTAGTGTAATTTTTTGATTTGCGGAGAAAAATTAAATGAACTAGACGAAGTTAAAGTTTCTTTATGTATGTATACATAAAATGTCGTCTAGTTTCGTAGGTGAAGTAGTGTTTGAGGCGTCATACTCGTATTTAAACAGTGAGATAATAGCAGGGTCAATTCTCAATATGCATTGATGTCAAATTAATAAATCATAGTACATATATATATATATATATATATATATGTAATAAATACCACTGAGTATAGCATTTAGCGCCAATATGAGGCACTAGATAATTGAATACATAATTCAATAAAAAGGAGTATTTATTTCTAAATAGTATTTTTACTTCAATAGACTGGGTGTGACAATGTTCCCTTCCATCCTGTTAATTAACAACACATATTTACTTACATTTCCTTAACGATCCTAAGTACAATTAAATATTTACGTAATACTATATGAATAATAATTGATAATTTCTGTTTTATTAAAATGTCGATCTAAAAACACTTAATAATATTAGGTTGGCAATAACTTGGATGACATTAGCGGATATTCAAAGATCAAATCTATTCGATAACGCAGCTAAATTCTAAGGAATCAACATTATAATCATTTATTTATTAATATAACGAGATAATCAGAATATTAATATCCATTCGCTAGTATCAAAACCTTATGAGCCTAACAAAGTTTTGTCACTGTCAAAATCTGTAATATTCTTGTTCAATATTTTTTTTTTATCTCTTTGGAAAAGTCAAATACAGCCAATGTCTTGAGTATCTTATTTTAGAATTTTCGGTGATTTAATTTTGACAGTGACAGTTCAAAACGTCAGACCAGAATCTGAGATTAGAGTCATAAAATTCTTTCACCAGTATCAAAACCTCGTGAATTAAACAAATCTATAGGTCGCTGGTCTAAATTAGAACATCTTATATTTTTAACAGTTAATTTTAGAGAGTGACATTCAGAGGTACCGAAGTTATACCAGCGATATTGCCAGTTGAAACATAATTTATGTCTAAGGGGGTAGTTTGCAGAAAAATATAATTCTACGTACTCATCACTCGATCTTTTACGATCGACTTCGTTCTGGCTCCTTGTATTGTCACAATTGTTATAACAAAATTATTTAGAAATATAACATGATGTAATTGAGGTTTGTTTTAATAGATATGGTCTGAATTGGAACTTTACCAAGAGTTACGCCATCTATTATAAAGGAACATAGAATGATTCATTTTATCTAAAGTTGGCATTCTATCTAATGTGAATAGATAAGCCTCAGTGTGCTAGTTCAATGGCTGTAGATGACACCGCCAGGTCCTGGTAAGGAAGAATGTCCTGATAGGTACAAATCGACCGCCCTCGCCGCCTGCCTGCCCTCAGATATCGCCCACACAACCAGTGACTGACCGCGCCGGCAATCTGTTTCATAAACACATTTATGTCACGTGGAATCCATATAAAGTTAGGTGGTTATTTGTTTTTTTTTTATACAACTTAGAATGGCAAACAAGCTGACGGCCCACCTGATTGAAAGTGGTAACCGTCGCCTATAGACATGAGCAGTACCATGGACATAACAGAGTATACTGTTTCGCCCATGATACCCTCCATGCGTTGCCATTCCTGAGGGCTCAGGTGTTATTCCTCTGTACCCAGTAAATTCACGCTGCAGCTTAAGCTTAGCTATTTTAGCATTTCATTTATTTTAATGTATAAAGTTGTCATTAATATTGTTATGTTTTGTAGCCGAATAAATTGTTTTATTATTATTTAGATTTTTTATATCATTTTTGAAACTGGTGAAATAACAACTGAAATAGTTGTTCAAATTTCACTCGGTATTGATTATAAATGTTATTTATATGGCATTATAGTAACGTTCTTATAATATTAGATATTCCGTGATATTAAGAATAGGAGGAAAAATGCTTATACTGAATTAATGCCTATTTTCCCAAAAAAGTAACTCACTGCAAAATACTGTTTTTTTTTCTTTATTTATTTATTTATTTAACTCTTTATTGCACCATAAATAAAAATATACAATGACAAGTGAATAATTCAAATTTATTATTTTATTTCGTGATTAAATTATTATCATTATTAACTAGCTAACGTCAATTGTTTACTGACATTAATGTACCTAAATATTGCATGTCATTGTTTTCGCAAAACATGCATGTTCCTAACATATTGTTACTAGTATCTTCTGTGTAACATGTTTTTTGAGAAAATAAATTATTATTATTATTATTAAAGTGTTCATTAAATATAATCGATATGAGACCATGTTCCTTATTAAGAAGGAAAAAATATTGCAGTTTCGTATTGTGACTTACCAGAGGGAGACTTTGTACAAAAGTCGTTTGCTTGAGTATCTCTGTCTCATTCGTGTTTCTACTGTGAAGCAGTTGTTTGCATAGTAGTGTTTCGGTTTGAAGGGTGGGATATGGCAGTGAAATTACAGGGTACAGAGGTATAATACCTGAGTACTCAGGAGTACTGAGAACTCTTACAGAGTTAAACTCGCCCGTTGTACATCTTTATTTAATCTAAATCATACGAATGTAATTTTTTGTAAATAAATAAAGTATAAATGGAGTTTAGAAAGCTATTTACATAGATACAATAGTAATATTATTAATCATTGCACGCTGACGCCATATTGTTTGTGCAGCCGTGCGAAGTCGTGGCATGACGCTAGTTATTTATAAACAATATAATAATACGTACCTCCCGCTGCGAAGACGTTGCTTACAGGTGTATGGTAGATATCACTCTTTACTGTCTCGATGTTGCTACGCGCATCGAGCGGCAGATCTGGTAGGAAAAAAAAATCAATTACCAAAGGAACCCAAAATATAGATATCGAACCTGTATAGATATTTTCTTTTAAAACTACAAAATGGCAATAAAGCATATAGCCAGACTGATGGCAAACAATCACTATAGCTTATGGAACTTATAGGCCCTGTAACTGTAACGGTAAGCGACTGCCGCCAATTTTTTAATACCTAAATTATGAATAATGGAAATTAATGCCTTAAACTCTGCGTTTACTAGAAAAGAACTCTTATAAGAGTTAAGCTCGCCCGTTATACATTTTTGTTTAATTAAAAAAAAATATGACAATGTAATATTTGTATGTAATAAAGTAAAATAAATAAATAAATGTATTTTTTTCAAAAGATGATAAAGGACAGCATCGAAGAGAGAATATTTTTAACCGTGAAACTGTTGACTTCCGTTTCTAATCCGTAGAGGATTTTTTTTTTATACAACTTAGAATGGTAAACACGCTGACGGCCCACCTGATAGAAAGTGGTAACCGTCGCCTATAGACATGAGCAGTACCATGGACATAACAGAGTATACTGTTTCGCCCATGATACCCCCCATGCGTTGCCATTCCTGAGGACTCAGGTGTTATTCCTCTGTACCATGTAAATTTCTCTTGAATAATGTAATTCAGAATGATCAAAAATATATATGTGGCAGTCACATGGCAGATATCCAATCAATAATATTGAAATAAAGCACCCTATCCAAAATTAAAAATTTAATTTAAAAACAAAATACATTTTGTTTTTAAATTTGATAATAGGTACTTACATTATCTATAATAATTTTCCTTATGTTGCTGTTTTTCTAAACTTGTTTCATTATACAATATTATTATACCTAAAACTGCGTAGTAACATTATTTACCCCGTTTTTTAATCACTCGTGAGAAATAACATTGCTCACCAAGCTGATTGGCGACATATCTCTCCGGGCCCAGGAAGCCCATGGCGAGCAGCACGAGGTCGACCTTGTATATTTTGTCGGTGCCGGGCACCTCGTTCATCTCCCAGCGACCGCCCGCGCCGCGTGTCCATTCTACTTCCACGGCCGATACTCCGCACACGTTGCCTTCGCCTGTACATCATGTTATATATTTTATATATATATATATATATATATATATATATATATACATATACATACATACATATATATATAACTATATATATATATATATATATATATATATATATATATATATATATATATATATATTTAAATAAAAAGGATATTTTTTATGCAACTTATAATTGCAAGCAAGCTGCCGGCCCCTTAATAGAAAGTGATAACTGTTGCCTATAGACATGAACAGTACCGTGGACATGACAGAGTATACTGTGTCGACCATGATATCCTTCACTGGTTGAAGATATTGATAATAATGCACCATGTAGATAGTGTTGCCTAATAATAGTTAGGTATCGATTATCAGTCGATAGTTGTTCTGCAAATAATTTAATAATCAAATTATGTAACCGATAAAACTATATTAAAATTCGATTGTTATTGACTATTCGATTGTTATTATCATTTAATCGATAACTTATAATAATGTTTTGAACTTATTGTTAGTACTATTGATGGAATTGCATTGATCACACTATCGGTGGATCAATCTATACATAAATTTTTTGTTTGGATAAATTATGGATTAATTTAAAAGTTCAATTTTATATTTTAATGGTGATAATAGTATCTTACAAATACAAATGGCTATAAAATTTGGTAAATATTTATAAAAAAAATTATTGCGTGAAATCCTGTATAAAGCAATGTTAAACATGGGGGAAAATATATTTACGTTGTCTCGCTGTTGATTGCACAGTCATTTATTTTATTTTTTTACATTATGTTACATTTGTAATTTGCAATTTAAATTCGTTCCGGAATTACCGAAAATACATCCTTTTGGGCCCCACTTAATTCTAAATATATTACACAATAAGAAAAAAAAAATGTAAATTAGTCCTTGTAAATGCGTCCTTTCGAGTTTTTTTAAGACAATAATAAAAATAAGAATAATGGATATTTATCAAATTCAATGTTAATACGTTGTTGTTGGAGTTTAGGAGAAAAGAGGGTTTAAACAGTCTAATGTATTTGATTAAAATTTGGTATACATGTCTAAAATTAACATACATATTATTTACCAGCGTAAACTAGAAGAAATAAAAATGCGGGTTTAGACGCGAAAAAAAATTTTTTTATACCACTGAGGTGTCAAACAAGCATACGGCCCACTTGATGGTAAGCGGTTACCGTAGCCTATGAACGCCTACAATACCAGGGGTATTACGCACGTTGCCGACCCTGAAGAAACCTCTTTACCACCCATTTGAAGAAATTTTTTTTAGTAACATAAGGTTACGAGACCTTCAGGGGACGTTTTTTAGTTACATTTTTTCTATCCCCCTCTCCCTCTCCCTCGAAGAAATGTGTTATGAAGCGTTACTTTGTCCATACAATTCAGTTTACATACCGTCGTCTAGGAACTCTTTGGTGAGAGTGGAAAATTTCCTTGGGTCATTGCCGAATTTCACTTTAACTTCGTCGTGTCCGTAGTCCACCCTGGGCAAACACAATGGAAATATACATAATTATAATTATCATTATTATGTCCACTGCTGGGCCTAGGCCTCGCCATAAAGAGGGGTTTGCCAGTACCAAGCTTGGCAGGCGAGTTGGCAACCTCAGTTGGCCTTTCGGGATGTTTTAAGGGGGAACAGCTGCCCATCCTTCGAACATTAACTCTCTGACCGCGTATTTAATAAAACACATTGCTTTGACAACAAATAGCAGTACGAGCATTTAGCCATCTAGCGAGATTCTGAGAAACTATATCAATTTACCAAAACTAAAATCGAGGGATAACAACGTCAATAAACATAAAAAAATGCGAGCACGTCGAAATCGCGGGATGCGTAAAATTAAACTAGAAGATACTGCACGCGTAAATCGCGGGATGCCCGGTCAGAGGGTTTTTTTTATGGCTGATAATGGTATGGTAACTCTACCTGCGCTAACGGGATACGCTGGCGGAGCACCAGCGAAGGGTGATAGATGAGAACGAAAACAGGCCAGTTAGCCCATCATGATGAATTCATCAGGAATTAACCATGATAGTTTCCAGAGAGAACCGCGAGGAGGTCGACCTGGTTGGGTATATTGCTAGCGATGGGATTCTCAGTCTCCATTACTAACAATCCCTTTCCCCCCCGGTCAGAGGGTTAGGTTCACTTAGTCGCCTCTTATGACGGGAAAGGAAGGGATGGCCCATTCTATGTCGGGATCGCATAAACGTTACTTATATTGGTTATTTATTTCGTTACATATTTTTTTTATAACAATCTTTAATAACACGTCTATTATTATTGTAAAAATAGCTGTCTATGGTTTAAGTATTTGAAACAAGTACCTGAAGACTCTAGGCCACTGCGGCCATGGATTGTCCTGTCCCCTCGTCTTCTTTGGCTCTGGTAGGATCTCGAATGTCGTAATAGATTTTGCGCCTTGTCGGAGAGAGGTCGCTATGCAATCGCACCTGTAGAACGTCCAGAATTCTTAATAGGTTGTAGCACTGCTGTATTTTTTATGCAACTTAGAATGGCAAACAAGCTAACGTCCCACTTGATGAAAGAGGTAATCGTCGCTTATAGACATGAACAGTACCATGTACATAACAGATGTGTCACCCATGATACCCTTTATGCGTTGCTATTTTTGTGAATTAAGGTATGTATGATGTATTATAACCGTATAAATTAAATATGGCGTCAATATACTGTCAAATTTTTTATAATTTTATCAATCGTTTTCTAATGAAATGATAAAAATTAAATATGGCATCCATGAAACTGTCATGAAATGAAAACAGGCCAGTTCATTATTTTTTAACAATCGGGGAGAACCGTCTTTTAATGAAATGATTCTCAGTCTTTGTATATCTTTTCTCTTGAAATGACTTCTCTTTGTATAGTTTTACTTGTTAATTCAATATAGTTTGTCAAATTTGCATGGAATCCAATGTTTATTTACGAATGATGGTATACGTCGACAGCAGTCAATAGGAGTATAAGAGTTCCACAAACTGGCAATGAAAAGTCGTCAAGAGGCCTAGAATTTTTTGATATTTTCTTTTTAAATGGGTGAAAATGGATTGGAAACCCCGCCCGCGCTATTGGTATACACCGACGAGGCACCAGTGGAAGATGATAGGTGAGAATGAATGCAGGTTAGTTGGCCCACCATGATGAATTCGACAAGAATTAAACATGATGGGTTCCAGGGGGAACCGCGTGGAGGTCAACCTGAGAGGGTATATTGCCAGTAATGGGGCTATTAGATCCCATCACTAACAATCCCTTTCCCCCCAATTTTTTGATATTAGAGGACGTCACGATTGCTAATATTATGAAAAAATGCGTTTTTTGTATTTGTTGCATTGTTATTTTTTAGCACCTTAACGATTTAAATAATAACTATATTACTACATGGCAGTAACAATATATAATAAATTACCGACAGAATAGAGAGATCTGACAGACAAAAAATTAATTGAAAAACTTTACAATTGACTTATTGAAAAATGTTTTTTTATTCACTTGAAGACTATTTTAATGTAAAATTTTAAAAAACCGAAGTTTCAAATAAAATATTTGCACGTCACATGGTTGAATGCAGAGTCTTTACTTTAACATTAATTTATTTTTTATGCAACTTAGAATGGCAAACAAGCTGACGGCCCACCTGATGGAAAGTGCTAACTGTCACCTATAGACATGAGCAGTACCATGGACACAACAGAATTTTTTTTATACCACTTAGGTGGTAAACAAGCATACTGCCTATCTGATGATAAGCGATTATCGTAGCCTATGAACGCTTGCAATATAAGGGATACGCGGGCGTTGCTGACCTTGAAGAAACCTCTTTACTACCTCCAGAGTATACTGTGTCACCCATGATACCCCCCCATGCGATGGTTATTACATTATTATTATTAATATTATTATTAATGTAATAACCTGTATTCAAGCAAATAAAGGTGTCGTTCGTTAATTATGAAATTTGATATACGCGTACTATATGCGATGGATAATGACATATGCTACTTTATCCCATCAGTCAACATATCCCGGTTACGTGGACCATATCCCAGCTAAAAGCTAGTTTTTTTAATTTTTTTTTTAATGGATGATAATGGAATGCTAACCCCAACTGCACTAACGGTATACGCTGGCGAGGCACCAGTGAGGGATGATAGATGTAAATGAAAAAAGCAGGTCAGTTAGCCTATCGTGTTGAATACACTTGGAATTCAGCAAGATGGTTTCCAGGGGGGACCACAGGAAGGTCGACCTGGTCGGGTATATTGCTAGCAATAGGGCCCTTAATCTCAATTACTAACGATCCCTTCTCCCCCTTGGCTAAAAGCTAGTAGAAGATAGGAGGCGTCATACTTACCCAGTATCACCGCCACCAATGATCAGAACGTTCTTGTCCTTCGCGTTGAGTTCGGGGTTATCCTTCATGGGGTGCGTTGATCCCATCTGCTTCTTCTGCCAGCTCTCCAAGAACTCCATGGCATAATGGATTCCGTTAAGCTGCCGCCCCTTGAGGGGAAGGTCTCGGGGCCACGTTGCACCCATGCATAACACTAATGCGTCATATCTGCGACAAAAGCGAATATTATAAAGAGGAAAGATTTGATTGTTTGTTTGTTAGTAATGGATAAACTCAAGAACTACTCAAACCGATTTCGAAAATTCTTTTACCTATAGAAAGCTATATAATCAACGAGTAACATAAAATGCTTGTAGATTTACGCAGAGTACCCAGTAAGCCTATTTTTAAAAGAGGACATTTCAATTATTTGTTTAGTCAACAAAAGTAGAAAATGACTCAATAGTTACTGTATCTTTTACTGTTTATATATATATACATATATAAATTGCGATGTTTATGTATTTAATGAGTTTTTGTAATTATGTAATTCTTACGTATTATATGTATGTATAATTATTTCAGTATGTTACAATAATTTTATTACATACTAGCGGCCCGTCCCGTCGTCGCACGGGTAGACATTTTTAACATTTCCCTTCACTGCTCTGCTCGTATTGATCGTAGCGTTATGAAAAGTAATATAAAATGCCTAGTAGTATGAAGAATAATTGTAAGCCAATTTTTAAAATGCGTCGAGTTTTTTGTTTATAACAATAAACAGACAGACAAAAATTATTCAATAGCATTTTTTATGGCATTAGTATCGATCACTAATCACCCTGCTGATAGTTATTTTGGAAATATATTTCTGGCGGAGCACCTCTCTACAGATTTATTATAAGTAATTGTAAATCTGTAGAGAGGTCTTATTATTATAAGCTTATGAAGGGCAGTGATGATTGAGGCAGAGGTGAATAATCTATATTCACCATCACTGCCCTTCATATGCTTTCAGTTCTTACCTAATCGTTAGCTGATAGAGAATGCCACTTGTACAAAGTTTTATTGTGCATTAAAGAATAAATAAATAATATATCTAGACATTATATATATATATATATATATATATATATATATATATATATATAAGGCATGCTTAATAGTATAATTGTAAGAATATATACCAGTGTATTGTACTAAAATGTTTAGCTGTATTAAAGAATCCTATAAATAAATAACATAAAACTATAAATGTCTCGCGCGACGCCGGGCCGGATCGCTAATTATCTATATAAATTGTCAACCATATTTTTAAGATGGCTAGATTTTGAAAACGGATTGTAATAATATAAAGAATTCAGTTACATTCCTTGTCACTAATCATCGTCATAGCAAAATTTACGTCATTAATAATAAAACAAAAAAGTTACGTAATATTTCAATTCCGAAATCTTTGGTAATATTGTATAAAAAAATATATTACAAATGATATTACATGTGATCCGATCTCTTCAAAGCGCGGGGTTATTGACGTAATGTGTACGAGCGACGGGTGCACAATTGACGTACGTAAACTACTATAGGCGAAGGACGTCCGAGTCGACAGCCGTTATGACGTATTCATAATGTATTCACGACCAATGATTTTTTCAAAACATTTCTTATACACTTAGATAACATGTGAAAAAAAATAATTAGGTACATCACTATATAGTTGAAAAAGGATGGGATTATTAAAACAATAGGAGTGAACGAGACGACTAGAGTTTATTTGCGCAGAAATATAAAAGTTATAGTGGTGCTAATTTTACGTCATCTCTATGTTTTATTGTCGGCGCTCTTTTAACGTTTCTTTTATTATGTTCGTTATATAAGCTGTCAGAATGTGACATTAGGCTTGACTTGAGGGTTAGAAGCGTCGTCATAGTGGAGACGAGTCTCCTTTAAAAAAATAGTTTCGTCAATGCTATGTCTAACAGAATGATAGACAATGAATATGACCAAAGTCCCCTCTCTTTAATAATGTTGAAATTCCTTATAAATATAAGTGAATTTACCAAAGACAATATCGCAGGGGTTACAGATTTTTTTTTAATGGATAATAATGGAATGGTAACCCCACCCGTGCTATCAGTATATACCGGCGGGGCACCAGTGAAGGATGACAGATGAGGATGAAGCCGATCAGTTAGCCCATCGTGACGAATTTAACAAGAATTGTTCACGATAGTTTCCAGGAGGACCCACGTGTAGGTCGACCTAATAGGGCATATTGCTAGCAATGGGGTTGTCAAACTCCATTGTTAACAATCCCTTTCATCCCGGAAAGGAAGGGGTGACCCATTATGTTGGGACCACGGTACTGATATTACCAATGCCTAATATAGATATCCTATAGTTACTCTGACTCACTCATTGGCGAGGTCACTGGCAGATATGTCTTTGCCGACGTCGACGTTGCACTTGAAGGAGATACCCTCAGCAGTCAGGAGCTTGACACGGCGCGCGACCACCTCCTTGCTGAGCTTCATAGTGGGGATGCCGTACTGCAGCAGCCCGCCCGGACGGTCGTTGCGCTCAAACACAGTCACGGTGTACCCGACCTGCGTATAAACAAGAGGGTTAAAAAACCCACTTTACACGAATCATAATAATATTCGTTTGAATTCGTATAACCCGCCGTCTTTAATAGGCCTCTCGCGTTGAGAATGTAACATTAACGGACTAGTACATGTACATTAGCAGATTATATAAAGAAAATGTGGGGTTTAGTTCCTTATAACATTCTTAGGTGTTAGTTATATTTGGTTACCTTATTGAGCTGGTGTGCACACGCGAGGCCAGCCGGGCCCGAGCCCACCACGGCGACAGTCTTGCCATTGCGATGTTCCGGGATCTAAGAAACATGTTCCAAACATTATTACATTTAATTGTGATCACAGATACATTATATAACAAAACAATAAAGCTAAAAAATTGGGTCAGGTAGGGATGAGATCCCTATTCACCTATCTGGGTGAATAGGGATCTAGTGAGTGTGTATGGATGTGTATAAGTGGGTAGTGAAATGTATTTTTTTTATACAACTTAGAATGGCAAACAAGCTGTCGGCCCATCTGATGGAAAGTGGTAACCGTCGCCTATAGAGATATAGTATATAGGCAGTACCATGGACATAACAGAGTATACTGTTTTGCCCATGTTACCCCCCATGCGTTGCCATTCCTGAGGACTCAGATGTTATTCTTCTATACCTACCCTGTAAATTCACGCTATATCCCACCCTTCAAACCGAAACACAGCCATGCAAACACAACTGCTTCACGGTAGAAACACGAATAGGACAGAGGTACTCAAGCAATCGACTTTTGTACAAAGTATATAATGTAATGGGTATGGATGAGCGTGTGGGTTAGTAGAACCAGTGTGTATGGGTGTGTATGGATGAGTGGGTTGGGTTAGTAGGGTCTAGTGTGTAGGTGTGAGTGCAAGCGCTTGCGGCACCTCAGGTCCGATCCAGCCGTTGTCGAAGGCGTGGTCGATGATGGCGCACTCGATGTTCTTGATGGTGACGGCGGGCTCGGAGATGCCCAGCACGCACGCGCTCTCGCACGGCGCCGGACACACGCGCCCCGTGAATTCTGTCGCGAATGATTCATCATTCGATTCATATTTAAAATTTATTGCTGTATATTTAGAATAAGTTACGAGGACTGACATCATCATTTTACATACAAATAAATATCTCTAAATAAATAAAGAGAGAAATTTTTTTTTACTGATTTAGTATGTCTTACTATTCAAAATAATAGATATGGGATTCAAGATGCTCATGTCTTGGAATATCTAAGAATAGAAGACTGGTCTCAGCAATAAGACCGCCTTATTGTGCAACAACTGTATCGTTACATTTATCAATTGTCTTGCTTATTCCATATATTGTATAATGCAAATAAAGTATACTTATTCATTCATTCAATATCGAAGTATCAAAAGAAAATCTCAAAACAATAATTAATAGCAATAAGCAAGAAATACAGTTAATTTTAATTAGAATTAATACAAAAGGCGGCCTTATTCCTAAGCAATCTCTTTCAGACAACCTTTAGGTAGAGAACATTGAGAAAAAAAAACAAAGCTACCCTTTCACGGCGCACTATTATATATATATATATTATGTGATAAAGTGCATCCTCACCGGGGAAGTTGTTGGTCTGCAGCAGGTGCTTGAGCGCCTGCTGCCAGTCGGCGCGGTAGACGAGGTCGTTCCACTTGGGGATGATGTTCCCCAGCGGGCAGCCGTGGTCGCTCTGGCAGAAGGGCACGCCGCAGTCCATGCAGCGCGCGGCCTGCACGCGCAGCCCGCGCCGCACGTGCCCGAAGTTGTAGATCTCGTCCCAGTCGCGCAGCCGGCGCTCGGCCGGCCGGTACAGCGACGTCTCGCGCGGGTACTTCATGAAGCCCCTGCACACGGGGGGAAAGGATTGTTAGTAATGGAGACTAAGAATCCCATTGCTAGCAATACACCTAACCAGGTCCACCTCCACGCGGTTCCCCCTGGAAACTATCATAGTTAATTCCTGATTAATTCATCATGATGGGCTAACTGGCCTGTTTTCATTCTCATCTATCACCCTTCACTGGTGCTCCGCCAGTGTATACTTTTAACAATCAATTAACCAGTGATAGTTTTTTGTTTATAAAAAAAAATCCCCCCCCCCCCCTCTTTCCTATTCAATATTTTCTAACTATTTACTCACCTAGTCTTATCGAGAATCTTCTCCAAGTTCTTTTTATCCAGCTCAACATCTCTGACAGTCTCCTCTATGTCTAATACACCATTCTCCGCCTTCCCATTGGCTTCCACCTTCGGCGTGGGAGCTGGCGACTTCATAGCGAGCTGCTTCAGAACCCGCTGGTATTCGTATGGGAATACCTTGATGAACATTTTGGCGGGCTCCGGCCATGTGCTCAGTAGCTCCTGAGCAATTACTGACCTGTTAAATATTAACTACCAATTAAGTAAATTCAGAAGTAACTTTTTATTTGGGGCAATGTTAATTTTTTTTTTTTTTATACAACACAGGGGGCACACGAGCATGCGGCTCACCTGATGGTAAGTGACTACCGCCGCCCATGGTCACCCACAACACTAACGGCATTGCAGGTGTGCTGCCGGTCTTTTAAAAAGGAATATGCTCTTTTCTTGAAGGTTATGACGTCGTATCGGTTCGGAAATACTGCCGCTGGATGTTGATTCCAAAGAGTGGTTGTGCGTGGGAGAAAGTGCTTTGAAAAACGCACGGTGGAGGACCGCCACTCGTCCAGATGGTTCGGATGAAATTTTAGTTTATGGCGGGTAGTACGATGGTTAAAATCAGCAGCAGGTATCAATTTTTTTTTATACCACTGAGGTGGCAAACAAGCATACGGCCCACCTGATAGTAAGTGGTTACCGTAGCCTATGGACACCTGCAATACCAGAGGAATTACACGCGCGTTGCCGATCCTGAAGAAACCTCTTTACCCCCAAATCAATCCGAACAATTCCTCAGAGCACTCCCCATGATAAATTCTATAGAAGATGTACATATACTCATACTCATATAATACCTGTAAAGACTTTACAAATATGTATTTTATTCATAATGCATAATTCATCCAAATGAGCTAAGTTCTAGTCTCGGGAATTGCATACTTTCATCATCATCTCAGCCATTATCTGTCCACCGCTGAACATAGGCCATCCCCCATAGATTGCCGTAAGGAACGGTCCCGAGCCACTTGCAATACATTACAAGTCGTCACTCCATCTTGTGGAGGGTCCTCCTACACTGCGTTTGCCTGTAAAGAGTCGCCAGTCGAGAACTTTACTTCCCCATCGGTTGTTGGTTCTTCGTGTTACGTGACTAGCATATTGCCACTTCAGCTTGCTTATGCTTTAAGGATTGCGCACTTTGTATTAAATACAGAGTAGAATGATAGTGAAATAATAAGATATTTGTATTAGAAAGGTGGTTAGAAACTTCAAATGGTGATTCCATACACAAAAAACATTCGAAGTCGAAACAATTGTTGGAAACGACAAAAACACAGTGAGTTTATTAATTTCCCGTTACCTATGTATATAGACATCGAATAAAAAATGGACATAAGTTTAAAAAAAAATATTTGTATGTAAAAAATTTTGAGTTACGAATATTTTTTATTTTTTTTTATTTTATATTTTACTCAAAATATCGTATAAAAATAATACAGCCATACCCAGTGTATTCGACGAATTCCTCCAACAATGTCTTGACATATTCGAGGTCCTCTTGCTGTTCAAGAGGCAGCAACTCCACCGTCTCTTGGTTGCATTTGCTTTTAAATGAACCATCAATATCGTATACATAGGCTATACCACCTGGTGGAAGTAAAAAATAATAAATTTAGACATAGATACTCAATATGTATTGATTGATCCATTGGCGAAAAAAACCTTTCTCGAGAACCACTATAGAGTGGTTTTAAGGTTTTAGTATATAATTTGTTATGTTTTTTTTTTTATAAATTGACTAAAATATTTTTTTATGCATCTTAGAATGGCAATCAAGCTGACGGCCCACCTGATGGAAAGTGGTAATCGTCGCCTATAGACATTATTATAACTAAATATAACGATATTTGTTGGAGGTCCGAAAGTTTAGGTAGTGTGTCAATGCAAATTAATAATTAGGATTAATAAATAAATTAATTTATAGATAAATTAATAATTAATTAATTAATTTATAATGAGGAAACATGATTTAAAAACTACTTAAGCAATTTTACTGAAAGATCTGTCTCCTCGGAGTAACATAGACTATTTTATATTTTCTGTAAAAAAAGTGCGAAGCCGGAGCGAGTTGATAGTGAATAAATAAAACTCTTGTGAAATAGAACATTGAAGTATTTCTACAATACATATTATATTTTTCTTTATATTTATCGAAATATGAATCAATTTCAACATTTCATTAAGTGTTATTTTTGTGTGATCTATTTAGGCAAATAATATATATTTTAGAATAGAATAGAATAGAATAGATACATTTATTGCCAGTAAACTTACAATATAAAATATAAATAACATATACAAAAAGTGTCCCACACCCGGCAAAAGGAACCGGCTCAGCGGATGCTGTGAGTGTCCCAGCGCAATGTGTTTTGTTTCAATCTAATGCAATCAGTGAATCGTCCTGCACTGTCTTACACATGATTCATTACTTATTATTGTCAGTATTCATAGGTAATAATTACTTTTCAGCAAGCGGAGTGGGGAAGTTAGTATACAGCTTTTTAGTGGTGGCGCTGTAGTGGATACGTGTGGAGGTGCAGTGGGTAGTAGGTTTGTAGTAGAGGGTAGAGGGTAGGGCAGAGGTGGAGGATGTAAACGATGATTAGTGGCCATGTAGTGGATATCTACTGATTATCTAGGTTTGCGCTATCAGTATACGCTGGTGGGGCACTAGTGAGGGACGATAGGAGAGGATGATACCAGGTTAGTTAGCTCATCATGATGAATTCATCACGAATAAAACATGATGGTTACCAGGGTAGGAGCGTGGAGGTCGACCTGACGGCCACTAGTGTAGCGAGTGTGGTGTGGTGGTGTGTGGTGGTAGTGATGGCGGTAGGCGTACGTACCGGACATGCCGGCGGCGAAGTTCCTGCCGGTGAGGCCGAGCACGAGCGCGACGCCGGCCGTCATGTACTCGCAGCCGTGGTCGCCCGCGCCCTCCGCCACCGCCACGCAGCCTGAGTTACGCACGCAGAAACGCTCCGATGCTATGCCGCTGCACAGTACAACAATAAGCACGGTTAAATAGGTTTTTTTTAATGGGTGAAGATGGAGTGGTAACCCCGCCTGCGCTATCGGTATACACTGGCGGGGTACCAGTGAAGGGTGACAAGTGAGAATGAAGGCAGGTCAGTTGGCCCATAGTAACCAATTGAACAAGAATTAACCACTAGTTTCCAGGGAGAACCGCGTGGAGGTCGACCTGATAGGGTATATTGCTAACAATGGGGCTGTTAAATCTCATTACTAACAATCCCTTTCCCACCCGGTTAAATAGGTTTGAAAGAAAAACAAGCACTTACAATGTAATCCTGTCATGTCGTGAATGCCGCCATTTTAAATAATATGAGTATTTTATCGTTACCTACTCTACAAGTCCTTTCATTTGCACCCATATTAACAGGATTGACAAAACCATCCGCCATCTTGTGGCAATAGCCATTTTGTAAATATAATATTGAATACTGCAAAATATATTGTCTCCATAAATGTGCATGTAAAATTTCAGCGAGCAAGAGAAACTGGTTACAATTGAGCTTGTAAAATTTGACCTGACTTACACAAACTAACAGACACATTGCTAGTAAAAAAAAGCTTGCAATAAATAAATAATTACAGTTATAATTCTTAAAGGGGTAATCAGGGGTATTTGTCGGCTGTCGCCACTGTGGATACTATAACATTAGACATTTCATCAAGCATATTAATATATAACATGGTAAGGGGTAAAAGCCTACCGCTGTTACTCGGATTCACTTCATTTATTATAGGTATTTTTCGTCACCATAGAGTGAATAAGAAAACAACATACGAGGTCTGTCCGGAAAGTTCGTATAAAAGTGTTTTGGAATGCGAGAAAGAGGAGTGGGGGCCAGGTAAGCGCAGGACCCCTTCCTTATGTCCCTAACAATGCTTCAGTTCTGGTCTGACCGCCGTGCGGTGCGAACTGGCTTGTCACGCCATCTGTGAAGTTACTATAACGAAACCCCGTCGGCATGGAGCCCGCTTCCGTTGAAGAGCAGCGCGTCGTAATCAAAACTCGGCAAGAATAATATATAACAAGTGGCTAAAAAGATTCAGAGAGGGCCGAGAAAGCGTTCAAGATGACCCACGTTCAGGACGTCCTTCCACTTCACATTCCGACGAAAACGTGGAAAGAATTCGAACTTGTGTTAATGGGGACCGTCGTTTAACGGTCAGACAGGTGGCTGAAGAGCTTAATTTGGGCAAAACCGTGGTCCACGAAATTCTAAGAAACGAACTTCAAATGAAAAAAATTTGCGCCAAGATCGTTCCGTGAGTTTTTGAGTAAAAATTCCATTACGGTGACCGAACACCCCCCCTATTCGCCGGATTTGGCCCCGTGTGACTTCTTCTTGTTCCCAAAAACCAAATTGGTACTTCGGGGGCGGCATATTACACGACGGGGCAGCTGAGAAACCTTTTCAAGGAGCCTTCTCACAGTGGAAACGGCGTTGGCACAAGTGCATTATGTCACAGGGGGAGTACTTTGAAGGGGATAAAATTGATTTACCTGAATAATTGTAAAATAAAATTTTTAAAAAACTTTTATACGTACTTTCCGGACAAACCTCGTACTCAATGTGCCAATAAATCCACACGCTTTCATTTAAAAAATAGTTTACTGTTAACAGAGTCGTCCTGGTGAATTATAGTACAGGTTTAACACCTAATACAATACTTAATGTTATAGGTAGTAAATTTTTTAATTCTTTGTAGTGAGAAATAAATTAAAAAAAAAAAAGGGTTGCATAGTATACAAACCGGAAATAAGCTCGTCCAGACGTCGCTCCGTAAAGACACACATTTCCAACGATGACGTTCAAATGCGATTCGAACGGCGAGTTCTTTGGCGGGTAGATGATTATTGTACCGCCGGACAAGCCTTTGCCTAAAGAATGGAATAATATTAAAATTTAAAATTGGAACAACAAGAAGTTTCATAGAGTCCCTAACAGATCTGTTTGTACACTAGTACCTCTAATTGCATGTTATGATTTGAAGTATGAGATATAGCATTGAAATTTCAGAGTACAAAGACATAACGAACGTAAAGCCTCTACAGTCTGTAATTTCAGTGATACAGCATATGGTATAACTATCTGTAGGTATTACCACCTTAATGTTTAAGAATAGCATCGCGTGAGATGTACCGTTGAATGAATGAATGAATGAATTTTATTGCAAAAGATGTGGTACAATAAGGTCATATGGTAGTTTTATAATAGTTTCACACATTTTGTGTTGTCACATAGTTTATTTCGTGTCACACACGTTGAATCCGGTGTTGTCTATGGTTACCACTTCCCATCAGGTGGGCTGTCAACTTATTTTCCAAGTTGGATAAACTTAGGTCTACCTTCAGCAGGAGACACTAGTGGCTGAACTCATGACAATGATGAAAGTAGAACGGTGATCACAAATGCGTATACATACCAACGTAGTCGTTAGCATCTCCTTCTAGGGTCAGCGTGAGTCCGCGCGCGAGGAAGGCCCCGAAGCTTTGTCCGGCCGAGCCAGTCAACTGGATACGTACTTGAGTATCTTCTGGCAAACCCGCTTCGCCGTACTTCCTGACGGTACACAATAAACACAACAGTTAATAATACGCTACAATGTGTATTTCCATAGACAATTTAGGACAAAGTAGGAGTCACTTAAAAAAGTATAGAATATTCAGGGTACATTAGTATATATAATCGTTTCCCAACCGGGGGGTCGCGTTCTTTACTATAGGGGGTCGCAGACAGTTGAAAAATAATAAGACCTTGAAAGATTCGTTTGAAGTACGACGCGCGACTTTACTAATCCGATTATTAAAGATTATTCGATTGAGCAATTCATTCGGATTGTTCGAATGATTTTCAAATCATTCGACTACTAATTTTATTCATTCACTAGAAATAAACTGAAACTGAAGAAACCTCTTTACCCCCCTTTTGAAGAACCCCATGCTGTAGTCTCTTTGGAAAACTTCGGCAGGGAGCTCATTCCATAATATTGCTATATATTAGTTACCCGTAATCAAAAGTATACATATAATGTGTGTAAATAACAGTCTTGAATTGGCAAGTAACTGACTTGGAAAAAATAGTAAAGAAAAACTTACATAGCAATATGGTAGGAGAGGGTAGTAGTGAAGGCTCGGTCCTCGTTGGTGATGCGCATACTAATGTCCACTTCTTTCTGCGTGCCGTCCAGGATACTGGAGCACTGCTCGATCAGTTGGTTGTCGAGTCGCTTCTCCAGCTGGAAGTCCTGGGGACCACGCAAGAAACATTCTATTAATGCGCCTCTATCGTCGACAATCAGCCATGTGTGTCCTGGCATAGAATAGGCCACCCCTTCCTTTCCCGTGGGTGTCGTAAGAGGTGACTAAAGAGGGCGAGGGATGGGCAGCAGCATCCCTCTTAAAACATCTCTAAAAGCATAACTTCGGCTGCCAACCCGCCTGCCAAACGTGGCAACTACTGGCAAAACTCCCCATATAGAGGTTTATGTCCAACAGTGGACAGTCAACGGCTGAAATGATAATAAAAAAATATCGTCGACAAACAATTTTTATATTTAATCCTCGAAGTAATCTCCTATTATTATATACTAGCTTTTTTCTACGCAGATTTCAAAATTCAACGAAATAAACCACTTGTAGATGCTGTATCGAAATAAACTATTTACGAGATTCTAAGTTAGAGCTTCAGGAATACAATTGTGATAAATAGACAGAGAAAGTTTAAAAAAAAAATAGTGTTTTAGTTTCTATTGATCCTATTAAAACATTTTCCATCAATTATATATTATACATATATATTTTTTGAGGAGTTATGAGTTTTCGAAACCGTCGTGTATGTATGAATAAATCTTCTACTTATTTCCCTATTTGGGGTCAGCCCTCCTGATACTTTTACGCTATTCTTGGCGGTTTTGTGTCATCTCAGGTATTGAGTCAATCATCAGTAACTATTGTTGCATAACCTGAACCCAAGTAGTTGGTGGATGTTCACATCGTATGTATGAGATAGAAAAATGTAAGACGCAAAAGATGTTAATAAGAATAGAAGCCTGTGGTACTCGGTTTTCTATATTATTCGATATAAGTCCCTTATAGGAGTTTTTTTTATACGACTTAGAATGGCAAACAAGCTGCCGGCCCACCTGATGGAAAGTGGTAACTGTCGCCTATAGACATTAGCAGTACCATGGACATAACAGAGTATACTGTTTCGCTCATGATACCCCTATGTGTTGCCATTCCTGAGGACTAAGGTGTTATTCCTCTGTACCTTGTAAATTCACGCCATATCCTACCGTTCAAACCGAAACACAGCCATACAAACACAACTGCTTCACGGTAGAAACACGAATGGGACAGAGGTACTCAAGCAATCAACTTTTGTACAAAGTTTCCCTCTGGTTGACGGAGACTTTGTCAGGGTAGTTAGGGTAAGAAGAGAGAACGTACAGACAGGCACTTACTTGCGATTTCGACCCTCCGACAATATTAACACCAGGCCGCATGTGCAATGCGTTCTTTAATATCAGACTGAGGTTCAACATCCTCGCCTTGGGATTGTCGTTGTTCTCCCGCACTTTGAGAAGGTCAGTCCGACCGATGAGATCTTGGAAGCGGCGGACGCCCACTTCGGCCATGTGTTGTCGGATCTGGAATGTTTAAACGTCATTAATACATAACATAGAGACACTTTTATATTTAAATAAATAGATTTATTATGTTTATTATATATTTATTTAACATATATTATTATAAATATTTAGGTATTAGTTAAGTATGGTATTTATTTGTAAATATTTTTTTAACACTAGCGCTTTTTTAATAGCTTATTACGTCAAATAGCTATCGCCTTTTTCTTTTTTCCTTTACCCAAAGGTTATATGGAAGAGATTAATTTTGCAATAATACCGCCTTTTGTACATCATAAGCGTAATATATAGTTTTGTATTAATCTTTAAGTGATATAATAAAAAATAAATTAATTAAAAAAAAAATCTCTTTCTAAAATTATATCGATCTTTCTTATTCGGAATTTACATTTACGTTACACGAAAAGAACGAAGAAAGAACTAATCCAGTTAATTTATGTATGTCTTCTTTTTACTGAAAGTTGTTACTGCAGTACATACTTTCTCATAAATCTTTTGAAAAACAAACTTCCCTCATTAGAATTCCAGTGAAGTATAGAAAAAAAAAATTGTCTTAAATTGTGACAAAATATATATGGAATTTTATTTACCCATTTTAAAGAAGGAATATCAAATCCAAACAAAAAAGTTGGCAAAGATATGGACGGCATGCAAAAAAAAAACAATCGACACAAGAATCTTTTTAAATGCGTTTTGGAAAAGCATAATCATTACCTCCTCAGCGAGCATGAAGAAGTAATTGACGACATGCTCCGGCTTGCCGGCGAATTTCTTGCGCAGCACTGGATCCTGTGTGGCGATGCCCACCGGACACGTGTTCAGGTGGCATTTGCGCATCATGGTGCAACCTGCAGTAATAAAATACTATATTGGTTAAGTAGAATGAGCCAGCCCTTCCTTAGCCGTGAGTGTCATAAGAAGCGGCTAAGGGAACTTAATAGTTGAGGGATAGGCAGTAGCTTTTCTTTTAAAATATTACCAAAGACTAAATGCGGTCGCCAATCTGCCTGCCAAGCGTGGCAACTACTGGCTAAACTCCCCTTATGGGGAAGGCCTATATTCAGTAGTGGTCAAATAACGGCTGATATGATGATGACAGTGATGATTACACTAATACATGTTTATACATATAGAAGCATTGGGATCCTTAGTGTCGACATCTCTAGTGATATACAATTCCGTGGCCACCTCGAAGATAAGGCGAAGGTGGCATCCAAAAACTCGGTGTGCTCAATAGAGTGAAGCATTACTTCACGCCGGATCAGCGATTAATTCTGTACAAATCGCAAATCCAGTCCCACATGGAGTATTACTGTCACTTATGGGTGGGAGCACCTAAATACCAGCTTGAACTCTTCGACTCAGTGCAACGACGAGCTATGAGTATTGTCGGTGATCCCAGACGTTTTGAAGAACTCATCCCAAGGTGATGAGTTCTTCAAAATGTGGGTAAAGAGGTTTCTTCACGGTCGGCAACGCGTGCGTAATACTTCTGGTATTGCAGGTGTTCATAGGCTACGGTAACCACTTACCATCAGGATGTTTTGATGCCAAATCAGTCAAGTAAAACTATCTCATAATAGTAAAAAAAGATCAAAATTCATAAAACAAATATTACCGAGTGCAATAAGTGGCGCTGTACTGAAGCCGAACTCGTCAGCGCCAAGCAACGCGGCCACCATCACGTCGAAACCGGTCCTTATCTGGCCGTCCGCTTGGACCACCACTCTAAAAAATAAAGAGATAAAAAAAATTGTCAAAAACATTCTTAATATGTATTTTAGTTTTAATTTTCGGTTTTAATACTGGTCTTTAAAATTTTATTCAAAAAAAGAATAACATAATCAGGAAATCTTTCTTATTTCAATAGATTAGTTTTTTTTTTTATTGTTTCATAAAATAATGCAAAATGTGTTAAATTCTGATATATTTTGAATTCTTTATTTCTATATAAAGTTTAGCTGAACGAAGTATGTCATATGGCAACTGTGAGATTAATATATGTACTGACCTGGATCGAAGATCGTTTAGCACAAGGACCTGGTGGGTCTCAGCGATGCCCAGCTCCCACGGGAGGCCGGCGCACTTGATTCCTGTCCACGAGCTGGCACCAGTACCCCCATCGTGTCCCGAGATCACGATATGTTCCGCTTTGCCCTGCAACCACGATCACATAACGTATAGAAGGTACGGGGAAAAAGGGAGTTAACATAGTGACCATTGAATGTATAATATGGTGATCGAAAAAGGCGGGAAACGTTCAATTTGGCAATATTCTGAGGAATGAAACTAAAATTAAAACACTTTACACTGGCAGGAATGGTCGTAAAAAGACCGATTGCCATTAAAGAAAAAAAAAACACCGTGGCGGTGAGCGGGCGGCGACCTTACTTACCTTGGCGACGCCGGAGGCGACGACGCCGACGCCGACCTCGGAGACGAGCTTGACGGAGACGCGCGCGCGCGGATTGGCGCACTTGAGATCATAAATCAGCTCGGCGAGATCCTCGATCGAGTAAATGTCGTGATGCGGCGGCGGCGAGATCAGACCCACTCCAGCCACCGAGCACCGCGTGCGCGCGATGTCCTCCGTCACCTTGTACCCTGCGCACGGGACGACACGGCACGTCACGTCACGTCACGTCACGTCACGACCATAATAGATAGGGCGGACATTGCTTTTTTATTTTCCATCAGGTAAACAGTAAGTTTATTTGCCATTGTTAACCAATTTCAAAGAAAGGACATTCTTATTTTAATTATTTTTCTCTTTACCTCAGAACTCCGACAGTTGTAAACCGATTTGAAAGATTTTTTTCTTATCTAAAAGGATATACTTTCAGATTGATTTTTTTTCAAATTTCGTTTCAGTAGTTTAGTTTGTAAATAAAAAAAAAAAACTCATTTTGCCATGACCGAAGTCAGGTTTTTTATGAAACACAATCTTAATTTTAAATTGTACAAAAATATATAAAATACACCAATGTTAATCATTATACATTTTATGATGCTATAGTAAACTTATAATTTCATACTTTATATCCAAGAAAGACAAAAATTAAAAAACGCACAATATTCCCAAAACTCAACAGAATTTACAGTGGAATAACACTTAAGTCCTCAGGAATAGCAACGCATGGGGAGTAACATGGGCGAAATAGTATATACTGTTATATCCATGGTACTGTCCATGTCTATAGGCGACTGTTACCACTTTCCATCAGGTGGACCGGTAAGAAAGAAAGTGACAAAACAGTGTAATAATTAAAGTATAGTAGAAGGTTTTAGTTTTTACGAATAAGGATATAAATATATAAATAACTTACCCGGCAACTCACCGCCCTCTCCGGGCTTGGCCCCCTGCGCCATCTTGATCTGCAGGTCATCAGCGTGCGCCAGGTACGAGGCTGTCACGCCAAACCGGCCCGACGCCACCTGCTTGATGGCTGAACGTTTGTTGTAGTCGGGGTCCTGCGACAGAAGCAAATATTAACGTCTTGATGTTTAAAACGTCACGCACACTGTCAGTGTTTAATACTATTTATAAATGACGGAGCTATGAGGTAATTAATAATAATAAAAAAATCAATAAAAAACCAAATTTTTCGAAGTCGGTTAAAAATCGGTAAATACCGGTATGTTATTTTGATAAGTGAAGTATCGGTATTATAAATTGTATAAGTATTTTACAGTAAAAGAACCGATAAGCAAAAACATTTTCTCGAAGTTAAGGAGAGGAGATAGCAAACTAACGCCCGGCAGAAGCACAGTCGGCCGGAGTTCAGGGCCTTAGGGAGAGAAACTGGCATACAATGCGGGCAGTATCTAACAGTACCTGCATTCTAGCAAAATAAATTCATTTCATTTCATTTCTGCATCTTTCACGGGAGAGAGTTGCCTTTGAATTCCAACCATCTGAGATGTTGTTTCAGACTGATAGGGGTAAGACCGTTCACTGACAAAATGATTGGAATGATTTCGGTCACCTCGTGAGCCAAGTCGAGATATTTTCTTTTTCTCGGTTTCGACTTTTACGAGGTTCTCGTCATGCGGTATGATGATATCCACCAAAACATCCTCGACAGTGCCCGATCCATCATCACGATATCAGATTTGTTCGCAAGAACTGTCCTGTCAGTGACGATGGATCGGTTTATTATTACTATACTCACGTACTATTTGAGTAAATAAAACGTATCTCAACCCACCTGATTGAGGTAGCGGTCCGCGTTTTCGCCTCCTTCGCCGGTATTTGACTTGCCGCCGATGCGGTTCATGGCGATCGCTAGCGACGTGTGAGCCTCCAACGATATCGACCCGAACGACATAGCCCCTGTCGTCCATAAATGTTTAAATTAAATTTAAATGAAATCACCCAGTAGCCTATCATGATCGGATAGAGATCACTTAAATACTGCGTATGTGTGTGTGTATGTAGCAAGATTTTGTGTAAAGATAAAAGCCTTTAACACTCGGGTCATTTAAGAGCAGAAAGATCCTCTTAAATGGATCTGACATAAAGATGGGTACAAACTACAAACACACATAAATTTTATTGCTTTTGTGTGGAATCAACTAAAAAGAGGAGGCAGGAAAGGCTTAGACAACCTCACAAATTTATTGGTCCTTTGAGCCAGGATATATCCTACAAACATAACTCGGGACGAGAAAATAGCTTAGCTTCGTGAATAGAAAGAAAGAAAGAAAGAAATAATTTAATCGAAGAAACATGCGGCCCACACAGTAGCGCACAAAACAAGAACAAAAGAAATCAAAACAAAACAAACAAAAGAAAATAATACGTATATATACAAATAGAAAGCAATTTAATAAAAAAAAATTATAATAATAATCAATAAACAAACAAACAAACAGTAGGATAACTCTTGAATCCAACATCGATCTCAATCCAAATCTATTGCTAATGACAATTTAATACTGCACTCATGTAACAACAGTTAGGAATTAGCTACAATTAGGATCAGTCTATAATAGATTGCATTGGCATGTTTGGGTAGGTAGGTAATAGGTATGTTTCCCAAATAATACCACAATTCCTTTTCTTGGTTGAATTGAAAAGTTTGCGCTATATCATGGCCATCAAAGAAAAGAAAACATATATTAATAAATCGTTTTAACTACTTGACATACCTGTGGCGAATCGTTTGACGATTTCTGATGCAGGCTCCACTTCGCTGATAGGTATCGGCTCGTCCAATTTAACCAATTCCAGTTGACCACGCAGTGTACACGCCCGAATGGATTCTAGAGCACTTTCCCTATAAAATATATCAAATATTAGTAATAAGTAAAATAAAGATCGGAAACTTCTTATCAAAGATATATATAGATATCCAATAACGTAAAAAAGTAAAGTGATGCTTAGCGAATAGACCGACCTTTTCACATTCGTGCAAATTTTATTACCAGAAGTTCTCCCATTTTAGCCATTAGTCTCCGGCCGCCATTTCGTCCACGCATATTTTGCATTAGGCCATCAATCTCCGGCCGCCATTCAATATGTCAATTTGCCTGAGGATGCCTCGTTTAGAGGTGAAACAAGTATCAAGGAAGGTTGTAGAACTTCTGGTAATAATAATAGTAATCAATCTTCGAGTATTGGTATTCGCACGCATACTAAAGTTAGAGGAATTAAACAAAACTATTCTAATCAACTAATCAGTGATATATACTTACGTAAAATAATACTCAATTTATAAAAGACAAAATTCCAAAAACGTTACAATAAAAATGATGATAGCTAAATAAAATTCGAAAAAAAAAAAGAATTTACAAATCATAATTATTTCAAAAATCAATGCAAATCACCTGAACTTATCGTAGGCATAGTTGGAGTTGCCGACGGCGGCCTCCTGTAGGTTGGCGATGGACAGCGGGTCGTTGATGTGCTTCTCGCCGCCGGCGCGCCAGTGGTAATGTCCCGGGTTTCTGTTAGTACAATCATTTACAATTTTAGATAACATTCAAGAGAACAATATAAAAAAAATACATAATCCTACAGAATAAATATTTTAAACTGTATTATTTTAATTATATACTGTATTATTTATATTATATTTTAATATTTATAATTGTTTCAAATTACCTCAAGACAAGAGTGTCGTTATTGTTTCCGTACGTCAGAGATTGTCTGTCGAATATTTCCTTCGACAAGATTTCAAAGTTAACGCCACCTGGTTACACAAAACAAATTATTTAAAAAAAGTACAATACACATTTCTTTTTTTTTTCAAGACCATCAAAAAATATTACACAACGCCATCTAGTTCCAAATTAAGCAGAGCTTGTACTATGTTATTTGCATGTGACATTCTTTAAATTTATAAAATTATATAAAATAGGGTAATGCAATACCTTCTAAATTAAAAAAAAAAATCATCAGTTGTTTAAAATTCATAAAAGTATCGCGTAACAAACAAAATAAAAAAAAAAACAGTTCTACATGAGTAATTAACATCCATAACAGTCAAATAAAAAAAAAAAAAACAAAATCTCACCGATTCTCGATTGGGTGCCTTTAAAGCACTTATCAATGACATCCTCATTCAGGCCAACCGCCTCGAAGATTTGCGCGCTCTTGTACGACTGCAGAGTGCTGATGCCCATCTTGGCCATGACCTTGGCCAGGCCCGTCTCTATCGCCTTCTGGTATGCCCGGTAGATGTCCTCGTTGGTGAGCGACGGGTCGATCAGGTTGTCGTTGCGGAGTGCGAACGCGAGCTCGAACGCTAGATACGGACAGATCGCGTCCGCGCCGTACCCTGCACAGTGGAAGGAGGACGTAATAGGTACAATCATTATACATTCCTGTCTATTAGTAATCTTCCGGTATGAAAAGGAAATTGTACGCTGACCTAATGGTTTCACATTATAAGGTCCCATTTGTTACAAATGCAAGAATACTGTGTTATTCTCTTAGTCATCTTATAGGATATTCTGGGGATGACACGTGAAAAATGCCGTTTGATCATCATCGTTAAATCAGTTATTATCTGTCCACTGCTGAAAGCCTATGGGCTGCTATAATAAACGGTTCTGAGCCATGCAGAAAGTCTGTGGAATTTCTGCAATGAATTTGAGGTCGTCATTTCATCTAGTGCGTCCTACACTGCATTTGTCCGCAAGGCATCGCCACTCAAGAATAATTCTTCCCTCATTTTGCGTTTGATAGCATTAATATTTTATTCTGTCTACACTTATGAGTCTTGCAGTACTCTACGGTACTGGTCCTTCAATCGATTATAGAACTAAAAATTGTACAACCTGATGACTTACCAAGCAAGACACACATGTGATGAACTTCCCGTGCTTCAGCAGTCTCCACAATGATGCCCACCTTCATGCGCTGTCGCGTTTCGATCAGGTGATGATGTACAGCACCTGTGTACAGAAAATTTGTATATTATAATTTGACATTGTTATACAACAGTCATGATAGAGAAACATCAACAATTTTATAGATAATAAAAAAAATTATATTATAAATTAAAAACAAATCTTATTTGGTGATAATGACAATGATAAAAGGGTTATCTTGAGCTCCTAGTAGGGTAGGTACTTGTTACAGTAATTAGTGACCATAGGGCAGTGAAATGTAGAGACGGTCGGAGCCTCGCTACAGTGTACAGTGTACAGTGTACAGTGTAGTGTAGTGTACAGTACCTAGCGCGAGCAGCGAGCTGACGGGCACGCGGCGCGGGCCGGCGGCGCGGTCGGACAGCACGAGCAGCTGGCAGCCGGCCGCCGCCGCGCTGTACGCCTCGCCCGCGATCCGCGTCAGTGCCGGCTCCAGCCCTCCCGGCCCGTCCGTGTAGTCGAACGTGCAGTCCAATACTTTGGTCTGGGGACGACGTGGCGATTTAAAAAATATATACAAAAATTATTCACAATTTTTTCTTCAAAAGCAATCGGCCATTATTTTAACGTCTATAATAATACATTTTATTTGCTTTAAATAGGTGATAAGGAGAGGAAGAGGGAGACTAAGGCATAGTTACATCAGGCGGATCAAAGAAAAAGTTGGTGTCGTGTCGTATCAAGAGATGAAGAGACTCGCTGAAAATCGTAGTGAGTGGCAAGAGCTCCACTGACAAGAGCGCAGCTCTTAAATTGGATAGACAGCACGCAGCAGAGCTGACGGGCACGCGGCGCGGGGGCCGCGGCGCGGCCGGACAGCACGAGCAGCCTAGATAGTGATAACAAAATTCTTATTGGATAAGTAAACAGATCCATATTCAACTTGTAGAAAGTATGCAAATTATAATATATCTATATTTTTTTAATACAAATACCAACTTGCCAGCGTCATGTATGAGGGGCTCATACTAGAATCGTTTTTCAGTCAACATATTCAGTTATTCATTAGTAAAGTATGTACAATAGGGATAGGTAATATATCGCAATACCTATATATTTTAGTTACAATATCTATATACTGGCACTACAATGAATATATCTGTTATTCAATATTTAACGTCGGAATGAAGAAGCCGATCGAAATTAATATAGATATTAGACCGGTACAGGCGATATCGGAGTGGATAATGACCTTTTTCCGCCATCAATATCCAAAAGAACGTAATATATAGATATCGGAGCGGTAGCAATAGTTGTCACGTTTGACAAGCGAGTTGGCAATCGCAGTTAGACTTTTAGTGATGTTTTAAGAGAGACGCTGTCATCCATCTTCGACCATTAAATTTCCTTAGTCGCCTCTTACAACATCCACGGGAAAGGAAGGGGTGACCCATTCTATGTGATTATACGACAAATAGGAAAAAAATAATGGTTTATTATTTTGATAAAGCAGTAGTTACCGTCCAGCCGCGGTGGCGGGTGCGTATGAGCGCGGCGAGGTCCGGCAGCGTGAGGACCGGCTGCTGCAGGAACAGACGGTGCACGAAGGCGGCGCTGGGCTCCAAGATATTGGCGGTGGGGCCGATCGGGCACAGCAGCGACATCACTATCTTCTCCCTGCGTCCACCGTCATAAATCAAGTAATACATTCTATTCAAGTAGTTGTACGTCATAATTTTTTTTGTAAAATACATTTTCCATTTCTAATTTACCTTCCAAAATTGATAAATGTATAAGATTTTCCGATTAGATGAGAAATTTACTTGATAGGTTTTATAGCTTGCAGTTATAAGAATATATATAATATTTTTTTTATAACAAAAGTTTATTCTTTTTTAGTTTAGAAAAGTAACAGCTGAATTTCTTGGTTTTTCGTTGCTGAAATTGTATTCCGAATAAGGAAAAAAAAAAAAGAAAAAGAATTATAAAAAATGACTTTTCACAAATGCTAAAATTTAAGTTTCCTGAAATTAATATTTCTTTCTTTTATGGATAAACTCATAATGGTTGAAAAATTCAAACAGTAACTAATTTATTTTTCCAATAAAAAAGTTGAAATACCTGAATGGATCGATCGGAGGATTGGTAACTTGAGCGAACAACTGCTTGAAATATTCATATGGCAGTGGTTGGAACTGCGAGAGGCACGCGAGCGGGGCATCGTTACCCATGCTGCCTAATGCTTCTTTTCTGTAAAGAACATAATTGAAAAATGAACATTTCAGTCTTGGAAATAACACGTATTTTACTTGTTACGATTAACAGCGTTCATAACTTTGGTTTACTGAAGTGTGACAACGTCGCAATGATTTGTAAATTTTCAAAAAACAATTTTTACTATTTCTGGCTAATTATTAAAAAAAAAGTTCCCTTCAGTGAACTAAAACGCTAATCGATCTGAAACATTGTAAAAAGTTCAACTGTTTTTGAAAATTGACAGATAATTGCGACGTTGCCATACTTAAGCTAAAGTAGTATATATGAAAATATCTATATATATTTTAGATACAATATCTATATACTGGTCCAATAACGAATATGTTAAAAGTCAGTTATGAAAAAAATAATATTGGACAAGAGATTTTTAACACATTCGAAAATAGATATCTGACCGATATAGACGATACTCAAATGGGTTAGGACATTTTCTCCTCACCAATATCCAGAAGAACTCAATTGATATCGGATCGGTATTTGTATTATCCATGCCTAAGCTTAAATATAAACGCTCTTAACAGGATCACGTTTTTTTTATGGGTGAAGATTTTTTTTTATTATTATTCTAAGGGCTTTTATCTTCTTCAGGTATATCAGCCTTATCGTACCCTGAACTGATTTCTCAAACAAAACTTTATCTACTTTCCCTAGACGCGGAGAGAGAAGAATTAATGGGCATCAATAATTTACAGAGATGTTAAAAAATTTCTGGTTTAAGTTCAGCTAACACAGATTGCATAAGACCAACATAAAATTTATTTAAGTTAAACTGGCGCATGAATTCTTCTCTTTCCTGAAATGGTAACCCTGCCTGCGCTATCGGTACACGCTGGAGGGGCATCAGTGAAGGATGATAGGTGAGGATGAAGGCAAGTCAGTTGGCCCATGGTGATCAATTGGACAAGAATTAACCACTATGGTTTTCAGGGGGAACTGCGTGGAGGTCGACCTGATAGGGTATATTAACAGGATCACGTTAGGTGTATCATTTGAAAAAGAACTAACAATAAGGAATACTAACTTGTCCTGTATCATCGGCAGCAATAGCATGTTGATGGACTCGATTGTGTATCCGAAGAGAGCGAGCCGTTTGTCGGACAGCCCCGAGATGGCGCTTTGTGCGCTGCTATTCTCCACCGCCGCGCTGTTTGACTCCGATACCGATTTATGAATATCTTCCATAGTTATCTGCGCAATAGTGTTGATATTTTAATGCCTTAGATATGTGGCAAATGAATCCATCGATAGATACGTTTTCGTTACTACACAAGACAGAACAAGACTTCGAACGTTGCTGTGTCGTTTTATCTTACGCAGGCGTAAACTATGACGTATATATATGGGCTGACTATCCATTTAAGCTAACCTGTTTAAGAACTAGCAAGACACAAGATGTTGCCGTCTCGTTCCATCTCTTGTATAAGCTAGCATAAACGTATTTACAAATAGATGCGTATGACACTTTGTCTAAAGGAATTAGACAAAGTGCACGATGTTACAGATAAATATTCTATAGTCTTTTTCTTTTTCACAGAGCATGGGTACCGTAGAAAAAAGAGGTACACAAGTAGCGACTCCATAAGAGAAGTAGTGCAGAGTAGAAAGATCATAGACAATCAGTGACTATCTAGTGATTGATTGTGAAACAAGGATCTCAAATGTTTTGTCTATGGGAGATGATTAGCAGTGCGTAATAAATGATTGAAATAAAGATGTGCTTTCATATTCATGTCTCCCTAAAGAAAATAGACAAATAATTTGTTAGCTCTGCATTTAATAAATTGCTTTTAGTGATTAAAAAGAAGAGAGTAAATTTAAGAGTAATTTCCAAAGAGTAAAGAGTATAATATCTATATATTGCAATATCGATATATTACAATATCTATATATTACAATACCAATATATATTTGTCCAATAACGGATATAATATCGCTGATCCATTATATATAGTATCGAAATGTAGAACCCAATCGAAATACAGTACAGATATCCAACTGGTACACGCGATATTAAAATTGATAATACTCTATAATACCTCATGCTATGTGAAATAGATCTTTTTTATGCTACTTAGAATGGCAAACAAGCTGACGGCCCACCTGATGGAAAGTGGTAACCGTCGCCTATAAACATGAGCAGCACCATGGACATAACAGAGTATACTATTTCGCCGATGATACCCCCCATGCGTTGCCATTCCTGAGGACTCAGGTGTTATTCTTCTGTACCCTGTAAATTCACGCCATATCCCACCCTTCAAACCGAAACACAGCCATGCAAACACAACTGCTTTACGGTAGAAACACGAATGTGTCAGAGGTGCCTTAGCAAACGACTTTTGTACAAAGTCTCCCTCTGGTAAAATAATTAAATAAATGTAGTATAATAATAATAATAATAAAAAAAAAACTTTAAGTCAATATCTCATATAGAAAATACTTTAAAAACTTACGAAGGCTTACAACTAGTCATTATTACTATGATAAATATAAAAGTGAGTTTGTTTGTTACCTTATAGCGCCTTAACAGCTCTTAACAAATTACTATGAAATTTAGTAAACATACACCTATTTATATGGGACAGAGGATTAGCTACTTGTTATCCCGATCACGCGAACCAAGTCACGGGTAAAAGCACGTATTCTATGATTTATTTCACAGAAAATATATACTAGTTACGGTTTTCTTTTTTAGTTTTTTAAAGCCCACTTAAAATTTTGTCTCTGGTTACACGTGAAACATAAAACCAATATAAATCAAATTAAACGGATATTTTTAAAGTTCATTCGAGTTATTACACAAAATAACAATAGCCTCTTAGTAAAAAAAAAAAAAACAAATAAGCATTACTTTTCTATACTAAACATAGTGCACTACTATACTGAGTAGGGATGGGTAATATATAGCAATATCTATATATTTTCGTTACTATACCTATGTACTGCTCCAATAATGAATATGTCAAATGTATGCTATCAAAAAAAAAATTGGATAACAGACGTTTAACATATTCAAAAATAGATATCCGACCGATATTGGCGATTGTGATAACCTTTTTCCGCCATCTGTATCTAGAACCCAATATATAGATATCGGATCAGTATCTATATTACCCATGCCTACTAAACAGTGTGTTTCTCTAATTTGAGCAAAAATCCGTCAATACAACGTCAAATCTCTCTTCATAATAACTTTGACAGAAATTGCCGAGTACTCAAATGCGAGTGAACTGTACAAGCGGTAAAAGCTGCTACGAATTCAGTCAACTAATAAATATATCTATTAATAAAAGCCAAATTATATAGAAATATAAAAGCAAAATTTTGTCGAACATTCCAGCAATTTTGTAGTCACTCACATGCCCCTAACGTTTGCACTCACCATCTGACAAAATGTTTTATGTTATCCCAACAGCAGACCACATGAAGCATAGAAAGAGAGAGTGAATGTTAGATCATTTCACTACAAATCAATTTATCTTCAAAATTCCAAATTATACTCTAAGAGGTTTGAAATAAAAGCTCATTTAAATCGTCACTTTTATCATGACTCTACTGAATAATATTTCGATCGATCGATCCCATACATGGAAGATATTTAAAAAAAAAAATACGGGTCCAAATATATAATATTTATAACCAAAATAATATTTTTTCGAAATTTCGTCTGCCTGTCTGTATGTATGATTGTTGTGGCTTCACGCAAAAACTACTGCGCCAAATTGATTGTTCTTTTGACAGTTGTGTCTCTGAAAACTAACTCTAACTTAATATGTATTAGGTTACTCTTGAGATAAATTCCAATAAATCGATAATGAAATTGGGACGTTTCGTACTCTCGAATTGCAACACTAGCGACATAATTATTCCATATTGTTCTTATAGATGCATATTAGTATAACTTGCCAATGTAAACTATTGTAAACCGATCCCAATTATAACCTTATTCTTATTTGCTTCATGGGTGCAGTATAAAATTGTCATTGACATTAAATTGGATTGATATTAGATTCAAAAGTAAACCTACTGGTGTAATACATCTTGAAATGCCATCTAAAAGTGGTCATTAGTTTTCCTACTTCTGAAATCCATACGTACGAAGCAGCGGACAAAAGCTAGTGAAATTATATAACTTCGGACAGTTAAAGTCTAAGAAAATCATCAAATTCTTAATTAATTACAATAAAAAATATTAATTTGAACATGCACAAAATATTATTAATGAAACTTTTTTTTAATACATGTAATAGGGCATCGTATTATTTTCATTTGATTGATTTAATGCATACTTCAATAAGATACTTTACATATTAGATTTAGTACTAGCATCAATCAATTATTACTAGATATTACTTTATTATAAGCATATAGTCGATTTGTTATTACCAGTCTAGTATTTATTGCAATGATGCAACTTTCAACATTAATAAAATCAGGAATAACAATTTTTTTTTTAATTATTGAATGTATTATTAGGTATCTTTGCCAATATACAATCAGTGACAGGAATTAAGCACAGTGCTTTATTCTGACGTATTATAATTATATCAATATTCTAATACATGTAAGTACAATGAAATTAATGCCAAATTACCTGAAATTGATATAGTGTACGATAATTCGAATTCCTACAGGAATAAATTGCTGAAGCACTCTGTACAACAATCTTATGAAAATTAACTCTAATTGTCATAATAAATATTTTTTTAAATATTTTTTTTTTAATTTAATTCACTCATAATCTTATTTTCTGATATTGCTCACAACTTAGATTACGTGTTTATTTTTGTTATTTACTTAATTTTCTTACACTGTATAATTATGTTAAAGTGAATGCTGTGAATACTTATAATAGGCATGTGCATTAATATTGTATTATATTTAATGTTTGTTATACCTATATGTTATAATACAATATGCTGTTGGTGTTCCCTAAATAAATAAATAAAAAAAAGTGTCACATGCAATTATAATAATATATTATGTTCCCTTCAAAAATACTATTTCTAATGTAAATTATGAGCAATTTTGTTTTAACTAAATTCTTTCAGAAAGTGATAATTTATTATTTCTAAATATGACATATCTCTAGTAGTAGTAAGTTATTAAAAATCTGTTACTATAAATATTTTTTTAGAATATTCACATCTCCCCTGTTAAGGAGAGGAGATAGCAAACTAACCCCCGGCAGAAGCACAGTCGACCGGGGTTCAGGGCCCCAGAGATAGAAACCGGCGTACAATACGGGCAGAATCTAAGAGCTCCGCTTTCTGCATCTTTCCCGGGAGTGAGCCGCCTCGGAATCCCAATCGTCTGAGATGTTGTTCCAGACTGATTGGGATAAGACCGTTCACCGACATAACGATTGGAATGATTTCGGTGGATGTCACCCCCCAATTTTCGATCACCTCGTGAGCCAGGTCGAGATATTTTCTCTTTTTATTATTATTATTTTATTTAATTTTTTATTTTCATTGTATATTTGTTGTTAAAATTAAACTATTTTTTAAATTCATGTAAGTTAACAATCTCCTCCTTTTAAGAAGTCGGTTAAAATAATAAATTCTCTTAATCATATAATAAACGCGAAAGTTTGTAACAATGGATGGATAGTTAGATATTGTTACTCTATCACGGAAAAAGTATTGAATAAATTGGAATGAAATTTGGTACACAGGTAGGTTATATACTAATTTAGCATATAGGATATTTTAGGTACTGATTCACGCGGGCGGAGCCACGGGATACAGCTAGTATAATATATAAGTATTCACCTGTTCCTTGAGCCACTCCGAGTGCGGGCGGCTGCGTGCAATATGCAATTTCAGCTCCACATCTTGTATGATCCTCTTATCTTCTGTGTCTACCAGCAACATGCGGCCAGGCTTCAGGCGGCTCTGATGACATTAGACAATAAAATTGACACATATTGATATTAATTTCTATTATTTAAAAACAAAATTTGAATAAATCTTGTACTACGAGGTTTGTCCGGAAAGTACGTATAAAAGTTTTTTAAAAATTTTATTTTACAATTATTCAGGTAAATCAATTTTATCCCCTTCAAAGTACTCCCCCTGTGACATAATGCACTTGTGCCAACGCCGTTTCCACTGTGAGAAGGCTCCTTGAAAGTCCTCTGGTTGTAGGTTTCTCAGCTGCCCCGTCGTAGCTTTTTTTATCTCATTTATGTCCCCCAAATGCCGCCCCCGAAGTACCAATTTGGTTTTTGGGAACAAGAAGAAGTCACACGGGGCCAAATCCGGCGAATAGGGGGGGTGTTCGGTCACCGTAATGGAATTTTTACTCAAAAACTCACGGACAACAAGAGAGGTGTGGGCAGGGGCATTGTCGTGGTGAAAAATCCAACGCCCCTCTCGCGCCAATTCTGGACGAACTCGTGCCACACGAGCTTTGAGGCGTCTGAGCACATCGACGTAGAATTTTCCATCAACTGTCTGGCCTGGAGGGACGAATTTTTGATGGACAATCCCCCGAACATCGAACTCTTTCTCGGCCCTCTCTGAATCTTTTTAGCCACTTGTGGACGGTTGGTTCCTTCACAGCATCATCCCCATAAACTGTTCTGAGATCGGCAAAAATTTCACGGCCATTCTTGCCGAGTTTCGAGAGAAACTTGATTACGACGCGCTGCTCTTCAACGGAAGCGGGCTCCATGCCGACGGGGTTTCGTTAAGAGGTAACTTCACAGATGGCGTGACAAGCCAGTTCAGACCAGAACTGAAGCATTGTTAGGGACATAAGGAAGGGGTCCTGCGCTTACCTGGCCTCCCCACTCCTCTTTCTCGCATTCCAGAACACTTTTATACGAACTTTCCGGACAGACCTCGTACCACACAAAAAGGTATTATAATAAATTTATCTATATGAAAAGTTTGTTAAAAGATTTATCTATATACCTGACCGAATTAGTACGTTTAGAACATTTTCAAGGGTTTATTTTACGCTAGTTTTTTCTCGTACAAACAATTCAAGAACAATCATGACTACCAACATACTTAAGATTAATACATTTTCGAAAGATCGAAATTTAGGCAATATCGTTCTTGTTTTTTTTTAATGAGTGATAATGGAATGGTAACCCCGCGTGCGGTATCAGTATACGATAGGAATGGCCTGATAGCCCCATTGCTAGCAATATACCTTATCAGGTCGACATCCACTTAGTTCCCCCTGGAACCCATAGTGGTTAATTTTTGTGAAAGTCTTCACAATGGACTAACTGACCTGCTTTCATCTTCACCCATCATTTATCACTGGTGCCTCGTCAGTGTATACTGATAAGGCCAGGCAGGTTACCATTCCATTATCATCCATAAAAATATTCCGTATTGGCGAAAATGTAACTGATGCAAGGGTCTTATGTAAAGGAAAGTGGTGCGTTCAATGACCTCCGCTTGTCCCACTGAGAAAAATGCTTTACATCACTAGTTAACTGACCTTCAGTATAACCTTCTCCGGATTGACATCATACACGCCGACTTCTGACGCCATCACCAGAATATTCTCGCTTGTCACGTAGAAGCGTGATGGCCGCAAACCGTTTCTGTCCAAGATGGCACCTGAAATTATGAATAAAATGTTTAGTATTCACATTTTTCTTTTAACAACATAGGGGACAAACGAGCATGCGGCTCACCTGATGGTAAGTGACTACCGCCGCCCATGATCACCCACAACACCAGCGGCATTGCAGGTGTGCTGTCGGCCTTTTAAAAAGGAATATACTCTTTTCTTGAAGGTTATGTTGTCGTATCGGTTCGGAAATACTGCTGCTGGAAGTTGATTCCAAAGAATGGTTGAAGAAAGTGCCTCATCACATAATAATAAGATTATATAAAATTATAAATAAAAAAATCCCGTGTGGTCCCGGCATAGAATACGCTAGCCCTTCTACCTACCATATTATTTATAGAAGTTAAAAGTAACTTACCAATGTACCGTCCATCGGTAAAGGAAACCAAAGCAGGCCCATCCCAGGGCTCCATAGCGGAGGAGGCCCACTGGTAGTAGTCGCGCTTCTCTTTCGGCATGGTCGCGTCGTTCTGCCAAGCTTCTGGCACCATCGTCATCACAGCTTCTGGCAGCGATCGTTGGCCGCAGTGCAGCAGGAACTCGAGCACGCAGTCGGCCGACCCGGAGTCGGATAGATTAGGCTCCACAACCGGGTACAGTTTTTTGAGATCTATAAATGAATTAATAGATATGTAAAAGATGGTAAGAGACTTGAATAAACGTGGTCACCATAGACCAGGTTACATCTTCCTCCAGTTATGGCAAAACTCTCTGTCAAATCGACGTCCACATGGTACCTCCTGGAAACCACCATGGTCAATTCTTGGTGTATACGTCACGATGGGTATTTAACCCATTGTCACTTGCTTTCATCCTCACCTCATCATTCACCGGTATGTACCAGCAAATTTTGGTAGAGCAGGTAGGGTGAGAATTCCATTATTGCCTTTAATGGTCAAATCGTCGTGATGCCTCGGGTTAATTATCATATTTTAGCTAAACGAACGCGTTAATTTTTTTTTTTTTTTTATAAATCACAAGTTATAAAACGCGAAAAAAGTTACGTCTAAAAGCTAATACTCGAAGTATGGGGTTTTTCAAAAGGGGGTAAAGAGGTTTCATCGGGTGGGCCGTATGCTTGTTTGCCACCTCAGTGGTATAAAAAAAAAATGAAAAATAAATTACCTATTAATCAGTAATAATTTTTTAATGGAATTCAGAAATAAAATATAAGGCAAATGTCCACATCTGTAGATCAGTCGATAAAAAATATGCAAATATCTACGTAACCGTTCACATCACGGTTCACTCCCATAATATTGTTATATCCAGATACCATCAACATTTCAATTATTAATTGTCCACCTGTTAACTTTCCCTGCTCCCCATTTACTGCTAATTGGTCCTGAATCACTTAACACGTCTAAACAACTACTGTTGATTATTAAAACAATATGTGACATACCATCACCAAAGAGTTCGCTCTTCATAACTCCCTCGCGAGCCTTCATCAGGTTAACGTTACCTCGTAACGTATTTATTTCGCCATTGTGGGCAAGCACTCTGTAAAACAAAAATAATATATACAACTTAATTTAATAATAATATAACATAATTATATATTTATATTGTGTATTGCCTTAATGTGTTACTATAATTGTCACATATTTTCCACCACATCCGCCCTTCATACGCTTTCTGTTTTTACCCAATGGTTAGCTGGTAGAGAATGCCATATGGCATTAAGCTCGCCATTTGTACAAAATTTTATTGTGCAATAAAGAATAAATAAATAAATAAATAAATAATTTATTTATTTATTACATTACATCTACTGGATGAGCTTTACAGTCTTCCAATACGCTCACCCAGGAAATCATCAGTATCAGTACAATAACATATATAAAAAAGAAATAATATACATAAATAAATTTAATTTCTAAATTTCTGCACACAAACACCTTGTTTTACATTCGACGAAACCCCAGCAACATAATTTTTTTTTACACAACTTAGAATGGCAAGCAAGCTGACGGCCCACCTGATGGAAAGTGGTAACCGTCGCCTATAGACATGAGCAGTACCATGGACATAACAGAGTATACTGTTTCGCCCATGATACTCCCCATGCGTTGCCATTCCTGAGGACTCAGGTGTTATTCCTCTGTACCCTGTAAATTTACGCCATATCCCACCCTTCAAACCGAAACACAGCCATGCAAACACAACTGCTTCACGGTTGAAACACGAATGGGACAGAGGTACCCAAGCAATCTACTTTTGTACAAAGTCTGCCTCTGGTGAATTATATATTTATTACTAATTATAATAATTTAATCTTCTTTTTATATTATTCCATTTATTCATGTGTATTATTCCTTTTTTATATATGTTATTGTACTGATGCTTTCTTGTTCGAGCGTATTGGAAGACTGTAAAGCTCATCTAGTGGATATAAAAAATAAATAAATAATTCCTTTTGTTTATGTACATATTGTTAATATTTATAATCTGTGTCATTCTTTAAAGGGAACAATAAAGAATTTTTATTCATCCATAACTGCCAGTTTACCTGACTGGAAGTAGTAAACGAATGCCTATAGACATGAACAGTACCGGGAAAGTCACATAATACATTGATTGATGCCTATAGAATTCCTCGTGCGATGACCATCGAACTTATAACAGCTCTTTTATAATTAAAGGTAGTGTCCCATAAAAAAAAAAAACATGATTTTAGTTGCGATAAAATCAGTTATTTTGATTACAAAACTAAAATACTGGCTCGATTTTGATAAAATTTCTATGAAACCAATCTGTAAGTATATCCTTTTAGGTAAAAAAAATCCAAATCGTTTAATAGCTGACATGAGGTAACAAGCAACCTTTATCTGATCAGAAAATGCAAGTATGTAATCTAATCAAGAAATGTAGTGTATAAAAATATGCGTGTTAAAATATGTCCGAACGTGAGGTCAATGTATCGTAAGAACTCTCCAGATCATTGACGTAATTGAACATTCAGTCAATAGACTATTCAGAAGTTAACAATATAAAGAATGGCGTCAATCAAGCTCGTTCTACCTTATTACTCAATTTGCACCTATTATACAAGTAGGTATTTAAATTTTTTTATATTGTATGCAATGCAATTACAGACGTAACATAAATTGATTAAAAAAAACAATAAAGAAATAATATATGTATTAAAATTAAAAACAAATACTTTGGACTTGAACGAATTAAACAACGTTTTATTATACATACTAGCTATTATGCATATAATTTATTATCTCTATAAAATGTAATGTTGCCATATTAAAAGGAGCCTAATTTCATTTTGCAGTTTCATTATTCTTTCATACTTCGTTCATTAAAAATCCATGGTATCTTTATCAGTTAAAAATAGATTTACCTCAATGGATGTGCTCTTTCCCAGCTGGGGAAAGTGTTGGTAGAGAATCTGGTGTGGACCAACGCCAGGTAAGTGGTGAACGCCGGATTGCTTAGGTCCTTGAAGTATTCCTGCCAGCAGAAATATTATAACGTAATGTATAATTTCCGTGTTGTTTCGGCATAAAATTGGCCACCTCTTCCCTTTCTGTTGTCGCATTTATCATTGAAATAATAATAACAACAAAATGCGGCAAAAAAAAACTTATTTTTTATAAAGGACTTAAACATTTAATTAAATTGAAAATTAGTAAAAATTGTTAATGTAAGGTGTTATAAAAGGTGATTAAGAGAACTTAATGATCGAGGGATGGGCAACCGCGTCCTTCTTAAAACATCACCAAAAACCAAACTGCGGTTGATAACTCGCTTGCCAATCGTGGCAACTACTGGCAAAACCCACCAATAGGGGGAGACCTATGTTCAGCAGTGGACTGTTGACGACTGATATGATGGTATATATTATATTCATCATTTTATATATACTAGTCGATTGCTTGGGTACCTCTGTCCCATACGTGTTTTTATCGTGAAGCAGTTGTGTTTGCACAGCTGTTTCGGTTTGAAGGGCGGGATATGGCGTGAATTTACAGGGTACAGAAGAATAACACCTGAGTCCTCAGGAATGGCAACGCATGGGGGGTATCATGGGCGAAACAGTACGCTGTATGTCCATGGTACTGCTCATGTCTATAGGCGACGGTTACCACTTTCCATCAGGTGGGCCATCAGCTTGTTTGAAATTCTAAGTCGTATAAAAAAAAATATAACTTTTATGTCACACTTATTAAGTATGCATTATTTATTATTATTACCTATTCTAATAATGAATTACGTGATTCACTGTTCATCCTAAAGACTGACTGGTAGAGAATGCTACTAGCATTAAGTCCGCCTTTTGTACTATATTTTTTTTTTCATCAATAAAGTCCTATTAATTAAATAAAAATATTTTAAAAACACTTACCCATAGTTGATTCGAAGTGAGCAGTCCCTTATAGACAACGGTCTTCAGCGAGAGACTGCAAATGTAGAACCTCGCGCCGGGCACGACCAACTCGTGGGAGGCACGCTTGCGTAGCACGAACACCTGCGGACACGCGCGTACACGCACTGTTACACATCAACACAGACAACTAAGGTGAGAAGCTAAGGGATGTATCTATAGGTATATGTTTTTACATTTGGTACGTCGCTCCTCGCCCCGCCTGGCCAGTGCGCGCGACAACGATCTGAAAAAAACCTTTGGAGAGTGCCTTTCCACCTGATCCCTCTATTTCTTACACGAGTTTGAATTCGCAACACGGGAACGCCGTTGCAAATTCATACTCTTCGACTTAGGTAAACTCCTTTATAAACGGCTAGGCTCCCTCTTGGTTATTCTTACCTGGCGAGCTAGCTTCTCGTCTTCCAAATCTCCAGTAACAAACACTTGACGCATAAATGGCTCCGAGTTACGAGCCACCTGACCTGAAAGCCAGCCAAAAGAGGCCATTACTAACTTCACCAAGGGGAGTATTAACAACTTGTTTAATTAATTACAATAATACACTAATTATGGAGTAGTGTCCTATTAATATACGCTTATGGTATGAAATGAATATTCATAATGGAAAACGTCATAAATGCCATGATAATAAATATTCAATGAAATTATATTCTTATTAATATTGATCAACAATGGGAGCATTTATGACAATTTGAATTAAAAAAAAAAAAAAACTATGCATTTATCTAAGATATTTACCTTATACATTACATAAATAATTGATATTTATGCAACTTAATGTTTAACGTAAGATTCATTATTACTGGGACAAACAAATACCTAAATAGCAGTATTTTTACTATATGGCGACAAATTAAATTGATTAATGAATCCCAAGTTAATTACAATATAATCTTCTCATTAAGACTTTACGAATGAGAAATAATTACGCAATAATAACGAGCTAGACTTGATACATAGAATATGTTTTTATTTAAATTATAATTTAACAATGTTTAAGAATTATTGCATTATTTCTGCTATCGTAATAGTCCTATAGATGTCGGCCATCATAGTCATATGAACAATTTAGTTTTGACACTAAAAATTTCATAAGAATATGATGGTACGAGTTTTGGTACTTAGATACGTTAAACTCACTTATAGACCGCTCCAAAATATGTTATTCAATATCTATATTTAAATAATTTGAAAAAAGAACAAAAAAAAAGTTATTAATAAAATTATATTCTTTTTTTAAATCTGTTACGTGATATGTTCGTAATTCTTGGAAGACATAAACATCATACCGTACTATTTTGTTTTTTAGTAATTTAATTCCAACATAAGTTGGAGGCGAGAAACGAGTGAGTTTACCACACCGCATGTACCTTCAGATGTTAAATTGAACAAACCAGATGGTCAAGGATCGCATGACCGCGGCGACCCATTGATTCGAACAAGTCTCAACTACGTGTACGACCTGCAATGATAGTCGCAAACATATCGCAACACCGTCACTGTCCTTATGCACAAAGCGATAGAATAGCATGACAATCTTTGTAATGAGGATCTGGACTTGACACTGATGGGCTAACCCTTGAATGAATGGCATTGAATACAAACATAACAAATCTAATTTTTGTGTGGAACATAAAAATTTGAACAGGGTTGCCACAAACTTACAACGAAACGACATATAGGCATATACTTTTGTAATTCAACTGATATAATTATATTTTCGTTTTAATATACAGAATCTACACATAACAAGCCTTTATTTATGCATTAAAAAACCTCGAGTAATAAAAAAAACTCTTTAAACATTTCTCTACAATTTGCGTATATTATTTTTAAACCAATGAATTAATATAAAAATAAATCAAAACTTTCCTGATATTTATTTAAGTGAAATCTAAATATTTTAACTCAAATAAAAGCTTGTAATATTATAAAAGAGTTCACAAAAGGTAATATTTAAAAAACTTTGAACATTTACAATAGGAATAAGTGTACAGTTAGGGGTCAATGTCGACTGCCATTGTTCTCACCAAGAGCACCATATTACTACATGGAAGTCGTCACATATAAACTCCTACCTAGACTTCATATACGGCTTCTTATTATTAAAATTTATATAGAGCATATATGCAATTTAACATTTTTTTTTATAACATTGGGGACAAATGAGCGTGCGCTCACCTGATGGTGACTATCGTCACCTATGAGTACTATTTTACCAGAGGGAGACTTTGTACAAAAGTCGATTGCTTGGGTACCTCTGTCCCATTTGTGTTTCTACCGTGGAGCAGTTGTGTTTGCATGGCTGTGTTTCGGTTTGAAGAGTGGGATATGGCGTGTATTTACAGGGTATAGAGGAATAACACCTGAGTCCTCAGTTGTTGGGTGGTGGCATGGGGGGTATAATGGGCGAAACAGTACACTCTGTTATGTACATAGTACTGTTCCTGTCTATAGGCGACGGTTACCACTTTCCATCAGGTGGGCTGTCAGCTTGTTTGCCATTCTAAGTTGTATAAAAATAAAAAAAGTACTTGCAACCCCGGAAGAATTGCAGGTGTGCTGTAGGCTTTTTGAAATGAAATGTGCTCTTTGACAAAAGATAATTCAAATTAAACATTAGTCTATCACAATCATCATAAACTGAACAACAATCATCCAACAATGAAGGTAATGACGATACCAGTATACAAGATCAGTTAACTTACACTTTAACTATTTTTTTTTAATACGCAGGCTATATTTAAAATAAATTATGTAACGTAGTGTTTTGTAAATGTAGAAATAAAAGAAAATCAAACCGGTCAGGTGCGAGTTGAACTCACACACCGAGGGTTCCACATATAAAATGACCTTCATTTCATTTGCTCCAGAAACCTCGGACAAAGAGGGTGTGGTTCTTTCTCTCACATTTCAACCATAATTAAAAAACTACGGAGCATAAAAATAAATAAAATTATTTTTTTATTTCTTTCATATGACAATCCACTTGGACTAGTAGGTCAATTTCGAAATTTTGAGTATACCTTTTTGGACTACGCAGCAAAAAATAAAAATATATTTTTTCAATTATTTTCATCGAAATATAAACTATTCCATTCCAAATCAATAATAATAGTAGTTGCTGAGATATAACCCTCTTACGAACAGACAGACGGACGGATAAAGTAGCACCATAAGGGTTCCTTTATACCTTTTTAATACGTAACCTTAAAAATATATGATTTGTACTGATAAAATGAAAAGCTTTTTAAAATACCCCGTAAGGAATTGCGCGCTGTAGATAACAATGATACTTCCTATTGTAAATGTTCTAGAAATTAACATGTATCATATTCGCCACCATTTTACAAATTCAGTAACTTAATAAAATTTATAACCTCAACGCACACTGCACTATCACTCCCAGTTTAATCACATACAAATAAATTACTGAAATTGAATGGAGTATTAATATTTACGTACACAATATTTTCCTAGTACTATGCAGCAACCCCGTTAGTGCATGATTCAGTCCAGCCCCTACATGCAATGAACCGATCCTAAGACTAAATTATACCATCACAAAGTTGCCTCCAACTTACCGATGGTGGAATTGTTGGTGGGCACTGTCCTCCAGCAGAGGACTCGGAGACCGAGGCTCTCTGAGAGCTCTTGGAACCTTTTCTCGATGTCCTGATGGTGAAGCTTGTCCAGGAAGAAGATGCCAGTAGCGTATCGGCCAAAATCTGGCAAATCTATTTGATGAGAGTCTCTGTAAAGAGAAAACCTTTTATTAATTATTTGCTGGTAAGGACTTTTAATGGACTTCTAAATGGATAAGATAATGTAAGACGTATGTCAGTTTATTTTCTTTAAAATTTTTCTTGTTAAACATGATTTTTTTATACCACTGAGGTGACAAATAAGCATACGGTCCACCTGATGGTGAGCTGTTTGTTACCGTAGTCTATGAACGCCTGCAATACCAGGAGCATTACGCGCGCGTTGCTTCCCTGAAGAAACCTCTTTACCCTTTTTTTTGAAAAACCTCATTCTGTAATCTCCTAAAAAACTTCAACAGGGAGTTCATTTCATACTCTGGGCGTTCGTCTGAGAAAACATCTCTAAAATCGCGCCGTATCTAAACTCTAAGTTATGGGGGAGAACTCTTTGTTTATGGCGAGCTGTAAGATGATAAAAAATGGCTGTGTCATGTTAAACAATCCATCTAATTACAATCTATTGTGCAAGCGGTTGAACACGCAGAGAGAGGCAAAATCTCTCCCAAGACTTCTCTTATCAAAACAAATATTTTTCTTTGCATCAAGTATATAAAAGACAAAGCCGCAAATATATATGTAAATAAATTAATCAACTTTGTTAAACATAAAAAGGTGTTCTGTTTAATTTAGACAGTTTACACAACTAATATTTTGATCTATTCAATCGTCATTTGTTCTGGGAAATTAACCTAAATAGATACGAGATGTCAATATTTTTACTGCAATAAAACAATCATACAGTTGTGTTTGCATGGCTGTGTTTCGGTTTGAAGGACGGGATATGGCGTGAATTTACTGTTTATTACTTAATTTACTTTATTACTTTACGTGTTTGTTTTATTTCAACCGGTACATAAGTAAACAAAACTTATATTAATCTAAAGAATCGCATATAAAATGTTCTAAAATAACAGATCGATTTAATTGGCTGAAACTTTATGAAGGTATTGGGTACGTAATTATCATTTAAGTGTATAATACAATGAGGAATGAGTGATTGCTCAGAGGTTGTAGCGCTAATGCAAGTTGAGCAACCTCGGCCGTGGGTACAAATAGGATGGGTGACCACAATCCGTACTATACGCGATGGAGGCTACTTTTTATCACAGTTAGTAAATATGCCCAGGCCACACTAACGAAGTCGCGGGCGAAAGCTAGTATATGAAATATAAAGCACGTAAAGGTCAGACGGGTACGCATTGCACGCAAACGGGGAACTGAGGTGCGCGCGCAGTGACGTCACAAATCAATCTCGCAGCACTACTGACCAACAGACTCCCGCGATAGCACTGCACTCTATAATATTTACAACTAAAATTCATAAAAAATATTGTCTTCAATCGCGAATTAATAAATATAGAACTGCCATGGACAGAAATCCTGTCAAATACAAAAAAAGACTTATAATAATCGGTGCGGAAACAACGAAGAAAACTTTCGAGTTCTTGAGCTTAAAATCTAATGATACAGTGTTTTCTTTTTAATTTGCAAATACTGAAATGTTAATTATTTCTGGAACTTTAAAAACCGCACTTGTATATAAAACCTGTACGAGCGTTGGGGGATGCCCTTCAGACAAGGTCATATCCAAGAAAATCCAAACGGATGGCAACTCTTACGAGTATATACGAGAGATCACTTCGCTCCAGCTGCCGTAGGATGCACATTGCGTCACATCTATGTCTTCACTGTGCTTATAGTTTTCAACTTATAACAGGAATTCCTAATAACCATTTTCCAGAATTATTATTATTACTAAAAACGTGGGTTTGCTATCCGTGTGGTTTCACATTAATTTTGTTGTTTGCATATAAAAAATAATAAAACATGCAAATTTGGAATGGAAAACAAGCTGACAGTTCACCTGATAAAAATTCAGTAGCTGTTAGCTATAAACATGAACAGTACTGCGTGTAACAAAGAATATACTGCGATGTTCACAGCATCTCTCAAGTAATGCCATTCCTAAGTACTAAAAAAGTAAAGTAAAGTAGTTGTGTTTGCATGGCTGTGTTTCGGTTTGAAGGGTGGGATATGGCGTGAATTTACAGGGTACAGAGGAATAACACCTGAGTCTTCAAGAATGGCAACGCATGTGGGGTATCATGGGTGAAATAGTATACTCTGTTATGTCCATGGTACTGCTCATGTCTATAGGCGACGGTTACCACGTTCCATCAGGTGGGCCGTCAGCTTGTTTGCCAATCTAAGTTGTATAAAAAAACTAAGATATTCCTTTTTTATTGATGAATATACCGTGCTACCGGTATACGCTAACAGGGCACCAGTGACAGATAATAGGTGAGAACGAAAGCTACTTATTTAGCCTGTCATAGCGAACTCAACATAAATTTACCGCGATGGTTTTCAGGGGAAACCATGTGGAGATCAACCTGACTGGGTGTATTGAACACTAAGATGTTACAACTCCGAATAAGATCAGCTTTTTTGCAGCATAAACAAGAGCAGTAGAGGTGTGCCCAAGCAGAAGATTTGTACAAAGTATTCCTCTAGTAAATGACAAATTACTGTGTCTTCCCTTAAAATCTTTAAAAAATTCTTAAATATTAGGCAAAATAACAATGTGCAAAAGCTATAACATTAATGGCTGTCCCAAATTAATTCCGCAAAGTATTTTAGCCGATACCACATGCCATTAATGGAGTAATTGGAAAACCCTATACACAAATACATGGGCAATTTGGTTAGATGGTAGATACACAATAACAACCATTAAAAGGCATTCATGGGGAAAATTCCGATGGAAATTGATATATGTATATAAACTATTATAAAAATTATGTAAACACCTATAATTCAGAAGTGAATACATGGACAAACTCTCGACCGATGGGTGTGCAATCGATTCGCAATATTTGGCAGAGACTGAATTAGAAATATACAAAACAGAGAAAACCTTAAAATTTTAACAACCTTAGTTGTTGTAGTTGTTGGGGGGGGAGGGGGATTAGTGTTAGTAAAGGGGGTTAGCGGCCGTATTTTTTAATGGGTGATAGTGGAGTGGTAACTCCGTTTGCGCTATCGGTAAACATTGGCAATGCACCAGTGAGATATGATGGATGAAAGCAAGTTAGTTGGTCCATTGTGACGAATTTCATAAGTATGAACTAAAATGATTTTCAAGGTCAATCGCATCGAGGTCAACCTGATAGGGTATATTGTCAGCAATGGATCTGCTAGATCCCATTACTAAAAATCCCGTTTTTCCCTAGCGGCTCTATTAGTTGCAACATTGACCTCGATTTTCACGCGATCTCCACAGAAATCATCGTGGTTAATTTCTGATCAAATCATCACGATGGACTAACTGACCTGAGTTCATCATCAACTATTATCCTTCAGTTGATACAAATAGTACAAATCTACATAAACGTCCAGCATAAATCTTAATAATGACTATGATAAACAAAATTGAGACATCATTTGATCAAAACAAAATTTTATAGCGCCGTCTGTGACACTGAAATTTTCTTGGAATTTTCAAGAGTATTATGTTTATTACACACAGAAATAGACGATAGACCCAGTTTTTATTTCCATGAAAACAGCTCGACAGACTGATCAATATTGTTTACCTCAGGCTTTATATAAAAATAACATCTTGTCGCGTAGTTATTTTCGACTATAGACCGCGAGAAGAGTATAAACATGCTAACTCTTAATGTAAATATATTTCATGCATCAATCATAATTTAGTGCATACATAGTACATATAATGTACAGTAGGGCAGTTATAAAACAAAGTGCCTTGACAGCGTACTAAGAAGAAAATTAATTATGTCTTGAAAACAAACGGAGAACTAATGTGTCCGTGCACCTGGTAGCCATTAGACAATCAGCGTTGTTTTGGACTTTGACGCCAATGTTCTGAGTACATTATGTGAAACTATTTTAAAATATTTATGAGTTAAAACCCATAAAGATTGCGCTTTGAGAAAAATAACGATGTCAATCGATTCGAAAAATTTTGATCGCGATAAAACTAATATGGCAACACACATGGTCAACACGGGAGTAAATCCTATTGAAATCAATAGTAGTAAGTCGTGGTAAGTTTTGGAACGATTCAGATGGATATATCAGAAGTGGGGGAGAGCTGAGTATGTCAGGCGACCGGATACATAGGGTTGCCAACTGTAGGTATTGGGTAAGGTACTAGCCGAACTAGATACTGGAAGTATATCTAAATATAAAATTTCGTGCTATTTTAGAATTAGATTTAAAAAAAAATATGGCTTTTCATTTAAAATTTTAAAGTTGACCTTCAAGTTACGCTCAGTGTTATCGACAAGGTCAACACTAGGTTTTTGAAGTTCAACAATCATTGTAGAGACATTTATTTTTTATTTTTGGTATATACTTTTAGAAAATTAGCTATTCCAGTAACTTTGTTACACCTGTATATCCCAGAAATCGTTTATAATAAAAAAAAATAAATAAATAAAAAAATATGCAATTGTTAGCCCTGTGGACTACAATCACTTACAATTTACTGACATTATCCTGCACTTTGAAACCGTCTCATGTAATACGAACACGCTGATTGCACCTCGAGAAAATTATATTCTTGTCACATGCGATAAAGATTTTGTAGCCCCTAACCTTATTTTTATTTATTTATTCTGTAACCTATGATACTGACTGGGAAGGAGAAGGGATTGTTAGTAATGTACCTGTCGAAAATCTTATTTAAAAAAAAAGACTGCAAAACTTTCAACTAGTTCTTAAGTGATAACATTGATCAATGAAACATTGTAAACCTATAAACAAGTGATAAATATAATATTACGCATAATGTTATGTATAATGTTTAGAGATAGCTGTTTCTTGTAGCATAATTAGAGATAACAATAATTGTTGTTCAGTCAACCGGATTCACAATTAAACAATAAGTTCATTACCACGATGTTGGTTATTCGCTACTCGATGAAGCATATCCTAAATGAATCGTAACTCACGTAAACCCGCAGGTTTTTTAATATTATATGAACTATGATGATGGAGATTTAGTGAAACTCTCAACATAACAAATGAATTTTGCATCAGAAAGCGTCAATTATGACAAAATTAATTCGAAACTAATAGGAAAGTAAATCCTATTGACTGTAAAAATAATTATCAAAATCGATTCAGATCACTTATTTATTCGCTATTTATTGAACTTCTTAAAGAAAAATACAAATATATTGATTACACTTATAAGGCACAAAATACGGTCTTACCGCTAAAGCAATCTCTGCTAGACAATTTTTTGGTAGAGGATTAAAGAAAAAGACTGGTGAAGACATTACGTAATACATTACGTATACACAAAAAAGGACGGACAAATAAAAAACTTCTGTTGGAAAAAGAAAAATTACTCATAGTTGCATGCTTCGAGTATAAAATAAACAAACTTGAAGAATGTGTATAATTTCAAACATCCATCTTATTGCTACACTAAAAATATCCTCAATATGGGGACACTGTCACTGGTCTAAACGCACATGGAATGATCCATGTTTACAACAGTGCCGGCATGTAAAATTTGGCACTTGGCCAACCCGCCGTCCGCCAAATCTGTATAAATTCACTAGTGCTTATTATTGTATAGGACGCTGAACTTAGTGTGGACCGTAGACATGCCATTCTAATGGGTCTGGTGTACAAAAATTATGGCAACATTCGATCTGTTTGTCAGATATTTATCGGATGAAGCTCTAAAGATCGACTTTTAATAGGTCTGCTATATCGACAATATGGAATGTCAAAAAAAACAGGACTCATTTTCGTTGTCTGGGAAAATAACATGGACGATGTTGACCGTTTTGTAACCATTTTATTGTATAAACCATATATTGCTTAACAAGCATTTTAAATTTAATTTATTAATTGAAATGAAAAATCGTACTAAAGGACATTTCATGTAAAGGGTCTGTTGTGCAAATGGAGGTACCTCAGGGATCAATTCTTGGTCCTCGCTATAATTTAAATCGATTAACTTATATTTGAGACGTAGTATACATGTGGCATAGTATTGTTTGCAAATATTTCTTTGATTTCAAAGTTGATAGAGTGACTAAAAAAATTTATTATTTAAGTATTAATTTTAACAAATTATGTTATTTTCTTCTTTATTTGACTACTTAAGGAAAACTAAGTATGCGACTGTTAACATATGTGCAATATGAGGGAGAGGTTTACCAGAAGGAGACTTGTACAAAAGTCGATTGCTTGGGTACCTCTGTCCCATTCGTGTTTCAATCGTAAAGCAGTTGTGTTTGCATGGCTGTGTTTCGGTTTGAAGGGTGGGATATGGCGTGAATTTACTGGGTACGGAGGAATAACACCTGAGTCCTCAGGAATGGCAACGCATGGGGGGTATCATGGGTGAAACAGTAGAATCTGTTATGTCCATAGTACTGCTCATGTCTATAGGCGACGGTTACCACTTTCCAGCAGATGGGCCGTCAGCTTGTTTACCATTCTAAGTTGAATAAAAAAAAATATGACTTAGAATTAGACTTTTAATTAATACGTACGTTGGTGTATATTTATGTATTAATTTCTTAATATAACGTCATGAAATAAGACCAATATTTGTCCAAATGCGCTGAAATATATTTAAATAACACAGTCTGTATACGTGTATAATGTTTTTATACTATATTCAATTAAAGGTTATTGTTATTCGTCAAGAATATTGAAATTGAGCAAAGGCTTTTCATATAATTTACAGCAAAATATAAAGTTTCTGGATATAATTATAATAAGTATACCAAAGGTTTCTTCAGAAATTTTATTTTACAGCTAAATCTACCTAAAGCTTCCTGTTGATTTGGTCAATTATTTGCCAACGAATTACTCCAATAAATAAGTAAGTGTCTTGGACTGTTCATCAAAAAACATATATACTCTGTTATGTCCATGGTACTGCTCATGTCTATAGGCGACGGTTACCACTTTCCATCAGGTGGGCCGTCAGCTTGTTTGCCATTCTAAGTTGTATAAAAAAATAATTATTGCTAATACTAGCATAGCATTAAAATCACTAAAGGTAAGTTTTAGATGATGATGATGAAATGCTTCGAAATGTAGAGTAGTCAAAATCATAAGTCAATTATTATTATTTTGATGAAAATAACAATCAATTTGCCTTTGTTTCGCCAAGCATATTGGAAACAAAACCAACGTTACAAAGAGCAAGCTAATCGCCGTCTAGAGGTTTAATTTAATAGTATTGTAGTAAAGGACTTGGGATATTTAAATTACAAAGAGATTATCCGTAACCAAGAAAAAAAAAAAAACAGAAATTATGACAACATTAATATTAATTTATACATTAGATTAATTTACAAAAATTTTTGGAGCAGAGAATCTCTTTCTTCTGGGAATCGCCAAAAATACGAACAAATTACTTCAAAAGATGCCCAACTTTATAGTTCTTTCTTAATTAGATATTGGTAGTATAACAACAGAGATGATATATTTGACTTGTATGATAACAACACCATTTGATGATATATACGCCAATATTTTTTTAATGTAACACAATTTAAAAACTACACGCTCTATTAGCAGCATGGACAATAACCCCAGCGCCTTAATAGAGTTCAATAAAATCAATACAATGGATATTACATAAAGAAGTAGATATAATTACAGGTTATCACCAAATGACCAACTCGTGACCCAGTTCATCGTATTTTATTTATAAGTTGATATAGCACAAAAATAATAAAATCGTAAAAGTATTGTTGTTTCATGGAGATTTGTTCATTGACGTTTGTTGATAAATTATCGAATCAAAACTCAGAACTCTGGTAGCGTAACTATTTATTGTATCAAAAGGCATAATTTGATCAGCTTTCTTATGAAATCCAATCGTTCACACCCAGTATTGGGATATGTAGATAATTCAATACATTCTTATAATTAGTAAGCCTTACGAGAGTCTATTTAAAACTGTACTAGATAAAAACTATCTCTCTTCCAAGTTGAAGGAAAGAATATACATTTACGAAACGTCATTAAAGATGCATTAAACTTATTTATTAATAAACTTCGAAAAGAATGATTCACCTGTGTTTTATTTTATTTCTGTACTAGCAATCCGACTGATCTTCGCACGGGTAGATAGAATTTTCGAAAACTAATTACAAAGAAATTATTAAAAATTAAAAACCATTATAAAATTTAATTACAAAGAAATAACAAAATATTTCCTCTTTATAATATTAGTATAATTATACTATAAACTAATATAGATTACGTAATATCATCACAAATTTTGTAATATCTAATAATAATCATTCAAAAAGCTACTCCAATATTATTGCTGGCATAAACTTTTCGATTGAAAAGGATTATTATGATTGATTCAAAATTAATAAAGATGTCATATACAAAACACAAATACAATCGAATTGAAAAGCCGAGGATAGGCTGTAATCGATTAAAAAGTAAACAAGTCTCACTCTATTTTATTTCTTAGAAATTTGTTCATCTGAGTAATAAAATTGAACAAATAATGGAAACCCTACGAGTGAGGATAATTTTTTAATACTTTATCAGTATACTGAGATTGTAACGAATGAAGTTTATCACCACGATGTGGCGACCTACTACGCACGTACGTAAACACCTGTGAATGCGTGAATTGGGACGCATAATCCCATACAGTTGACCAAATCGATAACTTTTTGAAATGCCTCACGATTTACAGCGTTATAGACTTATACAGGTTCGCAAAGTCGACTAGATATAAAGGAATAAGTCCGTCTGTATATAATTTTGTTATAACTTACAAAAACATATAAATAAAATAAATATTAGCATATGATAACGAAATTAAGAGGATAAACCTTAAAAATTGCATGAAAATATTGTCGCTTATAACTTTTTTCTATTCAAATGCTGGCATTGCGTTGGGAAAATTTCACCTGATGCATGAGGTAGATAACTGACACTGCACGTAAGTTGATTCAAGCGAAGATTTATTGCATCAAAATCTCATAAATCATTGTGAAGGTAAGTTTAAGAATTATTGTTTGGTTGTGATAAGAGGCTGTTTTGAGTTCAAACTTTATTATGTATGAGTGTCAAGTTTTTGTACCTACAAGTAACAATTTATAATAATTTATTTTCTATTCGCAATTTGGACCAAACGGTTAACACTAGGCTCTGAGAAGCTATTTATTAATTTGTCTGAAGATGCCACGTTTAGAAATGAAACACGATCCGCAAAACGTGCGTGGACGAAATGGCAGTCGGAAATTGATGGCTAATATGGAAGGTTGTGGAACTTCTGGTAATGGTAATGGTGAGCAATCTTCAAGTGTTAGCAGTCGTGTACATACTAATGGTAGCGGAATTAAACAAAATGAAGAATACAATTTCAATGACTGGATAATATTGTAACAGATCCTTAGACTATTTCTAAAGTGAAAAAAGTGTTGTTCTCCTCTCTCCTACTTGCTGTGCCCAACAGGGTCCATAACTGAAATGTTATCTACTAATTATATTATAGAATGCAATAAGAAATAAATAAATAAATAGTTCTAATCGAATGACCACCATCAATTTACTTGTTACAATTAGTTGGGTTTAAAGTGCAAATACTACTGGTAATAAAACGATGTTATTTGTATAATTCACGTACAGAAGAAATAAACTTTCAATATTGCATGACATTCGATCCGATTACATCATGTGACACAATCACAAGATGTCATTTGAGACGACAATTATTTATGATAAAGTGGTTAATGGTTTTATTAAAATATTTAATGTATATAAAGGTACAAAGACCTTTAACATTCAGTTGTTCCAGGTCACTGCATAAAAAAAATTGGCGAAATGTTAGATCCCATTGATATTATAACTTAAAAAGTTCAACAGATTTGAATATAATATTATTAATGCTACTAACTGTTAATACTAAAGTATTATACAGACACACACAGTTAAATTAATAGTAATAATAAGGGCTACATAACATCAATTTCCTAGTCTTCAAGCTAGGATGCCCTGTGTTATGTGAAACCATGCAATAAACATAACAGGCACATTCCATAACTCAGATCCCAGCCAGTTCAAAAACGTTCGTTTCCTAATTTGGCTCGACCGGGAATCTAACCCGAGACTTCATCTACTTAAAACCCTGACCACATGCCCACCACTAAGTTATGGATGGTCGTCTTTAAATTATTTCTACATTACATAAAAATGTAATTAATTTAAATAATTACGTAATTTAAATAATTATGTGTAAATCACGTGCCAATCAACTCTGGCGACGAGACGTGTTTACAAATATGGTGTTCATTCAACAACAAATCAATCAAAATCATTCGCCCACGACTACGACTAGGCGATCGCATCATGAAATTCATTTGAGCTTCGTGTTTCGATGCCAGATTGACATAGGTGATATTTTAAAAAAAATATATGTGGGTCTCAATACTTAATAAATAAAAAAATATTACATCTATTAATTTTTAAACTTTCGCGTTGCATTTTATATGTTTTATAAGAGATGAGAATTAATGTAATCATTTAGGTAAACTATGACACACATAATTTTTTTTTGTATTTATAACACACAAAAATTATGTGTGTCTTTTTGTTTTAATGGTTTAAGATAAAATCTTTCTTTCTAGGTTTTCTTACTTTTAAAATCAACACGTACAAAGGAAAAAAAAATTATCAAAAAACACTTCAACAACAATCTTCTTTACCGCTGTCCCCTTCTATCTCACGAATACATATAATAGCGCATCTAGCCAAACGTGATTTCTATGTTTCATAGATTTCTATGCTATATTATCTAAGGGCGCTAATTCTTTGTCTTATCGCATTATTATTGTATACAAAACATTGATTGTACAGATTTCAAATGTAATCAAACTGATTATTAACACACGATAAGGTATCATTACAAGAGCCAGGGTGTTCTATCCTAGGTGTTACGGTACAGATAACATAGACACGTGTTATTCTATCCGCGATCATCCTTTCTGTTGTGATTCCCATCAAATAAATTCACCGTGTTGATAAGCTATCTATAATTAGTAGCTTTATTGATTACAGTACATTTTAAGGAAGCTAGAGCATTAAAAAGTCAATGCCATTATACGATATTTCACTTCCATGTTATTCGACATTGTACTTATTACCAAAAGAAATGCCATTTCAAAATTAAAGAAAGTAAACATTGACCTCAGGAAAAAAAAAACAATTTTTTTACTTACAAAATGACATGACGTGCAAGCAAGTACAAAATTCACACAATGTTTGAACGAATGATTTTCCAAAACCTATATTTCTGAAAGACCTTTCGTGGTAACATAGTATCAACTAGCTTTGAATTATAAACAATGATTCTAAAGTTGTGATTTGAAAAGTTTTATAGCAAACAAGCCAACGATCCACCTTATGTATCTAAAGCATGCGATTGATGACAGTTATCGTCCATAAACGTAAACGATGTCGTAGATATCAGCTATATTGTATTCTAACATGGATATTTGGTAGGTACTATGGGTGGAGCACTTAAATGTAGATTTCAATATACCATATTATTTTACTTACTATTATGTTACAATAAATAATTACTAACAGGAAACTCTTTTTTTTTAAACAAACAAGTATCTGGTGGTCTACCATGAAATGAAATTCCGAAATTTCGGGCTCAATTTCGTGTTCTTGTTCGTACCGAAATCAACCCAGTAAATGGAACATTTCGTACATCATAAATCTTATCCTAATAGTCCAGAGGAACGATATTTTTACATTTTAAATAATTTTAAACGGCATGTACTATGTAATTTTAACATCAAATTTCTGTTCCGTTCGTCTCCGAAATTTCGAAAAATATTTCATAGTAGGCCCTCTGATCATGGCAAGAAATATGGTCAAAGCCAGCTAGATCTTCATCGAGATCTAGAGAGAAATACAAGCAAAAAGTAAATGTTAGAAGTAGGTGCGATTGCAGTACAGTATTACGGTCTCATTCATCTCATAAAACGTAGGAGTATTCAATAATAAGTAAGAACTTTTGATTCGTAAGAGCTAACACGATAATACGTCTCTAGTATTAATGCAGTAATCTAGCTAGTCGTAGTTAACTAGCAAAGTCAAGGGCGTTAACTGCAATTCCTGTTTTTCCACTAAACAAATCCATTATTCATGTTAATAATTAGTATTATACCGAGACATTAATATTAACAATTTTACATAATGAAACGTACACATTATTTGAATTGGTTTCGGGTGGATTTGCGTCTAATATTATTTTTCAAGTGGAACTGAAGCCCAATAAAGTAAATTGAACTCTTACTGGGTTTCTATGGATACGTCAATTGATTTGTTGACGTAGCACCGTTATGAAAAACAGTCGACGGGCCGTGTTAAGTGCAGGGTTCCATATAACGTACAACTCTTATATAACATATCCAATTTTTCCCCAAACATCTAATATACTGTTTACACTCAGCTTACTTGTCAAGGAACAAAATAAAAAAAAAATGAACATGGAGCGTGAGGTGTGAACATTTACTAAGGTTCTTTACACTGACACTAGCTACAGAATGAATAAGGAATGAATGCAAATTCAAAACTATAGCAATGAGATGGAACACCATAGGGTTTTCGTCGATAAAAAAACAGAACTCACTAGCTTCCTCTGAGATGATGGTAAAAAATGGCGTTGATTTTAGTGCAAGTCTAGTAGCATGAGCAATGTTTCATATCTCAATTCGCTTATTTGCGGACAAGTTCGGGCGACTGAAGTGTGAACACTTGTTGTGCGCTGTCAGAATCTAATTGATTTATTATCAATAAGCTACTATATTGGAACGAGGACAGAGTAATAGTTATTAGAATCTTATGTGGTTACGAAAATTATTTAGGATGCATCAGTTCAAAAAGTAACAAACTATACAAAAAGTGCAAAGTTTAGCGTAAGACTGACAATTGCAACATCCGTATCAGTAATGATTAAATAATATTACATAAAATATATCCAAATAATCAAGAAAAAAATGTGTTATTGCGTTTCATTTGCGCATGTAGCTGAGGGAATGCGTGTTACTTTTCCTCAGAAAAAAAAATTGCAAGGCCATATCTCATATAGTACTCCATTTCATACTTTGTAAGTCCGTACAGGCTTACCGAACGAGCTTGACAGCTTTCACAAAATTTAGTACACATGAATGGACGACAAAAAATGGTAGCATTTAAAGAAGGTTGCTATATAGTGGGACACCAAAATTACGAAGTCTGTACAGAACTTAAATGGGAAAGAGGTAGTGGGTTACCGTTATGTATGAGTTGGACCATCAGCCTATTTAGCATTGTCAAAAGTAAATTAATGTTGGGATTGTGGCGACCGTCATGATAAATTTTAACAAATTATTCTATGTCACTTGAGTTCCCATTTCATTAATTGGGAACTTACAAAAACCCTATTCCTTTATAAAAGGCAGTAATACATCGACAACTCTGGTAATTGCAATTCTTTCTCCGGTCAGAACTGCAAGTCCTTAAGGGCAAGTCCATTAGTAAAGGGTATCTGTTTTATATGAAAAGTTTAAAAAACTAGTTATAAAACAATAACAGTAAGAAAAATCACTGAGTAGCGATTATCTTATCAACAATTATTTAGCGGATCAGTCACTAATCAATATTCGTATATTTAATCATAAAAATTCAATAAATATTTAATCTGACAACACACCATTTTATCACTGATTGATTACTTCAATTTTCAAACAAACAACGCTATATTTAGGCTATAAAAAGATTTAAGGATATAAAAATCAATAAATTTAAGACAACTTTAGACACACCTAAGTAGGTCAAAGTATGACAGCAAAACAACTGCAAACAAACAATCGTATGTACCGTAAATGCCTACAGTATGTATTATACATACATACTGGGTTCATCAAAAAGAGTATATCGAAGTTCCATCGGAGTCGGCACGAAGTGATCTCCCTGATGTTGCAGGCGTCCATAGACTTTAAAGAGTCTTTATCATCGGACGGGCTGTACGCTTCTTTGCCACCTTCGTGGTACCAAAAAAAAATACCATTATATAACGTTAATCAATATTTTTTTCAAGTCAACAGTCAACATTTGCGTTTAGGAAGAAAAGTTTTAATACTTTATTTATTTATTTATTTTAATGATCTAATGACATGGCATTATTCCAATCGTTTATTACTAAGTAAAACTGTGTCCATCGTGCCAAAAGTTAACGCGAATAGGCGAAATATCATTATTAGCCAATTTATTGTGGACTAAACCGTTAACCTCTCATACATTTAAAAAAAAAACATGATAATTTTAATGTTATAACAAATTTACCCATTTTTTTTTAATGGATGATAATGGAATGGTAACCCCGCCTGCGCTATCGGTATACATTGGCGGGGCACCAGTGAGAGATGATAGGTGAGGACGAAATTGGTCAGTTAGCCCACCGTGATGAATACGTCTGGATTTCAGCACGATGGTTTCCAGAGGGAATCACGAGGAGGTCGACCAGACAGGGTATATTGCTAGCGATGAGGCTACTAATCCCCATTACTAACAATCCCTTCTCCCCCCAATTACCCATATTGAACAAACGGAAATGGCTTAAGACCAAAAGTTCACGCAGTAAACACATGAAACTCCATGAAAGTGTACGATGCGCCGTGTGTACTGGCTTATCAAGGAGTATAATTTAATCCATACAGTTATCACAGCTTAAACTGTCTGAACAACAACCTGCCAAGGGCGAGGGGCGAGTACTGTAAATCGTGCGATTACATTGCCCAGTTATATACGTCGGATTGGAGTTGGCTCGTAACTCACATTGTCCACGTGTATGTTTATCTCGTGTATTTGTACTATTGTGTGTTTTATAGCGGATCATAGCGAATACTGTATTATATTAATATTTCATCAAGTAAGGATATTTTTAAAAGAAGACTTTTTTATTATTTGTTGAGTCAACAAAACCAGCTCTAGTTACAGGTTACTCAATAGTTATTATATCTCATAATGCTTATCGTTGTTTTAATTTATGTATATGTATATGTATATATATATATATATATATATATATATATTTCATATGTATTAGTTTATCCATATATATTAAAAGTAATGTTTATGTATTACGTGTGCATTTTTTATGTGTATATTATAATATTTTGCCTTAATGTGTTACTATGTATAATTGTCACATATTTTTCACCACATCTGCCCTTCATACGTTTTCTGTTTTTACCCAATGGTTAGCTGGTAGAGAATGCCATATGGCATTAAGCTCGCCATTTGTACAAAATTTTATTGTGCAATAAAGAATAAATAAATAAATATTTGTAATGCTTTAATTGAATCTGTTATTCACAATGAAGGAATATTTGGTGTAAACTCAGTGTAAAGTTTGGTAATGATGTAAGAATAAATATTCAGATGAAACTGATACTATCGTAAATTCAGTCTTTTTTACGAGATAAAGGGCAAACGAGTATGTATCTCACCTGATAGTAAGTGATTACCACCTGCAATATTAGAGTATTGCCGGCCTTTTAGGAAGGAATATGCTCATTTCTTGTACGTTTCAATGTCGTCTCTGTTCAGAAATACTGCTGCTGGGAGTTGGTTTCATAAATTGGTTGAGGCTGGAAGTAAATGTCTACAGAAACGCACGGAGGGCCGCTGCTCATTTAGGAGGTCAGGATAAAACTTAAGCTTGTGGCGGGATACGGTAACGAAATTCAGCAGCTGGTATTAATCCGAATAATTTCTCTGAACACTCCCAACGATATATGTAATAAAACACCCAGAGAGGCAACTCTAAACACAATAGATGCGAAACTTTGTAGTTTTCACGCAGGCGAAGCCGCAAGGTATAGCTAGTAATAAATAATGACTTTAGGGCACTGACGACGGTTCACACACATAATAAATATGTAATTGGCGTCGTGTCCGACTCGCAGGAAGAAGGGTACGTTTTGGCGACATTGCTGCATTCGCAAAATATATGAGTAATATAGTGAGTAGAGTTTTTCTTTTTAATGGATTGAAAATGGAACAATAACTTTATATATAATGCTTGTGGAATACCAGAGAATGAATAATGATAAATAAAACTGAGTCAGTTCAATTGGTCCATTGTAACGAATGCACCATCGTCGTAGTTGTGTAAAAAAGCATCCTTACGACTGTAATTCTAAATTATGATTACCCTAATCATGGTTCTTTAGTGAAACAGTAAAATTTCTATAAACTTAATACGCTTAATGGTTTCGCTGCAAAAACAGAGCAGATTTATGTATTTTTTTAAATTATAAATGACCTTTGACATCCCATATTAATTTTGTTAACATTGACATCTTAATTAACATTGGCATTTGGCGTTCCATTATTTCTGCCTACCCTAATGGGAGACAGGCGTGACAGATATGTATGTATGTATTATACTACTTACTAATAATAGTGAAATATTGAATCCATTCTCTATTCCTAAAATTATAATTTTGGTTTGATTTCACAGCGAAATAGAACTAAGAACCAGTGAGAATTTTAAAATGTAGTTCGTTTTTGATAGGTTAAAATTTTAATTTTAGATACATCTATTTGGGATGGCACTATAGAATAGACCATATTATATTTTTACTCCATTACTACATAATTTGAAACTCTAGCACTAATACATCTAAGTATCATATAGGTATAATCAATAAATGATTAAGGATGCATGAATATGAATACCAATCCGATAACTATACATTGGGTCCCTCTGGACAATAATGGCGGAAAGGTCATCACCCATTTCGATATCGCCCATATCGGACGGATGTTTATTTTCGAATATGTTAAAATTCTGTTAAAACCAATATTATTTCTTAGGTAACAGACTTTTAACATATTTGTTATTGAACCAATATATAGATATGGTAATTAATATATATATATATATATATATATATATATACACACACACACCCACACCTATAATGAACACTTATCATTAAAATTAGACCCTTCTATTCTATTTAGGAACAACGTATTTAGTAAAACGTGTAACAAATTAGAGTTTTAATTTTAAAGGCAATGTTAAAGAATGACTAAGTAAATACAGTTGTATTTTCGTTCCCACAACACCATTACTAAACCTTGGTATCGTGTACATAATATCAATAAAACAGTATCTAGAATATCGAAAATAATCGAAAATGTAAACTATTTGTTTATGATATGATGTATTACGTAATGATATCAGTTTTATTTATAATATAACAATTTTATTACTATGTAAAAGATATAAGGAAAGGCGTCATTGTATGGCTTATGTAATGTTTATTGTTATAAAAAAAAAAATAACAAACCAATTAATACGATTATGCAAAAATATATTAAACGATAAATGACACATTGGAACTTGGACTAAAGCCAGTCATTTAGGATAAAAGCTGTACGATAAGAAAATGTTGCAAATAACCGGACTTTAAAAAAAATTCAGTACGTTCTAAATTTAAATTTTTCTCGGTGCATGTTTTATGGTTTACTAGAAACGGGAATTAACGCGGTCGTTTAGGTGAACGATGATGACCTAAACGATCGCGTGATCCGTGTGTTCCCGGCATAGAATAGTCCACCCCTTCCTTCCCCGTGTGGTAAGAGGTGACTTGGGAGGGCGAGGGATGGGTAATAGCGTCCCTCTTAAAACATCTCTAAACCCTAACTGCAGTTGCCAATCCGCCTGCCAAGCGTGGCAACTACTGGCAAAACCCTCAAAGGGGAGGTTTATGTTAAGCAGTGGACTATTAAGGGACTGACGTAGCACTGTCAAGTCTACGCTTCCTAGGCAGAACTTTTTTCTTCTACCCACTTATTGTTCACACAATTTGTGCAATACGGACGGCCGTGCCTGTGTCCACGGCCGCTGTAACCTGGTTGAAGCATTAACATAATTCAGATAAATTCTCAAAAATTAACTGAAAGATCGCGTTAATTCCCATTTTTTATAAACCATAAAACGTTTTCAATTTATTTATATTTACTTCCTTTTTGTTTATATATATATGTTAGGTGATATCTTCACCAATTCTGAACTGAATTGATATTAGGGGGATAGAGATTGTTAAAAATGCGAACTACAAATCCCATTGGTAGCAATAAACCCTATCAGGTCGACCTCCATATGGTCCCCTCTGGAAACCATAGTGATTAATTTTTGTGGAATTCGTCACGATGGGCTAACTGACCTGTCCTTTTATTCTCACCTATCATCGATCACTGGTGCTTAGCCAATGTATATCGTTAGCGCAGGCAGGGTCCCATTCCATTATCGTCCATTAAAAAAACTTTTGATATTTCTTTGCGTGTTGATAATAGATTGATGGATAAAAAATATCAAAACTTTATAGTTGAACTATTACATTTATGCATTTTACATTCACCAGAGGGAGACTTTGTACAAAAGTCGATTGCTTGGGTACCTCTGTCCCATTCGTGTTTCAACCGCGAAGCAGTTGTGTTTGCATGGCTGTATTTCGGTTTGAAGGGTGGGATATGGCTTGAATTTACTGGGTACAGAGGAATAACACCTGAGTCCTCAGGAATGGCAACGCATGGGGGATATCATGAGCGAAACAGTATACTCTGTTATGTCCATAGTACTGCTCATGTCTATAGGCGACGGTTACCACTTTCCATCAGGTGGGCCGTCAGCTTGTTTGCCATTCTAAGTTGTATAAAAAAAAATTCTCGTAGATTAAAAGACTACCTATTTCAAAAGCTAGCGTCAATCTCGTACAATTTACATTTTTGTCGTTTCTTCTGTAAACCCTGGTATTATCTAGATTATTTCATTACTATATTAGACTAATCTACATGAGACCATAGATAAGATGCTATCTACGTAATTATTATCATGTTTATCTTTCCAATATTTTATCATGCAAAAACTTCTGTTGGTATTAATTAATAAAAGTAGTGAATGCCACTAAACACGAACTGTCGAGAGTGAATTTTTTTTTATACAACTTAGAATGGCTAACAAGCTGACGGCCCACCTGATGGAAAGTGGTAACCATCGCCTATAGACACGAGCAGTACCATGGACATAACAGAGTGTACTGTTTCGCCCATGATACCCCCCATGCGTTGCCATTCCTGAGGACTCAGGTGTTATTCCTCTGTACCCTGTATATTCACGCCATATCCCACCCTTCAAACCGAAACACAGCCATGCAAACACAACTGCTTCACGGTAGAAACACGAATGGGACAGAGGTACCCAAGCAATCGAATTTTGTATAAAGTCTCACTCTGAATGTCGACCAAACTGGAGATTCAGCGAAGACAGACTAAAGCCACATGATTTGGCATGCCCATAAGAGATGGCTGTTTTCTGCGTAACTAACTCCTATTTGCTGAGCGGAAAGGGATTGTTAGCAATGGAGTTTGACAGCCCCATTTCTAGGTAGGTAGCCCTATTAGGTCGACCTCCACGTGGTTCCCCCTGGAAATCATCGTGAACAAATCTTGTTGAATTCGTCACGATGGGCTAACTGACCTGCTTCATGCTCACCTATCACCTTTCACTGGTGCTTCATTGGTGTACACCGATAGCGCGAGAGGTGGTAACCATTCCATTATAACCAATTAAAAAAAGACTCCTATTTGCCCGAAGCGACGACGAAAATCGATCAGAACAATACGTATAACAATGCGTGGTTAACGTAGTCTATACTTATAATAAATCTGTAGAGAGGTCAATTCTGTACATGAAATATATTTCCGAAATAACTATCGGAGTGCGATTAGTGATCGATACTGATGCCAAAAATGCAATCAGTAAAATTTTTGTCTGTCTGTCTGTATGTTCGTTATAGAAACAAAAAGTACTCGACTGATTTCAACGAAACTTAGTACAATTATTCTTCATACTCCTGGGCAGGTTATAGTATACTTTTCATCACGCTACGATCAATAGGAGCAGAGCAGTGAAGGGAAATGTTGAGAAAACGGGAGAAGTTACTCCATTTTTTTTTAATCTAAAAATGTCTACCTGTGCGAAGCCGGGACGGGCCGCTAGTTTAAAAATAAAGTAGCTCTAATATAATACTCAATGTGACATTGAATGATGTTAATAATTCCTATTTTCACACTTACAAGTGATAAATTAATGAATAGTATACCTATCATTTGTACTGCACAATGTTATGAAGTATTCATTTTAGCCTTATATGTCAACTAGCGCCTTCCTCATAAGGGGAGTTCTGCCAGTAGTTGCCACGCTTGGCAAATGGGTTGGCAACCGCAAATAGGCTTTTAGATGTTTTAAAAAGGACGCTGCTGCCCATCCCTCTACCATGAAGTTCCCTTAGTCGCCTTTTACGACATCCATAAGAAGGAAGTGGCCTGTTCGATGTCGGGACCACACGATCAGTTATGCAGTATAAGCTGATGTTAACCTTAACGTTTTAACGAACAGTTAAAAAAAATATTATAATATATCATTTTATTAGACAATTTTTAACCTACTACAAAAAAGGAGGAGGTTCTCAATTATTCGAAATCTTTTTTTTTTATTTACGTGCCCCGATTACTCGCGTAAAATTCTTTTTTATCTGAAAGGATATACTTTGAGATTGGTCCTATGGAAATTTTAACAAAATCGATTCAATAGTTTAATTTATAAATTAAAATAATTGTATTTTTGAAATAAAATTATTTGATTTTGCCACGATTGAAGTCGATTTTAGTCGGAACACATACATACATATCTGTCACGCCTGTCTCTTGTTAGGGGTAGGCAGAAACAATGGAACGCCAAATGCTTCGATGGAACACAATCCAATATTATTACAAATAGACATCAGTGAATATAGAATTACGGGGCAGTACACAGCACATTTCGTGTTACAATACTAATCTTTATCCGCGACTTTGTCCGCTTGTTCGGAATATATCGATTGACCAGAATAAGAATAAACCTATGTCCGTTTCCATCCCAAATAATACGTGTATACCAAATTTCGGGACGATTGGTTGAGCCATTTAAAGCGCTAAATAATAACAAACGAACCTACTTTCATATTTATGATATTACACTAATAAGGAAGTAAGGATTCACAGCGTTCAATGTCATCAGATGGAAATTATAAGTGGTTGACAAATCAGCATCATTACCCAACATTGCAACTGGAAGATGATTACAAATAAAGTTTGCGTACCAATTTTCCTATGACGTACGCGACACGAAGGCCAGATGACCTTTCTTGTCATTATTCTGGTAATGAATTTCTTGTCTAAAAATAAAGTAGAAACGAGACATATCATTTGCTCAAACCATTGTATCTATTATAATAATTTGACATTGAACGAATTCAAGACGCCTTCTACGGTTTCGTCAGCCTTACTAATATTATAAACTAGCGATTCGACCCGGCTTCGCACGAGTAGACAGAATTTTCGAAAATCAATACATATAATAAACAAAAAAGTTTCAGCCAATTCAATTGATCGATTATTTTATAGCATTTTATATGTATTTTTTTAGAATGATAGAACTTTTTTATTTATAAACCGATTTAAATAAATCAAGCACTAAATGTTAAGTGGAGCAAACGACGACAAAACCGCATTCAAATCGGTTGAATTTACTGGATACAGAGGAATAACACCTGAGACTTCAGGAATGGCAACGCATGGGGGGTTTTATGGGCGAAACAGTATACTCTATTATGTCCATGGTACTGCTCATGTCTATAGGCGACGGTCACCACTTACCATCAGGTGGGCCGTCAGCTTGTATGCCATTCTAAGTTGTATAAAAAAAACCGTTTCTGAGATTGGCGTACACAAACGTACAAAAAGACAAAAATTTTTAAAAGCATTTTTTTGGATTCGATTGCGTTCATAAAGCCCCCTTATAATAGTTTTTCTAATATATCTTCTATGTATAGACAGCAACCAGTTACAATTTTATTATATGTACCAAATTGATTGATATTAATCAAAATGTGTTTCTTATCTTATAGCGTCTCAACGACATAACCAATCTATAAGTTTAGATATATACTATATTTATATGTATATATTTTGTATATGGGATGGAGAAAGATATAGACTATTTTTATACCGATCTGTAAACATATCCCGGCAACGAGGACGAAGTCGACGGTAAAAGCTAGTAATACTTGTATAATGTTCGTTTCAGATTTCTCATATCTGTAGTAAACCAATACTGTGGTTATACTATCGTATAAACAATAGTACAAATGTAGTTATACTACAACAAGACACGAGTCTGATCAGGTTACACTATGGTGTTGTTCAATCACAAACAATCGGGGGAAAGGGATTGTTAGTAATAGAGACTGAGAATCCCATTGCTAGCAATATACACAACCAGGTCGACCTCCTCGCGGTTCCCCCTGGAAACTATCATGATTAATTCCAGATAAATTTATCATGATGGCCTGTTTTCATTCTCATCTATCATCCTTCACTGGTGCTCCGCCAGCGTATCCCGTTAGCGCAGGCGGGGTTACCATTCCATTTTCGTCCAATAAAAAAAATCACAAACAATCACAGGATCAATGTAAATCGAGCATAAGATAATGGATAGATCAACTTTCACTGGTACCCCGCCCGCACTATCGGTATACGTTGGCGGGGTACCAGTGGAAGATGATAGGTGAGAATGAATGCAGTTCAGTTGGCACACCATGATGAATTTGACAAGAATTAACCCTTCTTTGCATGATGGTGGTAATTTCCATCATAACATTGAAGGCCCAAAAATTATATAAAAGACTTTCACTTTAAGAGTTCACTTTAAGTTGATCGTATTGCAAAAAAACATAACATAGCTGTCAAATTTATTTTTTTAACCATTTTTTCTTTAATTTTGAACATGAATTATATCTACCTTGATTTATTGCACCAATAAAAAATCATGTAAAGAAGGGTTAACCATGATGGTTTTTAGGGGGAATTGCGTGGAGGTCGACCTGAGAGGGTATATTACTAGCAATGGGGCTATTAGATCTCATTACTAACAATCCCTTTCCCCCAGGGTATTCCCCTGATTTAGAACAATTAGCATAATACTGTCAATTGTCTAGAAAAAATATTAATCATGTAATTATTTTAGACATGGCAGGAAACGTGTATCTAAGTGCACAGTGACATGCATACAATTTCACGATATATAATTATAAATACGAGACTTAACTGCTATGAATAAGCAGTCCATATTAGTCCTTGAATTACTCGGTCTTTTAACACATCGGAACGTGATCACGTACCTATTTGTTGTCGAGGGAATATAAAAACACGTATGAGAATTTCACATTAGCATATGTATAACAAATTACAGTAGGTTACACAGTATGATTTTGAAACGATTTCAAAAAAGCGTTCAATGTCTAAGAGTATGTTACTTAGTGTTCTCGTTGTATTATATTGTCTTTAAAATTCTAAACTGTTATGAATTTGTATTGTATTGATATTTTGCAAAGCAAACTATTTTGTCCCATTTTGCTCCTTAACTTTACGACTGTTTAAATTACAGTTTTCTATTGTGAAATAAAATATTAATTTGTTTTTTATTTTTTTATTAGGACGTACAGAAAAGATATATTATACTAATATTTAAGGAAACTTTCTGGGGTAAAAATTTAGACCAGTGTTTTTTAACCTTTTTCATGACATGACCCCCTTAGTATGAAAAAATATTTCGTGACCATCGACCAGTCGTTTTTTTTCATGTATTTTATAATATTACAAATATGTTGTGGGGAATGAATACTTCAATCCATACTATCCATACTATCCAATCAATACTTCATCCAACTTTGTTGGGTCAGGTTATTTTTTTTATCTGTGCAATATACTATAATATACTATATATATAATATACAAGTCATAGGTTTTTATTTTTTTGTTAAATTGCATTAACATACAAATATTTTCACTATCATAATTCTTCATAAATCTATCTTTTTTTGTTTTTTTTTTTGCTGAGGTAGTTTTCGCGATCCCTTTATAGAGGCTTCGCGACCTCCCTATAGAGGCTTCGCAACCCCTCAATGGGTCGCGACTCACACGTTGAAAAACACTGATCTAGACCAAAAGCGTCTTAAATGCTTTTCCAGATTGAAGAGGCTTTTTATTCTAAAAAACAAGACTTTCCTTATGTCAAGTAATTGCGAGAAAGAGAAGGTTGCATATCGCATAAGACATTCAAACAGAGGATTTCCTGAAATAGCTATCTCTAAGTAAATTTGCAAAGGATTTAGCAATAACACGAATTAAAATATCAGTAATTTGTTAGTTAATTTCTATCCGATATTGCATCATATAAAACAAAACATTACCAATATATAGATGTTTTCAGCAGCATATAGTTTCACAATTTTTCTTTCTGTATTGTTAGTGTTCCATATTCATCTCCTTCTAATATTTTAGTTCTTTTTTTATGGGTGAAAATGGAATGGCAACCCCGCCTGCGCTAACGGGATACGCTGGCGGAGCACCAGTGAAGGGTGATAGATGAGAATGAAAACAGGCCAGTTAGCCCAACATACTTTCATCAGAAATTAACCATGATAGTTTCCGGGGGGAACCGCGAGGAGATCAACCTGGTTGGGTATATTGCTAACAATGAGATTCTTAGTTCCCATTACTAACAATCCCTTTCTCCCTACATTTTAGTTCTAGGTCAGTTTATAAAGAAAGCTGTTCTGTAGCGAATTTAGCTCATGTTAACCAGAATTGTCTAATAGGGTCAGTATGTTTCGAAGCGCGATGCGTAGTTATTGCCAATCAACGTCACAATCAATCAAAGCCAGCAAATGGGTTTAATTGAAAGATCGACAAGCAACTAGTGACTAGTACCTGGCGGTTGCGGAAGACAGATGTCTAGAAGATATATTCAATCTACAAACTTTTGACTTCGAAAAACTTTTTTCTAATAGAGATGAAAAATGGAATGTATTGGAATTCTGCCAACGTCTTAAAAACACATTGTTCAAATTGAGTAGGTAATTCATAACGGTACTGTTCAAGAAGATTCGAAATCCAAAAATAAATGTAAATAGAATAGAAATAATGTTTATTTAAATAGACTTGTTTAGACAAGCTCTTTTAAATCGTCATTTTTTTTATGATTATACTGGTGAGCTCGAAATATTGTCTGCCGAGAAGAACTCGCAAGAAACTCAACTGTTAATCTTTTCATTTTATTTATGTACTTAATCGTAAAATTATATAAGTATTAAAATATTTATTTCTCATGTCTAGGAGAACTATGTAATCTGCTAAACATTCATTGGAGTTGCTGAACTACAATGGACTATCTTTTAAAGTAATTAAGAATTAATTTAGTCTGATCGATACCCATATTTGTTCATCAAACTCTGACCCTATTTTTGTAGACGAACTATTGTAAAATTTACATGTGACCAACGAGGATCAGACCTCAATCTATGTCCTGCCTATATGTACACGGTTATTCGTAATGTTTGCTAACCACACGCGACCGCAAATAAAACGACAACTGCGTAGTTGTACGTGAAAAGAGACGCAGTAGTCAATAGTATTTCTTGAGCAGACAACTGAAGGGAGTCGTCCCCTGACTGATGTGCACATTTCATATCATTACATATAATAAAATCGTAAGTGGTCGCTGTCTGTACATGGAAGATATATAAGAAAAACTATTACAAGCTTTATGAAAGCAACAGAACCCAAAATAATGATTTTTAGAATTTTTGTCTGTTTGTTTGTCTGCACGCTAATCTCAGAAACAGTTCAACCGATTTGAATGCGGTTTTCACTAATGCTTTACCGTTTGCTTTGCTCCACTTAACATTTAGTGTTTATTTTATTTCAATTGGTTCATAAATAAAAAAGTTATATCTATCTAAAGAATCACATATAAAATGCTATAAAATATTCGATCAGTTGAAGTGGCTGAAACTTTATGACGGTAGGTTATATATCATATTTGAACTTATAGGATATTTTATATACCGATTCACGCGAGTAGCGCCGCGGAAAACAGCTAGTTGTTGAATAATGATTTGACAGTGACATTTCTTTCTTTTTTATTATTGACAAGTGTCTGACATTTTTGATGTATTTTTTTTTATTATAACATTTCGAATTTTAATGACTTATTTAACATTTATTCTTTTTAAGTTTTAATATTTGCATGCCTAATTATGGCGAAATATGAGGACTTATACTTATTGTAACATCTATACACTTACCATGTTTCTTGTAAATAAATAAATAAATAAAATAATACTGTGCAATCCATTTGTTCAGTGACTATGAAAAAATATATTGCATTGTATAACACAGACAATTTTACAACTGCTATTAAACAATTGTACAAATAGAATAGAAGAGAACAGAAATAGTCTTTATACGAATAGACTTGTTTACAAGCTCTTATAAACCGTCAATTCTATATGATTGTACAGCTCGGTACGGGATGTTGTTATCTGCTGAGAAGAACTCACAAGATACTCAACAGTTACTCTTTTCGAATTATTATGTACAAGATAATTTTACATTCGCATGGATACTGTAATTATATTTAGAATTAAGTTCTATTTATTAGTATTATTATATGGGAAATAAACAAGCAAATATGAGAAGATCAGTCCCCACAAGCGGCACTCGTTCACGAGTATGAAGGGACGAGCCCGCCATCATCACCAGCCATATCGATTACTACTAATTTATTAATAATTTATTCCTAGTTAGTATATTAGTACCAGAGAGATACTATAAAAGAACGTCTGCATGGATTACTCTGTCCCAACCATCTTTATGCTATGAAGAAGCTGTGCGCGCATGGTTATGTTTTAATTTGAAGGGTACGATATGGCAGTGAACAAGGTAGTAAATGAGGATATTCGCAAAATAACCAAAGTAACCGACATAGCCGTAAGGATGAGCAAGCTGAAGTGGCAATAGGCTGGTAGTTAGTAGTAGGTGGGTATGTAGGTAGTAGTACATAGTTCGAAGAACCGATAATCGATGAAGAAAAAAGGTTCTTGAGTGGCGAACCCGTACGGGCAAACGCAGTATAGGACGACAACTAGATGGAGTGACGACCTGAAATGCATTGCATGTAGTCAGTGGATGCAGGTCGCTCAGAACCGTTCCTTATGGCAGTCTGTAGGGGAGGCCTATGTCCAGTAGACAATAGACAGATAATGGCTGAAAAGATGATGATAATTCCTAAAGAGGGTTGACCTCAGGCAGATAGCTGGTCGTAAAACTAAGCCAAATCTTTTTGTAATGTATGATAAAAAACATATTACGTCGACCGCATATAATAATTGGGATAAGGGTAGGAAGAAAAAGAAGTTGATGATAATGGCATTCTGATATGGAAGTATTTTACTGCCATATCAAAATTTTAGAGTTAATCACGATTTTATAATCCACCGGTTCTATATTCATCATCTGTTATTAGTACATAACTAATTGGTCCTTCGAGCCGGATTATCCGTGATTTTTAAAATTAGTCAAGTATTATGCCACGTTAAAATTAACACGTAATTGTGACAAAAACCCGTTAATTATATATATTAAGCGCAAAGAAAAACTTTAAAATCTATGGATTCATAAATTATTGGTTCTATAGTTATAATCTCGTCTTGTTTTTGCGAGTCTTTTCGAGCGGAGCTTTACTATCTTAATAAAGTTTTCAAGGACGATTTAAAATACACAATGCACTTGACATATCTGCGTCCTAAACGAGTGGCAAACGAATCTAAGAAGAGAACGCCATCCATTGCTATCTCATTACACCGTATGAGATATCTATATCGTACCTATAACTACTTACGTTACTTATCTAGCGAGAGAGAAAGAGACAGAATGAATAATACTTCATTTGTATCAAACACATGTTTGAATAAAAATAACAATATCACACATACAGACAATTGGTATGATTGAAAAAGGGCGGCCCGTGACCTTATAGCTGAGAGTAGTCTTTATCTAGGGGGACGGACGATGCATAATGTACACAAACTATTTTTATCAGGATATAAAACAATATTCTCATGCGACTATATTTTCCAAACTTGTAAACACTTCCAGTAATTTCCAGAGAAAGAATATGGAACACCAAGTTTCACTTCACGATGACATAACAACGAATCGATATTCCCTGGGGAATTATGGTTTGCACTTGGCTCGAGGCCAACGTGTAAAGGTTACTCAGCTGATTATTGTTGTTGCCTGAAACTGGCGTCGTGACAAATAACACGAAATTAAAAACTGTCACACGAATTTTGTAATTTTTTTTTTTATTTCTTTTTAAGTGAATTCAAAAAGAAATTCTTATATTGCCTGATATCTGTATTTTTGCGTATATTACGCGATATTTTGATCAATTTTAAATGTGTTAGTTCCATATTAATTGTATTAAGATTGAGGTCGTATCTATTTGCAATGCCAATAACTATGTGATATCTACCCATGTTTTAGCAAATAAATACGAATATACCTTAATCATAAGTTCTTAAATAACTACGTTTACACTTAAACCAAGCATGAAATATTTAACATTTTATTCACCTAAAAAAATTCAAACTTAATTATGAACATAGAATAAAAATTAATCATTAAAAACAGTCCAAATTTAGAGAATACGAAAAAAAAACTATAATATTTGAGAACCTTTATTTTTTGTAGTCGATTAAATAAGAAAATGCTAGAATTAATCATTTACATTATTGCTTTTTTATTACATGAAATGACATGAAGCTTTGATGATTTATACTCTTCATACAGGTATAAACTAATTATATATATATATATATATATATATATATATATATATATATATATATATATATATATATATATATATATATATATATATATATATATATATATATATATATATATATATATATATATATATATATATATATATATATATATATATATATATACACTAATATTTTCCTCAGAAAAGTTTCCGCTGTTTACCCAATTAACGTTCGGACGGTCAAAGCAATCTATAGAAATTAGCACGATAAGTGCCTGGTGACGGACGTCGTAGGTGTCTGGTGTAACGAGTATGTATTATCGCCTGCTAGGGGCAAGAATGAAGCATATTTATTTGTAATTGAAATCACTACCATTTGTCAACAAGTTTGTACAAAAATCTTCTGCATGAGTAGAACTACGGTTTCTGTCGTGAAACAATTGTGTTGGTGTATCTATTTCATCCATCCATCCCACCCTTGTCTTCGCATTATATATTATTTGTCCAATAGTATTCTTGAAGTAAAAAATACGCCTTACTAATTAACAGCTATTTATAGCCTGATCAAGGTAGTCATATTAATGTGCAACTACCCTCTCACAAAACTATTCTCTTAATATCTATATCTCAGATTTGAAGAGTGGAATATGGGTACGTAGGCTTCTACGAAGGATTTTACTGAAGAATATTAAAGTACAAGGGAGTTATCATGGGCACAGTGTATGTGTACCATATGTACATGGTTACAGTGTATTCTATGATGCCCATGATGATTTTCAATTCTATACGCGACGGATACCACTTTCCATCAGGTAGTTAGATTCTACTGGTCCAAAAAACAATATGTTAAAAGACTGTTATCCAAAAAATAATATTAGATAACAAACTTCGAACATATTCGAAAATAGATATCCGCCCGATATGGGCGATATCGTAATGGTCGATGATCCTTCCGCCATCAATGTCCAGAGAAATACAGTATACAGATATCGGATCGGTATCCATAATATCCATGTCTATTTAGTAGTAACTGTGTAGTTATATAATCGGAATTTATACATGAGGAAAATGACCATCTCGACCTATTTGGCAATATGAAAATATATGACTAACATTTTTCAGCAAACATTTCCGAAACTAGGCAAATATTTAGACGGTGTGACGCGAATTTGCCTTGGGAAATTGACCGTGTAAGTTATTTTTGGCACAGTGCAAATTTTGACACTTTTGCATTTTACCAACGATTGGATTGAAAAGTTTTATTTTTTACATAAAGCCTTAATTTTAATTTCCATAATGAATGCAGTTTACTTAAGTAATTATCAGAACTTTGCACTTTGAACTTTTTTATAAAAATATAGATGTGATAGATTAATAAAAACAGCTAAATAGGATATCTCCCTAGAAGTACTTTACCAGAGGGAGACTTTGTACAAAAGTCGATTGTTTGGGTACCTCTGTCCCGTTCGTGTTTCAACCGTGAAGCTGTTGTTTGCACGACTGTGTTTCGGTTTGAAGGGTGGGATACAGCGTGAATTTACTGGGTACAGAGGAATAACACCAGAGTCCTCAGGAATGGCAAAGCGTGGAGGGTATTATGAGCGAAATAGTATACTCTGTTATGTCCATGGTACTGCTCATGTCTATAGGCGATGGTTACCACTTTCCATCAGGTGGGCCGTCAGCTTGTTTGCCATTCTAAGTAACTTCAACAGAATCGTCCTAAAATTTTTTAAATGACGCGAAGTTTTAATAAAACTTTTTGAGTACATATAAAATTGTAATCAAGAAAAGACTTTTATTATACAAATCGCAGTGTTATACATTTACTATATGTGATTATCATTATCAATAGTACATTAATCAAACTATAATATGAGAAGCAACATTCAGTTGGTCGATCGTATATTGGTACTTTTATGTCAACCACTCGACGCACCATAGATGTAAATGGTCTAGATGTGACGTACCTGAGCTGAGCGCAGTAGTACTGGTGCGGGATGGCGGTCAATACACCAGCACCGTCTCCGGTGTCATTGTCGCAGGCGCACGCGCCGCGATGCTCCATGCGTTTAGCGAGGACTTCTGCATCACGGACGATCTATGACGAACATTCATCATGTAGATTTGTTTCGTTGTACCAGCTGTTCACTGATGAACATAACCTCCTCCATAAAGGGAGTTTTGCCACGCTTGGCAACCACAGTTTGACTTTGGTGATTTTTTAAGAGGAATGTTGCTAACCATTTCTCTACTATAAGCTCCCTTAGTCGACTCTTACGACAAACAACCACGGAAAAGGAAAGGGTGTCCTATTCTATGCTGGATCTTAAACGACTTTGTTTTGGTTTATAATTGTTATACTCGGCGTTTTCATTAAAACTACTAAGTGAGTCGCAGAATTCTATAAGTAAATTATTTCTTTCTTTTCAAATTTTTTGTTTTATTTTTATACCAAATACGTTGTAGATTAAACAATGAAGAAATACATCTAAATCAATCTTAAAAAGATTTGTATTTTTTTTGTAATGGTTTATCCTCAAAAAATTCTTAACCCATTTTTTTTTATTTTTTCACGCATAGAAAGCTACATTATCAGCCATTATTAAAATAATATATAACCTATGTTAGGTTATATATTATTTTCGTTTATTATGGACGGATACCACATTCCATCAGGTGGGGCGTCATCTTGTTTGCCATTCTAAATTGCGTAAAAAAATTCTAGACTTGAGCATGGACTAAGAAATTCCTGAAAATTGTATATGATTCATAGACAATGAGTATACTCACTTTATGACTACGTTTACCGTCGATAGCAACAACAAAACCAACACCGCAAGCTTCGTGCTCGTTCTGTGGGTCGTACAAGCCTTGCTTGCTCGGCCCTTCCCACTCCATACCTTCGAAAAACAGAGGTTCCTGAAGTATGATATTTATACTCTATTTCAGTAGAAATTAATTACAAGGTAACCAAGTTTTATTGAAATTATTACAGAAAGACACTCCAAAAAAAATTAATAACAAATCGAAACATTTAAGGAATTGATAAATTTTTGTTTAATGCTACTATTGGATAACAGGAGGAGGGGGGGGGGGGGAATTGTTAGTAATGGAGTCTAACTGACCCATTGCTAGCAACACAAAATCAGATCGACCTCCACGCGGTTCCCCGTGGAAACCATCGTGGTTAATTCTAGTGGAATTCGTCATGATGGGCTAATTGATCTGCTTCATCGTCACCTATCATCTCTCACTGGTGCCCCGCCAGCGTATATCGATAGCGCAGGCGGGGCTACCATTCCGTTATCACTCATTAAAAAAAAAACAGGGGAGAGGAATTGTTAGTAGTGGGGATCCATTGCTAGTCACGCGGTTCCTCCTGGATACCGTCGTAATTAATTCTTGTTGAATCCGTCACAATGGATTAACTCCTCTAGTTTCATCCTAGCCTATCACCGCTCACTGGTGCTCAGGGGGAAGCGATTATTGGTAATGCGGACTACCAGTCCCACTGCTAGCAATATACCCTGACAGGTCGACCTCCACGTGGTTCCCCCTGGAAATCATCATGACTAATTGTTAATGAATCCGTCACCATGGACTATAACCGACCTGGTTTTATCCTCGTCTATCACCCACTCACTGGTGCCCCGTCGTCGTATACCGATAGCGCAAATGAAATTACCATTCCATTATCATCTCATAAACTATTGGACATCAGTATACCGCTTTATAGTTGAATTAATTATTTATGTTACATGTTTGTTTACATAGTTACAAGTTTCATTTTACCAGAGGCAGACTTTGTATAAAAGTCGTTTATTTGGGTACCTCTGTCCAATTCGTGTTTCAACCGTAAAGCACTTGTGTTTGCCTGGCTGTGTTTCGGTTTGAAGGGTGGGATATGACGTGTATTTACAGGTGAATTTACACCTGAGTACTCAGGAACGGCAACGCATGGGGGGTATCATGGGCAAAAAAGTATACTCTGTTATGTTCATGGTTCTGCTCATGTCTATAGGCGACGGTTACTTTCCATCAGGTGGGCCGTCAGCTTGTTTGCCATTCTAAGTTGTATAAAAAAAAGTACTAATGAATTGAATGTAAACAATGGGTATACACCTGAAATAAAAAGATTTTTTTTTAAACAGAATTATTACAGAGCGTTATGATTTGTATGTCTGTATGGCAACCATACGTCTAACGTGAACTGAAAAGCCTCAATAAAAAAGTTTAAAAACATGTCATGGTATGAAACGCATACTAGGGGAAATTAGCTACACAAATGTGTTTATTATATTTAAAATGTGTTTATTATACTATCAGTGCCAGCGAATCGCGGATCTTTTTATCTCGGCCACACGCCGAGATAACTACCCTCTTCATCCAAAATTCTACTTGTAAGTTAAATTTCATAACGATTAATTGAGCCGTTATAAGGCGCTGAGAGGAAGTTAAGTTCTTAGAAATATATTTTAGTACATACAAGACAGATTGGTTGAAGAAAACAAATCAAAACTAATCTTTTTTTATTTGCTTGGACCAAAATAATTGTAGTATAATTACTGTAGGGTACTTACACTAATAGAATAAACAGATATGAGTATGGAAATAAACGCCATTCTAAGATATCCTCAGCACTTCACCTTGCTCCACAAATAACATTACTAACAAAACGTTATCACGAGTTCAAGGGCATGAGACATTGACTGCGTCTATTGCGCAAAAGCCGGCAACTACGTATCAAATGAATATCAAACTAATATAAAAATAAAGAGAACATTCATACCGTTATCTCACATCTCGTGAAACGTGATAATCATAAGAAATCCAAGGATTCATATGGGGTAATGAGAGATCGCTAACGCGACGAATAGCTTTCGTATAACTCCCTCGTTTAATGAGAACTAAAACATTCTCTAAATCCATTTTCACTATTACACTTTGTTTTGTCACTTTCTTTCAAATTCAGACAAAAACAGTACAATAGCTAAAACAGATTCATAGGAGGTTTGATGTTTTTTATGAATATGAGAGGGTATGCCTATATAAATAATATAAAATTTATTTTTGACTTCTTAATATTGGGATTTAAATTGTTGTCTATACAAAATTACATTGAAATAAATACAGTAAATTAATCGAAAAGAATACAAAATATGTTTTCGTACAATTTAATTAAGCAAGAAAATGAAAATACCTTGATAGTCATAATTCTGGCTGATAAATAATTTGTGTATTTACTTATTTTTTTTATTATAGAAATATATATGTACAAGTGGACAGGATACTAGTAAACCTTCTTTTCAAATCAGTCAATGTGGAATACACTAAAGTGGTATATGAATTGGTTAATTTAGTTTTTTTTTATTACCTTAATTGACGGAAGCTTTTCATAAGTAATTTGTAGAGTAGAGATTGTTAGTAAATAGAGAGTATATTTCCTTATTTGATTATAGACTAGCTGACCCAACAAACTTATTGTGTTACTACCCCCTACAGAGACAATTTATTCTCATCAGGATAAAAAATATACTACCTCACAATTTTTTTTAATAGATGAAAGTGGAATAGTAACCCTGCCATATGTGAGGATAAAAGCGGGTCAGTTGCCCATCGTGAAGAATTCAACAACAATTAACCACAATGGTTTTCAGGGGAACTGCATGAAGGTCTACCTTAAGTTATTGTCGTCCTATCAATGGTCAACTATCCATTGCTGAACATAGACCTCCCCCATTAAGAGGTTTTGGCACTAGTTATGTATACTTGGCATGTGGGATGGTATTTGCAGTTAGACTTTAGTGATGTATTTAGAGGGACGCTGCTGCCCATCCTTCGACCATTAATTTCCCTTAATGGCCTTTAATAACACTTACCACATGGAATTTTTTTTTTTATACTACTGAGAATAGCAAATAAGCTGACAGCCCATCTGACGAAAAGTGATAACCGTCGCCTATAGACATGAGCAATACCGTGGACATAACAGAATTTACCGTTTCACCCATGATAACCCCCATGTGTTGCCATTCCTGAGGACTCAGGTGTTATTCCTCTGTACCCTGTAAATTCACACCATATCCCACCCTTCAAACCGAAACACAGCCATGCAGACAACTGCTTTACGGTTGAAACACAAATGGGACAGAGGTACCCAATTTTGCAATTATAGTACATCTTAGAAAATTTAATTAAAATTTGATGAGTGATTTCAGAGATTAGCATGAATGAACATTATAATATGGGATTATTATTTTATTATGCTTTCAAAATTTATTATTTAAACAAGTGTGTAACCAAAGGTAGGTTGCACAGTCTTTTGAAATAGTGTTTACAACTAGAAAACTATTGTTGTAAATATGACGAGTTGGTTGCAACTATTAGTTCAGTTGTGTTACATATATCTTATATGGCTTGTAGACTCTAAGTAAAATCTTAAGATCTCAAATTATTTAATATAATATCTCACGTTATTAAATAATAACACTAATTCATAAATATATATTTTTATAAATTACATTACAATGGTTTAAAATAGTTTTAGTAACTAAGTATTTATATATAAATTTATGAATGAGCAAAAATATATATTTCAAATGAGGGTAATGCACTTATATGGGGTAAGATGTAGTTTTGGTTAATAAGTTACCTTAAGAGTAGAATTTAATTATTGATACAGAAATAAAATAACATAGACACGGTTGAAATTAATGTGGATGATTGGAAGTAATGACGATTAACAGGAATCAGTAAAATGAAAAAGGAAATGTTGGGCTTAAATACTGAAATAAAAAGCAAGGCAGTGATTAGTATCATGGAAAATCACGTGTACCTATTACTTAATACGAAGTTTAAATAAAAACCGGCGTATAATTGACCATATGTAATTGAGTTGTTTATTTAAGAATATTTACAATACAAGAACTTCGAATGAACCAAACATTGAATAAAGATTACTTATAAGTTTCCACGTATGCACTATCAATACCGACTAACAAATTATGAACGTGGACGCAAAAATAAACTAACAACGCACCAGAAAAACTCACCTTAAAATAACTTTTAAAAAAATTCACGAAACTGTTTGATAAGAACACTGCGCAATATTCGCACTTTCACCGATTAGGTAATAAAAATAATACAATATATGTATAACAATAGAAAAACAAAATTTAACTCTGAACCACAGAAATTACCAAGTCGACGTAGTGACCACTCTCTAGACGACTACGACGACCGATAATAATAACTAACCGACACTGGCGAAGAGACTGATAAAATTTTATTATACAATATACAATTGACAGCCGTCATTGTCAAAATTTTTTTTTTTTTTTTTTACGTTTGTTCCGACCAACCCGAACAAATTGTCTGGACAGTCCGTCATTGTCAATGTCAATCAGATGATGCTGTCAAACGTTCCACTACAGACTACACTTTGCTACAGATAACACAGTCTTTAATAGCACTGTGAAAAAAATACATAGTTTGTATTAAGAGTTAGCAGTTGTAGGAAGTTAAAAAACCTGCAGTATGTTCTCAACTACATATTGTAAACAACATATTTTTACAGTTTCTTTATACTAGTGAAGGTTCATTCATGTTCACTATTTACAGTAATTAATTAACGAATTAGTTAATCCGAAGTAACTATGAAACTAAATTTGTAACATTAAAACATCCCATTATATACTTACATGAAATTACAGAATATCAGTTCAGTGACGTAAAAACTTTCAACTACACTCATCGAAAGTCAAAATACTCAATAAAAATCTAAAATAAAAGTAATAACAAAAAATAATTTAAAAAGTTACTATAATGCCGTTAAAACGTAACTAAAAACATTAATCACCTCATGAATATAAATTAATGAGTACAATTAGATAACATTAAGATATTCTTGTTTCAAAATTCTCTGTTATATGCAGCCCTGTAGCCATATTGATAATCAATAAACATAATCCGACGTGACCAACACAAAGAAATGAAAAATTATGACTTTTTATTAACTCGACTACGCAGCAAAAATTGTATAATTTTTGACATATTTTCTATTAACTAAAAGCAATCAATAAACTAATGTTAGTAGTATCTCTGTATTACATGATATATTACTGTTTAACATCATTTGATAAAGAAAAGCGTATCGAATCCTTTTGGCAATTAGTGATCAATCGTGGTATTTTATATCATGTCTTTTACAATTAGCAGTTATTTATGAAATATTTGCATAATATTTGTTGTTCAAGGAACTATCATGGGTTTTACTAATCTTTATGCTTAGCAGAAATCGTAGAATATGACTAAGAAGTAATATTTCAAAAATCTTTTCAGTTCACTTAAAATTATAAATTTTGACATTTAAATACTGATGATATTTGGCATTTAGTGCTTATTTATATACACTTAACATTTATATTTTCAAGTGTAAGTAAATATATATTTTGTAACAGTTTACAATTAACATACAAACTATAAATTAAAATCGTAGGTTTTTAATCATTCTTTTTTGATTATTAACCGTCTACGGATAACTTTATATAACAACTGTCAAAGTAGCGTGCTGTCAAGTCATGAAGACATGATACAAGTTTAATTTGACAGCACAAAATACAATATGAAAAAAAAAACAGTCTGTTGATTTACCGCGAAAGTTGTGGTTGTTTGTAATTGTTTCTTTTATTCAAGTTACGAAATAAAATTTATTTTACGCAATTGTTCTTTCTGTTGTTGTTTTTTAAAAAGAAATAATATACTTGGTGATATAGTCGTGTGTTTATGTTGGAATAAAGTCTACATTTTGAGTGTAAAGTTTAAATTCCTGCAGAAAAGGTGCCCATTGATTAAATAGTTATTTTCGCGCTTTCCAAATTTGAATCGTACACTTAATATTGTATTTTTTAAAAGGTTTATATATTACTGGAAAATGAGTCTTAGCAGTTTAAGATGTATAAGAAAGTACAATAATTTAGTGAATGTCCATATATCAAGTGCAATGGTTTCGAAAGTTTTGGGACCTTGTAAAAGGGAAGTGAGCACAAGCAGTTCGCAGCGAGCCAATGTTGCAACACATAATTCGAAGCCAGATTGGAATAGAGCTGTGAGCGAAGCGGAGAAGATTGTTGGATACCCGACATCGTTTCTGAGTCTGAGATGGGTACTCAGCGACGAGATCGCAAATGTCGCACTTCATTTGAGGAAACTCGTGGGAAGCAATCATCCTTTGTTGAAGACGGCCAAGTTAGTTATTTCTATTATTTTAGCATTCACTTTTTAATTCATTATTAATAATTGCATATTAATGTTTGGGAATCATAATACGATTGTGTCACTAACCAGGTGGAAATTTATTTAGCAATTTCGTAATTGATTTGTGGGATACATAGTTGTGTAAATAGATGGGTGATTACGTTACATTACCGTTACTCTGTATGAGAATTTTTTACTATAAATACAGGACAACCGTAGCGGTTATTATTTTAACCGACTTCAAGAAAGAAATAGGAGTCTTATAAAATTTTTAGCTTTTTTAGATCGAGATGAAAGTTTTAAGTAGTTTTTTTTAATTCATCTAAAATAATGAAACTACCAGAGCCCTAAAAAAAAATATTTACGATTAAAATTCCTGATAGTCAGATCAGAAGGTTCTGTCTCTTATCTATGACCATTGTGGTGACTGTAAAACCGACATATCCCTATTTCGCCGAGCGCACATATACTTTTTTAAATGAATGATAATGGAATAATAATGATAAATCCGCCATCGGTATACACTGGGCACTGGGCTTGGGGCACCAGAGAGGGATGATAGGTGAGGATGAAAAGGCGGGTCAGTTAGCCCATCCATTCTCACCCGAGCGCACCTATTTGACTCCAACGGCGAGAGTCAAACTAATGACCTTCGAGGTCTGTAAGTTTGATACTAAGTACATATCTACTTATACCAATGGGGGGCAGGGAGAAAAGGGATTGTTAGTAATGGGGTCTAACATTGCCATTGCTAGCAATATACCCTATATGGTCGACTTCTACGAGGTTCCCTTTGGGAACCGTCGTGGGTTGTGTCGTCGTGAAACCTTGGGAAACTGACCTGTCATCCTCACTGGTGTCTTGCGCATTTCATCACCACTTACAAACAACAAGAAACCGCAGTTAGGTTTTGTAGATGTATTCAGAGAGACGCTGCTGCCCGTCCCTCGCTCTTCTTTAGTCGTCTCTTACGGCACCCACAGGAAGAGAAGGGGTCGCCTATTCATACGGCAAAATTACCTGACTATATCCTTATTTATCATCACTCAATGCTGCATCTCGAATGTCGATAGCGCAGGTGGGGCTACCAAAATAATTTCAATAAAAATGAGATTGTAATGATATTAGATATTGTCTATATCTATATGTTATGGAAAATTAATAAACTCACTGTGTTTTTACCGTTTCTGAAAATAGGCATCGGATAAAAAATTAATATAAATTTAAAAAATAATATAATAGATATTGGGTACATATCTGGTATGTTTGCAGAGAACAGGGTTAATGATTTTTTTGCTATTTTACGTAATTATAAGGCAAAATTTCATCAAAGATTAATGACAATAAGTAATCATATTGTAAAGACTGTATTTCTCACTGCATACCTGACGACAAAAGATTTTATAATGAAATAATTTAAATTTGTATTTTGTAACTAATGTTTAAAATTAATAATAATAGTTTGTATAATTAATAATGTAACTGTAAACTATGGGTATATACCTGAAAATAAAGAGATTTATTATTATTATATCGTGGTTCTCAATGTTTATAAGCAGAAAGAAACTCACAGACTCCCGTCATAGTTGAAAAATCGAATAAATTACTTAAAATCGTGATCATAGCCTCATAAAGTATTATTTACACACATACACATTATGATCATTATGAAGTGGGCAATAAAGGTCGACGTTGTGAAGGCTGCCAATTGCTTTACCGACCTAAGTATATTCGTGTATCACGTAATATCATAGTTTCAGCGTCTCGAATTCTAGATATTATTTCTCACTGTAAAAATTTCATTGTAATGTAAGCACTGTCTATACAAGTACAAAAATAATAAAATTAAGGCTTTAGGTACATAAGTGATATACTTATATATTTTTATTATTCGAAAATTAGCTGGTGAAATGATTTCGTGACGGCCCGAATTTCGGACAATCCAAGCAGTAGGCTGCGTTGCCGTATATGGCGATAGGCCGTAGGATAGGAATAATCCATGCCTATACGCACTTCTACTTCTATATTTTGTTCCCAAAAAAAAATAATGGCTTTAATATTGTTAACCAACGCTCTGTGTGGGAAGAAATTGAAAGAAAAAATATACGAAAATATAATAATAGTTTATTTCAAAGTAAATGCTACGATCGTCTTTAAACATAGTATGTATATACTTTGTTTAAAGCTAGTATACATGAAAATGTATTGCTTCGTTCACGTGGATTTCAGAAGTAGGAAAACTAATGAAATAGAACACTTTTAGATGATGTATCATGATAAAACATACACCAGTTTTTAAGTTCAGAATTATAAAACTGGAAATCCAATTTGGTACAGTGGTTTTTACGTGATGCCTGAACGAATATACAGACAGACAAAGTCTTAAAAGAATTATTGTTTTCGGGTGTATTCGTTTGGTTATTTTATTGCTAGATATATACCTATAGCAATTTATTTCCATTGCAGGAACCTGATCTACAATGGGAAGAACAATATGCAGGCATGGGGTCTCATCGTATTGTTGGTGTCGAAGGCGGCCGGCCATAGTCCCGAGATACCTGATATGGAGCAAGACAAAGCTGCCGGTGTGCTGCATAGGTAACTTTTTTAATTTTGGGCAACATATAACTTTAATATCAGGAAGAGGATCAATAATGTCGTTTGGCGGCATCATTGCTAGCAATAGGTATATCTTGTCAGGAAAATCTCCACGCGCTCCTTCCTAGCCACCATCGTGGTTAATTCTTGGTGGTTTCGTCATTATGGGTCAACTGGTACTCCGCCAACGTATATCGTATATCGATAGCGCAAGCGAGGTTACAACTTCATTCATCATCCTCATATCAGCCATTATCTGTCCACTGTAGAACATAGGACTCCTCCTATTGGGAGGTTTTGCCAGTAGTTGCCACGCTTGGCAGGCGGGTTGACAACCGCTGTTAGATTTTAGTGATGTTTAATTAGGGACGCTACTGCCCATTCCTCGTCCTCCCTTAGTCGCCTCTTACGACACCAACGGGAAAGAAGCGGTGGCCCATTCCATAAAAAAAAAACCTAAATGAGATTATGTATTTTTATTAATCAGTCTCGTTAGATTTGTCTTATATTGTGGGAGTTCTACTACAGAAATATCACTATAAATATATATATTTGTTTTTGCAAAAAAACAAGCTACTTCAATCATGAAGAAAACAATTCGAAGGTTCAAAGAGCAAAGAAATTCTTATGCTTTGATGTTTCATGTCAAAATCTATCTGTAATATAAAGATATCGTGATTTCAACTTTTTTCAGAATAATGGGTGTCAACAGCGCCTAAATTATCATCCGTTACTAATGTGGAGCAAACATTTCAATATTCATGTGGCATGGAAACCAAACAAACATATATAAATTTGCAATATTGTTCACGCTATACATGATTATTTCTAAATTCTTTACCTAATAGCCCAAAATTACTACAGAGCTGAAATTTGGTGGAGACCTTGGGTACACTATTAAAAATAAAATACCAAAAGTCCCTACCGATCCCATGTGTGTTAAAAAAGTTATTCAAGGTTAAAGGTAAAAATTATAAGTTTCTTGGATATGAACGGTAAGTTTAATAAAAAAAAAAAAAGTAGGCCAGACGAAAATTGTAGATTACAAAATCATAAATTTTTTGATCCACCAATTTTAAGCCCTATGGGAATTTTGTAATTTGATCATTATTTTTCTGTTTTGACTGGACTGTAACCAAAGGGAGATTTTGTACAAAAGTTGTTTGCTTGGGTACCTCTGCCTCATTCGTATCTCCACCGTGTAACAGTTGTGTTTGTATGGCTGTGTTTGGGTTTGAAGAGCATATCTAGTTTGAATATGGCAATAAAATTATATGTACAGAGGCATAACACCTTAGTCCTCAGGAAAAAAACGTATGAATGGTATCATGGGGGAAACAGTATACTCTGTTATGTCCATGTCTATAGGCGACGGTTACCACTTTCCATCAGGTGGGTCGTCAAATTGTTTGCCATTCTGAGTTGCATAAAAAATAATAATAACATTTTTACTTATAAAACTGAAACAGATTGTAGTGTTTAACATTCGTATGTATTTAATTTTCCTTATATGATTCTATGGCATACCATGCAGATTCAAATAGCACTGCTTATATTGAATACCAAGTGTTACCTGGGATTTTATTAATGTGGAACATGTCTATATGACTCATAATGTATCCCATATGTCAAGCGAGTAATGTAGTCTTAGCGTACTGAACTTTGATACGTTCATATCATAATGTTTAGTGATCTGTACTTCATACATATTTATGGATATCGCTAACTGGAGGTGACGTTGTCGAGATGGCGAGAAATCGTGTAAATATTTAATCCATGTGCGAATAAAAATTAAATGCTGTTCTATGGTAAGCAAGAACGTGACAATGACTTGATAGATTTGGCTTTTTTTATATTTGTAATAGTTTCAGCTTTGTATAATATAATTTATAAGTCTAGGTAGACTCGGATAGAGTCTCAGAGAGATTATTTTTTATAAATTTATACCTATAAAATTTAAAATTAACCTCTCTAAATGTCACAATTTTCCGTTTCTAATCCATAATATTCTTATTTCCTATTATTTTAATGGTATTAGCTCTCTCTTAAATAAAATTATAATTGAAGAAAATATTTAATAGTAATTAAATAGAATTAAAATAAGTTAAAAAAATTAAAGAGAATTAAATATATATATATATATATATATATATATATTATGGGTGAAAATGGTATGGTAACCCCACCTTCGCTAACGGGATACGTTGGCGGAGCACTAGTGAAGGCTGATTGATGAGAATAAAAACAGGCCAGTTAGCCCATCATGATGAATTCATCAGAAATTAACCATGATAGTTTCCAGGGGGAACCGCGAGGAAGTCGACCTGGTTGGGTATATTGTTAGCAATGGGATTCTTAGTCCATTACTTACAATCCCTTTCCCCCCAGATATATATATTATTATGTAGATTTATACTCGTAAGTGAATAGTAAAAGGCATTGGCTTATTTATACTTTTAAACGATTTCAAAAAGGAAGAGGTCAACTCGATTGTTACTTTATTTGTATGTTCCGCGACATCTTTGGTAATCTAAACGAATGTGATGATTATTTTTATAATGGATACAGGGTTTATTTCTGTGTTGGTCGCATTTTAATTTTCTTGAAATAAAAGTCTGGTTCTTTTTTTTTATGCAACAAAATCTAATTTATTAATTATGTTAAGACTGCCAAGTACCTATCCTATTTTCCTGTTATTACAAGCCTCAATGATTCTGTCAGCATGGTTAACTTACACACACCAGTGTATTATAAAAATACTAAATAGCGGTAGTATTTCCTTATTGGGTACTTTTTTCGCAATTTTGGGTAAAAAGTTTTTATTTGCCTAATTTTGAAGAAAATTTTAGAGAAGAGTTGTAATGGGCTTGGAGAAATTTGTGTAATTTTTTTTTCAAAATTGGGTAATTGTTTCAGTACTTGTAAACTTTGTAGACAATTCCAGTAAAATACATGAGTGAAGGTACATAAGGAAAAGAGAAAGGGAGGAATGACAGAAACAAAAGAAATTAATTTTTCGTTGTTCATTTTATGGCACATGGCAAAACATAGTGAAAAACATTGCTACTTTGTGATAGGGTAAAAATCTTGAAAATCATATAGATTATGAGAAAAAATATTTCACGTTTGTGTAGAAATTAATCGCATCGCATCGCATCTGGCAACCCTGAATCTACTCGGTATATAATAATTATGTTTTTACTTAAATAAGAAGAACCAGTATTTCTGCGTGTACATGCGTTACAATGAAAACCTTCACTCAACGAGTTCCTTGTCCGCAGTCAGCGGGCGTTGGCCGAGGTCACGGAGATGATCCGCACCTCGCACTTGGTACACAAAGGGCTCGTCAACATGAACGTTAGCCAGCAGTTCACTCGCGACCCAGACGACATGGTGTTCGGCAACAAGATCGCACTCCTCGGCGGCGACTATTTGCTCGCTAACTCGTGCTCGGAGCTCGCCAACTTGAGGTAAGATTATATTTACATCGTAAATACTATTCATTTTTTCATCAGGCAAAATCACTCCATTCAGATGAACAGTGTAATCCAAATCAGAAGGTCACCAATACTAATTATCGTTACTCTGACAGTCTATTCAATGGTACAATACTTTATTTAGCAAATCCAAAATCTTGAATTTTTTTATACAACTTAGAATGGCAAACAAGCTGACGGCCCACCTGATGGAAAGTGGGAACCGTCGCCTATAGACATGAGCAGTACCATGGACATAACAGAGTATTTTGTTTCTGAATGTTCAGCAGATATACTATAAAATGTGAAATAAAGAAAACTAAGTCTGCAATTTGACTAAATCAATTTTATCATCATCATATCCACCTTTAACTGTCCACTGCTGAACGTAAGCCTCCCCCTAGGGGTTTTGCCAGTAGTTGCCACGCTTGGCAGGCGAATTGGTAATCACAGTCAGGATTTAGAGATGATTAAGAGGGACGCTGCTGCTCATCCTTTGCCCTCCCTTAATCGGTTCTTACGACATCCACGGGATAGGAAAGGGTGGCCTATTCTACGCCGGGACTACACGACCAAATCAACTTTACTTATATGTAAATTTACCAGAGGGAGACTTTGTACAAAAGTCGTTTGCTTGGGTACCTCTGCCCATTCGTGTTTCAACCGTAAAACAATTGTGTTTTCATGGCTGTGTATCGGTTTAAAGGGTGTGATATGGCGTGAATTTATAGGGTACAGAGGAATAACACCTGAGTCCTCAGTAATGGTAACGCATGGGGGTATCATGGGCGAAACAAAATACTCTGTTATGTCCATAGTACTGCTCATGTCTATAGGCGACGGTGACAACTTTCGATCAAGTGGGCCGTCAGCTTGTTTGCCATTCTAAGTTGTATAAAAAAAAAAAAATTAAATGCTAATAAACAAATGAATTCAAAAATAAAAGAACCGACAACCGCTCCGCTGATGATCTAGCCAAAGTTAAGTCCCAGACGTCTCGCTGGACCACGAAGCCACACAATATATGTCTAAACAATGCTGAATAGGAACTACAAGCTCCTATTCACCATTGTTTAGGTACATGCAGTGTATTTCCACAAGGTGACGGGGATCCCCAGGATGTCGTTAGAGGCGATTATAGTGGTACAAAGTTTACACGTGTACAAGAAAAGGAAAGGTCGACATAAAACACTATAAGCCTACGCCGGCGTGGTAATAACTTTCTCTTATGGGGAGAGACTTAGGTCAGCAGTGGGAAATGTGCTGTTATATGATGGTCATGTTAACATAAACGCAATGATGTCGTAACTGTAAATCTGCACGGAGTCTATTAATTATTGTAAGTTTTATTGAGTAGTTGTTCTAAACTTAACTTTTCTCACTGTGATTATTTCTTGTAATCATTTGTATCTACAATAAGTTTACTACTGTGATATTTTGGACAATAAAGAGTCTCTGAAGAGAGATTTATTTAAACAATTAAGAGTATCTATCTATCTTACATTTGAAAAAAGCAACATCGATGTTTTTTGCCCGTATTTCTTAGCTGTCATTGCATTCCAAACTAGGCGGTACATTAATAAAAAAAAATGACTATTTAAAAATGTTTATAAATAAGTTTACTTGAATAAAAATTCTTTATTATTATATAAAACTTCGCTTACATTAAGAACTTGTGAACGCGCCGTGTTTGATAATGATGTTGTAAGTGAATTAACACCATCGTGCCGTTCGTCGCCATTCTCGTTTCACCATCAATGGTTATGTTGTCGTTAGGCAATACATGACCATATACATGGTACTTGCTAAATAAACGACAATTGTCCACTGGTGAACATAGGCCTCTTATTTTTTTTTTATTTTGCCAGTAGTTGACACGCTTGATAGGTAATGTGACAATCGCAGTTTAGCTTTGGTGATATTTTAACAAGGATGCTGCTGCCCATCCTTCGACCATTGACTTCTCATAGTCGCCCGTTACGACACCCTCGGGAAAAGAAGGGGTGATCCATTCTATGCCGGGACTATAGTCCCGGCATAGAATGGATCACCCCTTCCTTATACGGTTCTAATCTAAAATAAACGATATAGATAAAATATATGTATAAATGTAGTTTGTTGCTTTATCACAAGCAAGTATCAGAGAAAAACCAGAATCGTTTATGATACCATAACCATCGAATGAAGTGTTTTTTAAACGTTTTCTAGCATCGTTATTATATAGTTAATTTTAAACTTTCGCGTTGTTTATACATATTTTAAATACACAATCGGGACTTAAAGTGTTGTTAAAACTTTTACAAGTAAATAGTATCTACATACCTTCTTCTTTATTGCCGACGTTATTATACCTATGTGTTATTATATCTGAATATGTGAAATGGCGCGAAATCGAAAGAAGTTTTTAAAATAATAAACGTGTTCCAAATTCAAAATAATTAAGAAGTTGAAAAAAAGAAATGTTTTTATGTAAAAGTATTTATGGCCAGACTAGTTATGTTTTTAACCTACTTCAATAAGAAGGAAGTTCTCAATTCGGTTGTATTTTTTAATGTTTGTTACCTCATAACTCCGTCTGTGTTAAATCGATTTGAACAATTCTTTTTCAAACTATTACTATACGTTGTTAGTATCATTATTATATAGGTTATACCCCATATTGTTGGTTATGGTGTCATTCATCATATCAGCTTTTATCTGTCCACTGCTGAACATAGGCTTCTCCCAAAAGTACTGTACTGAGCCACCTGCATCCTCACTCCTTGCAATGCATTGGAGATTGTCCTACACTGCCCGTACGGGGTCGTCACTCAAGAACCATTCTACCCCATCAGTTGTCGGTTCTTCGAGCTATCTGACCAGCACATTGTTACTTCAGCTTGTTTATATCTTCTTGAGGTCATTAGTTCTCGTTATTTACAGTCTCAGATGTTTGGGCCGTGATCGTGATCATCTAGAAGGGGATTGTTAATAAAAGAGGGAGACTTTGTACAAAAATCGATTGTTTGGGTACCTCTGTCCTATTCGTGTTTCAACCGTGAAGCAGTTGTGTTTGCATGGCTGTGTTTCGGTTTGAAGGGTGCGATATGGCGTGAATTTGCTGAGTACAGGGGAATAACATCTGAATCCTCAGGAATGGCAACGCATAGGGGGTATCATGGGCGAAACAGTATACTCTGTTATGTCCATGGTACTGCTCATGTTTATAGGCGACGGTTACCACTTTCCATCAGGTGGGCCGTCAGCTTGTTTGCCATTCTAAGTCGTTTAAAAAAAAAGATCTTTTTTTAAAATAAGAGTCCCTTCAGAATAATAGCCCATGATTGTACGTTATTTCACTAAACTGGGTGTTGTTTTGCGGAAGTCCATATCACTAGTTAGAGAATGTTTAATTTTCGGTTGTTGGCAGTTGCATGCATACTAATGATAGCGGAATAAAATAATTTTAATCGACTAACTAGTATATGTTTTTTTTTTTTTTTAATTTTTTCCAATTACACTTGACGTTAGGGTGGGCGTGTTGTGTAATATATGTTAATGTGCTTGATGTTGACAACAGTGAGTGCTGTGACCCATTGGCAAATTTATTTTGTTATTGTAAAATATGTTATATTACTTATCGTCTAAGGTCCAAATTGTTTACCGTGCCAGAGTGAAGTAGTTAGAAGTGACCTTCGCATGCTGTACGCGCCGGATTTATTTGCTTTCTAGATATATTACTTTTAAATAAATTCAGTACCCTTGTGTCTTTGGTAATTCATGTAATTTAAATAGTTAATAAAAATTTTTTTCTACATATATTCATAATAACTATAATAATATAGTTATTATGAATATATGTAGAAAAAATTTTTACATTTCTCCATTTGAATGTTGTCTGGAAAATAATGGAAGAAAAAATTGATGCTATAATTTTTTTCCATTGTGTTTGTGTTTTGAGTATCCGGATCCAGACAGTGCTGGAATTAAGGAATAGTAGAAAAATTACCAAAAAGTATATATCTTTAACGTAATTTATAATTGGTTTGCCATATTAGCTAAGTTCATACTTTTTTGAAAAGTGACCAACTTAAGAAGGTCGAAGAATGGCCGGCAGTGTCCCTCTTAAAACATCACCAAAGCCTAACTGAGGATAGCAATCAGTCTGCCAAGCATGGCAACTACTGGCAACCTCTTCCCCGCCAACTCCTATGGGGGAGACCTATGTTAAGCAGTGGACTATTAACGACTGATTTGAATGGAATGCTAACCCCAACTGCACGTGGGGGGAAAGGGATTGTTAGCAATGGAGTTTGATAGCCCTATTGCTAGCAATATACCCTGTCAGGTCGACCTCCACGTGATTTCCCCCGGAAACCATCGTGAACAATTCTTGTTGGATTCGTCACGATGGGCTAATTGACCTGCTTCATCCTCACCTATCATCCCTCACTGGTGCCCCGCCGGTGTACACCGATAGCGCCGATGGGGTTACCATTGCATTATTACCTATAAAAAAAAACCCAACTGCACTATCGGTTAACACTGGTGGGGGACCAGTAAGAGATTTATAGATAAAAATGAAAACAGATCAGTTAGCCCATTGTGACGACTTCAGCAAGAATTAACCACGATGGTTTCCATGGGGAACCATGAGGAGGACGACTAAATAGGGTATATCCATTACTAGTAAATTAAAAATCCCTTTCTGCCCGCTAGGTGTATTAGAATTTAACATGGCGTGACATGCCTACCATTATCACTGTCTACATTTTTTTTTCTAATTAAGTTACTAATTTATTAGTATCTGCCAGATTCAAACACAAGTGGTTAAAGCTCCAAATATATGGTAAGTCGCAGTAAACCAACACATTCTCAGCTCGATACATATTGTCGCCAACCGTCGTGAATACTACATAGTATTTAATACTTTCACATTTGTTTTATACTTCCTTTTCAATCTCCTTACAGCTTTTTCAATAAACCTTTCCATTTTATTATAAGTGGTTTTGGCTCGACAAGGTCCATAAGAATAACATATAAACTTTTTGGGTACTCGAATAAAGGGAGAGTACAATATGACCGATCAACTTTCGCTTATGTATGTGTAGGTATTATTTCAAACTATACATACTTCTTTTACTCAATAAGAAGTATGTATAGATTTATATACGCTTACATAAGGAGATGATTTTTTATCTGTCTGTATATTTTTGTGTGTATCTTACGAGATACATTCGTCAATTCTGAAATGATTTCTTTTATATTACTTTGATAGTTTTTTATGTCAAATAATTTTAGATTTTATTTTTCAATTGATAAGGTTTACTCTCGTATCTTGGCTGTGTGCTTCCGGTATAGAATGGGCCATCCATTCTTTCTTTTTTTTTGTAGAACACATTTTTTTTAATAAATTATAAAGACTACGTTATTATTGTGTATTCAGGAATCAAGAACTGGTGGAGCTCATGTCGTCCGCAGTTCGGGACCTAGCCGAGGCCGAGTTTCTGGGGGAACGCGACGACCAGAACAACCCACTTCCGTCACGCCCCCTGTCAGAGGAACAGATTGACCCTGCTGCAGGTACAAGAAGTTTTAATATTGTAAATGCAATTGATATTTTTTCTAAAGAATTTAATAGATAGATAGATAATTTATTTGCATTACTTACAGCACACAAATCACAACAGACATAGATATATACAAAAAGCGATATAAAAGAAATATAAAAAAAAAAATACATAAAAGGGAAACAATTTTTGCTTTTCATAACTACACAAAATAGTCACAACTCATTTTATTGCTTTGCCCTCAAAAGAGCAAAATACTGATATTATGTTGTGGCCAAAGGGAATAAAATAATGTCAGCAGATTATCTATACAATAAACAATAATTAATTTACAGCGTACAGAGGAATAACACCTAAATCCTCAGAAATGGCAACGCATGGATCATGGTCGTAACAGTGTACTCTGTTATATCCATGGTAGTGCTCATGTCTATAGGCGACGGTTACCACTTTCCATCAGGTGGGACGTCAGCATGTTTGTCGTTCTAAGGTGCATAAAAAAACATATTAATACGACGGTTTATCTAGCAGGTAAATGGAACAAAAAAGTAACTTGATGTAATATTTAATTTATTGACTAAGTTTATATAAAACAAAATTGTTATGTTTTAATATATATTATGTTGAAATTGCATGATTTAAAACATAGTCTCCCTAATTGCTTGATCCTTAAGATATCCTGTGTTATAAGGAACCGGGTAATGGATATTTTGGGGCATGACCCACAACACTTGGATCCAAGCCAATAAAAAAATGTTTGTTTTTGAAATTAACCCAGCCGAGAATCGAAATTGGGACCTCATTTACGAAAAGTGATGTACTCAACCACTGCGCCACGAAGATAATGTATATGAAATAAAGTAATGAAAGCAAAATATAATATGACGTTCCAATACAGTACGCAACTTGTTGGATAACATTTCAGTGCAATAGAAAGCAACTTTTTATATAATCATTCAGAAACTGATACGTAATTAACTCTATATCGCGGCTTCGTCTATGATCGTATCATAATGTTGAATAGTTTATAACCTTTTTCTAGTAATGAGCAATCAAATTAAAAAAAAAAAACAATTTTTCAAATCCGACTGGTAGTTTCATACATTAGCGCGTTCAATATAAATAATGCGAAGTGTCCCTCTTAAAACATCTGCAAAACCTAACTGCGTTTACCAATCCGCCTGCCAAACGTGGCAACTACAGCCAAAACCCCTTTCTTTCTGCGGCTTTACATTTTTTAATTGCATAGACAAAGCAAATAACTTTTGTCTATGTGGTTTTCTTGGACAAACAATTCTATAAACTTTTGAATACGGCTATTTTAAAAGAAGAAATAAGTTCCGCTTCGTTCTATGTTTGTATAAGACTTAGCATGCGTTATGCATACATCCGTACCGTCTTGTAATATATTTACTAAGCAAATGTTGATGAATTCAATTTTAAATATTGTACACCGTATTGGTGACTGTGATGGTACAGGTATGTGGTGATTAAGTAGAACAAGAAAGTATGTTAAAAACTAACTTTTATCCGCGACTTCGTCTGCATGACCTGTACATTTTACTAACTGGGATAAAAAGAAGCTTATTTTTTTATACTACTTAGAATGGCAAACAAGCTGACAGCTCACTTGATGGAAAGTGGTAACCGTCGCCTATAGACATGAGCAGTACCATGGACATAACAGAGTATACTGTTTCACACATGATACCCCCCATGCGTTGCCATTCCTGAGGACTCAGGTGTTATTGGTCGGTACCCTGTAAATTCACGCTATATCCCACCCTTCAAACCGATATTATTATTATATTTATTTATTTTATTTACATTTTACAAAGCCCTGTGGTTCCGGCATAGAATGATCGAGGGATGGGCAGCAGCGTCCCTCTTAAAACATCATTAATGCCTAACTGCGGTTACCAACCAGTTTGCCAAACAACATTATTGGTATAGTTTTACCGAAAATGTTTAAAAAAAAAACAATTTTTCAAATCCGACAGGTAGTTTCATACATTATATCGCGTTCAATATAAATGCGAAGCGTCCCTCTTAAAACATCTCCAAAGCCAAACTGCAGTTGCCAATCCGCCTACCAAGCGTGGGAACTACTGGCAAAATCCTCCCCATGATAAACTGCAATAAGGAACGGCCTTGTTTCTCATGGCAGTCTATAGCCCTTTCAGACCTGAACGATACGGGCGTGAGTTGTAACTTTAAAAAATTCTAAAACCGCGCGCAATTCATTTTTACTCACGAAGCTGAAATAACATGATAGTGAGATTCTAAACTAGCCAATAAGAAATCATTCTAGCGGTTAGGTGGTGCAGTAGTCTCGTGCGTGCCGGCAAGATGGCTTGGCTCCAAAACACGAAAATATATTTAATCCGAAAGAAAAAAAATCTTGGGCCTGAAAGGGATATGGGAAGCCCGTGTTCAGCAGTGAACAAATAACAGCTGATATGGTGATGATGATGAAGATATTTAACAAAGACAAACCCATGACGTATTTATGTATAATTTTGGTCTCGTTACGGTTTTATTATTATGTAGAGAAGACAGTAAGGACGTGAAGTACAACAGCCGTATGTCATAATCATTGTATGTTAATGGCCGTCCCGACATCATGTTTGAAACAATGAAACCTATGTCAAAATTGTATGAGTACATTGCTAATGATATCATTCATTAGGTATACAGTATTTTAAATATAATATAAATTTTACCTTAATAGTCGGATTTGTAGTTTGGTAATACTATTATAGAAAAACAAAATTCGAAATATTATTGTTTTTTGTCTATGGTATAGTTATTTTTTTGACCAGTTTTGCGTCAGTTGTTGGCAAATTTTATTTTTATATTTGTATTTTTTTTTTTATTTCTGCGCATGCAGCAATAATTTTAAAGAAATTTGTTAACTTTTTGATATACATGGTTTTTATTCCATTAGTTTTAATGTAGTAGAAAGTTAAATAAAGGGTAATAAACATACGAACACAAATCCTCTATCAGATATATAACCTTCTTATTTATAATATTAATTTTACATAAATATACAATTATGGGCTATAAAATTTACAAAGTTTATATTTATAAAATGTAACATTATATCCAGCACAGTAGTATCTAAACTACGCCTAATCTATATCTTAGATACAAATGCCTACAATAAGATTTACGAGCAGTTTTAATACTATCTAATTTAAAATATACTATAGAAGCTAATGTTGAAAGGACGAGTTAATGTTGCGTTTTTTTTTAGTGGGTGATAATGTAATGGTAAATCCACCCGCGCTGTCGATATACACTGGCGGGGCACCAGTGAAGGATGATAGGTGAGGATAAAGTAGGGTCAGTTAGCCCATCGTGACGAATTCAACAAGAATTGTTCACGATAGTTTCCAGGAGGAACCACGCGGAGGTCGACCTAATAGAGCATATTGCTAGCAATGGGGCTGTCAAACTCCGTTGCTAACAATCCCTTTCCTACCGTTAATGTTGCGTTGTTGTGCGAGGTAATGGTAATCTAAGCGTTGTGAATTATTATAGTAAAGATTTATTCATTATTTTGTTCAATTCTAAGTACTTATCAAATGTTCTCAAAAGAACGAAGCACCAACTGAGCATTTTTTTTAACTAAAGTTGACAATCTCTTATTTATTTATTCTTTTGCATACAACGAAACATGACTGATAGCATACTCTACTATTTAGTTAATCCTAGTTATATTTTTATCTAAGGAAAATTAATATTACAGTGATGGACAGCAGCGTCCCTATTAAAATATCACTTATTATTGCAGTTGCCAATCCATCTACCAAACATGGCAACTACTGGCAAAACCCCCCTTTAGAGCGAGTTCTATGTTCAGCAGTGGACAGTAAATGTCTGATATTATATATATGTATATATAATAATAACTGCTAATATATTTATATATAATATATGTAATAGGTAGGTATACTTTTATTCCATTCGAAAGGAAACTAAGTATAGAAACAAGTTTTTAAAGTTTATATTAAAATAACATTATAGTTAAATATGACAATTTAAAACTTGGCGTCCTTGGCAGTGTTGTATTTGACAAAACTCGCCTTCGGATCATCTTTATATTCATGAGTTCATTTTTTGTATTAGTACTGTCTTTTCCATGTATACTTGTGTATGGGTATATATATCTATCAGTGGCCTAGTATTTATCTAGTTCGAAATTAAGTTGAGCTCGTGCTATATAGCTTAATTTAGGACTTAAAAGCGTTGTGTAAAAAAAGCTTTTTTAATTTTTTTTAACTGGAAAGTTCTCTATTCCAATGGCACTGAAAATACAAATTAATCTATTAATATTTTTTAACGACTAACGGAGGGCAAAGGATAGGCAGCAAGGTCCTTCTTAAAATATATCTAAAGTCTCACTGCGGTTGTCAATCCACCTGCCAAGCGTGGCGACTACGGGCAAAATTCTCCAAGATCCTTATGTTTATCAGTGGACAGTGAAAGGTTGATATGATGATGATGAATGTATTAATAATTATATTGTGGATCCATTATAACTTGAATAAGAGATTTATATTATATCATACTAACTTTTACCTGCGACTTTACGCGATAAAAAGTAGCCGATACACTTCACTATCCCAAATACTTCGTGTATACTAAACTTCATTGAGCAGTTAAACCACCAAAAGGCATCAAACAAAGATAGATAGATAGATAGATACTCTTTATTGTTTCCTCCAAAAGATTACAATAGTAAACTTATTATAAATATAAACAATTACATTACAAAGAGACACTCACATTTATATCTGTAAGAATTACCACCAATGGCACAGAAATAAAAATCGCCACTCCTGCTTTCCCTTCTCAATGTAAATATGCCACAGTCTACTGACATGGTAATGTAACGAGGTGCCTATTAAAATTCACAGCCGTCTACCAAAGTAAGGTACCAGACGCGTCTTGAATGCAAGCATTCTTTTCGTGATGCGAATGGAAAATAAAATACTTGTGTTGCGTTCCGATTCTGTCCTTCCTTAATAATGAGGAAGTGACCGTACGAATGGCTCGTACACTCGCCTGACGCAGAGATTACGAAAATTTAAAATAGCTAATAACTCGTTTGAAATGACGTCGAGAAGGAAGAGGTTCTTTATTCGGTATTTTTTTTTTTATGTTTGTCACGCGATGTATTTGCTAATTCGGCACTGATTTTGATACTTTTTAAGGAACAGTGTTCGCTTCCGTATCGGTGATATATAAATCAAAAACATCTATTTTGATTGTGATAACATATCATGATTTCAGCCATTATCCGTCCACTGCTGACTATGTTCAGCCTCTCCTCTAGACTACCATAAAGTTTAAGTACCATAAATCTTGAGTCACCTGCATTCACATAACATATTATTATAATTAATGTTCTATGGTACAATATTTAAAATTATTATATTTATCTATACTTATAATAAATCTGTAGAGAGGTCAAGACTGTACATGAAATATATTTCCTAAATAAACTATCGGGGGGTGATTAGTGATCGATACTGATGCCAAAAATGCAATCAGTAAAATTTTTGTCTGTCTATCTGTCTGTATGTTCGTTATAGAAAAAAAATTACTCGACGGATTTTAACGAAACTTGGTACAATTATTCTTCATACTCCTGGGCAGGTTATAATTTATTTTTCATCACGCTACGATCAATAGGAGCAGAGCAGTGAAGGGAAATGTTGGGAAAACGGGAGAAGTTACTCCATTTTTAAGCTGCCGTCGCGTATGCAGCCTTAATGGCCACTTTTTAAAATGTAAAAATGTCCACCTGTACGAAGCCGGGACGGGCCGCTAGTTGTCAATAAAACCAATGCGCGACCTGTTAGAGTGCACATGCAAACACATTGAGAACAAATAATTTATCGAAGATTTTTTAAAATTATTTTATTATATCAGCCATTAACTGACCACTATTGAACGTAAGGGTACCCTTATTGGGGTATTTTGTCAGTCGAAGCCAGGCTTGGTAGATGGGGTGGCAACCGCAGTTAGGCTTTGGTGTTGTTTTTTTTATGCAACTTAGAGTGGCAAACAAGCTGACGGCCCACTTGATGGAAAGTGGTAACCGTCACTAATATACATGAGCAGTACCATAGACATAATATTGTTTCGCTCATGATACCCCCCATGCGTTGCCATTCCTGAGGACTCAGGTGTTATTCCTCTGTACCTGGTAAATTCACTGCCATATCCCACCCTTCAAATCGAAACATAGCCATGCAAACACAACTGCTTCACATGAAACATGAATGGGACAGATGTAATCAAGCAAACGACTTTTGTACAAAATCTCCCTCTGGTTGTTTTAAGAGGGATGCTCTTAAAATAACAACAAAGACTAACTGCGGTTGCCAACTGCCCATTCCTCGACTGTTAAATTCTCTTAGTTGCCTTTTATAACACCCATGGGAAAGGGTTGGCCCATTCTATGCTTGAATCATACAATAGGGATAGGGATTTAAAGGGAGATTGTTCAATTTGTATAGATAAATGAGTTTCTTACTTGTTGTTTCTGCCACCAAGCAAAAGTACAAAAGTCGATTGTATATTGTATATTGCTAGCAATGGGACGCTTAACTAATAATCCTGTCTCCCCTCCTTATAAATTATTATTGTGTATTTCAGAATGGGACTGCATCGTGGAACCACTCCCAATGTCTGGCGTGATGGGTAATCTACCACGGGAGTGGGCGGCGCGGCACGTGCTGGCGGCCGGCGCACTGCTAGGCAAAAGCTGTTCTGCGGCGCTCAAACTAGCTGGCCATGGTCCTGCGTTGCAGACACAGGTGAGATCGTTGATAGACAACTCTGAAACCTTCTGTCTTTGATCTTATAATTCGAGATTCTCTTCCCAAATAAACGTTGGATTTGAACACATAATAGTTTAAATATAATAAGTTGTTTAGTATATATACAATATAGTAAGATTGTCAATTGCAAAGAGAGAGAGAGAGACTCACATGAAACATTATATAATTAGATTAACCCTGTTCGCCGCACCATAACTGTAAAATTACTTGCTTTGACTTCCACGAGACAGGCTTTGCCTAGTGTGGAGTCATAGCTATATTGTACCATAGCCTAATTTTGTTAAAGGAAATAAAGATATTCTAAAAAAAACATCTTTGCAACGAAATTCCATCAAGTATCTATAGTTACACTTCACACAATTTCAACCAAATTTACACAATTAATCTTCGGTAGAATTTTGTAATTTTTACCTATTTTCCAATCGACGGAAGAGGTGTTTTTACTTTACTTTGGTACTTTTGCCAGTGTATAACAATAGCGTAGGCGGGTTTACCATTTCTTTATTACCCATTACAAATCCTTTAAATAAATAAGAGGGGAGGTGAAGGGATTGTGGAATCTTGTGGAATTCGTCACGATCGTTTAATTGGGCTGCTTTAATCATCACCTAGTCCCCCGTCTCTCACTAGTGCCCCGTCAGTATAAACTGATAGTACAGGTGAGGTTACTATTTCGTTTTCGTCCATAAAAAAAAAAAAAAAAAACTTTAATTAGGGTCCCACTCACTTCTTCACTTTCCAATAAAACCGCCTTACTGTACATATACAATTGTATCGTTATGTTTGTAAATTGCCTTGCTTATTTCCTATATTGTATAATGCAAATAAAGTATACTCATTCATTCATTCATTCATTCTTTACATAAATTACACTTACAATTACAAACTTACAACAAGAGTTAATTTTTATAAATAAATTACTACAGTAGTAGAAATCCGTTTTTATTATTAAAGCGTTAATTTCTTTGAAATTAAGAATTTATTGTAAAAGAAAAAGACACTTTGATTGTTGAAGTAGTTTTATTAGTGGTTTATCGATTTCGTGCATAAGGCGGTAAAATTTGCACAGCAATGTTTTTCAATTTTTAAGGTATTTGTTTAGTAAGAAGATTATTAGATTCCTCATCATCAGCTGTGAACTGTCCACTGCTGAACATAAGTCTCCTTTGGGGAGTTTCGCCAGTAGTTGCCATGCTTGGCATGCGAATTGGCAATCGCAGTTAGGCTTTAAAGATGTTTTAAGAGGGACACTGCTGCCTATTTCTCGTGCTTTATTAGACTATTTTTTTTAAATGGATGATAATGGAACCCCACCCGCGCTATCGGTATACACTGACGGGGCACCAGTGAAGAATGATAGGCGAGGATGAAGTAGGTCAGTCAGCCCATCGTGACGAATTCAACAAGAATTGTTCATGTTTGATGAACAATTCTTGGTTTCCAGGAGGAACCACGTGGAGGTCGACCCAATAAGGTATATTGCTAGCAATAGGACTGTCAAACTCCATTGCTAACAACCCTTTCCCCCCCAGTATTAGCCTATTTACTATTGTTATTCGTTTTCCATCGCAGGGCTACCTGTTCGGGTGCCACCTGGCGCTGGCGTGGCAGGCGTTTCTGGACCTAGAGTCGTTCACGGGTCCAGAGCCGGCCAGCTTCTCGTTGGTAGGCGCTCCGCTCGCCTTCACGCTGGAGGCGCGGCCCGACCTCTACTGCTACATCGAGGCCGGCCGCAGGAGCGTGCACGACGTCGACTATCACGCAGTAAGTTGATACATTTTTACTAAATTAAAAAGAAGTATTCTATTTAATTTAGTAAAAATGAGCGAGAATGAATGGAGATGTCGCTAGGGGCCGCCCTAGACGAACGTATGTTGACCAAATAGGCGACGTGCTGAAGAAGGGCCAAATTAAAAGTGCCCGTAACTGGCGAGCGTGTATGAAAAGATTGGAATGGGGAGGAAGCGAAGGAGGTTTGTTTGAATCGAAGCATTTGGCATTCCATTGTTTCTGCCTACCCTAATGGGAGACAGGCGTGACGGATATGTATGTATGTATTGTATTGTATTGTAAAATCTTTATTGTATATAATTCAAATCAAGCACTGATAAATGATTTAATATACAATGGCGGACTTATACCATAAAGGGATCTCTTACAGTCAACCTTTGAGAAGCTGAAAGAAAACTATAGAATGTATAAGGGTAATAACCGTACAATTAAAGATAAACTAAATAATACCCAGTAAAAACTTGAATATATAATACAATTAAAACAGCTCTATACACCTACATATGTAAATAATAAAAGTAAATGAATAATAATATAACATTAATACATAAATAAATAAAAACTTACATATAGTATATTTTCATTGTATGATTACTTATTACCAATATCATTATAATCATCATTATTTTGATATTACTATAAGCCGCTAATTGTAATTTTTTTTTGATGAGTGAAAATGGTATGGTAACCCCGCCTGCGCTAACGGAATACGCTGACGGAGCACCAGTGAAGGGTGATAGATGAGAATGAAAACAGGCCAGTTAGCCTATCATGATGAATTCATCAGGAGTTAACCATGATAGTTTCCAGGGGGAACCGCGAGGAGGTCGACCTGGTTGGGTATATTGCTAGCAATGGGATTCTTAGTCTCCATTACTAACAATCACTTTCCCATCGCTAATTGTGCATTGTTTGACCATAAGTTTTTTTCGTAAGTGTGGTTTTGCCAGTAGTTGCCAAGCTTGACAAGCGGGTTAGTTAATTAACTAGAGGTAAATTAAATTTGCAAAGTATTTTAGACGATACCACATGCCATTAATGGAGTAATTGGAAAACGCTATACACAAATACATGGACAATTTGTTTAGATGGTAGGTACACAATAACAACCATTAAAAAGCATTCATGGGGAAAATTCCGATGTAAATTGATATATGTATATAAACCATTATGAAAATTATGTAAACACCTATAATTCAGAAGTGAATACATGGACAAACTCTCGACTGATGAGTGTGTAATCGATTAACAATATTTGGCAGAGACTGAATTAGAAATATACAAAACACAGAAACCCTAAAAATCCTAACAAATAAGGGAGGAATGAGTGTTTGATAATGGAATGGTAACTCCGTTGCGCTATTGGTATACGGCGCGTGTGCGTGTGCGTGTGTGTGTGCGTGTGCGTGTGCGTGTGCGTGTGCGTGTGCGTGTGCGTGTGCGTGTGCGTGCGTGTGTGTGTGTGTGTGTGTGTGTGTGTGTGTGTGTGTGTGTATGTGTGTGTGTGTGTGTGTGTGTGTATATATATATATATATAAAATAGTGAGTAGGGATATATTTACATTATTACATGTATTATATCTCCATATTTAGAAATAATAGGATCTTCATCGTGCCTCCAATCAAATTGTTTATAATAGAAGAGATCGCTTTTAGCGATAAGGTCGCCCATTGTTTTCTCCTTGTAATAATTTTTTTTACCACTGATGTGGCAAACAAGCATACGGCCCACCTGATGGTAAGCGGTTACCGTAGCCTATGAACGCCTGCAATACCAGAGGTATTACGCGCGCGTTGCCGACCCTGAAGAAACCTCTTTACCCCCTTTTGAAGAACCCCATGCTGTAGTCTCTTGGGAAAACCACGGCAGGGAGCTCATTCCATAACCTGAGTGTTCGTGGGAGAAAGCATCTCTGAAACCGCGTTGTACGCGACCATTTAGGCTGTAAGGTATGAGGGTGAACTCCCTGTCGATGGCGAGCCGTACGATGATAGAAAGTGGCCGTAGGCATCATATTGAATAATTCCTCTGAGCACAGTCCGTTGTATAAGCGGTAGAACACGTAGAGTGAGGCAAAATCTCTCCTAAGACTTAAGGATTCGATACCGCTTGCAAGCCTGGGATCATCGACAATTCTCATAGCTCGTCGTTGCACTGAGTCGAAGGGTTCAAGCTGGTATCTAGGTGCTCCCGCCCATAAGTGACAGCAATACTCCATATGGGGCTGGATTTGCGATTTGTAAAGCATTAATCGCTGATCCGGCGTGAAGTAATGCTTCGCTCTATTAAGCACACCGAGTTTTTTGGATGCCAGCTTCACCTTATCTTCGAGGTGGCCACGGAACTGTACGTCACTAGAGATGTCGACACCAAGGATCCCAATGCTTTTAGAGATGTTAAGAGACGTGCCTTGGAACTGTGGGGCCACAGCAAATCGGGTTTTCTTAGCGGTGAACGCGCAAGCTTGTAATTATTTATATCTAGAAACTAGAAAAGATTATATCTAGAATAAGTTTATTATTGTAATCTTTTGGGAGAAACAATAAAGAGTATCTATCTATCGATCTATGATAAATTATAAAAATATGTTATTGATGTCAGCTGTACGAGGCGGTGGTGTCGGGCGATGGCATCGCCAAGACTGTGGAGCTGCAGCGCGAGCAGGCGCGGCGGGCGCGGGCAGCTTTAGGCCACTTCCGCTGCGGCGACGCGCGCTCCGCCCTCGCCAACATCCTGTCCGCGCTGCACCACGCCCTCGACTAGAAGGTGACAACAATAAGGCTAGCACAATCAGTCCCATGTTCAATCGTCGATCACGCATACACCACCCATACACTACAGCCATAAGAACATGCCTAGCGTCACGTTAGGATAAAGACATTGCAGAGTACTGTTTTCATATCATACTTTTTAGTGATTCTGTTAATATTAAAAATCATATATTTGGGTTTATTGGTAGAGAACTCTTTTAGAGTTAAACTCGCCTTTGTATATTTATTTACCTCTGTCATATTTTTTATATACTATCAGTGTGTATAATAATGTATGAAAAAAAATGTATCATCTGTGTACAATTTTAATGTGTACAAAAGATTAAATAAATACGCTATGTCCATCCTGCATGATTAAAGGGAGATCATTAATATATGCTAAAAGTAATGGACCAAGAATGCTCCCTTGAGGTACACCCATTCAAACGAGAGACCCGTTAAATCTATGTATTTTAATTTTTTGAATTCGATCAGTTAACGACCCACCTGATGGATGGAAAGTGGTAACCGTCGCCTATAGACATAAGCAGTACCATGTACATAACAGTGTATACTGTTTCGCTCATGATACCCCCTATGCATTGTCATTCTTGAGGACTTAGGTGTTATTCCTCTGTATCTTGTAAATTCACTGCTATATCCCATTCTACAAATTGAAACAATGCAACAAAAATGCAAACACAACTGTTTCACGGTAGAAACACGAATAGAACAGAGGTGTCCAAGCAAACGACTTTTGTACAAAGTTTCCCTCCTTTTAGTCGTGCATTCTTGACAGAGTGATTGTAGTTTCCATAACGACAGAGTTGAATTGTCACTCTCTCTGGTTGAGGTCCTTACAATATCTCTTCCTCTACTTCTGTTCTTTTCTATATGTACTTATATAGTTTCTATTTTTAATTATTATTAAATTAATATCTTTTTAATATAAATATTATAAAATTATTATAATTTTAGCAAATTTGTTGCTCGAAGGATAAGTTATGTTTTTTTTTTTATAATTAATACGAGTACATTCCATTAAATAAAAATAGTTCCCATGTACATGAAATTATTATGTTGAATATTTTAATAGATATATAATAATAAATTTTTTATTATTATATATTGTTTATAGAATATGTTTAAATAAAAAAATACAATGTATTATTGTTATATATATATATATATATATATATATATATATATATATTACATATACTGATTATTCCGGAGTCTGGTAATGAAAAAATGAATATTTTTTGAAGTTTGTATGCAAATTTCAATGGCAAGCAGAAGGCCTACTTATATAATTTTGAAGTAATGTTTGCTACTTAATATTAAGTATTTTGCTCAATTTTATATTTAAATATTTTGTTACTTTTCATGTTTGAATGTATAGTCTTGTAATGAGAGTACAATGCTATAAAAATAAGTATAGGAATGACATCTTGTTGTAGTCATCGCGTCTTAGCTTTCAAAGTTAAACCGAGTAGGGTAAGCAATATAATTATTTTTGAAAAATAAATAGAAATATGCTTACAACGGTTTCTTTCTAATGGGAGTTGCAAATAAAATATTATTGTATTATAATTTCTGCCAATTTACATAGTGTCGTTTGCGATTCTAAAAAGAATGAATGACACTCTTGTTTTATTGAAAGAAAGTTGAGAAAAATACAATTTATATAAATTACATAAAATATGTAGACGAAAAATTTACATTACAAAAGCAAGGTAAAGCGCCAACAACGAACGACCTCATTATTAAATAGTAACTCTTCCGCGAAATCTTAGGATGGACGTCATGCCTTTGTCCATTTTTAGGTCGCGACCTTAAAATTACTAAAAATGACGTTATATTAGTGACGTAAATGTCACCGTGCTATTGAATAAGAGCTTATAACCATTTCGGGTTTAATCATCCTTGCATATCGTACCTTTGAAGTGAGGTGATTAACATTCCTATTCTTATTTTGATGGCATATCAAATTTATTTACCCTAATCTACTGGAGAAAATGTGTTTGTTTAATTTTGTTTATATTTGTTTAATTTAGTATTGTCCAATTTTGTGATTCGTTTACTTGTATTTTATTTTGTGCAAATTCTAGTGGCTACCAAATTACTATTTAAGTGTATAATTATGTATTATTTTAGCTGTTTGTTTGCCTTAAATAAATAAATAAATAAACAAAAAAAGATGATTTTTAAACAATACTATACATTAATTGTGTAGTTAATGATATGATATAGGCCGTTAACTATCCACTACTGAATTAAGGCCTCCCCTTTTGGGGGTTTTGCTAATATTATACTTATGTTCGTTATATTCAAACACTACATACTAACTTTAGGAATTGAAAAATGTACTTAATTTAAAGAATAAAAAGAAATATTTTTTAGAAAAAAATATAGGTACCTAAGTGCCCGTTTATCTGTAAGATTAATAAACTCGAAATATTAGTATTTTATACTTTTGTATATGAAACATTTATATCGTCCAAGTACTTATGTAACGTTGTGATGGATTTTGTAATATTTATACAAACATGTTAATTTTTATTAGAAAAGGCTTAGGCATATATATCGACGTACAACGTAGTAATTAAAAAAAAATTGAATAACAAACAGGAAAATAGATAAGATTTAATTTGTTATGTATAAGCTATTTTTTTTATTGAATATACAATTTTTCCAAAAATGTGTATTCATATTTTTCTTAGAGAATCGATTGCAAAATAATATGTTTGCATCCCAGATCATGATCACCTGGACTGCATTTACTGTGGTGTCAAGTCTTGTAGAGAACAGTCAAGAGGGCAAGCCGGACAGGATAATAGTTGGGTCATGGTTTGTGTTTCATCGCAGACACAGTTCAAGTACGGTTCCACGGAGAATCACCACCTGTGCATTTGCTTGCCGCGGGGTGGGAGGGAGAGGAAGGGATTGTTAGTAATGTTTTTTTTTTTTTATACAACTTATAATGGCAAACAAGCTGACGGTCCATCTGATGGAAAGTGGTAACCGTCGCCTATAGACATGAGCAGTACCATGGACATAACAGAGTATACTGTTTCGTCCATGATATCCCCATGCGTTGCCATTCCTGAGGACTCAGGTGTTATTCCTCTGTACCCTGTAAATTCACGCCATATCCCACCCTTCAAACCGAAACACAGCCATGCAAACACAGCTGCTTCACGGTTGAAACACGAATGGGACAGAGGTACCCAAGCAATCCACTTTTGTACAAAGTTTCCCTCTGACTATCAGTCCCATTGCTAGCAATATACACTGGCAGGTTGACCTTGTGGTCCCGCTGTAAACCATCGTGCTGAATTCCAGATGTATTCATCACGATGGGCTAACTGGCCTGCTTTTTCATTCTAATCTGTCATCACTCACTGGTGCTCCGCCAGTGCATACTGTTAATGCGGGCGGGGTTACCATTACATTAATGTTCATTAAAAAAAAAACTTGCTGCAGGTAATTCCTAAACTGGCCATGGCAATTTGGTATGAGCAGAGCGTTTCTAGACAGGCACGTGTATTCGTATGTGTGTGTGTGTGTTTAATTAAGTATACAAAAATGATATTTGTAGTGGTTTGTGAGAAAAAAATGCGATGAAAGATAAATATCTATGGAAGTCCTTTGAGAAAATTAATCGTTGCTGTATGGTTTGGTCGTAGTAATATAAATGCTTGGGTTGGGAGTCATTCCAACTTCCAATATGTCATGTAAAAACGTAAGTACATACATAATTATGTAATACTTAAGAACAAAAATATTAACTTTTAACCCTTAAATACCTGAAGTTTCAAATTTGATACCGGGGTTATAAATCGCATTGGGCGCCTACATTCGATTTTATTTTAATATTTGGCTGTTTACATGTTACCAAATGTTTTTTTTTTCAAAATAAATATATAAAAAAATCGTTTTGATTTTTTACTATTTTTCCCCATTAGTAAAGACAGTAAAGGGTACACTTATATATTTTTTAATTTGATTTAAAAAATCAGGTTTTTAAGGGTTAAAACAAAAGAATATTAACATGAATGTTACAGTATTAACATTGAGTGACGTAATGTAGTGTAAATATAGCAATAATATGTACTATTTGCCAATGAGATATTTACTTACGAGTATTGTTGACCCTTGTGGGATCAGGATCGTTATATTATCTGCTAACGATTACAATTCAAGACTTAATACGACTCGTTTTCATTTATTTCACTCATTGATTTAAGTTCAGTGTATTTTTGTGTCCAAATTGTATCTTATTTTCAATTGGTTTTGAAAATAATTGTTTATTGTGTCTGTCACAATTGAATTTGTTTATTTTTTATGAGACAATGCCTATCTATTATCTCTCAAAGTCCCTTGCGAGATAGTCAGAGAGAACCTAGTGTAAAGCCCTTGGAACAAAATTGTAGCGGTGACTACGAGTAGCTTCCCGATTTAAAAATTCTTATTAAAAAGAATAACTAAAAAAACTGTAAATTTCATGCTCAGAATGAGGTTAGGAAATAAAACATGAGATATTGTTTTAAATTATTGTATTAATAAATAATGGTAGTTCTATTTACATGACACATTCGATTACTCTTTTGTTTTGGCAGAAGACAATGAAAATATTGTTACACAATAGGTTCGCCGTAACTTAAACGCGACGAACATGAGGTCCGTGCTTATATGTAAAAAAAAAAATCACATTGGTAATACCCACTTTCCATACAAATAGGCGACGTAACTAAACGTATCTCAATTATTTTTGGTTACAACATATTGACAATACTGGTCGTTTTTGGTTTGAAGGCTACGCTACTGCAACAATCCCCACATGACGAAGACAGGCAAACATACAAGCAGACAAGCACTCGTGAGTTAATGGTTATATCACAGGTTTCTATGTGACCCTAAACGATACAATTCCCTTACAAAAGACCAATGCCTATGTTCCACTATAAAATTATTACATTACAATTTTATTGGTGTTAAAAATTTTCATCTTTAAAATGTATATAACAAAAATGAATTCAATAATTTGATGCTGACATCTGTCGGTCGTGTTTATTCACAATAGTTATGATTTTGATTTATTCACAATACGATTTTTAATATTACGATTGCCTTTGATATGTCTAGTCACACAATGCATCGATGAAGTATCAATCCACAATTAAATTGGCAGCTAGTGTAATGGCAAGAACGTTAAGGGCATTATTACCAATGTAGGTACATAAATAATATCCAAATACAATTTAGGCAAATTTCGTTAGATTCCAAACATGAAGCAATTGCATAAGATCGACGACGTATCGCACCATTCGTTAATTATAGTTTTCACTCCTACATTACAATGTACATAGACCCCGATGTCTATTATTGCTTAGTTTTTATAAGTTTTGTTCTCAAAACTTGCATTTACTTATAAATAATTTCACGTTCGTCCCAATAAATTTACCATTCAATAAATAGGTACACGTAAAAAATATAAACTATATCAATAGTTTAATCTTTAAAACAAACTTTTTCTCCTTATCCTAATTATATATTAATAACTATTCATCAGTATGTTTTCATTCATTTTCAATAATATGCCTACTTTATAATCTTTCCAAGCGCCTGAAAAAATTATTTTTCTCTTGCACGTTATTATATTCTTATAAATGTACTTTAATCGTCTTTTTATTATATGCATCTAATATAGAAAACATATTAACGCTGCCAAATTAGGAGATAAACTTGTTGGCTTTAAAAAGTAAGCTCATATATTTATTGGAAATGGTTAAACAAGATTCAAAATATAATATCAATAAAGATTTACGTTACGGCCAAACATACAGGCACTCGAGTTGAAAGTAAAGGAGGCTCTCTTGAAACATGCATAAAACAACTGCAATAATTTAATGTCGAGTCATAAAGCAAATATATTAAATATTAATGTCTACAGTAACACTAAATTATTACAAAGAAAATGATTCGATAATGGTTCACGTAATACAATATAAATAAGTTAAATATTCTAGAAAGTTAAAAATACACACATCTTAACCTAATAGAAAAGCACTCGTTTGTGGTAAATACATGTCGCGTTACCGCCATGATTTATTTCAACTAACGCAAATAATACGCTAAAACAAATATCGAAACACAGAGGAATGGTAATTAATAATACAATAAAATAAAAAAAACTAATACACAGACAAAGGTACAAAAATATCAATAAACACGATTGCCGAATGTGTCCGCCACTCCTCAGCTAAGCTTTTGTTGTGATGTTTTGTACTTTTGTTCTGAATACGGTTACATAATATGTAGGGTTAGTAGTTTATGAGATCAATGCATCGCACAACAATTTCATTATGCGCTTAATTAGAGAACATCGACAAAATATGCAGATAAGACGTACTTAAAGTCACTATTTTATACAGTATACAGAATGTAAAATTAATTAAACTAAATCCCCAAAAGGTTGTCAAGGCAACGCTTGTAATAACTAAAATTACGTCAAGAATATACAAAAAAAAATTCTACACAATTACGGTCACTTCGACAATACACAATCGATACTAACGCAATAACGTAAGACTAGCTGAAATGCGATAAACACTATAAAACTTAAAGTTACAATCTTTGATTAAAAACTCACTCGGTATACTTTAAAAATACTACGTTAAAACGGTAGTCAATTCCAATGTAAATGCATAAAGGAATCTCATGAGAAATTTATCGCACATTGGACTGTTCCGCTCCGACGATTATTCGAATCTTAATTTTACGAATCCAGGAACTACAGAACATTTGGAAAGCACATGGCTCTAATCGACGATTAGAAATTCTACAAATCGAAAGGCAACATAGACCTTACATAACTACGGAAGGGACTTCGAGTCCATTGGATCGAAGTCGGCATCAGGCGAGCACGACGTTGCCACCGAGCTAGCGTCAGGCGGTAGTGGCAGAGGCGCTGGGCTGACGTCAGGCGGACGTCGCTGTAGCGGTAGATTGACGTCAGGTAGCCGATTCTTGGTATGGCCCCGTCACCGTACATGGGTGCATTGGGAACAGCGTCGTCCACGACATCGTTGTCTGCGTCTCGGTTCTCAGCATTAGTTGACCCTTTTTCTTCGCAGCATTAGTAGCTTCTACTAAAGCTGCCAAGGAACTGTAACCTCCAGGTATCGTATCTTCGCTATTTTTCCACTTCTCCGATACTGGTGTGTGCCTCTGCTCTGGACCGGGCGTAGTCGCTGGTGACGCAGAATTCGAATTTTGTCCGGTCGCATTCGGTGTGGACGGGTTTAATCCTAACTTCTTCAGTCGCATCTTCTCTTCCCATTCCTCGAGGCCATGTTTAGGACGATTCAAATTTCTGTGCTGATAGAATACTAATGAAATCCTTGTTGGATTTATTCTATTTGGATTTTTTACAGCTGTCGTAGAATGCATTTCATGTTTTGCACATTCGAATAATACGCTTCCATGGCCTAAGGCTATAGCTACTCCTCCCATTTGGCTATCTTTAAAACATTCCAAGTTATCTGTAAAATCTGTTACTTCTCCGATAGGTTCCGCTTTTGGAGGTTCAGGTGGATATGGAATGGAAAATGGAGGTGGATATAAGCACCAATTAGGCGAAGATTGACACCAATTCGGGTTTGGATTCTGATAAAAATTTGGTGTGAAATTAGGATTATATTGATATCCGTACGAGTTATAACAATGTGAATTTCTTAAGAGTTCTTCTCTTTTGTATTTTTCTGCATTATAATAAGCCAAACTATTGTAATCGTTATATGTATTCTCATAAGGGTTAAAGTGCCCATAAGGATTCGGTGGGAACGGGTAAGCATTGGGCATCTGAGGGTAATTACCGTAACCTTGAATTGGAGTTTGGTTAGAGTAAGCATTTTGATTGATAGGATGAAAATTATTACCAGAAAATTCATGGGGGGGTTTATTCATCACTGCTGTATTTTGATTAACTTCTTCGTGGCTTATAGTAAAGTTTGTTTGTGGACCTGACGTTTGATGTGCAGTATTATTCGGCGCCCTATTATCATATGGACTTCTGTGTTCATAACCTTGGCTTAAATGTGGTCTATCTGATGGTGGATAAGGTTTTAAAAACGTAGAATTTTCAACACCATCTGATGGGTGTTGTGATCTAGATGGAGGTCTGGATTTAGGTACTCTAAACAGAGAGTTCTCATTTTCTGTTGTTAGTTGCTCCTTTGGTTTTGCATCCCAACTCTTGGAATCAGGAGATTTCCATACGCTTTTACGAACATCTGGAGAAGTATTCATTAAATCATTATTTGGAGATTTTAGTTCCGAGCCTTGTGATGGCGCAGGGGACTCGGGGGTGTTTTGTATATTTTGTGCTATTTCCGTGAGCCTCGGAGAGTTGGGCATATCAAATTCGGGTAACTTATTAGCAAGAATATTTTGTTTTTCAGGTTCAGCTATATTTTTCTGTGATAATTGGTCGGAATTAGTTTCACTTCTGTTTGAGTCAGGACTATAATTAGGCGGAATATTTAGATGCGCCGTTGTGGAGTCAGGGTCCTCCTTTACAACATTGTTAAACATTTCAGTGTTAGGGAAATCAGGCCACTGATTTTGAGGCATGTTGTTCATTTGACCTGTATTATTGCTGTTGAACTGATGGTGCCTTTTTTGTAATCCGGCTGCGAAACTCGGAAGTTGATTTTGATTAGTATTTTGACAATTTCCTTCAACTATAGACTGCACAGCATTTTGGTTGTAAATAGAATTTTGATGATGTAGATTGTAACTCTGGTCATAAGGATTATATGGAGAATCTAATACCGTACTAGATATCTGGTTGCTCTGTAACTGTGCATCGGTGAAATTGTCTATCATCGTTGCCATATCCAGCAGGGCAGGATTTCCTAAATTTGAGTTCATAATATTAGAGTTCTGATTATGCATATTGGATGGATTGACGAAAGCCGAATTATACTGCGAGTTATTTGTGAACGCTGAAGGGTTTGATTGATTTAACGCTGGTGTTTGTGCCCTAGGGGAGGCGCTGCTTTGGCTTCGAGGGCTGGCATTGCGCGTATCAGCAGGTTGTGGTGTCCTCGGTGCTGTGGTGGAACACTGCTGTGGTTTCTTTTGGTTGTTGCTAGGACTCTGTTGTGCGTTATTAGTCGAATTATTGCTATCGGCGTTTTCTTCGTCTTTTCGCTTTTTGCCGTGACGCCTGCACGGTTGTAAGGGTACAGACCGAACTCGGACTTCCATAGGATACCTGTAAAAATAAAAAAAATAAACTTAAATGTGTAAAATTTAGTAATTTTTATTGAATTCTTAATAGTTTAGTTATTGTCAATAGTACTGAGATATGGGTAACTTTATTATTTGCTAATTCCCGTTTCCAATCGGATTTAAAATGTTTTACACGACTGAATTGCAAACAAGCCAACAATCTACGTGCTAGTCAACGGTAACTGTTGTCTACTGACATTAATAACATCGGTACCCAAAACCGAGATATCACTAATGCATTGCTATTTCTGAGAATTAATGTGTTATTATTTCTTTTTACTCAATATCAGCACCACCATATCCCATAGTTCAAACCGAAATACAGCTATGCAAGCATAGCTGCTTAGCGGCAGGAACACGAATAGGATAGGGTACCTAAGCACATGACTGTACAAAGTGATGTGCTTAGGTACTCTCTGGTGATTTTTTGTGATTTGTTGAAAGCATCAATCGTATTATACCACTCCTTTGGCGAGCAGAGCACAAACACGAATGGAATAAAGTACACAAGCAAATAATTGTGCAAGTCTGGTAAACTTATGATTTCTTAAAAGAGTCAATCGTACTATACCACTCACTTGTCGAGCACGTCGAGCGCGCCGCTCTTGACCTTCTCGTCCTGGCCGTCCTTGGAGCCGAATTCGTCGGTGGTGTCGAGCACGTAGAGCGGCAGCACGTGTAGCTGCTCGTCGGGCGCTCGCTGCAGGCCGCGGTGCCGCGCCAGCGTCACCACGGCCGTGCACCCGTTGTGCATGTTATGAAGGTCGCGGTGCGCGTGCGCGCAGAAGTCGATGCACGCTGTCACGCCTGCGGCGATACACGTTGTATGTACAGAGAAACTAATGACTCAACAGGTGGAAAATGTTAATTGTACCTACAAACATGAACAGCCCCATAGGTATCACAGAACATATTTTGACGTCCACGATATATTTGTATCCATTCCTGAAAACAAAGGGACTAGTCTGTAGGAGCTTAGTACCCAGTAATTTTATCTGTAGTAAATTTTTTTTAACGATTGTAGGTATATAGCTAAGTTTTAGCTGCTAATAAATGAGTCATTTATAGTTTAAACTAAATACAAACATGCTTCTGCAATTGTTTTGATTTTTCGACCCAAGTCAAATCACTAGATATTGAATCAAAAACTTAATACAATCTTAATCTTAATACAAGAGAAACGAACTTACCAGAAAACGGTCGTCCAGGCTTGAACCCTAATCTGCAATCGGAGGCTTCCTTTTCGAACTGACATTGGTTTTCGAAGGACTTCGGTGCTAGATTCATGTATAACGGACTGAGCAGTGTTGCCAGTACATGCATGCGCTCCTCGATCTCGCTCTCCTCACTCTTGACCGAAAGTCGGAACTTGCGGACTGTTTTTGAACGGGCGTATTTGCATCCATTGTAGTACATGGACCAGGAGCAACCGAAACTGTAGGACGCGCCGCATGTCTCGGGATCTAATCCTGCAATGCACAGTAGGAACGTGAATTAGTTCCATTCTTATAAATACTACATTTGAATATGATTTTTGAGTATATCGGAATAAGGGTGGAAGAGGATCGTTATTAAGAGGGATTAGTGGCCTCTATGTTAGCAATATAATATTCACGTATATTCCACGCGGTCCCTATCCAACCATCGTAGTTGATTCCTGGTGAATTAGTTACAATGGACCAATAGACCATCCTCACCTATGATCACTCATTGGTATTTCGCCATTATATATCGATACTTAGGTGGAGTTTCAAGTTATCGATAGCAATAAAAGTTTATTCTTTACCTTGACAAGCACAAGTCCGGTTTTCATTTGTAGCACATCTTCTAGTAGTAGGTAAACCATATCTGTTTAATTTATGTGATAACAAAGTGTAGTCCAAATCTGCTTCCGATTGCGGGATACCCTCCCAAGCGACGAGGCACACAACTATCCAAGATGTTGCGCACTTGTGCCCATTTCTATATTTCACTACAACTAAAACTTTTTCTGTGTAGTTTGCTCGCCTTATTACCTGTAATTAAAAGTGATTAAAACGTTTTATTAGCGTTAATTAGTAAAAAAAAAAGAAACCAAATACTTATATTAAAGTATAACGAGTTAGATACAGGATTAAAGATTAAGATAGGTTTTAATACCTATAATGTAATTTATTCAATTTATTAATTCACACACTAAATAACACGTGTTAATAGAAATTTTGGGATCCATACACTCACCCACTTAGCCATAGGGCAACCCTGAGGAGATTTTCCTTCTTTGCCCGTGTAGCAGACTTTTTCTATCCTCAGCTCTTTACCAGATAACCCCGTACGGGCTTCTAGATCTTTCCTTAGATCTGCCAGAGATGAAGCAGCTCCTAAAATTTACAATTTATGTCTAAATATTTGTATCTTATATAATTTAACTTGTCTTAGAAACTTATTTAGTACTCACCTAAATGAGTATAGTAACTTCCAGGTTCTGGAGGATTCTTATCAGCTGGAAAACAATTACAATCAGGCACTTCGGTTCTAGAATTATTTCTTAACCTCTCCAAATTTTCTAAGTATTCTTTTGAATAATTGAATTGGTTTTCTTTGGGATTCTTTGCTATTGGTTCTGGTATTGGGGTGCTTGGTTTTGAAACAGTTTTCGGGTCTGCCTTATCAGCTTGTTCAGGATCATCTTCAATAATTTCGTCTTTGGTTTGAAATCCTGGACAAGCGCCGTCTCTCAAGTGTTCTGGTGGAGGTTTTTTAGTAGAACCTTGACGGCAACATGAGTACCCTACTTCATTTCGAAAAATTACTGGGCCACCGTCACCCCTGAATAAATACGGTTCATTCCTTGGTGGCTGATTGTAACAGATATTCTTGTAAATTTTGTGTCCAGGTGGAGAATGTTCTGATTTTATCTGTTCTATATAGTAAGGTGGTTTTGGATCTGCTGGAGTACTTCTACCTGAATTCGCTTTTGACTCGGACTCTTTGTTAGTGTTTATACCATTATAATTTCTATTATATTTTTGAAAGCCCATATTTTCATGTAGCCTAGGAATATGCGAATAGGTTTCTGAAGGATCCGGGGTGCGCTCGTAACCTCCAAAACTATTTTGAAAATTTTGAAAGCCTTGTGATTTCGACCCAAAGTTTTCTTGTTTTATTGTTGAAATTGGTGGTAAAGCGGTACTCTGTTGAGATCTAGCTACCATACCGTTTGGGTATTCTCTATATAAATTATTTAAGGTCTGATCATTTTGTTTTGGATATAGGTTGTGATTGACCAAATGATGGTCATTTTTTATCAACCTATCATCCTTATGATACTGGTAATTATCTGAGATTTCTAATTTTGGTATTAAAGGCGCCGACGGATGTCTAAATTTAGCATCATATGCTTCTCTGTTGTCATAAGCTTTCCTTTGTGCATTCGTATCCCTTGTTGGATTATTTATTTGTTGATTCATTTCCGATACTGGTCCAATGAGCATTTTTGATTGGAAATCTTTACTATCTTGTTGATTATAATTACTATCACTACCATATGCTTCTGCGAATTTTTGCGCTTCATATGGCGCATTTGAGTACGTGCTGAACTGACTTCTTACATCCGCGTAAGATGGTAATTTCTGAGGAGTTTTGGAAACGTTTTTTGACGAAGCGTGTTTATCATATCCTCTCGGAATATTTGTCCCCCCTTCCCATACGTGGTGGCCACCACCTCCGAATTCGTTCATGCTATATGCATGAGCGTTTTGTGAATAATTACCAGCGACAGAATATACCTGTTCGCCTAAACGGTAATTATCTCGGAGATGGTGGCTATACGATAAAAAATGACCGGTATTATTCCTGTCATCGTTGACGGAGACTACCCCGCCTTTTCTATCATCGATTACTCGAGGCGGTCCCTCCCCAGGATCCCCTTTATCTGGTGGCGTATTAGTGCCATCCCGAGTATGATTTTGTTTATTTAATATCATAGTTTTCAGTCTCGAGTTCAAATTAACCCTGTCTGATTGTGAAAACATCTGCTGATCTGATTCGTCCTGCCTCTGTTGCTGCATTTGCTGGTTTTGTAGTTGATTTTGAATTTGCTGTTGTTGATTTTGCATTTGTTGTTGTTGGTTTTGCATTTGTTGTTGTTGTTGGTTTTGCATTTGTTGTTGTTGTTTTTGCAATTGTTGTTGATTCTGCAATTGTTGATTTTGAATTTGCTGTTGCTGATTTTGAATTTGTTGCTGCTGATTTTGTAATTGTTGATTTTGTATTTGTTGCTGGTTTTGCATTTGTTGGTTCTGAATTCTTTGGTTGTGTTGCCACTGACGCTGCTGCCATTCGTTTTGATTTTGCGTTTGACCATTTTCTCTGTATTGCCCGCTATTGTAGCCGCCCGGGTACCCGCTACAATCGAGTGAAGCTCGCGGACCGTTGCTCCCCTGCAGGTACCCAGGCTCGGCGTTTCCCGAATGCTGTCCATTGGGCGTATTTTGTTCTTGTCTCTCCCCTTCGTTACTCGTATCCCCCGTGCTATTCTCTTGATTAGTATATTCTTCCGTGTGTTCTGTGGTATACTCAGTGCGTTCGTAGTTCTGTTGACTAACAGTGTACACTGGCGCCGCTGTAGTTGGCACTGAATTTTGGAATGAAGCTGCTGATGCCGGTCTAGAGTCATTACCACTTGTTGCACCAGGTGTAGGGGCTTGTTGTGCATACTGTTGCTGATATTCTGTTGTGTAATGCGGTGCTCTTGGCGATGGCACTGGTGTATATGCTCCACGGTTGGTTGAAGGTGGCCTCTGAGTAGGAACAGACTGGACTCCCGTCTGGTAGTAGGTATTGTTCGTAACATCAAACGTAGTGGCGACGTTTTGGACGGCGTATGTAGTGTTAGCTTGATAATGAGGTGACGTGGTGTATGCTGTGTGATTGCCTTGATAGTCTAACGTTGTTTGGCCAGTCTGTGTTGGAAGTTGCTGGATGAACTGATTCTGCCAACCTGTTAGCAATAAATGTTAATATACATACAGTTGTCGTCTTAGGGTATTTGTAATAAATGAATTCAATAAAACAGATTTTTAATAGGTACAAAATTTATGTGCAATGTTATTAACTGTTGATGAAATTAAGGGGATAGAGAAACGTACCTTGTGAGGGATCTGTTTGCCATGCTGATGGAAATCTGTTAGGATCGCCGGCGTAGAACGGCATGGGTGCCTGGAACAATTATAATATAAAATAAGTTTATAATGACGTACTAATTAATCACACAAGACTTATTTATACGTTTGATATTATATTCACGGAAAACGTTATTAAAGAAAGTTGAAAAGAACAAGAAAATCATGAGTTATTACTCTGTAAGAATTTTTATTGATGCTTATATATTGTTGACATACCCTAATTCATTTATTATATTAAATTTATTATTTTTTACTCGTAATTATTACTTTTTACATTTTTTGCATCACTTGTCATTAAAATTTATTGTATTCATTATTTTTATAAATAGTGCAATAAAGTGTAAATAAAATAAATAGCATAATTCTAATGATAACAATATGACAATACAACAGGGTAGGAATAAATGTACTGGTCACAATTATTCACAATTAATCGTAACCCCATAGAGTTCTTTTAGAGGTTCTATGTAGAGTCTGCAACAAGAAGTATTATTAAAAAAAAATTGTTTATTTTAACAACTAGTGGCGCCACCTAGTGTCGTAGAGTCGAATGGTCATTGTGATAGTGTCCGTAACCAAAGCTAGTCGGTCGCTCCGTGTACATAATTGTTAGCTGTTTAATACATATTTACAAATATACAATAATTATGAGGGTCTTCACTCTACAAATACGGTCGACGCTCTAAATTACAGGGACACAGTATCTTTTTCCATGAAGTTTGATGTATCTATCGAGAAATAAACAATTTCTCGTAATAAAAGAGATGCGATGCGAGGATAAATACACGCACTGCCTGCATAAATCGGTCGAGGCTACCGCACACCTTGTTATTGTATGCTGTGCTACGTCACTGTCTGTCTGTTGTAATCACATGTTGACCGAGGTCGGGCGACGATGAATGTTTTACGATTTCTAAGATATTTCAACGTCTAATGGAAGCAGTCAATACAGATATGGTTATGTCATGCGCAGAAATGAGAGCCATGTTTTAAAGATTGTTGTTAAGCATGAAAGTGGATGGATGTAAAGAAAGGGGACGTCCGAAGACAAGAATTTGTGGAAGTAAAATACGTACTGCGGCGACCCTTAATAAATGGGGAAAGGCAATGATGATAACGATGACGAAGCTGTCAGTACAGTATCAAGTGTTTATTTCATAAATTTTTACAAAGGTTGCAATCAAATATGCTTTCTTTCTATGAATATTTTAATAAAAAGGCGAGAACAAAAGATCATCGAAAGGTCGCAGTGTCACAGGTTTTTTCTAGACGGGCTTTCCCTGTCTGGAAAAAGCCCAATTCCATTAATAATGAGTATCTTAAGGTCGTATATTTAGAAGTGAAGAAAAAACAAAACGATGATGATAATGTCGAAGCAATCGATTCTGTAATAAGACTTCTTCTTTATCAGTCTTTATCCGTGCTTATATTTTTAAATCAAAAATAAGTATTACCTAAAATATTTTTTTACTTTATTCACATGAGTATAGCTGAATACAATATAGTATGACTCACGACAGTTTTCCTTCAATATAAATTAATCGTTATTATCACTAAATGTTAAAAATAATTTACATTATAAACAATTGTAAAATATTAAAAGGGAAATCTGTTCAAATAGTCAAGTCATTAAACATATTACTTTTTATTATATTTTTTTTATACAACTTAGAATGGCAAACAAGCTGACGGCCCACCTGATGGAAAGTGGTAACCGTCGCCTATAGACACGAGCAGTACTATGGACATAACAGAGTATACTGTTTCGCCTATGATACCCCCCATGCGTTGCTATTCCTGAGAACTCAGGTGTTATTCCTCTGTACCCCGTAAATTCACGCCATATCCCACCCTTCAAACTGAAACACAGCCATGCAAACACAACTGCTTCACGGTTGAAACGCGAATGGGACAGAGGTACCCAAGCAATCGACTTTTGTACAAAGTCTCCCTCTGGTATAATAATGTAATAATACATAAGCCGTAGAATACAGTAAGGCCATATATGTTAAATTACTTAAATGCAACCGCTGTGAACATTATAAGTTGAACTGAGTCGGTAATATCCTTGAAAACTATGAATGGAACGTTTAAAATAAACTCATTAAACAGTAGACTGTTTCAAGGATTATGTTTTAACTATCGGATTGATATATTGCGTTCACATTTTCTCAAAATTGTTATTAATGTCAAACGTCAAACGTCACAAAAATAACCTAAAAATAACCTTGGCAACAATTTATCTATTTATGAATTGCATATGAAGTGTCATCAATATTTGTCCAGTGTTTAGTAATTAAAAACTAATATAGACGAATTGATAGCCAACTTCCAAGGCTTTATTGCAACACATAAATTGTAGATAAAAGTTTAGTACTTACTGCAAGTTTGCAACAACCTTTGTAATTTATAAGAGCTCATATTAAATATCCAGGCGCCATAAAAACCGAATTTTTTTAATTAAAAACAAACTTCCACCGCAACAAACTGAGGCAGTTAAGAACGAAAAGCGGGTAACGAACAATTTTTTTTTTTATAACGAGTCCAAAGTACATTATTTAAATTAGTAAAGTCATGAATGTGTAGCCGTAAGGCATAATCCTTACTTTCTTACTAATGTCCTAATTAGGTTTGTTTGTTACCCCTTTGCACCTTAACGAGTTGACCAACTGTCATGAAGTTTGCTACACATGTGGTATTTGGTACGGAGAAGCACTTTTAGGAGAGGCTAGGAATACTTTTTATCCGAGCCAATTACAATATGAACTGCGCCCGTTTCTGTTTTTCGTCTTTAAACCTTCGTCCACGTGACACGAACGAAGTCGCGAGATACAAACTAGTATTACACGTAGGTATCTAACTGCAATGCATTTAGATAGTGCACCGCCAATTGCACTGCTGAACAGTGTACCATTTACGTTAATTATTTTAAAACTATTTTGGAATCTCTTCACCACAGCTCCGGGAAGTATTGAAGTTGTAGAGAAACCATTACGACGTAACCCATATAATTCTGAGATGTTTATCTGACAAAGATCATATCTTTTTTAAGTCCAATCTTCATAGAACTCTTCAGAAAGACATAGGAAGTTAGATACGACAAATTATTTTAGAAAGTATAACGTAGTTTTTTCTTTCTCATTTTGAATTCAGATGCAACGATGTGCCTGCCTATGTTAATAGTGTCTATACACTGCAGTGGAGGGTAAAATTATGGTCATACAGTCAGGCCAGTCAGCCATCATTTGATTCACTTCATTCATCACTTTATTTGAAAATGTAATAGAGCGTTATTTAAAATTTAATAGATTATTTAGAAGAACGGTAGCAAGTAAACTTCAGCAGTTAGAGAATTATTGAAAAATTATTATAATTTCTTAAAGAATGCTCCGAGCATTTGAGTTTACAAATATAAGTAATTTTATAATTTTTACTAACGTTGCACGTGTGGCTGCGTAATTAAAACTTTGTTTTGTCCTCTTAATGAGATTCTATAACAAGATTATACGTTGATTACACAATTACGAATGTAATTACCAACGACTTCGGTGCGGAATTGTGTTAAATTATGCACGCCGACTCATATTCATAATAAATAGGAATTGATTTTTGAAATAAATAGATAACGTTATATTTGTTTGTTTATTACAATTCATATTTACACAGATTTATAATCATTTATGCAATTAGAATTTGCTATTTCATTGAAACTTTCGTTTAAATTAATAATCTACAAATTTTTTTTTACATCACAAAGTTGGCAAACAAGCATATAGTCTGTCTGTTGATAAACGGTCACTGTATAGATGCCTGCAAATACTAGCGACACTAAAGAAACCTTAATATATTCTATTTGAAGAAACCCACATTGTAGTCTCTAGGGAAAACCTCGACAGGGAGCTCATTCCACAGCTTGAGCATTCGCGGGAGACAACTTCTCTGAAACCGTACTGTATGAGACCATTTAGGTTCACGCGTGCGAGAATGAATTCCCTGTCGATGGCGAGCAGTGCGATGATAGGTATAGGTATAGGTGACAGGGATCAGAATACAATCCGTTATACAAGCAGTAGATGTGTGTTCTAAGAAGGAAGGCAAAGGTCTCACCTTATACTTAAGCGATACTGCTTGTGAATTTGAGATCATCGACAATAAATCATAGCTTGTGTTTGAACCGAGTCAAGAGGACCAATCTGGTATTCACGTGTTTCAGCCCACGTGATTATTACCAACTATTTGATATATTTAATACGTCGTATATAAGTAAACTATCATATTATTGTAATAATTAATAATAATAAAAGAACAGGATGATTTACCTTACAATTTATTTAAATGATAGATATATATTTTATATCGTTCAAATAAATATAAATTTTAGCAGACATTTTGCGTATACAGTAAGTATTTGTTTTATTTTGTAATGTTTTCATTTTCACCGTTCAAACCTAATAATGTACAAACGAGCCGTATCGAAAATTCAAATAAAATTAAACACGCATACACAAACAATACTAATAAAATATATCAAGTAAATACACTATCACTAAATAATTACCATCGTATGCGATTTATTATTAACGGACATAAATAACAGAACTACTCGTAATAGTTAAGTCAGTTACATTGTTTTGTTTGTGGAGCGAATCGTAACTCATCTGTAAAGACACAAGTCGATAGTGATTATTTATTGTTCCACTTTGAACAATGTCTGGTATTTCGAATAGACTCCTTGACTTTCTATTATTTGGCATATTCAGATTACAATTTCTCTACATTAATGATTTGTTGTACTTAATTAATCAAGTAACGTATTTGGAAGAATAGAATGTTAGGATAGAACGAATAAAGTTAAATACACTACACTAGATTGACATATAGGGCACTTTTTACCATAGATTAAGGATATTCTTAATCCCTTAAAAGGTTTTCCCTTAAAAATCTCCTTAAAAGTCTACCAGAGGAAGACTTTGTACAAAAGTCGTTTGCTTGGGCACCTTTGTCTAATTCGTGTTTATACCGTGAAGCAGTTGTGTTTGCATGGCTGTGTTTCGGTTTTGAAGGGTGGGATATGGCGTGAATTTACTGGGTACAGAGGAATAACATCTGAGTCCTCAGGAATGGCAACGCATGGGGGGTATCGTGGGCGAAACAGTATACTCTGTTATGTCTATGGTTCTGCTCATGTCTATACGCGACGGTTACCACTTTCCATCAGGTGGGCCGTCAGCTTGTTTGCCATTCTAAGATGTATAAAAAAAAAAGAATCAAAATGTTCCATTATATACTTGCCTATTAATAAGGAAAGGTAAATCTTATTAACTGCAGTATGAATAAAACGGGACAAAGTAATTTATAATCCAAACTTCTACGAGTACAGTATGAAAGTAATTTTGAGTACGTCGCAGGGCAAATTGAATTTTGCACGATTTTCCTTAGCAGGATGTCTCGTCCGACGAAGTTTGATCCGCAGTGCCAATTAAATTTTCAACGGCGACTGTAATAAAAATAATATAGTAACGAACGAAAAACGTCAAGATGCATTCGACTGTTGGCAGAGTGCCTAACAAGGCCTCTAGTTGAAACAATTGAATTTGTTAGCAGTTCTCGTACTGCCGACACAAGCCGCACACTGTTGATTTAAAAAAAAATTAAACGAGGATCTACGTGATAAAGTTGGAATTCGAAAATTGAAAAATTGGCTTTTAAAAAAGTGGACGTCGTTAAAAAGAATAAATTTTATTATTTGCCAGCTGCTTTTTCTATGTGTATTTGCATTTTTGTATGTAACTTAGAATGGCAAACAAGATGACGGCCCACCTAATGGAAAATGGTAACCATCGCCTATAGACATGAGCAGAACCATAGACATAACAGAGTATGCTGTTTCGCCCATGATACCCCCCATGCGTTGCTATTCCTGAGGACTCGGGTGTTATTCCTCTGTACCCTGTAAATTCACTGCCATATCCCACCCTTCAAAACCGAAACACAGCCATGCAAACACAACTGCTTCACGGTATAAACACGAATTAGACAAAGGTGCCCAAGCAAACGACTTTTGTACAAAGTCTTCCTCTGGTAGACTTTTAAGGAGATTTTTAAGGGAAAACAACTGCTTCACGGTTGAAACACGAATGGGACAGAGGTACCCAAGCAATCGACTTTTATACAAAGTCTCCCTCTGATATATATAAATTTATTTTATAGATATTTTACATTATATTCATATTTAAATTACTAATACTCTTGAACTATAATGAGATTTGAATTTAAACATCTTAAATATTTTAATATTCGTAACGTTACTAATTATTGTTTAATATAACTTTATTTTTAATATAAATTTTAACTTATAATTTTATTAAGTAACAGCGATTGTGCAGGATTCGAGCAAATTACATCGGTTTATTGACGTTAAGTTAAACTTTATAACGTCTTACTTAGTTAAGCTATAAAATGTACCTTTGTCGAAAAATTATATAATAAATGTAAGATGGAGCCAGTTTATCCGTAATACCGTACTAACGAGCGAACGGTTAAGTGAGCCGGAAGCTTTGTAGATAACGGCAACAATAATTAGGAAAACGTAACGCACTGCGTTACGTTTTAAAACTAATTTAATTAGCGCAAAAACATGATTTCACGTTTTTATCAAGTATAATGATACAAAATTTAGAAGTAGGTACATGTTAAGGACGATCTTACTGGAAAAAGGCGGTTTTAAAACGATTTATGCGTCCAATAGAAGTGAGCACATGTAAGCGTATGCATTAGGTTAAGGATAAATATTATTGATCTATCATTGACTTACTGCATTGACATATCTAGTTCATACATAAACTAGTGACGTGCCCCTGCTTCGCACGGATGCACATTACATCACATTACATTAGAAACGTCTAAAATTATCAGTTTCTCTATAATATTATGCATGCATTTATTATACATATAAACCTTCCTCTTGAATCACTCTATCTATTAAAAAAAAAACTGCATCAAAATCCGTTGCGAAGTTTTAAAGATCTAACCATATTAGGCACAGACATACGGAAAGCGATTTTATTTTATAATATGTAGTGATAAAACAATTATTCCGTGATGGTATATATACTTAATCAAAATTCAATTGTGGATTTTAATTAGGTATACATGTATGTATTCGATGCATGTACTAAAGTTGAAGTGGCCCACTGAATGCTTTCTGCCAACTATCATTATAAGGGACTGGGAATGCAGATGTGAATGAAAAGTAGATAAGATTTAAATTGGGTGTTGAAACAGGCGACTAAGGGTATTTAAAGGGCATTTAAATGGGCAACTACTGCCCCTCAGCAGAGACCTATGTTTAGCAATGGACAGTAAACGATAGATATGATGAAATCAAAGTTTAGGCATTAGGGACTTAATTAGGCTTTTGTTTTTTCACTAATAAAAGACCAGTAATAACTTAGTTTAAAATAAAACAGACGAACAAAGTTAATCCCTAATTCTGATTTAAAAAAAAAAAAAACTATATCAATATCCAATTACAAATTCATAAAAGCCATATGTGAAGGCAGATTCTAAAACTTACCATGGGCTGACTGGGGTGCTCCTGCTTCATGCCTGGCGTGGTGGCCGGGGCAGGGCTGGGCGCGGCGGGGGCTTGCGGGGCTGGACTCGGGGACGCCGCGGCAGGCACGCCGGGGCTCAGACCGGGCACGCCGGGCACGGTCGGGGCACCAGGGACGCCGGTGCCGAGTGGTTTGCGGCCACGGTAACTCTGTAACAGGGTTGCCAGTTAGATAATAATGGATGATAAATGTGAGCGAATCATAGATTGAGTCGAGTATAACGTTCACCAACAATGCTTCTAATTGCCTTATTAGGAATACGAATTATAGGCATGAGCATTTTTATCTTTATTTTTGGATAAATGGATTACAGGTAGTAAATATATGAAGTTCCTAAGATTCGAAGAGACAACCTTAATGTTGCAAAGGAAGAGAAATATGCAGTTAATTGGCTTGAGACTGTTCTATGTGGTAACCAGGTAAGAATAGGCGGGGCAATCTTTAATAGTGGATGAATATGGGTTAATGAGATTTTTAGTGAAAATAAAAATTTTTCAAAATTAATCCTACTTAAACCGTATGGTTACAAAAGCCGTATGGTCCCGGCATAGAATGGCCTACTCCTTCCTTCCTTCCTTCCTGTGCGTATCGTAAGATAGTCGCCTCTTACGACATCCACAGCGAACTTAATAGTCGAGGGATGGGCAGCAGCGTCTCAGTCGAAACGTCACCAAAATCTAATTGCGGTTGATAATTCGCCTGTCAAGCGTGGAAACTACTGGCGAAACCCTTCTTTTGGGTGAGGCCTATGTTCAGCAGTGGGCAATAGATGGTCGATATGACGATGATGATGATGATGATGATGATACTTTACATACTGTTTCATGGTCGAAACGGCTAGTGCTATAAAATTTAATAATAACTATATTATCCCATGCAAAGCTAATTAGTAAAGCAAGATTGCTGGCCAGGTGGCGTGGTATAAGTTTTATTTCGAGATTTCTTTCTTCTTTATTACTATATTGTATTGCGTTCCCATACTGTTAATTCTCGGGATTAATTGATTATTAACGTTAAGTCAATCATAAGAATAATTTCTTATTAATTAGGCATATTTTAGGTATATTACAATACTATTAAATATTACAATAGGTGCGTTTAACGATCATAAGCGTAGTTCAAACAACATCAACATACAATCATTGCATACAAAATGGGTCACTCAGTTAACTGTAGCAAATCTATCTCGGCCTAGTTTCAAATGTACTGTAAATACACCGATAAATTTCCGGAATAAAATGAAATACTATCCGATTTGCTAGAACTAACTAGAAGTTAATAACGGTAATGCTCTATCATGCACGATAGACTTCCTTTTTCGAATCGTGCGCTCTGATTGGAAGGTGTTGGAACGCGCTTCGCAATAATTTAAAATTGGAAAGGAAATTTAAATTGTAGGAATAGATTTATAAATTATAGGTTATTATTACAGAGTAATAAGTGTTATTTGCAATAATGGTTATTCGCGTAGAAATACTGAAATACGAACATAGCTAGTAAATTATTAATATTTTTACGACAGATGAAGCAATCAAGTTCATATAGTTAATGAACCTTAAAAAACAAGTTCTTTTTTTTAAATCCTCTGCAAGAACATTAGTAATTTATTTCAAGCGTACGAAGTTTCCTTCTAGTTCATAATCATCATCATCATCATTAATTGTTCACTGCTGAACATAGCCTATGTTCTCTTTAGTTCTCTTTAGTCTAAAGAACGGTCTTGAGCCAATTCATTGATTCCCCGCAAGCTATTAGCTGTTTCTTTCTTTATCTATCTCAATAATGAAGTACCGCGGTTGTGAGTCACTGTTTATCCCAAAAGTTGACAGGTGGAAAATTATTATTAAGTCCGCATTTTGTACCATATTTTCTTATTCTCTTTGGCCAAGAAAATTATTTAAATAAATAAATATCCATTTAGTGGGGAGACGCCCTGCATTCCGTCCTCTAGTTAGAAAATGAAAAATTTTATTATCCACTCCATATGGTTTCTGATTCTGATAATAATTATATTGAGATATAAGAGTATATATTATAATATATATAGGTTCCAATTCAACTACTTCAGAATTCTGTTTACTGAGACAAATTATAAATTTGCCAATATATTTAAATAACAAAACTAATAAAAACATTGATAATGATAAATAGTGGGTGATTAACATTCATATAACGGCAATATAAGTAATAATACTATATATAACTCTAATAATGAAAGCAGCACCTAGCATTCGACGTGATGCAATAATCGAAAGAGCTGCAGTTACCTAGTAAGTTCACCTGGCACAACGAATGTTCATTGCGGTCTTAAAAAGATATTACTTTTTATAGAACAGATATTAGCAATGTTATTTCAAATTAAAGATTAATACTTCTAAAGAAATTGAATACAAAAATGATTGCGCACAACTGCAAAAAAGGACGTTCGAAATTTGAAATGTTTATTTTTTCTGGCTGCATAGCACAGCCCTGTTAATGTAATTCCGAATAATTGTAATATGGGGCCTATTGTATGCATATTTGGCCCTTTTGTGTTCAACGCACCGTAATATAGTAATTTTTCATAGTTCGATGTGGTTCGATGCATCTTTTATAATGATAATCGAAATCTTTAAATTAAATCACTTTCACAACGAGGCCGAGTCGTTTTAGTAGAGTTGTGAGACTTCCATTTCTTCGGTCTAATGCATTTTAGGTTATTTAATTCTTGCTTTTACCGAGATAATTAAATTCATTAAAAAATACTAACGCTACTTACTAATACTCGTTTAAGAGGCAACGGTTTCTAGGCCATTTTCTTTATACATTAAGATATTTAGTTTACAGGTTAAGGGCCTTACGCGCCTTCCGAAGCACTAAGTAAGGAACAATCATATCGTACATTTTGTTCTATATAAAAAAAAAAATTATGCTGCGAAAAACTAATTATTTTTAACAAATAGCCACTGTCATTCGAGAAATGTAAAGATTCTAACGATCCAAATAAGTATGAAGTTACGTCGGGACAAAGGAACTACATACACGAAACCTGAAAACGTTACACTTCTTTTTTCGGCAGTCGTGCAATGACCCAAATTTGAATTAGAAAATTTGTAGGTTGGCTGGAATTTGACCTTAGAATCCCCGGACCATAGTCAAAGGTTTTCCAATTGAACTGTCACCGGATAATTCAATCAGTAACATAGGCGTGTTTGAGGTCAGGGAGGGGTGACGTATTTAGCGCCATTTTTAAAGGGCCAGGCCCGCCCTAGGAAATAATCCTAAATATGCGAATGATCGTGCGTTGCAGGGAGTCAGTGGATGCAGGTGGTTCCGGACCGTTCCTTATGGCAGTCTATGGAGGAGGCCTATGTTCAGCAGTGGACAGATAATGGCTGAGATGATGATGATGATGTTAATGATCAATAAAAAAAATTTGCTACTACAAAATAGCAGAAAGTTTCAATACATTTATGTACAATTTTTTATAATAATTCTATGCTGATATTGCTGTGGACACTATTGGTTGTTCCCATGGCTTCACCACAAGGAATCAACAAACTTGGGAAGCTGAAATGTACAATATTATAAATTCCATACGGCGTAAGATATTGTATTGTTTTTTTTTTAAACAAGTAAGTAAATGCGCGTTCGTCTTTCAATACAAGAAATACATTTTAATGTGATTATTTCGGTTCATTACACCACAATAGTCGATAACTCAACTTCCCAGAGGCAGGTTTTAGTTTCCAGGTAAAATTATTCTATTTTAAAAAGAATAAGTTTTAAAAGCTTTATTTTAAGAAATACGATAGCGAAATATTATTTTTCATAAAATTATATTACCTCTGCAGTCGGCGCTTGGATAAAAAATAATGTTACGTAGGTATTATTAAAGTTAAACGAGCTTTTTATGTTTCGAGCTAAGTATGAAATCATATTTTATTTTAAATTCTATTTATTTTTTCTAAGATTTTTTTAATGAAAACAATGTATCTCTATTATATTTTATTTTACTGTTTACATAATAAATCATGGCGGACATCATGCAGATGTTTTTATCGACTATTTATCTACACTATTTCTATTGAAATTTTTATAAAAATTAAAATATGTTTTAGTAAAGAGGCTGTCGACTTCTCTTACGAAAGTGGCAACTTTTGAGTATACGGGAGGGAGGTTATTTATTCTGCTGGGTAAAAGAGTCAATATTCTCTTGGTGAATCTGTCATGATGAACCGACTGATTTGACTTCATCCTCGCCTGTCATCTCGCACTGGCATTCCAAGAACGCAAATTATTTATAATTCTTGCCGTTTTTGACTTGACCACTATACTTATATCTGGCCTTGCAACTTGTTATGATTTGTATTTAAAAAAAAATACGTTGTATATAAACTTGAATGGTATTGAACAGTATCGATGCCTTCATGAAAAATATCCCTTCATTTAGTAAACGTTCAATCGCGGGGAAGGTACAGAGATAGCTGTTCTTCTATGAGTCACTAAATTTACAGCGGACCTACTAATAATATTTAATTTGTCAAAATCGAGGTCAACGTAGCTAAAATTAAACTTGAGATGCATCCATTTACACGTAAATTGTTGGGCGATAATTCAAAATTTGCGCTGGACGACAAAGCGCGCCGTACATTAAAGTGCAAACAAAGACCTTTTGTTGGGCGCCAAGTCCGGCGGCCCTGTAAACTCCGCTTTTGTCCAACTTGTGCAACTGGCTTCGGACTTTATTTAATTGTTTTTGGTTGTTGTGACAAAGTCGTTAAGTGGTGATCTGTGGTTGGAGGTATTGTTTCCACCAATTTTAAGCGATTTCACTCTAAAACAAATATAGCCACCTGCGTGGTGGTAAAAACCGTTAAAATATTTGTGAGATATGTCACTTAAAGAGATTTTTTAAATAAATTTTCGATGAAGTTAAATAGCTCTCACTACATTCAATTGTAAATATTGAAATTAATAATTTTATGTGATTGACATTTGCTATTAAATATTTACGAAATAAATTTGCAGCGATTGTCAATTCCAGTACAGGGATTGAACGAAATTGTTAACTATTTTAATTTTAGCTCCCGTATTCACATTTCGCATAACACTGTAACATATACATTAAGGGTAGTCAGTACTAACGTAGGTTAAACATATTTGAATTTGGAATCCAATATAGACTATGTTCATATTAGATTCTAATTTCAAATTTAAAATTTTTAAAAATCTTTAACGACCAGTAGGTGTCAATACGATCGCTCGATCGGTGACGTGTTTGTAACGGCAGTAACGCTTTGGGCCAAGGTCGTTCCCACCTTTGATCTCTTTGGCACGGAGTCAACGCGTAAAATCCAAATTTTGTACGACTCGCGAATTAATTTCAACCGGAGTTTAGAAAATAATAACGCTATTGTTTATTTTTCCCGTTGATTTATACGGTGTATTTCACGATAATGGCATTGTGTGTTGTTTTATGTTTCATTAAATTATTATTCCGTCAGTTGTGCGTATATTTTACTGATATGTTGTGTAGTATTTTGTAAAACAAGTATGTACTCGTGTTACTGGTCGTTGTTAGTACTTCCTTAAATTTTCGGTGTATTCTTTATTAAAAAAATAAAATCGTCTGATGATTTATTCTACAGTTCGATTATTTTTTCTTATTGACAATGATTACTTTTATGTTATTATTATTTATTTTGTTTATTTTATTCCTATGGAATTACAGGGAACAAAGGTATAAACAATTTAGTACTCAGGAATGGTAACGTATGAAGGGTTTCATGGGTGATACAGTATACTCTGTCATGTCCATATTACTGCTCATGTCTATAGGCGACGGTTACCATTTACTATCAGGTGGGCCTTGTTTGCCATAAAAATAAATGTAATATAAAGAAATAATTAAGAAATGTAAAATACTTTTTGGAACAAAATAAGATTATGCGTTGAGATGCCGTTTAAAATTTAAGTTTGATTATCAACGCAGCAAAGGCAAAGGCGTTAAAGTCGTGACGGTCACGTGACGATGACGACCTAATTAGATAACGTTATCAGATAAACACACGACGCGCCCAAAAATTAATGGTGTTCAGTCAACGAGCGACGTGATGATGGGACTGAAAATGGGGCACGATAACGCTTTATAGTATGTGACGGCTCAATCACCACTGGTTAATTTATTAAAGCTGGAAGAGTGGTATGAGTACGTGACAGCACAGAAGACCTATGTAAAGAGAAGATAAGTAGAGTTTAAACTATTAATTGATCTGGAATCTAGTTGTGTGGTCTCAGCATGGAATAGGCCACTCCTTCCTTTCTCGTGGGTGTCGTAAGAGGCGGCTAAGGGAGGGCGAGAGATGGACAGCAGCGTCCTTCTTAAAATACCTCCAAAGCCTGACTGCAGTTGGCAATCCGCTTGCTAAACGTGGCAATTGGCAAAACCCCCCAAGAGGGAGGTTTATGTTCAGCAGTGGACAGTTAAAAGCTGATATGATGATGATAATTAATCAGGATAACAGTAATCGTCGGGGGGAAAGGGATTGTTAGTAATGGAGTTTGGCAGCCTTATTGCTAGCAATATGCCTTATTAGGTCGACCTCCACGTGGTTTCCCCTGGAAACCATCGTGAACATTTCTTGTTGAATTCGTCACGATGGGCTAACTAACCTACTTCATCCTCACCTATCATCCTTCACTGGTGCCCCGCCGGTGTATACCGATAGCGCGGGTGGGGTTACCATTCCATTATCATCCATTAAAAAAAAAAAAACAGTAATCGTCGTCCATAAAGGTTTGCGCAGATGAAGAATAATGCTCAAATCCCTAATAATAGAAGTGTGTTTACAAGAAAATTTTACTTAGCAACAATCAGCTTCTGCTCTGCATAAAAACACACGGGGCGGGAGTCAGAATCTAATATTCGAAATCGATTCAGGAAGAATGAATTTGGTTGTCTATAAGAGAAGAGGAAGATTTAAAAAGAATTGGATGGACCTATACTATGGATGTGACTAGAAATGGAGATGGATAAGAGAGAAAAGAATATTACGCTAACTAATAAATGGGACAAGGGCAGGAAGAAGAAAGTTGAGAATCGGCACAAAATAAACAGATATTTTTTGGGCAATTTGCGCTTAAAAATGTACATACGTTATTTGATGTTATCTAACATTTTACGTGAATGTTTTACTGAATAATGGCTAATATAAATAACAAAGAGTCCATGTACATTATTACATTACACGGTCGAGTATTGTGTGACGTAGTTCACGTGGCCGGTAGTGTAATACAAACAGAATTGACTGTACAATTTGTAGCACTCAGCGTTGCCAGATGCGATTTGTTATTTCTCCTCAAATTTCAAATATTTGTCCTCTAAAATTATAACATTTTCATCTATTTTACCCAACTACAATTAAACATTTTATCAAGTAACGTAACAGCTACAAACAATAACGAAAGATTCATTATCCATCTCTGCGCTGATTTGGCACGTTTGCTACTACTAAAAAATAAAAAATAATGTCGTAATGCCATTTAGTTTTAGTTATTTATTTTAGTTATTAACTGTCATAGATTTTATATGTCAAAAAACAAGAAGATAAGATTGATAAGAGATAAGATTAAGATTTAAGATAAATAAGATTGAGAGGAGAGAGAAGATTAAAAGAGAAGAAGACTGAGACTGTAAGATTTTCAGTTTATTAGCCTAAAATTCTGGCGAATTATACTTTCATTATTATTAACTAATATGAATATTACAAATAAATTCCTAGATTCGCTACAGTGTTTACTTTCCAAAAATTTTTCCATTTTTAAAAGACGAAAGATTTTCCTTAAAATTTGAAAAAATTACCTAAACTGGCAACCCTGACAGCACTTGTAACCCGTTGTACAAGCTGTTTAGCACGTGTACACCACGTTGGCCCGCGGCTATTTTTATACTGGCCGGGTGAGATCGTGGATCGAGAAAATACCGATTGTCAAAGTTAACACTTTTTGTTAATAAATTTCAATCTACGGCCAATAATAAAAAGAAAACAATTTAGTTTGGTTCAATTAAGTACGGCACGAAAAATTATATGAACATTTTCAAGCATATACGATATCAAATGTACCTTAGGATTATTATGAATTAATTAATGAAAATTTATTTCAATAATCCACAACATTTACATACACTTAGACTGCAATTAACATCAATATTATAAAAAAAAAATAGAAAAAAAGTTTACATTTATATATAAAGTTTAATTGAAATCGGTCAGCGTTATGGAAATGTCAAAGGATGCCAATTCAGCTTAGAGTTCATGCAGAAGCCAAAGAGTTGATTTTCAATTAGCACCTCATCACCTAGCCCGGTCTATCACGATCATAAATTAACATTTAGGGTAATATAATATGTATAAACATGCACAAAGGAATAGGTTTTTATCAGAGGGAGACTGTACAAAAGTTGATTGCTTGAGTACCTCTGTCCTATTCGTGTTTTAACCGTGAAGCAGTTGTGTTTGCATGGCTGTGTTTCGGTTTGAAGGGTGGGATATGGCGTGAATTTACAGGGTACAGAGGAATAACACCTGAGTTCTCAGGAATGGCAACACATGAGGGGTATCATGGGCGAAACAGTATACTCTGTTATGTCCATGGTACTGCTCATGTCTGTAGGCGACGGTTCCACTTTCCATCAGGTGGACCGTTAGCTTGTTTGCCATTCTAAGTTGTATAAAACAAAATGTAAATACTGTGAATTACTATAATAGACTATTAGTATTAAATAAACTAACATTGCGTTCCATAAAAAAAAAAAAAACAATTTTAATCGTGACAAAACCAGTATTTTGATTTAGAATTAAACTATTGAATTTATTCTTAATCAATTTTTTTGAGACCAATCTATAAGTATAATTCTTTCAGACAAAAAATCTAACTAAAATTTTCAAATCAATTTATAACAAACGGAGTTATAAGGTAACATTTATATATATAAAAAAATACAATCGAATTCAGAACCTCTTTTCTTTTAAGTCGATTGAAAAATCTAATCTCTGACGATGTTATGTAATAAAAATAATGGTTTTATCAAATTTTATTACAATCATATACACATTAACGTTTGTTACTATGTTTGTCATGTCTTATCGGTGTTAAGTATTTAAATAACATTATTTTATCAATGTAGCCTTAATATCTGATAACGTTCATATCAAATATATAGTTTTTTTATCGACTTCTTTAGTGCCGCCACGAGATTGCAAGAATTTGGCAAAAATTAAAAACAAATCTGTGCTTATTCTTTTTTGTTACAAAGCAGGAGTTACCATCAACAATTACCACATTAATACCACTCTTTCACGATTACTTTTTTTTAGAAATTACATAAGAGGGTAAGAGTGTAAGAGCATGTGGTGTTTGTATTATTTATTTTATATTAAAGAAAAACCAACTTTTAAAAAAATTCATAATAAAAAAAGACAGTAAAGACAAAAAGCCAATTACAGGTTTTCGCAAATAAAAACAAGATTTAACTAAATGCACATGATATCGCTAATACTTACAATCAACTAAATTTAGAGTAACATTATAGTAGTACAAACATTATAGGTAGGCAGTTATATAAAATAAAAAGTTGAAATAACACGTTCAAAGATGAATTATCAAAGAACAACTGACTCGGCACGCGTCTTGCGGATTCTATCTTAGAATTAAATAAATCTAAATCGAGATCTCTACATATTTTATTAAATTTATTACTTGCACGCCAGAGATATGAATGTTTTCCATAGTTAGTGGAAAGAAATGGAAGAAATAAGGTGGCATTTAATCTTAATGGTTTGGTTTTTTTTTTGATGGGTGAAAATGGAGTGGTAACCCCGCCTGTGCTAACGGGATACGCCGGCGGAGCACCAGTGAAGGGTGATAGATGAGAATGAAAACAGGCCAGTTAGCCCATCATGATGAATTCATAAGGAATTAACCATGATAGTTTCCAGGGAGAACCGCGATGAGGTCGACCTGGTTGGGTATATTGCTAGCAATGGGATTCTCAGTCTCCATTACTAACAATCCCTTTCCCCCTAATGGTTTGGTTGGGACACGCAGAGAGAGTTGATATAACAATCAGGACAATCGATTGAACCATTGCCAATTTTCATTAAGAATAACAAATTAGCTATTTCGCGACGGTACTTAAGAGGAAGTAGGTGGTACTTCATATATAGCTCAATATATTTACTGTAATAATAATATTTATTTATTTATATTATATTATATTGTTATGTTATACATAAAGAAGAATTACGAAAGAGATTTATCGAGCAAGAATAAATGGAGATGTCGGTAGGGGTCACCCTAGACGGACGTATGTCGACCAAATAGGCGACGTGCTGAAGAAGGGCCAAATTAAAAGTAACCGGCGAGTGTGTATGAAAAGATTGATGAATGTGGAAGAAGCGAAAGAGGTTTGTTTGATTCGAAGCATTTGGCGTTCCATTGTTTCTGCCTACCCTAATGGGAGACAGGCGTGATAGATATGAATGTATGTATGTATGTATGTTATACATACATAAGAATGGTTTTATACTTGATTATATTGCTAGTATTGTTTTCTTAACCCGGTCCAAAGGCATGCCAATTCAAACATCTTACGAGAAAATCTTTATATAAGTACTATTATTAGACATTTTCCAATAATGTGTTGGAGAAAGGAGATTGTTAGAAATGGGGACTACCAACACCATTGCTAGCAATATACCCTGCCAGTTCCATATCCTCGCGGTTCTACCTGGCAACCATCGTGTTTAATTCCAGATGAATTGATCGTGATAGGCTAACTAGCCTTTTCATCTTCAACCAACCTATATCGTTAGCGCAATCGGTGTCACCATTCCATTATCACCCATTAAAAAAGCAATGTGGTGCTTGATCAAGTCCCGTACTTTAATCTTTATATATATATATAACTTTTTTCAAAAGATAACTATTTTATTTATTTATTCTTATTTGCGCCACTTAATGATAATAAAATAGCTATACCTATATTACCTGTAGTTTTTTCCGCATTATCTCGAAATTTCTACCACTGACGAAATATAAAAAACCCTCACTTCACAAAACAAAGGAAAAACAGACTTTTTATATATTGCAATAAAAATAAGCAAGAACAATGTTAAGTAAACAGTGTAAATATTAAATTAGATAATTGCTGTCATTGTGGCAATAGTTTACCATTCAATGTTATCCAAACAATTTTGAAGGCTAAAAGCAAAAAGATAATGAATCTCATTTCCACAAAATACAAAGCCATAACACATATAAATAGCATAATTACGAGCATTTTATTCAACCATAAATAAGGCTGAATGATATTCGACTTGGTCTTGTGTTTTTTTTTGTTAAGAAAAATTTATACTTCGTCTTTGAATTAAGTATTGAATATTTGTGATGCAAATACTCTTTAAAAGGTACATTTGCCAACTGAATAATTTATAAATACATTTTCATTTATGAAAATGAAAACAAAAGTATTATAGAATTCAGAAAAATGTTGTGTCGTGCCAAAATGTTTGTTGTTCGTGGTAAATAAAAAAAATGTTCACTTTGAATTAATTAAAAACATATTTTCTTCATTTTATTTAGTCTACGTATAATTTAAGTTGTATTATATATTAGCTGCCCCGGAAAATATTATAACTGCCTATTGGGTTTGTTACTTATTGGATAAAAATATTTCATCTCTCAAGCCAATCAAGGCACAAACAATATAGGTACATTTTTAAATAGAAATATTAAAATCAGTCGAGCGATTTCGGAGATTAGCGTCAGCAAATATCGCAGTACGGGATTTTAAAATATTAAGATTACCTGATCAACTGACCTATTCAGGATCTTAATCAATATTTATGTTTCAATATTGCCAAATCTATTTTTTTCCCGGTGTGCCACGTTAACAAGTACTTTCTTTGGGGGGAAAGAGATTGTTAGTAATGGAGACTGAGAATCCCATTGCTAACAATATACCCAACCAGGTCGACCTCCTCGCGGTTCTCCCTGGAAACTATCATGGTTAATTCCTGATGAATTTATCATGATAGGCTAACTGGCCTGTTTTCATTCTCATCCATCACCCTTCACTGGTGCTCCGCCAGCGTATCCCGTTAGCGCAGGCGGAGTTACCATACCATTTTCACCCATAAAAAAAAGAAACAAGTACTTTCTGTTCTGCTCTATTACTAACTCTTCCTTTTACTTTATGATTAGCCTGCACATATTCCTATACTATTCTCTTATAGGCAATACGTTTACATTGACATCGTAAATTACATATATTATATCAATATTTCACATTCACCGATCAGTGTCCAATAAATAAATCGAGACATCGTTCACGATGATTGAAACTATTGTACTCCGATTGATCTTTAACCTTCCATGTATTATGTCGAATTGTTTGCTTCCGGGCATGCTTAACGTCTCTGTCATATCTATGTGGACAGAATTTAGAAGAGGTTTCAATGTCATAGCTGATATTATAAGCCGCACGGAATTTTATTATTTGGTTAGGATAAATAATAAACTACGGAATTTGATGGCCTTTATCTGTAGCCTCCTCATAGATATTTGTTTTTGTTGGTTTTATGTCAATAATAAAAAAATGTAATGTAACGCAAACATAACTTCGTCATATAACAAATAATATGGAATGGTTGTAAATAAAGATAGATAGATAAATCTACTAGAGGGAGACTTTGTACAAAAGTCGATTGTTTGGGTACCTCTGTCCCATTCGTGTTTCAACCGTGAAGCAATTGTGTTTGCATGGCTGTGTTTCGGTTTGAAGGGTGGGATACGGCGTGAATTTACTGGGTACAGAGGAATAACATCTGAGTCCTCAGGAATGGCAACGCATGGGGGGTATTATGGGCGAAACAGTATACTCTGTTATGTCCATGCTACTGCTCATGTCTATAGGCGACGGCATGTCTATATTACCACTTTCCATCAGGTGGGCCGTCAGCTTGTTTACCATTCTAAGTTGTATAAAAAAAAATTCAGCTAAAAATGCAGCTGTTTATTCTGATATATATAAATACAGAAGTGGGATAAGTGTATGAAAGTAAAATAAAGTATTTAAATGCGAGCGCGTTTTCAATGAAAGAATTGCTTCACAGAGTCTGTAAAAACGGACAGAGTACTGAATAAATAAGGTTTTTTTTGCAACTTAGAATGGCAAACAAGCTGACGGCCCATTTGATGGGAAGTGTTATTACTTTAATCGTCGCCGATTATCTATCTATACTTATAATAAATCTATAGATAGGTCAATTCTGTACATGAAATATATTCCCAAAATAACTATCAGCGTATACTAATTTTTGTCTGTCTGCCTGTCTGTATATTCGTTATAGAAACAAAAACTACTCGACAGATTTTAACGAAACTTGGTACAATTATTCTTTATACTCCTGGGCAGATTATAGTATACTTTTCATCACGCTACGATCAATACGAGCAGAGCAGTGAAGGTAAATGTTGGGAAAACGGGAGAGTTACTCCATTTTTAAGCTTCCGTCGCGTGTGCAGCCTTAATGGCCATTTTTTAAAATGTAAAAATGTCCACCCGTGCGAAGCCGGGACGGGCCGCTAGTATTAAATATAAGGATATATTAAATTTAAAATCTGTCCATAAAATAACACCTTACTAGTGTCTGGTATAGAAATTACGTTCTACCTAGTTCGAGGATGTTTTATGAGAAACCGAACCAGGAACAAATGACGACACCACCCACACCAGGCACAATTTACGGAAGTTCGTAGATTTGATTTATGCAAAACATATCTACCACTGCGCTATGTGGAAGTGGTCCAATTTATAACGACGGTTCTATGCATGACAGTGTACAATATAATTTAACTGCCCTCTATTTATTGCTGAATATATTTCCCTCTACGGTGGTCCCGACATAGAATAATAGGCCAACCCTTCCTTTCCCGTGGGAGTCGTAAGAGACGACTAACGGAGAACGAGGGATAGGCAGCAGCGTCCCTCTTAAAGCATCTCTAAAGCGTAACTGCGGTTGCCAATACGCCTGCCAAGTGTGGTATCTACTGGAAAAACCCCCCAAGGGGAAGGCTTATGTTCAGCAGTGGACAGTTAATGGCTGATAGACCAACAACTATGATGATGATGAAATTCCCAATGATATATCAAACAACGGTTTTGCTTTTGATTCAACTGCTTAGATTGCCCTAAGAATTTTTATTTTTAATTTTTTTTTATACCACTGAGGTGGCAAACAAGCATACGGCCTACCTGATGGCCCACCTATGAACGCCTGCAATACCAGAGGTATTACGCGCGCCTTGCCGACCCTGGAGAAACTTCTTTACCCCTCTTTTGAAGAACCCCATGCTGTAGTTTCTTGGGAAAACCTCCAGGGAGCTCATTCCATAACCTGAATGTTCGTGAGAGAAAATATCTCTGAAATATACGCTATCATACAATCTTAACTCACCTATATCACATTCGTAACCACGGAAATTATCAATTAATGATCATCAACTCAGAGTTTCCCCGTCTACTGCACAGTTAAGTAGCTCACAATACTTTTAATAGAATTTACCTTGAGATCATAGGCACTAATTGTCATGTTATATTTACCTTGTCCATTTAATACATTCAATGTCTGACAACGTACTGGTTCACCGTGGTAATAATAAATAATATGTAAGAGATAAAGTACTGCGAACTTATTTACATATAAATTGATAAATTAGATAACATTGTAAACATACAGTAACTGCTTACGGATTGTAATTTTGTATGATAGCTAGCATACGTTTCTATACTAGCTGTATCCTATGGCTTCAACCAACACATTATCAAATTTAGTTCAAATCCGTTCAATAGTTTTTGCGTCAAAGAATAACACAGGTACTCTTTCATCATCATATTTATCCATCGTTACAAACGTTCGCATTTATAATATTATTATTTCAGCCCTATACTGTCCACTTTTGGACATAAGCTTTCCCAATAAGGAAATAAGGCATTTTCTCCCACGCACAACGACTCTTTGGAATCAATTTCCACCAGCAGTATTTCCGTCCGAACCGATACGACAACATAACCTTCAAGAAAAGGCCATATTCCCTTTTAAAAGGCCGGCAGCACACCTACAATGCCGTTGGTGTTGTGGGTGACCATGGGCGGTGGTAGTCACTTACCATCAGGTGAGCCGCATGCTCGTTTGGCCCCTGTGTTGTAAAAAAAAAAGTTTGGCCAGTAGTTACCACGCTTAGCAGACGGATTGGCAACCTCAGGCTTTTAGAGATGTTTTAAGGGGAGGTGCCTCTGCCCATTCCTTAGCCGTCCCTTAGTCGCCTCTTACGACACAAACGGGAAAGGAAGGGGGTGGCCTATTCTATGCCGGGACACATACGGCGATCCTCTTAATCTTAATATAGGGAGAAATTAAAATAGCCTTCATTCCATTAAAATTATGATCAAATTATTTTGACTTAAACCTTTTATATAAGCTTTTAAATAAATTCTCTTTTCTTTATATGTACCACCGGTTTCTAATTCGTTCAACTTGAAAGAAAATAATAGAAGAATAATGTCTAAGACATTACGAATTTCGAAGTAACACCGAAGGAATTCAAACCATAGGGCAGTATAGTATGACGACACATATGGCCTGATTTATGTACCCACAGATAGGCTATGATTAAATGTAGATGGATACAAAGAGAGAAGATTAAAAAAAGATTGCGAGAAAGAAGATATTAATATTAGAACAGTGTTAAACAGGATGATTAAGTTAAGATAAGGATACGCATGCAAATACAATCGAATGCAAATAATAGGAAAATGGACGAAAAAGTAATGACATAGACTGGTCATGGTACTTCGTTATGTGGGCTGCCAGCTTATTTGCATGTTCCACTAGTATTAAATTAAAATAACGAACTATACACTAGAAATGCTTCTAAAAAAAGTTGAATAGATCATGAAATAATAGATGCATTTAGACAAGATGCATTACAATTTCTACAACATTCTAATGTTACACTATCGTCCGATAACAATAGAATAGAATGTTTATCAAATAACAATTGATTACGGCAACAATTGTTAATAATTTGCCCGAATGTTTCTAAAACATCCGTTCATCATATCCAAACATGACATTGTTGATATTGCATTGAAGGTTCAAATATGACAGTTTAAAGCCAAATAATTTGATATAGATGTTATTAAACTACTGGCACTTTCTAAAAGGCAATATTAACAGGATAAATTCTGTCTGTGTACGGCGATGATAAAAGCATAAATGGTATAGTACTCGTAGTTCTAAAACTTTGATTAGGTAATTTATAAAAGGTTTTATGTTAGACGATTATGTTTTATTTCAACGAAACATCCATCCATAATAATAATTTTATCAGATGGAGACTTTGTACAAAAGTTGTTTGCTTGGGTACCTCTGTTCCATTCGTGTTTACTGAAAAACAGTTGTGTCTGCATGGCTTTGTTTCGGTTTGGAGGGTGGGATACGGCAGTGAATTTTCAGGGTACAGAGGAACAACACCTGAGTTCTCAGGAATTGCAACGCATGGGGGTATCATGGGTGAAACAGTATACTCTGTTATGTTCATGATACTGCACATGTCTATAGGCGACGGTTACCGCTTTCCATCAAGTGGGCCGTCAGCTTGTTTGCCATTCTAAGTTGTATAAAAAAAAATTATGAGTTTGTAGATTGTTGAGTGAACCACTTTCCAGGTTACACAGCTGGAAAATGACCTCTATTTAAAAAGAGATGCATAAGACAGGGACAAGCGATGTAAGCGTATGACGTCACATACTCAGACGCAGTCCCGGAACGGCAACGTCGGACCAAATGTTTTGTAAATAGAATCTTCGAAGTCGATTGTTGAACGAGAGGTTGGAAATTGGTATACAAGAAAGAAAGAGAAAGAATCACAAGACCACAAAAACAACATAAATTGAACTTTCTTGAGGGGAATTGCGGGATTTCATTTATTGTAAGATTATTCTAGCGGAAGATTTTTTACACGATCGTATATGAATTGTTTTATAAAGAATTGCTCAGAAACATGATATTTTTAATTTTGTTTATTCCATATAATTAATAGAATTGACGCTTGATTTTCGTAGCCATCGGAATAAAGTTCGACAGTTTATTTTTAATTTGCTTGGTGTATTGAACTACAAAATTGAATGTACTAAGTTCGCCGAAGTTTGTTCAATCTTGAGGGGATTAAAATCAACAAAAAAAAAATCTTGTATAAAAGTTACTTAAATAACAGTTTAACTTATTGTAAGACGGGCAGGAAGGTAGATACCTACTTTATAGTTTTTGTATCGACGATATAATTTCAAAAATACAGGAAAATCTTATTTTTCTAAGAAAAAAAAATCTTAATCATTAATAGATACTATTTATGCAGTTGTTACGCAATATCTTCGAAAATTCTGATCCGATTTTGATAATTATTTATGCAAGTGCTAGAGTTAGTTCTCAAGTCGGTCCCTGTTACACTCGAAGTAGGTACAAATTTGTTTTTTTTTTTTTAATAATAATTTTAATGTTTTAAAGACCAATCTTTGTTAGTTTTATGCAATCACATTCCATTTACGTTCAGTTAATGTTTTGGTTCGATACCTTTAAATTAACTATATATTTTTTAATTTTCATTTGTTTCATTACGCTGCCAGTCGTGCTATATAAAAGTTAACCCTTTTAAATCTGTCTAAATAAATTATTCATAATGTTATATTTTTATTTTATGCTAAAGAAGGCAAAGACCTTTCATATCCTACCTTAATTATAGGTAGGTCTCATTTACAAAACAAATTTCTTCTTTTATACATAACTAGCTGAAGAACGCACGGAGGGTATCATGGTCGACACAGTATACTCTGTTATGTCCATGGTATTGTTCATGTTTATAGGCGACGGTTACCACTTACCATCAAGCGAGCTGTTCTTGTATATAAAAAAAAAAAAAAAAAACTAAATGTAAACGACAAAGGCTCGATTTAGCAATGAGCACGACTTTTGAATTTTTACAGATCGTATGTAATTAATTAATATAAAGAGTTGTTTGATATGTATCGTAGCTAGGACATTCAGGATTCAAAGACATGCCTACAGCCACATTTCATCATCGTACTGCTCTCCATCGGCAGGGAATCCATCCTCACACCTTACAACCAGAATGGTCTTGCATCGTGCGGTTTCAAAGGAGCTTCCTTCCGCGAACAGTCAGGTTGTGCAATAATCTTCCTGCTGGGGCTTTCGCTAGAGACTACAGCATGGGATTCTTCAAAAACCCTTTTTGAAGAGTCTTATTATAGACTTCTTAAAGTTTCTTAAAAGTCGGCAACGTGCGCGCGACATCCCTCGTGTTACAGGCGTCCATAGGCCTGATGGTAACCGCGTTTACCATCAGACGGGCTATATGCTTGTTTGACACCATAGTTATATAAAAATTTTAATCTGATTTATAAATAAACCAATTACTACAGACAAAATTACTGTCTAGTTAGTTAAAATCGTCAAGCTTGTTCGAAAGCAGAAATAAATTCCACTTAATTTTGTTATATCCAATGTTTATAGCGAGTTGGGTAAAATGTTAAACATTTATTAATACGGGAGCGATATAAAGTACGAAATTTTAATAAATAAATAAGTCGAAGGCGGCACGGGGTGGCATCGAAATCCACCCGGGGTCGTTGACCCATCGACCGCCCCCCTCCCGTTGGCATGCACCCCCATCCCCCATAGCCCCCTACGACGTAGATATCGAACTTTCGCGGATACAATGTGTCTTAAAATTAGAAATGTACATAAAAATGCAATAGGCTATTGTAACTAAGAATGACAAAATTACAGAAATGTACCGAAATTTTTTATTATGATTATTTTTTTTATTCGTTATAATGTATGCGTGGATTTCAGAAGTAGAAAAACGAATTAAATAAACCAATTTTTTTATGGCTTATTAAGATAAAACACACAAACACGTTTTTAAGTTAGATCTTTAGGAACACAACATTGAAAATCGCATCCAATATGGTGCAGTAGTTTTTGTGTGATGGTGAAACAAACATACAGGCAGATTGACAGACAATATTTTTAAAAATATTGTTTCGCTTTTTATTGCTCTTATGACCATCGCTCATGTTATTTTTTTTTTATATTTCTGATATAAAGACACTTAAAATTTTATTACATATAAGTTTTGCATAAAGAGAATATCTAACTGTACTTCAAAAACGATTCTCAATAATTGAGAGTCGTAAGAGATGTCAGAAAGAACCAGAGGGAGACTGTACAAAAATTGTTTGTTTGGGTAACTATGTCCTATTCGTGTTTCTCCCATGAAGCACTTTTTATACCTAAGTCTAAAGATACAGAATACCTTAACCCTTAAAAGCCTGATTTTTTATATCAAATTAAAAATATATAAGTGCACCCTTTACTGTGTTTACTAACGGGGAAAAATAGTAAAAAAATCAAAACGATATTTTTATATATTTATTTTGAAAAAAAAAAACATTTGGTAACATGTAAACAGCCAAATATTAAAATAAAATCGATTGTAGGCGCCCAATGCGATTTATAACCTCGGTATCAAATTTGAAACTTCAGGTATTTAAGGATTAAAATATTCTTTGTAATAATGTCAAGTAAGTAGAGTATTCAATGCGATACCAACGCCCCTATTCCTTACATCATCATCATCATATGGGGCCTTAAACGTCCACTGCTGAATATGGGGAGGTTTGCCAGTAATTGTCATGCTTGGCAGGCGGATTGACAATCGCAGTCAGGCTTTAGAGATGTTTTAGGAGGGACGCTGCTGCCCATCCCTCGCCCTCCTTAGTCGCCTCTTACGACACCCACGTTAACTGTCAACTGCTAAACATAATAACGTGATCTTTCTTCTTTATATATAATAAATTAAACATTATTCTATTAATGTCATATATGTTAAAGTTTGTAATGATGTATGTGGATGGATAGATAGATGAATGTATGTTACGCCTTCACGCAATAAATACTTGTTTTTTACACAACTTAGAATGGCAAACAAGCTGAAGGCCCACCTAATGGAAAGTGGTAACCGTCACCTATAGACATGAGCAGTACCATGGACATAACAGAGTATACTGTTTCGTCCATGATACCCCCCATGCGTTGCCATTCCTGAGGACTCAGGTGTTATTCCTCTGTACCCAGTAAATTCACGCCATATCCCATCAAACCGAAACACAGCCATGCAAACACAACTGCTTCACGGTTGAAACACGAATGGGACAGAGGTACCCAAGCAATCGACTTTTGTACAAAGTCTCTATGTGGTAATTGGTATCACTATCACATTGCAGTTTATCTTCGAGTTTACTAATTTTGCCTTTCGTAATTTACGGAAAATTTGATTGGTTTATTACTTTTTTTTTCTTAAGTCTAATTTAATACTTAATCAGATAGTAGCCAGTACGTTTTTAATAAGTGGCATATATATCTAAATATAAACATGAATAATGTGCAGTACTTGTTTATCTTTTTAAAGTAAAATATTCAATTCACAATTTCACGCACAAACTAAACGCAACGTTCAGTCATAATTAAATAAGTTTAATTAAAACTGTTTATATAGTTCAATACGAGAACAATGCTGATTAAATATCAATGCAAATATTAATAAAAGTTAAAAGTAAATAATGGCGAGCAGAAAAAAAAATTAAGAATACAGTTTATAATATATTCAAAAATGCAGAATTAAAAAGAAAAAAATGTTTAGAATACGTCAGTTGTCATTAAAAAGTTAGATATGAAAAAAAAAGCATAAAAAAAGTTAGGTAAGGTATTAAATGCAGAGGCAAGTTAATTAACAAGACAAGCGAACGGTTAGGTAGGATCTATTCATATTTACCTTGATGTCTTGTAAGACCTGTAAACAATTAAATGAAAATTAGTGAGTTTTGTAAACTAAAACTTACACTAAAACTAAAGTGTAAACTACAATTTAAGACTGTGTTCTATACAACCAGTTATTTCGGTTTAAACACTAAACTATTTAACCGATTTTGTAAACATTTGTATGGGATTATGTGTAAAAGATAATAAAAGGATTTTCCAAATCCTTCTATATTGTAGAGATTCAGCAGAAGTGGAGTTAAAAATAAATAATTATGTTACAGAACTATTTATTTATTTATGTAATAAACAGTTTGTTCATTTTTGACACTTGAACGACTCAATCAAGTGTCATAAAAAAGTTTTACACTCGTAAGCAGTATGAAGCATGAAATGGAAAATTACATATATAATATTCTTCCAGTCACGCAGAAATTCCGGGAACAGATAACTTTTATCTGAGGTTTCTATGTAAAATATTTTATTCTCTTATTTCCAATAATATTTCTAAAAAATATCTCGGTGTTTCTGGATTTGATAAGCCCTGACCGCGGTATTGGTGTTATCGGCCGGATACGCTAGTTGTCGAGCCGGGTAGATAAAAAACAAGGATAACCGATACCCGGTTTCTTTTTACTTGTTGTAGGTCAGGACTCAGATTTTCTGTAAAACTATCGGTCGATACGTTATACTTAAATGTTTATTAATACAATTTATTATGTGGTACTCAATGTTACTATTGCTTAGATACTAATCTCTGAGTTTACTAATTTACGAAAAATTTGGTTGGATTATTTTTTTTTAATATAATTTAATACCTAATCAGATAGTAGCCAGTACGCTTTTTCTAAGTGGATATAAATTGATAAAGTATTTACATCTTTGTATCATTACCATACTATTATGTATATTCAGATTTATATTTGAAAATTTAATTATTATGTACAATTTTTTATTCAACTTTCCTTTCAATATAAATTTATACAAAATATACGAAAATATTTAACTAAATGTAATCTTAAACCTTACCGTTAAAGATCTCTTTCCCTAGCGCTTACTTGAGGTAAATTTAAACTTGCAATAAGCAGAAACAAAAGAGAAGTTATTAAACATCCATATATTGACTAGTGCGTACTTTATTTTCTACCGTGACTCACTTGGGTATGTTTATAGTATGCTCGATGAATCATAAAGTATTACGATTATTACGGCCGGTATGATTTTAAAATATAAATTACCGTTGTATGATATATTCCCTGTGATTTCGTCTTTTTTAAAATACTAGATTTTGAATCTGGGACCTAGGATTTTTGGGAAATACTTTCATAGCGATGAAAAGGAATCCCATTCCTGTTTTTACCGTGAAGCAGTTATGTTTACATGGCTGTGTTTCGGTTTGAAGGGTGGGATATGGCGTGAATTTACTGGGTACAGAGGAATAACACCTGAGTCCTCAGGAATGGTAACGCATGGGGGGTATCATGGGCGAAACAGTATACTCTGTTATGTCCATGCTACTACTCATGTCTATAGGCGACGGTTACCACTTTCCATCAGGTGGACCGTCAGCTTGTTTGCCATTCTAAGTTGTATAAAAAAAAATGTAAAAAATTTCAAATTTCGGTATGTAGTGGTGATGTATCAGTCTGTCTTTTTGTATTTACCCAATATAGTGTCCTGTTCGTCCGACTGTTACGGTGTAAGAAAGACTCTGTTTTTCGCACTTAGCCTCTTATTTGGGCCGTTGTGCGTAAACTGTTACGTACGTGACTGTTACGGTGATTTGCATAAAGTACTCGCGATACAAATTAAAACTTTTGAATTTGAAAAAGTTTTGTAATTTAAATTAAATTTTTTTTCGTTTATTATTGAAAAAAATAATAATAATGTAGACTCAAAAAAAAAACGGAGATCCTTACGAACATAACAATAGAAAAAGGTATAAATTTGGCTATTAATATAAGAAAAATTTTGCTACTTCAACCTATCGACCCGTGCAAAGCCAGGGTGGATCACTAGTAATTGATATACGCGTATTGATAAAGATTTTACATGTTTATGTGTACCGAAAATATGAACTCAGAACAAAGTAAAGCGAAACTGTTTGACCTCAGGAAAATAGCTGATCCAGCACTAGCTGGAAGCTAAGATATCTCGAGGGTCGCCGACCGCAGCCCAGGGACTGACCCCACTGTAATCTACAGTGGAAAGTCGAATCGGACAGATATAACCGGTTAGGGGTAGGTCGGGGATGTTTACGGACTGTTTACGTTGAAAACTTGAAATATCACTTACGTCATGAGTAGGTTCTTTATTTTTTTTACCACGTGAATTAAGGTCACACGTCAATATATTTTTTCAAAACCAACACGAAGGCGTGTCAGAGACGCATTAAGGGTTGTTGGCATGTTTTTAATTTTTACTTAACAGTTTAACATTATAAGCAAGTTAACCAAAATGTATTTGTAAAAAAAGCTATTCTCAATCATCATAATATCAGCCGTTAAATGTTCATTGCTAAACATAAGCCTTCCCCATAAGGGGAGTTTTGCAAGTAGTTGACATGACTGGCAGGCGGATTTGGCAACTAAAGTTTAAGTTTTTAGTGATGTTGTAAGACGGAAGCTGCTGAATTAACTGTCTGCTGGAGAACGTCTCCAGCAGACAGTTAAAAGGGAAAGAGAGAGATTTTTTCCGTTAATATTTCTTTTTTAAAAAACATGTAGTTCCTATGGCATATTACTGGTTTCATTTTTACCTATTTAATATTTTATAGGAATCGAAATTTTTCGCATTAACAAAAAGAAAACGGAATAAAAAGTATTTTACTCGCATTTTAAAACGTTTCTATTCCCAGGCGGCGACATTACAGACAAATTGGGCTCGATTTGTCTTTCCGACCGTTTCATGCATAGTTACACGCACAGCCGTCACCGGGTATAGCCGGGCAAAGTTCAAGGGCCGTCTGCGGCGTGTCTACGCGTATTCCCAGCCGGGTATAACAGGGTGTATTTCACCCGGACTTGGCATCCGGATTTACAGAGCACGTACGTTGTAAGAAAGCCCTGCAAGTTCACACATCGGTTTAACGGTGTTTTTATTCTTGTAGAACTAGATCTATTAGATTTTTATAATAAAATACAATTACGGCGAACACGGGAGAAATAAAGAAATTCTGTTGCAATGCATATGTAATATGTACCTATCTATATACTAATGACATAAAGAGGAAAGATTTGAACTCTTGTATGTTTGTATATTAGTAACTCCAAAACCACCCAACCGATTTAAAAAAAAAAAACTCTTTCACATATAGAAAGCTACATTATCGGTGAGCAACAATAGACTATATATTATTTTCGAAAATTTTATTTACTCGTGCGATGTCGGGTCGGATCACTAAGGTTATAAAAGGAGAAGCTGACAGACGAAAATGCTGGGTTTAGATAGGTTTTATGCGTTTTGCATAAATCCATTATAATCTAACATGTTGCATACATGTTAGATTACAAGTAATTTCTACAAAACGACCTAAGATTGAACCATCTGATAGAAAGTGTAACGCGTGATGACATCAAAAACCACAGATAATACATAATCTATATATTAATACGTGAAGCAAAAATTTACATGTAATTTTAAAAAAACTCGCTTGCTTCTCGAACTATGCATATCTTCACGTCTCTTAAATTAAAAAAATACAACATTTGTTTTTTCTTATATAATTGCAAATTTGTATACCTCGATATATGGGGTTAATCATAGAGGACTTATCTTGTTTTACCATCCATTGTTACCTACGTATCACAATTTAAATAAATAAATAAATAAAACATAACAAAAACAATATACTGAATTAGAGATGAAGTATGATGACGTGTATGAGAGAAAACCAGTTTTATTGGTCAATGTAATAGTTTGGAGAAGAGAGTATTTATTATTTGTGTGTTTTGCCATTTCTACTATCGATCAGCTGGGCTTTGTTATTGTAATGTGAAAATATCCGAGACATCTGGTGAAAGAATATCGGAATTAGATTAAACGGAAATCCCCTAAGTGCTACGTCAGTGAGTAGGTACTATATCTAACTTTGAGGATCGAGTAAGCCGATGTCTACATTAAGGTAAATGTCCCTGTTGTGGGCGCGTGACTGCGTCAAGTTCAAGGACGGGATTCACAGGAGTGGGATATCTTACGGTTGTCTGATCTCGATCCCCTGGCCCGCCGGGAAATATGAGGCGGACGCCGGCGGGAAATGAATGAAGTCATTTGGTTCTGTTTGTAAACAAGATAGGAGTGCGCCCTTTGACTGTTACGCATTTAGGGTTGGGATGAGAGTAAGGTTTTATAGACATTGATGGATTTAATTTGTTTCTGTCATTTAAACATGGCAGATTAAAGAATTTTAATAACAATAATTACATTAAATTAAGAGAACACTTGTTATAATTTTAATCAGCAATAAATTAGTCCATTCCTAATCAACAGTTTTTTTCTGATTAGAAGCATCCTTATTTACAAGAAATTTGTAGTGTAAAAGAGTGAAATAGAAAACTAAGATTGAAAAACAGTAATATCCCAATCTTCCTCATAGACGTACATTTTTCATGTAAATGTACAGTGTAAACTAGATAATTTCTTCCGAGACCACTTACAGAACATGAATGGAATAAATTGTCGTAGAATCAGATGTCATACGGCGAATGCGTGACTGCGGCCACGCCGCGCCGTCTACCAGCGCCGACAGCATTCACGCTATTATAGGAAACCTGTTATTTGTAAACGTATGAGTACTATCTCGATATAAACACGTAACGAATAATCGTAATGTTCACATGATCACTTTTTTGTATACATTTGAAGCAATTTTAGGTACTTTCGCCCTATTTTTTTGTGATTTAATGAGAGTAATTTGAGCCAGTTATTTCTGGTGCCATTGAATTCTGCCAAATACATTAAATTAACTGTCAAATATGTCGGTATGCAGATAATAATAAAATTATTCACAACCACAAACCGGTTTTCGATCAGACGAGACCAACAAACTCTACGATGGAGCGATGTTGTCGTAATTACCACGTTTGGCAGGCAAACTGGAGGTCATCGTGATAAAGCTGTTCTTTGATATTCTATTTTTGTTAACGAGAATAGATTGCAACTTTATAAATTTGGAGTTAAGTCGCCATAGAGAGGATTAACTAATTTATCATTTTGCATCAGGAGTTAATTAAGTTAGTTAATTGTTAAGAGAGGGACTGGCAGAAAACCAGCGCTATGCAGTTGTACACATTGCACTGGGACACTCACAGCATCAGCTGAGCCAGTTCCTTTTGCACAATATGAGACACTTCTTATATATGTATTTTCTGTTGTAATTGTATTTTTCTGGCAATAAATATTTTCTATTCTATTCTAAAATCACAATCACAAGTTAACATTTAGGATGTGTTCTTAGATGATTATTTCTTATAGGATAGTAAATGACTCCTTAACGTAATTCAGTCAAACGAATTTTGAACCACTGCAGTGGAGGAACAAAGACTGGGGATAGGAGTTCTAGAGTTTCTGATCTTCTTGGTCTACTGTAGGATAAAGTCTACTGTTTTCTCCAACTACACTATGTTTTTTTGTTTCAAACTACTTATCACAAGGTTTTTTTTTGTCGTAACATGGGCAATACTACGCTCCGTCGGGCTAGCAGTCTCTTTCAGAATCCCTTCGTCTTTGTTACATGTGACATTTTTGTGTTGCTAGTTTTCAAGGGTGGCTTACCGTTTGGTAATAATTGACTGGCATCCTTGTTGAAACGACTTAAAATATTACAGTATCACATCTCTCAGTAGAAAGCCGAGTTCGTCTGCGAAAGTGCAAGAAACAATGTAGCGAGCGAGACCTACATATTACGCGGAGCCCTTATGTACTCCAGCCGGCTTGTCCGCAATTTTTATGATCACGCTTTGTTCGTGCCAGCCATTGTTCTTATTTAAAAAGCAACATAGCTAATTGCATTCATGTACCAAAATACATACGAGTATTTTCGAATGAATATAATATTTTAAATAGGCGATAAAATGAATCTGTCGAGTAACGCTCGCTCCAAAACTTTTGTAGTAATTTCCAAGACAAAGTGATTTTTCGTTTAATAATTTCTCATTTTCAACATTTTCAAGCGAAATAAACACATTACAGGTGGCTGTGCCCGTGAGAGTAGCTAATTGCAGTTGATATGACTCGTAAAGCCAATTACGGCTCTCATGAAAATGTTCTGAATTGAAATTTACGTCTCGGTGTAAAAGTTCCACGTAGACACGAATGGACGCGACTTTATTTCGTTCGTATTTTTATGGTTTCATGATCATTAATGTTGTAAGAATTATGACTTTAAAAGTTTCAAAAGTATTAAAGGTATGTAAGTACCCTTGGAAACAGCGATATCTGATATTAATTGTAATACAGTGTTATGAAAAATCAAACGCACAGTAATTATTACACGTAATTATGTACAACAAATATAATTAATATAATATACATTTAGATAATATTTCTTTATTTTAGCCATTCATTTAGATCTCCAAGGTGGATATAAGAACCATTTCTTAATTCTTAAAGTTGAAATGCAACGGATGTATTTTGAGGTCGTTACTCTATTAAACAGGAGTTATTTTATACTGCCTTAAACTATATGATATTGTCTGTTGAAAACCCTTTATTTAGTTTTTTTTTTTATTGTGACTTCTGTGTGACCGGGATATGTTTACTGGTTGGAATAAAAAGTAACTATATCCTTTTTCATCCCAAATGTATACCAAACCTAGTAATTGCTTAAGACGTTCAGGTGCTATAAGAAATAAACAAACTTACTTTCATATTTACAATATAAGTACACAAGTAGTTATGCCAATAATTGATGTCCGACGGATAATAGCCGGTCACATTTTGTTCTACATATAGTTCAATAACAAGTTTAATATAATATAACCCAAAGTAACGTATAACGTATAGATCTAAGTGAATATCCTAGGGAACATTAACTAATTTACGTCAGATAAGAGCATCCCAAATAATAAATGGCAGTAGTAAAACTGGCGTCGGCCGCATGCACTCGCTTTTAATTTATCGTCCTTAATGCTACACGGAAAAGGTATAGCGCGGACAAAAGTGAAAATTTATAGCTTTCAGCGAATTTTCCAATTATACAGACTCATGTTGGCGTGGTCGCGAAACAATATTGATTATCACGTTCATGCGAGTCCGTCTGCCGGCTGTAGATAGTTTCTTCTTGCTATGTTTAGACAGACGGATACTGCGAAGCTTTGCACGCTTATGTCCTTTGTCTTTTAATTTGAATTTGCAGTTTATACGGACTTTATTTATTTATTTCTTATGCATTCCATAATATAATTAGTAGATAACATTTCAATTATGGACCCTGTTGGGCACAGCAAGTAGGAGAGAGTGGGACAACACTTTTTTCACTTTAGAAATAGTCTAAGTCTTTATATGCGACATTTCAAGTTTCTGCAGACTATTAGGAGATTACTGCGTATATCTATCATTATCATTACATCAGCCGTTAATTACTGGACATTGATCTACTTCATAAGGGGGAGATTGTCAGTAGTTGCCACGCTTGGCAAGCGGGTTGGTAGATAACGGGAATTTTAAGAATTTACTATGTCTGTCGTTTCCTACAATGGTTTAGACCTCATTCAGAAGCCTTCTTCAGAGGTCGTTTTATGTGGCGTTTTGTGTCACAGAGCGTGTCGTCGCGCACCACGAGCTGCATCTCGTACAGCCGATATAAATGGGCATTGTTAAAAAATTAACATAAGTTTTGAAAAGAAAAACAATATCAGAAGATTTGTCTTTATTATAGAAAAAAATAAAGTCATAACAAATTATTATCGATGGTTTTTTTTATCTATAAACATCTATATTGCTGGTTGTTAGTTGATTTTTATTTTAGTCTGTATGTTATAATGCTAAAGAACAGTAGAGTTATCACATCTTTGGTTTCCGAAAGTTAACTATATGAAGACGAGAGTCGATAAGGAATAATTCAATTTGTTTTTCCAGTTCTCTTATATCCAATACAATACAATACAATGTGAGATCCACGTGTTTTTATTTACAATACTATCAAACATCGACCCGGCACTCGGTACATTACTGTGGCTCGACGAGCTCTCTATGAATGGAGGCCACCACAAGAATGACCTAAATTTTTATTCACCATGCATGTATACATACTGCGTTATAACAGATACATAACACGGAAAAACATTGAACATTTTTGCGTGTTTTGGTAGTCATCTATTATGTGGCCAGGTAACTAGGGATGGGTGAGGGGAAAGGAATTGTTAGTAATGGAGACTAAGAATCCCATTGCTAGCAATATACCCAGCAAGGTCGACCTCCTCGCGGTTCCTCCTGGAAACTATCATGATTAATTCATCATGATGGGCTAACTGGCCCGTTTTCATCCTCATCGATCACCTTTCAATGGTGCCCCGCCAGCGTATCCCGTTAGCGCAGGCGGGGTCACCATTCCATTTTCATCCAATAAAAAAAAAAAACTAGGGATGGGTTATAAGGTAAGGGATCTATTAAATACCAGTTATTATATATATATATATATATATATATATATATCGAAATGGATATATGTAGATATCCGACTGATCCGAAACGAGCGATGACCTTTTTTCTGTCACCATTGTGCAAGAGGAATCCAATATGACAGATATGGTAGCGGTAGCAATATTACTTATGCCTATTATTCATACCATACAGGAAACCCCATGATTACCCCATGCATCGCATTGTAACATATTTAGAATTCACTTCTATACCTAATAGATTCTAGAGGAAAGAGTATAAATCTGTTTTAAATACATGTAAAAGGGGATAAGGGACTGTTATTAATGGGTTCTAATAGCCCCATTGCTAACAATATCAGGTCGACCTCCACACGGTTCCCCCTGGAAACCATTGGGTTTTATTCTTGTCGAATTTTTCACAATGGGCCAACTATTTTGCCTTCATCTTCGCCTATCATTTATCACTGGTGCCCCGTCGGCATATACCGATAGCACAGGCGGAGTTACCATTCTATTTTCACCCATTAAAAAAATACATGTGAAAGACTATAATACATTTTAATGTCAAATAATATTATAACAAATTTGTTTTTGGGAAACGGGGCCACGCGATAAGTCTTATCAACAGTTTACTATACCAGTTTGTAAACATTCTAACACGATAAGGATAAATATGGGATAAGAAAACTATGAGTCAGGACGTTGCCAAGGTAAGTACGTTTTGCGGTTTTTGCGTATAGCGTGGTGTATAAAATAGAATTATATGGAGTTATTAAATATTTTTTTTACATAATCTTGTTCATGTTATGCTTATTCATTTATATAGTTAAGTTTCTTTCTATTTACATATATTATATATCCAGAGGGAGACCTTGTACAAAAGTCGATTGCTTGGGTACCTCTGTCCCATTGGTGTTTCTACCGCGAAGCAGTTGTGTTTGCATGGCTGTGTTTCGGTTTGAAGGGTGGGATATGGCGTGAATTACTGGGTACAGAGGAATAGAGGACTTTTGTACAAACTTTAATTAGACTCCCCTCCATTACTTTAATTAGATGCAAATGCAAATTTTTATCCGTATTTTCTTGCCGTGTCGTCCCGGCATAGAATATACCATCCATTCCTTTCCCGTAGGTGTCGTAAGAGGCAACTAAGAGAACTTTAATGGACGAGGGATGTGCAGCAACGTCCCTCTTAAAACATCTCCAAGACGTAACTGCGGTTGTCAACCCGCCTGCCAGGCATGGTAACTACTTGCAAAACCGCCTCAATAGAGGGAGCCAATGTTCAACAGTGGGCAATTAACGGCTGATATGAAATGGTAAATTTTCTATTTATCTACCTGATATTAAGAAGTATGAAAGAGAAGAACATATCACACCAACCTCAAATGATCTGGCATAATGACAAGATGATGATTTTGTAATCACCAGTGATAGTTATGTAATGTTAATATAATAATTAAATAAATTAGGAGCGTATTTTAATCTTTACAATCGTTGATTAATATATCCATATGTAATAAAACAATAAAAACTAATTAAGGTATTTTATTGTTTTATACTGCGTAATAATTTTAAAATTTCATATGTAATAACATTTTATCAGTCGTCTGGTAATATGTTTAAATTAATATACATAACATGAAATGTACAAATATGTATACGGTAAATAAACATATTTAGGTACAGATAAAAATTGATCGGGATAAAGTAATAAACATATGAGTAATGGAGGGAAAGGGATTGTTAGTTTATATTATTATCTGTAGTAATGGGTTCTAGCAGCCCAACTGCCAGCAATATACGCTATCAGGTCGATCTCCACGCGGTTACCTCTGGAAACCATCGTGGTTAATTCTTGTTGACTTCTTTACGATGGGCCAACTGATCTGTCTTTTCATTCTCACCTATCATCCATCATTGGTGCCCTGCCGGGGTACATCAATAGCGCAGGTGAGATATGGGTAATTGGTAGGTCACCATTCCATTTTCACACATTAAAAAAAGCATGAGTTATCATCATCTTCTTACCCTTATCCCAATCATTTGGGGTCGGCGTAATATGATTTTGTCCATATTACAAAAAGACTTGGTTTTTAGTTTTACGACCGGCCACCTGCCTGACGTCAACCCTCTTTGGGAAAAAAGCATGAGTAGTTTTATTATTATTAACATTTTTCATATAAGATTATTATGACAGTTTTCCGTTCTGCTTTACCTGTACGGAACCTGTTTCGTTCCCGTGGGAAATACGGGAAACTCCTTCTTAGTGTTTATTTATTTTGGAACGGTGATGCTATTCTGTACATAGTAGTTTCAGCTGTGTGTTGATTTGTCAGCCAGTTTCTCTATGTGGTGTGATGTGGTGTGGTTATTAGGCCTTATAATAATTAAATTGTTTTTTCAGTGTTAACATTTTTTTTTTATACAACTTAGAATGGCAAACAAATTGACGACCCACCTGATGAAAAGTGGTAACCGTCGCCTGTAGACATGAACAGTACCATGGACATAACAGAGTATTCTGTTTCGCCCATGATACCACCCATGCGTTGCCATTCCTGAGTTCGGTGTTATTCCTCTGTACCCAGTAAATTTACACGATATTCCACCCTTCAAACCGAAACACAGCCATGCAAGCACAACTGTTTCACGGTAGAAACACGAATGGGACAGAGGTACCCAAGCAATCGACTTCTGTACAAAGTCTCCCTCTGGTGATCCATTTCTTATAATTGTTTGTATCTATATATAATGTTTATAATTTATTATTATTTTTTTATTTATATATATTTATTTTCTACTGCAATCTTTTGAAGGAAACAAAGAGTATCTATCTATCTATTGTATGTTATGTAATAATGTATAAACACACAAAGACCGACTTAAATATTTAAATTAAAAACTAAAAGAACCTGTATATTGATAAAATTGTATGAGACCAATCTGTAAGTATATCTTTTTAGATAAAAAGAATATTTCAAAAATGGTTTGCAACTGATTGTGTCATGAGGTAACAACAATTAAAAAAAGAATACAACCTCCTCCATTTTAAAGTCGGTTGGAAATGAAAAGAAATACTTATTTCCGTATATACCTATAAAAAAACATTATTATTTTGTATGTTTTTAGATTTTTATCTATAGGAGTCCAAAACTAAACCTAAAATAGGTAGGTTTTTACAACACGAGAAAGATTTTTTCGAAATTCGTTGTAGGGTCTTAGGTTGTATATCTTAACTGCACGGTAAAGAATTAATATAATATTTAATGAATAGAAATTCATTAAATATTATATTAGAATTCCAGTGTTCATTAAATATTACAATTTTATTCATTAAATAATACATTCTATTCTACTCGGCTATTTATTTTCGGTTTCTTGCATACTGTATTTTGTAATGCGTAATAATGTAATGGAACCTCGTCTGCGCTATCCTATTTATTAAATATTTTATTACAATTTTAATTTCAGTTCATTAAATATTACATTTTTATTCATTAAATAATACACTTTATTCTACTAGGCTATTTATCATCTTGCATATTAATTATGTTTTTAATGCGTGATAAAGTCTACCTGATAGAATATATTGCTAGTAATGGAGTAGTGGTCGTATGGTCCCGGCGTAGAAAAAGCCATCCCTTTCTTTCCCGTGGATATCGTAAGATAAGGGACTAAGGGAGGCCGAGGGATGGGCAGCAGCGTCCCTCTTAAAACATCTATAAAGCCTAACTGCGGTTGCCAATCCGCCTGGCGAGCGTGGCAACTAACTGGCAAAACCCCCCAAGTGGGAGGCTTGTGTTCAGCAATGGATAGTTAAAAGCTGATATGATGATGATGATAATGATGAATGGAGTAGTTAGACTCCATTTCTAACAACCCTTTTCCCTTCTTGATGTTAATTACGTGACAAGTAAAAAATTAAGTATTAAACAAGTGCATATGACAGAACTTCTTTTTTCTTTCACTGCATAATAATAAATATGTCTATAGTTATTAGCCTATACTCTTAATAGAAAAAAGTCTTTATCTGAGTAGGAAGTGCCTAGATAGAGAGTACTCTATCTAGATACTTCCTATTTAGATTAGATGGAGGTATCCTTCGTTCAAATTTACTTATAAGTTGTAATATGGTACACTAGGTAAATATTTGTAGCTAAAGATCTTTATTTTTGTGAATTCCATCCATAATTTTTATTAATAGGGCCAATAAAAGGGTTATCGGTTATAAATACGAATAGCTCTCAAATATTTTTTTATACTATTATGGTAGCAAACTAGTATATGACCAATCTGATGGTAAATAGGGTTACCGTAGCTTATGAACGTCTGGAACATCAGGGAAGTCACGCGCGCGTTGCAGACCCTTAAGAAACCATATTACGCCCTTTTAAAAAATCCTATGCTGTAGGGAAAACCTCGCCAGAAAGATCATTATTATTATTATTTATAATTTACCTGTAAGTAAAGCCAGTAAATATTATGATAGTAGGAAGATACGTGAATTAGACGAACCTTTTTACTAGATTTCTTACTAGAGCAATGCAAGTGCAACTAACTACTAACTTATGACCATGGGCTTAGCTCTACATCTATCGTACTCGCGTGCCACTCGGAGTATTGACCTTTTCACTATAAGCGATTTAGCGCAATCAAACCGGTTCTGTTATTCTATCATAACATGTCAACATTTATGAAATATATATAGTTCAGCTGTTACAGTAATAATTTTAACCCACCTGTTCTCTTAGCAATTTGGTATTTGCATAAAATCCAAGGTCTCAAGTCACAAAGAAATAAAAAAAAAAAAAACACAACACTCGCGACGTACGTAGGAAAATTCGAAAATTAAACTTGCGCGGGAAATTGAACGATAGTGAAGTGCAATACACGATCGATAGTTGCAACGAGAATCGATATGTTACGTAAAACACGTTATGAACCGGCGTCGTCGCACGTGACTGCTGCCAGTGTGACGGAACGAACGCGGCAACCGCGGCTACCGCCCCCGCCGCCAGCCCCTGTCCCCGCTGGCCGCTATATACAGCGGTAAAGTACACACACACTCGTTTAAAGCAGACGTTTGATAAACAAATTAGAATTTTCAATTTTTAGGTGGTTGAGTATACTTACATTATTTTTCTTATACTGAAGTTTTAAGAATGTCTTAAAAAAGATTTTGTAAATATAAAAAAGTATAAAAAAAAATCTAATACCTACATACAAATAGCTTTTAGATACAAGAGTAAATTCAGAAAAATGTTTTTGTTTTGAAGTGAAACATCGAAGAGTAAATAAATGCACTTTATTTAGTGAGTACCCAAGTGCCTATCTACCTGTGCTCCATTTAGAAATACTTATAATTCAAAGTCAATAAAATCGAAAGTAAACTAAGGATGACGGGAGACGAGTGGTAGGTAATAAATTCGACTCTACATTTTCAATCAGACAAACCAAATAAAAAACTGATGCATTGTATTTGCGGACCGCTCTCTGTCTCTTTTTAATCAATGGACAAAAGAGCATCGTTTGAACATTCGTCCTTTTCTAGCGGCCGAGGTGAGCGCATAAGCGAACGACTGCATCGGTACACATGACCGTCGACGACCGATACCTAACTTATATTATCATAATATCGGATATTCTTACACAAATGATATTCGTGAAGCGAGAGTTAAGACATTATTTTAAATCTCATTGTTTTATTTTAAAATAATCAATAGATGATTCATATTAAACCTTATTTCATCAGATAAAAAAAAAAAAAAATGGGTGTTTATAATGAATAATTTAAGTAAAGTAAATAAAGTAGGCTGTATGGTCCCGGCATAGAATGGGCCACTTATTCCTTTCTCGTAGTGTGGCAAGAGGCGACTATCATGATGATGACGATAATAATGATGATTAAGTAAAGTAGACCTTTTATACTAATAATAGGGGCTAATTACTAAGTTTCGGATTTTGGATTTTAATTTTGGATTTTTTTAACTCCTTTCAACTACCTACCACGTTTACCTTTTACCAGAGAGAGATTTTATAGAAAAGTCGTTTGCTTGGGCACCTCTATCCAATTCGTGTTTCTACCGAGAAGCAGCTGTGATTGCTTAGCTGTGTTTCAGTTTGAAGGGTGCGATATGACAGTGAATTTACAGGAGTGAAGTACAGAGGAATAACACCTGAGACCTCAGGAATGGCAACGCATTGGGGGTATCAAGGGCGAAACAGTATACTCTGTTATATCCATGGTACTGCTCATGTCTATAGCCGACGGTTACCACTTTCCATCAGGTGGGTCGTCAGCTTGTTTGTCATTCTAAGATGCATAAGGAAAAACACCTTAGCTTTTTATTTTTGCGCTAAAGCTGTTTATTTAATGTTATGAATAAACCATGCAGATGGCAATGCAATCGCTGTGACCCACAATACCTAATTATACTCTAGTGTTGTACGCAACGAGTCGGTCGTAGGGGGGTCAATTGGGTGTCAACTGTCACCGTAAATCCATGGTATTCTTTATGTTAATAAGTTATAATCCATGGACGTGTTGTCCCATTTCGTAGTCTTATTTAAATGGTACCCATAAAATAGTTTTTACGGGTAATAATATAAAAAATAATTTTAATTTGTGTTAGTGCCAAATAGCTAACTTTATGTTTCTATCACGTTATCTGTCACTAGCTGTTACCTGTGATTTGGTTTCTATTTTTTTTAATGAATGATAATAGAATGGTAACCCCACCTGCGTTAACGGTATACTCTGGTGGCGCACCAGTGAGGGATGATTGGTGAGAATGATAAGATAGGCCAGTTAGCCCATCATGATAAATTCATTAGGAATTAACCATGATAGTTTCCAGGGGGAACCGCGAGGAGGTCGACCTGGTTGGGTTTATTACTAGCAATAGGATTCTCAGTCTTGTTCTTACCCTTCACTGGTGCTCCGCCAGCGTATCCCATTAGCGCAGGCGGAGTTACCGTTACCATACCATTTTCACCCATAAAAAAAATATCTGTTATATAATAGTTGATAATATTGCTAGATACCCACTACCCACCCTTCGTTTAATATCTTTTTTTAATATATCTTTTTTATGCCATAATTATGAGATACATATTTCTAGGTAGTGATTCTCATTATCTAGTCGTTTGGCAGCACGAATACAATTTTTCCACCGGTCGGTGCCAGGCGAAGACAGTCTTCGTGTAGCACCGTCGATTATTATCAACCGACTTAAAAAAAAGAGAAAGTTTCAAATCGATTGTATTTTTTATGATTGTTACCTTAAAACTCTGTCATTTCTAAACTGATTTGGATTTTTTTTTCTAGCTAATATTGGTACTGTTAACGTTAAAACGGGCGGTTGAATGCATAAAGCTGCGATATAAAGGTTCCTTTGTACCATTTTATTAGAAGAAAATCTAAAAGTATCAAAAATTTTGATTTTAAATAAATTTATATAGAAATATTTAAAAAAAATTTGATTAAAAACAATCGTTAAATGAACTAGTTGTAAATCATCAAAATTCTTAATTTTTAAAGTTGGTTGAAAAATTATACTAAATATTGTAATAAAGGCAACATGCAGTTACCAGTAAAGGAATAATTTGGAAAAATATCAAATGAGACAGCAAATACAACTTACTGTTCTGTTTAGATTGCAAAAAACAATGAAACTAAGCGAAAACAAATTGCAAAAAAAAAAAACAATTGCATTTGAACGTTTGAAAACAATAATCGTTTCTGTGATTTGTTACATAACATGAATAATAAACTATTTTTTTTTTATTTAACATGGAATGGAATGGATGGAAAACGATAAAAATCTTGGCATATACATGAACAGCACCGTGGACATCACAGAGTACACTATGATACCCATGGTACCCCACTTATTAATAATATTTTTAGGCATTCGTACCCCGTAATTTTAACGATCAAATCCCACCTTTTAAACTGAAAGTACCGTAATACAGCCATAGCGGCATAAACACTAGTGTGACAGAGGAAACCATGTGTACGACTTATATAAAAAATCGCCTTCTATTATTTTTAACAAAATACAAAAAAAATATATTGTATAAAACTAATTAATGGAAAATTTATTTTCATTAGGGTTTCCGTTAATGAGCAATTAGTTCGCTACGGGTTCCGTTCGTAGCGGCACGACGCGACGCGACGTAGCACAACGTAGGAGCGTTTCGTACTATGCCTCGGTACTTATGCAAAAGAGGCAAATATTTCATCGTTCCGCCGTCTATTGCAGCTTGTATTATCATAACAATTGCTGGGAGATATGTACTAAACTTTCGCAATAACAATAATGTACTTGCATTTAGAACACAAGCTGGCGAATAATAATATACTGGCCAGCAACATTTTTTTTTCGGACGAGCAAAAATTTCGAAATTCAAAATTTTAACTAAAAAAGCGGGATATTTTTTTTTTATATTTTTTATATTACATCGGAAGCACGGTATTCGTTTTAATAATATTTATTTAAAAGGAATATTCTCAGTTCATTCTTTGCAAAACAAAATGCGTGTATTCATGTGTGTTTTGTTTACATTTTTTTTTTTATTTACACGCTAAGTTGGCAAGAGCGTACGCGTAAACTGCCCATGGAGTTTATTTTTGTACCAAGGCCAAAGGAGAAAACACGTTGCTATTCAGTGAGTGAGCTTATACAAAATAATAATAATATGAACAATATTATTTTAAATGCGGTGAATTTATCTAATTTACCTAAACTAAGGCGGATAGTATTATTCAGGTGAATATGCAATTAAATGGGGCCAGTTTCAGCGCCAGTTATAAGCAGAAGGTGGTTATGTGTGTGAGGGAGACAGCAACACATGCCACTCGATATTATATTGAACAAGTTTATAACTACGTGTATTAGACGAACGAGTTGCTACAACGTTTTCTCATTTCCAGGACGAAACTTTTCTAATATTATAGTTTCATTCATATTGTCGGTAGTTTCGCGGAGTTTTCTTTCGTGGAAAATGAAACACTATTTCCATAACTATTATTTCGCTTTTATAGCTTTGTTAGTTTCTTTTCCTTCAAATAGATTTGTTAAAGTCGCAAGTTTTCTACTTTATCGTTTGGAAATTATGTTAGTTCTTATAAAGTGTTATGCTATTATATAGATTGACGGAATGTCTATGTTTAATTAAAAGTAAAAAATCGTTTGTTTGGGTACTCGCGTTTTCAACCGTAAAGCAGCAGTTGTTTCTACGATTGTAACATCTGGGTTCCGACGCATGGGGGGTATCATATTTCATGGTATTGCTTATGTCTATGGCGACGGTTACCACTATCCATTAGAATCTTAAAAACAAATTCCCGTCTCTTTCGCTTGTCTATATTTTTTATATATTTTTTTAAATTCAATAAAGATCCTTTTTTAAATAATGTAAATAAGTAATAAGCGAAAGATATTTGACAGTCAAATGTTACTAATACTGCAATGATAAATATAGTATTATAATTATACATTCAATACTAATATAATTATACATTCAACATCGTTTATCAATTGGCTCTATGAATGTGACATTTTTATTATCATTACAAATCATTATTAATAATCAAAATTTTACATTAATTTTATATTGTATATACCTTTATGATGGAATAATGGATTTGGAAAAAATATTTTCATCTAATATATGTACCCCTACAATGTAACCATATTTGTACAACCAATGATTTGATTTTAAAAAAAGAATTATATGTCGTGTAACGTGTATTAATTTTGAAGATATTTATGAAAGTAGAATAAAGATGAGGGTGAAGAGATAACAATGAGTAGATAGCTACGTAGTGATACAGTACGGGGAAGATCGAATTGAATGTAAATGTTGATTTTTAATTATGTGAAGCTCTGCAATTTATGCAGGGCGGTGTCTCAGTTTTCTATGTAAACAGTGTGAACAAGCACCATTCGCGTTCGGAGACATGCTGTAATTGTAACTGAATTTTAGAAAATAACATTTCTTACATAATTATTACATGTTCAAGTAATAATTATTAATTGAAATTTATTATTAAAGAATAATGGTAAATGAAAACATATTACGTCGACCCCAAATAATAATTGGGATAATTTTTCTAACAGTTCCATCCTAAAAATAATTTAAAAATTAAACGAGAACAAAGCAAAGCAAGAACAGTACACAGGTGGCTTGAAAAGGAACCAAGACTTTTATGTTCAATTAAAATTTAAATTAAAAATATAACTGGAATAACAAGTACAAGGTTAGGAAATAACGGCGGTGCGGCGCGGCGAGGCGCGGTCGGATAAGTTTCGTTAGAAAAAGTTCTTTTGTCGTCGAGTTAAACTTTCCTCACAATGGTCGTAATTAAAAGTTGGCGGCAATGCGCCCGGTGACAGCGGCAATCCGCCATAATCTCGCCGCCAGAGGGCGCTAGTAAAAAGGGCGCTAAACTTACCGCAGATAAACAACTTCCCGCCTGCTTTGTTGTATTTAACTTTTGGTGCGGTGTAGGATAATCTAAGTGCATTACATAAGTACATAGGTGTTATAACATAACTGCAGTAGCCAATGGTCCCTCCTCCCTGTAAACTATCGTGCTGGATTCCAGGTGTATTCGTCACGATAGCCTTTTCATCTCACTTATTATCATTCACTGATGCCCTGCCAGCGCATACTGTTAGCGTAGGCGGAGTGACCACTCCGTTGTCGTACATAAAAAAAAAAAAACTGCAATAGCCAATCCGTTTGCCAAACTGGCAAAATCCCCAAAAAAAAGGTGTTCTGTAGTGGACAGTAACGGATGATATGATGATGATGATGATGATGAAAGTTATTATACAAAAACATAGAATAATGTATTAGGTATGTATATATGAGATAATCGTTTCGAAATAATCGTCATTTAGTTTTTTTTTTTGTTATGTATATATATGTATATATATATATATATATATATATATATATATATATATATATATATATATATATATATATATATATATATATATATATATATATATATATATATAAATGAAAATAGGAAATACGATTATATTTTGACTAAATTACAAATAAACGCCTACGATATATTTTGCTGTTTGTGTGCTGTAAGTAATGCAAATAAATTATCTATCTATCTATCTATCTATCTATCTATACATACTTTCTTAACAAACTCATACTGTTGTGTTTAAACCAACAGTAAAGTATAAATCTAACAATATCATATTACAAATTGCTATTGTTTTGAGAGTGTGAGTTAGGAAGTGTTCCATTTATTTATTTATTTTTTAATAATGAGTAAACAACGATTATTATAATTTCAACTCGGGATATTAAATTTAATTACGTCGAGATACATCAACGTCGAAAAGCTTATAAATAATGAGAAGAAACTTGATTACATTTTTTTCCTTGAATTAAAATGTTTTTAATTATGTACCTTAATATTTCTGTTGGGAAAATTTCTTATTGTGTTCTTGACAAGGGTGAGTCGAGGATATGTCTATAATTATTCGTCGGTATAAGATATTTATTGTTTAAAATTTTGTTTATTTGTAACAATTTATTTATTTATTTATTCGTTTCACTAACATATATTTGTCGTGTCTGACAGACGCAAGATAAGATGCTGTAACCTGTAATGTTTATTCTCTCTTAATCTGCCCTAAGGAATCTAAAATATTAATATACCTATATAATAATAATATCTAATAATGAAATAAATTTATATAAGTTCTGCTTTCAGACGAAATTAATTAAACGATTAACTTGGCGATAATATACTACCAAATATCACTTTACAAATTAATGACCATACGATACGGAAATTAAACGCTGTACAGACGGGCGAAGGTAGATTGGCCCCCATTCTGGGGGGTAGTTGGGGCGATGGAGGAGAGAGGGGGGGAGAGGGGACGTTAGAATAGCAATCTAGGGAGTCTGGGTGGTTGAATGAAATATCTAGCGTAGCGGACTGCACATCAAGCCTGCGAAAACGCATTAGGCTTGCTGATGAGACCTAGCCTACCAAACTTACAGTGCATCATTGGACATGATTTAAGTAAATAAAAGAACTTTTTGAGTACATTTATAAATTACTAATGATCCGTCCCGGCTTCATACAGTAGATACATACATACAATTTTCGAAAATAAATATACAGTCTATGTGAAAGAATTTTTAAAATTTGTTGAATTGTTTTTGAGTGTATTCATGACAAATAAACAAACAATCAAATGTATTCTTTTTATAATATGAGTCTAGATGAATTTCTTATGTAACTTGGAATGGCAAACAAACTAGCAATCCATCTGATGGAAAGTGGCAATCGTCGCCTATAGACATGAACAGTTCCATTACAGAATACACTATGAGATGAATGAATTTAATTGACCAGTAAAATGTAAACAAAAATATTATACCTATACTTATAACTAATTTATTTATATAAAAACAGGCAGAAGTAAAAAAATATATATTTAAATGGTAAGCGGCCACTCAAAACTATTCTACCAGTGAAATTATTTATAGGAAGTAAAGCAGAATTTCTTCAGAATAAACTTCATAAAAATATATTTTCTAGTCATACCACAGACAACTGTAAAGATTATAGTCTATTATGTACTACGTAATTAGAATCGATTGCAATGATAAAATTAGTGTAGTTCAAACAATTTCGATTTAAAAAAAATATTTCATGTACGAGTATAATTCCTATATAGAAGGAGACTTTGTACAAAAGTCGATTACTTGGGTACCTCTGTCCCATTCGTGTTTCTACCGTGAAGCAGTTGTGTTTGCATGGCTGTGTTTCGGTTTGAAGGGTGGGATATGGCGTGAAGTTACAGGGTACAGAGGAATAACATCTGAGTCCTCAGGAATGGCAACGCATGGGGGGTATCATGGGCGAAACAGTATGTCCATGATACTACTCATGTCTATAGGCGACGGTTACCACTTTCCATTAGGTGGGTCGTCAGCTTGTTTGCCTTTCTAAGTTGTATAAAAAAAAGGAAAAAAAAAATACAATCGACAATACAATTGAAGACTACTTTAAGCCCATTAAAATCATTCAAACACAGAAAAACACCAAATTTCAGGAGAGACAATATTTTCATTAAAAAATCAATACTCATAACGAATCTAATAAGAATGCAAATGGATTCTGGAAGTACAAACATAATTCTATTATTAGCCGCGTCGTCTACGTGATATATTATCAAGTTAAAATTAAATTAATTTTGCCAAACCGCGCCGCCCGCTCCCGCGCCCGCGCCCGCGCCCGCGCCCGCTCCCGCTCCCGCGTCCTGCGTCGCTATTCTCTGATGCGAGTAAGTATAATATATAGAGGATGTTTAATTAAAATATCTTTAAGTGATTTACTAGAGAGCCGATAATGTTAGGTTCAAGGCTGATTTATCGATGCGTCCACATATTTATGTTCGCGATAATAATTATATGATTCATTTCTTAGTTTGTTTTGAAGATGATAAGAATCCAACGTGAATGATGGCCGAGGGAAGCACAAATCATTTTATCTATATTGTAGTAACATTCATACTATTTGTGTAGTATTTCATTGTATTTATTATAATCGTTTTAGTTAGAACGTGTCGGTATTTATTAGTTTACCCCCCACAATATAAAAAGAGGAATTACAAAAACAGAAACACCACTACTCCATTCCAATGTTCCATTATTTCTACCTACCCTAATGGGAGACGGGCGGGGGGAAAGGGATTGTTAGTAATGGAGACTAAAAATCCCATTGCTAGCAATATACCCAGCCAGGTCGACCTCCTCGCGGTTCCCCTTGTAAACTATCATGGTTAATTCCTGATGAATCCATCATGATGGGCTAACTGGCCTGTTTTCATGAAACTATCGTACTAAATTCCAAGTGTATTCGTCATGATGGGCTAATTGACCTGCCTGAAAAGGTATTCCCGGAGTTGTAATTCCATTATCATCTATTATAAAAAATAGGAGACAGGCGGAACAGATATATATGTTCAAAAACGTTCCTACAAACATTTAAAAGGCCGGCAACGCACAAGCAACTTCTCTCGTGTTACAAGTCTTCATGGGCGACGGTAGCCGCTTTCCATTAGGTGCACCGTCTGCTCGTTTGCTATTTTTCATCATGAAGTAAATTATTTGATCATGCAACTGCTTTACTGCTTTTGTTAAATTTCTTGGACACCATAAAATACTCGTATACTGTGACGCTCATAGTACCCTTCACTTGTTGAGATTCCCGAGTAACAAAGCCATATAAACAAAACTTCTTGGAATTGTATGTTACGCGATATCATCGCTAATTTTGAATAGATTTTTGTAATTAATTCTGCAATTGGCTCTATGTTGATCTTCTATGAATTTAGGCAGTCCTGAGTCCTCAGGAATGGCAACGCATGGGGGTATCATGGGCGAAACAGTATACTCTGTTATGTCCATGGTACTGCTCATGTCTATAGGCGACGATTACCACTTTACATCAGGTGGGCCGTCAGCTTGTTTGCCATTCTAAGTTGTATAAAAAAAAGGCATATTTGCAGTGTAAAAATTCCTTATTCTCTATTTAATCACGTTTGCAATGGAAGAGTATCCAAAAAGTTCAATAAGTGTAATATTAGACGTAAAAAAACAAAAGACACGCGAAAAAATATACAGGTATATACTATGCTTAGGATAAATAGAGTGTCTCTATACAAAGGCTTCGAGAAAAGCCGGTTAACTTTTTTTTTTTATACAACGTTTTTTTTTTATGGAACGCAATGTTAGTTTATTTAATACTAATAGTCTATTATAGTAATTCACAGTATTTACATTTTGTTTTATACAACTTAGAATGGCAAACAAGCTGACGGCCCACCTGATGGAAAGTGGTAACCGTCGCCTATAGACATGAGCAGTACCATGGACATAACAGAGTATACTGTTTCGCCCATGATACCCCCCATGCGTTGCCATTCCTGAGGATTTTTCTAAAGACATTCTTAAGACATTTCTAAAGCTTGACTGCGGTTTCCAATCCGCCTGCCAAGCGTGGCGACTGGCGAAATCCCCTAAAGGGAAGGCAGTGAACAGTTAAAATCTGATATGATGAGAGATATAATACGTACAATAAAGTGAATATATATATGTACAATTTTAACTTACATATATTATATTATTTTATCGAGGAATACCAACAACAACAGATATTTATAGAAGTTTTATCGGGCAAATTCGATTCATTGCAGCTCCGCCGTGCCCCGGGATACCAATTTCCACAGAGAATTAAATTTGCCTTTCACCCGGAAAAAGTTAAGCGCTGCGACGAAGACCTTAGAATAATATATATATTTTGTGTAAGAACTGTTCCTAGAGTTCGCGTGTAGTTGTTTTTTTACCTTTTTCATAAATAGAGGAGATTACAGGTAGGTATAATGTTAACGATTTTGGAAAAATAAGTGCCAAATGTAAATTTGGTGCAGTGTAGATTTTCTGAATATACAACGATGTTCTTTGAGATTTCTGGATAGGTTTTTTTTACTGCAAATATCTACAAATTAAGCACTCTGTTCTTTTCAAAGATGTATGTAGTGCTGTCACAATGAAAAATATAATATATCTGTAATATATGGGAAATACCATGTTTCATTTAAGGTTTTAATAGACTTTATTTACCTTTAATTACATAAATGATTTATCTACGTATTACACGCATAAATGTTTAAATGTTTGTAAATTGTAAAACTGCATAAACATTTAAGTACTAGAGACTTATAATTTATAAATTTATTTACGTTCGAAATTGGAGGGACACGTATGCGGGCAGGTCCAGACTGACCTATCGATCAAGAATCAGAGGGAGGAGTCAAGAGTCTGCGGAATCGGCGTACATGCATGAGTTGTAAAAGTGGATGAAGCAAGAGATATACGAGTATGTAATGATAGGGTTGTAATACTTTAATAGTCGATTTTAAGAGATTTGCCCCAAACAAAGTACAAACGACTCTATTGATAGAATTGTTTCAGTTAGGACACGTATGAGAAGGACAAAGCACGTTGCCATCTCATTCTGTCTCATGAATTTGGGAGCGATAATTATTCTATCAATAGATTCGTTTACTTTGCTTAGGGTGCTAGCTTTTTACCATAGCACGGACTATGGTAAAAATAATTTAACAAGAAAAATCCATAACATACTCGTATCACTATTGGAATAAGACTTTTTCTTTTTTTTTATACCACTGAGGTGGCAAACAAGCATACGGCCCACCTGATGGTTAGCGGTTACCGTAGCCTATGAACGCCTGCAATACCAGAGGTATTACGCGCGCGTTGCCGACCCTGAAGAAACCTCTTTACCCCCTTTTGAAGAACTTTTCTTATCAGGAATGAATACTAAACTAATATTACTATATAGGCCAGGTGGCTTGGTATACCTTGAAATCTTATTTCGAATATTGCTCTTCTTACATCGGCCTATTCTGCTTTGTTCCTTTAGTTAAAAGATCCTGAGGATATAAAGGCGTAGCGACACACTTTTACTTCGTCACATATGAAGAAAATGTAGGTCAGAGAAAGAAGAAAGAAAGAAAGAAATATTTTTAATGAAGTAAACTTAAATTTTAGTATTTTTGAAAAGTATTTTTTTATGATTCTACCAATTATTAAGAATGCAGTTTTAGGTAAAAAAAAAACGGTCAAGAAACTAAGCTATTGCTTTTTTCAAAAACTAGAAAACTAAAAGATGTATTGAACCAACGGTATAACTTTAAAAGATTAAGTTACAAGCCCGGGACAATTTGATAACATAAATATTGAAACGGCAATAAAACGCACGAAGGATTTTATGTTGCATGGAAGCATAATCCCGCTATAAAACAGATTTCAAAACGTTCCCGGGTAATCCACGATATATTAAAAGTTGTCCGTTAAGCTTCTTACGGTATATAACATCGTATATTACGTAATGGTTAATTCAAATAATTTTAGTACGAGAGAATAGAAAGGGAGAGGAAGTACTTGCTTTAGACTACTTCATGTCACATCTTGCGCTGGATTCTATCACTGTACAATAATAATGGAATGGATTAAACATAATTTTTAAGGAATGGTAACAGCGTCTTGGTATTGGTATTTAGAGGGATGATCCACTGATCATATTTTACTTTCATCAATAAAAACCACGTTATAAATATCAAAATATCCTATAAATAAATATATCTAAATTTTTGTCGTATTATGTTCTATAGTATGAGAAGATTGTTAGTTTTACATTTTGCTAACAACTTTGATCTCAACCTAGTTTTTGTTTTATGCCACTGAGTTGACAAACAAGCATACGGTCCACCTGATGGTAAGCGGCTACCGTAGCCTAATTATGTCTTTCAATAGGTCTTCAGAGTCAATAACGCGCGCGAATGCCCATGTTACGCGCGCCCATGTTACCCTGAAGAAATTTATTCTTTTTTTGGAACCCGAGGCCCTATATTTTTGGAAAAAACCTTGACAGGGAGTTCACTCCATAACCCGAGCAGACACGTTTGATTTTTCAACGATAAACTTTTATTATTATAATCACAAAACAGACAGTGTACTCACGTGAGGATCAGAATAGATCAGATGTTTACTTTACCATGAAAAATATTTAATGGTAATTATATCCAAATCTGTCGTGTTGTTGCTGCCGTAATGTAAATATTTAAATTATACATAAGTTTTTTTCTTGAACTAGATAATATGTAAATATACAGTGTCGAACTTTCTGGAAATTGACATCTGTCATGAATAATTCATATACTACTAATACATAATGTATATTTTATTATGTGGAACAATGCCGCAAAGCTTTATTTTCACTGCAGTAATGTGCTTGAATATTACTGGCTTGATTGATTTTGAAATTCTGGTGGCACATTTTATTTGGAATTAATGAATGGAGTAATTACATATAGCTTTATATTATAGATTGAATATTGAAATTGTAGAAACATATATGATATATTTAATATCTGATAATTATATTTGGCAATTTTAGATTACCATCGACTTGAGATATATATTGTTCAGTGAATTTATTGTAAAAACGATTAATTTTTTAAACTTTTAGTCGGGCTCTAAAGGACTAGTTTCCAGAGCCGTTAAAAACTTGACATGTGAGTTCAATTCGCACCTGACCTTTTTAATTTCTGTAAAAGTACAGTCGGCTGCCAAATCTTAATAAAATTAGGTTCACAGAATCCAGTTCAGATAAAATCCCTACTAATAATATAAATGTGAAAGTGAATTTGTTTGTTACTTCCTAACCAATTACTATGAAATTCCATATACAGATACTATATGGTATGGAGAAGGTTCCAGATAGTGAACATATTCTGGTCACACGGACAAAGTCGCGGGTAAAAGCTAATACATAGAATAATTGTCATCCTAATTCACGCACGCTAAATGGTAGTTCACAACTAGTGAATAATCATATGCAGTATTTTGTAGCATATCGATAGTCGATAGATGGAAAAAGGGCATGAGAACAAATGAGTCAACTGTATGCATCATTTAGTATGTGGAAAATACTAAATAACTTAGTCATTGTCAGTAATTAATCATCGTATTTTGTCACAACGAATGAATATATTTCATTTTCTAAGAATCGTTATTAATATCTACTTAGAAAGTGAGCGCGAGCACAGTATAATTAATAATATTAATTCATTATCACTATAAGTCACAGTATAAGTGATAGTGTTCTTTGTTAGTAGTACTTCAATGCAAGTACAATGATGATAGAGTAATAAAAAAGTTTCTATGGAAAATTTTTTTTCTTAAAATATCTCAGATAAATAGAATGAATTTTGTCACAAACAAACCTCTGTAGTTTTAGTTATGTTTTACTTTACAATTTGGTTTTACATGGTTGCAATAAATTAATTAATTTTAATGTTAAAAAATTGAATTTTCGAGGTTATAATATATTATATGGCGTGAATTTACTGGGTACAGAGGAATAACACCTGAGTCCTCAGGAATGGCAACGCATGGGAGGTATCATAGGCGAAACAGTATACTCTGTTATGTCCATGGTACTGCTCATGTCTATAGGCGACGGTTACCACTTTCCATCAGGTAGGCCGTCAGCTTGTTTGCCATTCTAAGTAGTATAAAAAAAAAATTACGTTTCCATAAAAGATTTTTTCTCAAAAATAAAATTTACTTCACTTGTGACATTCAGAATATGGGACTGCAACTAGTGCTAATCCTTCTGATTGGAAAACACAATATTTGTAATTGGCGAACAAACCGTTTTAGTGTCAGATCGACCAATAATAATATATAATTAAAGCGTTAACTCTTGTATCTATCCTATATTACTATCAATTGGACCTTAAGTTATGCTACTGACAGTTCCCTTCCCCTCACTTAAAAGCATTTGTCGACTATTATCTTTCTAGTGAACTTAATTCTCAATATGCTTTCATTTCCAAGAGCATATTAAAACCCGTTGCGATTCTCTTGTATTTGTACTTGTAGTGGTGTATATTTATATGTTTTTCCACGGCCATCTGTACTACAGAATGTCGGTGAGTTCAAAGCGATAGCCACAGAACATGGCGTGCAATTTATAAGCTCCGGCCACTTGTTGCCGGGATTCTTTCTTCGTGACATGATTTAAAAGTTTTCTAGCGCAACACAACTATTCAGTTCTGAAACTGAAATAAATCCGATTGAAACGGCTACAAGTATACCTTAAAAATGTTTACAACATCTGACTAGGGGGTTAGTAATAGAATTTTTAGAAATGGGGATTACGCGGTACTCCTAGAAATAATAGGGTTTAGTTCCTTAGTTAATTAGCCAGGGCTAATTTGTCACGATGGACCGATTAACGTGACTTCATCTTCATCCATAATTATCATGGCCTTAATTATCGCCAGCGCAATCAAATAATGCAGGCTGATTACAGACAATTCTGTATTAATGTATTAAAAAAATGATGCTTAGAAGCCCACCTGATAGAAAGTGGCAACCGTTACCTATAAACATGAACAGCACCATGGACAATACACTGTGGATACCCATGGTACTCCTCATATGTTATCAGTTTTGAGGACCATGCCGTTATACTTCCCTATCCTGTAATTTTACTGTAATATCCCACCCTTCAAAATGAAACACTGCCATGCTATAACACTGCTTTATAGCATAAACACGAATGGGATAGCTATTCAGGCGACTTTTTTAAAATGTCTTTCTCCAGTTACTGATCTCTAGAACAAGATTGCAATATTTCCTAATTTATATAGTCTGTTACATAGAACCAACAATATCGTGTTGGTTGGATATTAATTAACGATAAAACTCTCACATGCATTCCGTTATAATGACGATGAAATATTGGACAGATGTGGTTTAGTGCTCTGAAAACTTACATCCGTTAAAATAACTCAATAAATCTCTCTGTGACTGGTGACGGAGCAGAAATACAATTTGTCATCACGTATTTTTATTTCCAGAAAAGAAAATATAAAAATATAATATTTTTTATATTTTTATTTTTATACTACTTAGAATGACAAACAATTATTAAAAATATTTAATTATTAAATTAATTAAATCAAAAATATATTAATTTTAATTCAAATTTAATGTTCTTCATAAGAGGTAACGAGAAAAGCAAAGCATTATACGTCAGAGTTCTTAATAAAATAAATTGTAAATAAAAAATTATACCATAGATAAAATTATATCTGTTATGTATATATATATATTATTTATTATGTGTAGTTTAGTTTTTTTTTATACAACTTAGAATGGCAAACAAGCTGACGGTTCACCTGATGTAAAGTGGTAACCGTCGCCTATAGACATGAGCAGTACCATGGACATAACAGAGTATACTGTTTCGCCCATGATAACTCCCATGCGTTGCCATTCCTGAGGACTCAGGTGTTATTCCTCTGTACCCAGTAAATTCACGCCAATTAATATGTATTTAATATTTTTGTATAAATTTTGTATTTTAAACTTATACAAAAATTAATATTTATTCACTCTTGTGCCACCTACCCACTTCCATTTGTTCTCCTTTACCCAAAGGTTGTCTGTTAGAGATTGCCTTAGCGATAAGACCTCCTTTTGTATCTTTATGTCTATATTTTGATAAATTCTTAATGTTGGTGTATTTCACTTGCATTTTCATTGTATATTTTTATGTTTTTGATGCAATAAAATAAATAAATAAAGAAAATCTTAAAGAAAAATTGATCTGAGGTTTTTTGCGTAAAAGAAACCAATTTAATAGTTTTTAAAAAAATTGTCTATTTACCTGTCTGTATGTTTGTTTCGGAATCGAAATTGGATGCACATCACAATTAAAATCCCTAAATGTGTAATTTAAAAATCTGTGTAGGTTTTATCTTGACACGACATTTAGAAATGGTCATATGACCAATGGCCATATCAAATAGATCATGTACTTCTAAAATCGCCACGTGTCAAATAGCGGGCAAAAATCGAATATGTAATATTAGAAACGTTTCTATGTGGATAGGTACGTTGAATTGTCTGCGTACAGACGCCGTATCAGCATATTGGCTCGTTAGTGCATCCTTACAGAATGCAAGTATATGCATGAACTGCTAGCTCTCTAAGTGAACCTATATTGAGGAACATAGACAATGAACTAGAGCTAGTTTGCGTTTTCAATGTAAGCGTATGAATGGCGTGGCGTTAATTAAATATTATTGTAGGTACCATAGGAACAATAATTAATAGAAATAGACGAGTGTTTCTTCTACCTACATTATTTTGGCTGTATATCTTATGTAAAATAAAAATTATTATTATTCCAGCTCTTAACTGTTCACCGCTGAACATAAGCCTTTCCCATAAGGGGAGTTTTGCCAGTAGTTGCTACGGTTGGCTGGCAGGTTGGCAACCACAGTTAGGTTTCTAAAGATGTTTTAAGAGGGACGCTGCTGCCCATCCCTCGCCTTCTCTTAGTCGGTTCTTACGACACCCACGGGAAAGGAAGGGGTGGCCTATTCTATGCCGGGCCACACACGGTGAAGAATGAGTAAAATACTTTTTTTTTTATTTAAGTATTTTTATAATATTAAGCTCAGAGTAATAATATTTAGATAGAGTGTCTCACTACAAACGATCTAACGAAAAAAAAACAACTTATTAAAATGACGCACATTTTAAAAAGTCGTGTTTCATAATTTAAATTTTTAAATTAAATTTGTTTCCATTCATGTTTGAATTTATTGTTTTGTAATATCGAAACTTTTTTTTAAATTTTGCCGGTATTTATTTAAATAACTTTATTTAGCAATGAAAATACGGTACAAAACGCAGACTTAATACTAGTAGCATTCTCTACTAGTTAACCTTAACCAATATTTATATTATATACCAGTTAACCAGTATTTATCTTATTGCTAGCTGACTCGAGAGACGTTATCCTCTTAAATGCGTGAACTGTAAAACGCGCGAAGTTAAAACAGTCGTTAAGTTTTTTAAAATTGTCCAATTTCCTTAATTTTTCTTTCTATTAGAACTTGCCACAAAGTATTAGAAAACATGAAAAAATTACGAATAAAATTGGGAAATAGGGATTCGTTTAGATATATAAAAATTAGAAATGAATACTATTTTGTAAATACGCATTAAACAAAAGAAAGGTAGGTGTAAAATAAAAACTTACTAATTATTCTCTATCTACTTTCTCTTTCCTAGATAGACAATAGCTTTATAGCTAAGCTAAATACCTAGTTATATATATATATATATATATATATATATATATATATATATATATATATATATATATATATATATATATATATATATATATATATATATATATATATATATTTAATTATTAAAAGAGTGAGATAGCTGACTCCACATATCATATCCAAGTTCTAGGGTTTTGGTTGTCGCAATTATTAATTATACAATGCGCACTCGGTGCCTGCTTGCATTCTGATTCTCATTCTACATACCTGCTCGAGTACATTATTAAACTAGCTATTTCCCGCGGCCTTGCCCGCCTGAAATTGTTAGCAGTAGGTAGTTTAATAGGGAAAATGAATTATTTTTCCAAAAACATATGTGTGTATATAAAGTTAGTTTTTTTACCTCATAGCGCCTTAATCAATGATTATGAGATTTGTTTTACCTTCTGCCGTTTGTACTATATTATATATTATTTTTTTGGGCAATAAAGTTATTTAAATAAATACAAAAGGATATAAGCTACTGTTCTCAGTCAGTATATAACATATCTAGGCCACGCGGATGAAGTCGCGGGTAAAAGCTAGTAAAATATGTATAATATAATGAAATATGTAAAGTAAAATATATGTGTTAATTACATTAACTCATATATAATAATTCTGTATATAGTGTATACAAAAAATAAGAAAGAATTTTTTAAAATTCAACCCCTAAGATGGTAAAACGAGGACTGAAAGTTTGTATTGAATTTTGTTACTCTAGAGTTGGACACCTTAAATTTTAAACAAGAAATCGAATATCACACTCGAGCGAAGCCTCAGGCAAAAGTTAGTATGAGAGTTTGATTCATACGTTAAGAGTGTATACATATCTATTTAAGTAAATATATACATACGTATTTACAGAATCAATTGAATGTTATTACGTTTTGTTGCCGGCAGCTGTAATCAAAGAAACAATTTCGGAACGACTGTGAGCCGAATAAAATATTTAACGATTCCTTTATAACATTGAGACCGTCTGAAAAGTTATGAAATTTTCAAATATCTGCCGGAAATTACGGCAGCGCACGGAACTTCACATAAAGTATGTTTAATTTTTCGTGGGGCCAACGACAATCGTAAAATTTCGTTTCATTTACACGACTGTAAAAATGTTAGGTGCCCACTTAATGACCTGTACAATTTAAAGTGCATCACAGTAATTAGATTTAATAAGTTATGTTAATCTTATACTTTATAAACAACCTGTAAAATTTTTTTTTTTAATTGTAGCAAAACTACCTACTCGTCATCATCATCTTCCTACCCTTATCCTGATTATTATTTTATTTTATTGATTATTTTGTGTTAGTGTAATATGTTTTTTCCTCCATTCCTCTCTACTCGCAGTCATTTCCGCATTCACTCCTATTCCGGCCATATCATCTTTCATACAGTCTGTCCATGCATTTTTAAGTTTTCCTCTACCCTTATAACCATTCACATTCATTCTTAATACCTTTTTTAAAATATTTTGGGACCAAAATACAAAATTGACGGAGATTGTGTTATGTGATAATATTAAACAAATATTATCATTAACATTAACAGATATTATTAAACTTAATTAAACAAAAAATATAATAAAATTGAGAGCCTTCTCCTTAAGTCGCTTAAAATACAACTAATTATTATATAATTACAAATAAATATTCTTAGCATTATTTTTGTGTAAATTTTATTACAAATTAATGGCGAAACTGTATTCAATTGAATGCAATTTCGCCATTGTCGTAATATTTTGTAGTTAATGATTATGAATAAATAAATAATTATAATTATCTTGAACACAACTTTCTTTCCTGCACTAGATTACCTGATAATAATTTTCTCTCTCGCTGGTTTAGGTTAATTGGAAGACATTTCTTTTAAAAATAAGCCTAACCTCGTTAAAAAAAATGTTAAACTAATCGCTGTATTTTTTTTTAAAGGCCAATAACGAATATAAATATAGAAAATGCGCTTTAGCTAGTTCAAGGTAGTGAAAATTTCTTTAATTTTTAAATTTATTCAATTTGGCAAAAGAAATAAAAGTTGCATACAAGGGGCAATAGAATGCATTAATGAAAGTTTCAGGCAATAGTTTAGAGTAACTACCCAATAGGAGCGGGTGGCGCCACCCCGCCCAGTCTGCTCACGTTTCGCTAACTATTCAAATTGAAGCGTTAAATTAAATCCTTATTTATTAAAGTTTTTTATTATTAAATTTCGCCGTGTAACGAATGTACGTAGTTATTTTTATATCTTAAAAAAATATATAACCTTACTTTAATGTTTTGGCGCGAAGTGTATTTTATAGAAAAAAAATAATATTAAAGTGCTGGCGTATTGATCGAAGTCCGACCGACGCATGCGCTAAAAGACAAAATTTGCAATTACAAGGTTCTCTGTGCAAATTTCGCCCAAGTTTATAATTCGAAGGCGGCCTCTAGCGTCGAGTTTCCTATTCGCGGGTCTAGAGAGAGAAAGAGATGGTGCTAACTAAAATAAATTTAACTTAGGTGCGGTATTTTCGAAATTTTCATGTTTTTGCACACAGTTTAGGAGCACGCTGTAGATGTGTGTTTTTGATAAATAAATATCAATTATGGAAGTTTCTGTAATATATGAACCGACATTGGTGCTTTATTTATGACTTGTCAGAAACAAACGCTCTGGGAAAATATAAAACGCTTTTAAATTTCTCTGATTTTTTTTTATAAATAATTACTCTACCAAGTCTTAACTTCTAATTTTATATAAATAATTTTGACATCAAAGGGGATATACTTTTTTTTTTTTATTAAATAGTTTTAATTTAGGAAACAGATTTTTTCACGTCATATGTTCTCAACATTTGTTTCCTTTTTTATTACGTACATTTTTATTAAATATCATCAACAATAGGTCGTGTTCAAGGATTTTGCCGTTTGGTCAGTGCAGACACGTGCTACATTATACATATATTAATGTACATTTATCGAAAATATATACGCAATAAAATAAATTAAATTTTGCTAATTTGTGTCAGGAAATAATTTATAGGAGTTAGACATCATCATCAACGTTCGTCATTTAAATGGCAATGATTAATGACTGAACTATCTATTCCTCGTCCCCTGGTGCTCATTGACTTTCTCCATAGAGAACAATACAATAAGACAAATAATGATGACACATGCAATAGCTTTAAACTTCCTGTATCCATCTACTTTTTGCAAACATTTGAAGTTGTTGCATGAGTGTTTTGAATAATTCGTTCCCTCTTTTTCTTTCTACCCCACCTTATGTAGAAAGAAAAAGAGGAAGGAGAAAATTTTGTTAGCCTATTCCGTAATTAAATAAAGATTGCGTCGCGCAAAAAAAAAAAAACTAATTAATTGTGACGATACTAGTTATTTTAATCTAAAAACTAAACCACTGAACCGATTTTGATAAAATTTTTACTCTTACAGATAAAAAAGAATTTTCCAAATCGGTTTAGAACTGACGGAGTTATGAGGTACAAACATAAAAAAAAATATGGCCGAATTGAGTCAGAATCCTTACTTTTGAAGTAGGTCATTGTGAATATCAAGTTTTACAAAAAGAATATTAAAATTTATTATTATTATTATATTATCTAATGTTTTTTTTTTAAACGAGTATGTATCCAAAATTTTACACTGAGAAAGTGAAATGCGGTAAAACGTGGATTTCCATGTAGATAGGAAATTTTTTACAACAACTCGACGTAGTTCGAGTCGGACTTGCGCATAGAAGGTAAAGGTTCCGTACCGTTACGATTCAAATAGTCAAATATATAAAAAAAAAAAACTGTTTTCGTGTTTTTGTTTTTCATTACAATGACGTTGTGTTCGGCCATTTTTTGATTTTTGTGATATGTTTATCGTTTTATTAGACAATCTGTATTACCATTTAGTACAGATATTAACTTTAGCGCCTAATTTAATTTAGGATATGAGTAGTGGGTATTAGTAGTCCAACAAATTAAATATATCTTGAACTAATTACTAGATATTAAAATAAACGTCATAGCCGAATAAGAATCCTTCAAATTCGTGTTTAGATCATATTGGATTACTTCTTTATGTGTTTCGGAGCTAAATGCTCTCAATTTATCTCATAGAGCTACTTTTTAAGTCTTCACCTAAATATACTTGATACTAGAGGGCGCTGCTTTCCCATGAGAGATATTATGCACTATCTATTTTCAATACCTTTAACAATTTTGTCCACGACGGTCGTATGGTCAAAATTAGTAATCAGTGTGTCGAATCTCATCTAGATCTACGTATAGTCTAGTCTAGCCTTTAGGAAGTGCAACGCAAGTGCAGGCGATGGGGCGGCCACGCGGGGGCTGGGGGCCAGTCTCGTAACCATGGTAACCGCAAGATGGCGCCGGTGAAATTAGTCCGTCTGCAGGCTTTATGCGCCCGTCTTCATTATGTCGGATTTCAATTTATTCCCGAATTGAACTTTCGTGTTTAGGGTATTAGTTTTAATAAGATATTAGAAAACTGTATGGAGGTTTGCGTATAATAAATAGATCACTTTCTGTCAGGTAACTGATTCGCTAACAGGAAAAAAAGACACGGACATGACTTCTTTTCTGATGAAGCAAAGTGAACTAACATTATTCTATAACGTAACTAAACAAAATAAATATTTTTTTTATATAATTATACTTTTCTGTCAAAACGTTTGGTTTCCACAAAAGATTTGACAGAAAAGTACAAGAGAGGCAGAGATCTTAAAAATTGAGTCTCTCATCGTCAATTGGAGTTGGGACAACAACAATTTAGAAGACTTTTGATTCTTTCTTTAGACTGAATATTGTCTGTCTGATTTATTACAGGATATAGATGATATGAAATTAATACTATGTATAAAGTTATAGGATGTTTGTAATTCACTGGTGATTTTTTTTTTGATGGATGAAAATGGTATGGTTACCCCGCCTGCGCTAACGGGATACGCTGGCGGAGCACCAGTGAAGGGTGATATATGAGAATGAAAACTACAACTAACTAGCCTAACTGGCCAGTTAGCCCATCATGATGAATTCATCAGGAATTAACCATGATAGTTTCCAGGGGAAACCGCGAGGTGGTTTTACCTGGTTGGATACATTGCTAGCAATGGGATTCTCAGTCTTCATTACTAACAATCCCTTTCCCCCCTTCGCTGGCGATTATGCGTATGAGTCTTTTGGGAATAGTTTAACCGAAGTCGTATACACAAAGGCATCTCAAGTCGCGGAGCTTATAAGTAGATGGTGGTGACACACAGTAGCACCAATAGCTTGGTCTTCAAAATAGGATACCTTGTGTTTTAAGGAATAAGGCAATGAACATCTGAAGAGAACTTTGTTTCCTAAATGAACCCAACCGGGAATCGAATCTCTCGACATGGGCAAAGCAACGTGTCTACCACTGCGTGATAGGGGGCGGGGGGAGAAGGGATTTTAATAATGAAGACTACCAGTCCCATTTCTAGCAATATACACTGTCAGGTCCACCTTTACATGGTCCCCCCTGGAAACCATCGTGCTGAATTCCCCGCCTCGTCAGCGTATACCGTTAGCGCAGGCGGGGTTACCATGCCATTGTCACACATTAAAAAAATCTAGTATATGGTATATAAAATAAACATAAAGGTAGGCTGTTCGTGACTCGAAATAATTTAATTATTTCAGGTGGACCATACATATTCTTCATTAATATATAGGACACTTTTTGTCCCATTTTGCGACAAAAACCGCATGTTACAACTAGTGTACCGTATCTACTACGATAAAAGATAACAAATGTATGGTAATGCAGCAAGTATAGAGCTCGAACAAGCTTCGCTTTATCGCGCCAAACTTAAAATCGAAACCTTCGCTTCGAAACATCCGGTTACCACGGAATACGAATATGCTTACTGAGCTTTCTGGAGAAGGTATTTATATTTATTTTATATTTTAGCACAACATGTGAGCACCAAATCCTGAGCGAACACTGTCTCAGTGTTCTGTGAAGGCGATCAACCGAAAAGAGAAGGTTCCACTTGGCTGTATTCTGCCGACTCACTAAGTGCTTGTTCACACTACGTTTAAAGTATTCGAAGTTTTTTTTTTTCATTTATTTAGGAAAACTAACAGTAACAAAATAAAGAATAATACATAATATTAGTCAAAGAAAACATTGAGTAAATTTGCCACCAACACCGTTTACCACAATTTCGATTCAAATATAATACAAATAGCTTAAGCAAAGAAGAACAGTTAAAAATTACGTGAATCTTTTAGAGATTAGCTTTTTAAAAGTACTTGGTTATAAGACGAAGGAAACACGTCACGGGACAGGCCATTCGTATTTGTATTGATTTTTATATTTAAATATGATCGTTTGTCTAAAATTATTTATTATAAATCACATAGAGAAAATTTGGTTCACAAAATATGTATAAAGTAGTAATTTGGATGTTTTATATTACTCACATAATTTATCATCATGTAGTCCTGCCATAGAATAGGCCACCGTTTCCTTTTCCGTCGGTGATGAAGGGAGGGCGAGGGCAGCAGCGTCCCTCTTAAAAACATCTCCAACGCCTAATTGCGGTAGCCAATCCGCTTGCCAAGTGTGACAATTACTGGCAAAACCATCCAGGGGCTTATGTTCAGCAGTGGACAGTTAAAGGCTGCTATGATGATGATGATTATAATGATATAACTTATATTTTACACGTAGTGAACCGATTGCAAAGGCGTTACCATTCCATTTTCATTCATAAAAAATCATATATCCTGGCTTTTGATAGTTTAGTCTCTACTACTTTTTTAAGTTCAGCTTATAGTTTTTAAGTAATAGCAAACATCTTATAAACCAATTTTAGAAACCATTGAAATTCCAACTTGAAAAAAGTGACAATACACTCCAAGAGTTAAAATTGGTTTATAGAAAGTTTTAGTATAAAGTATAAATTATATTATTATTATTCTTAGTCTCTCTCATACTCACATTTATAAATAAATTAAAAAAAACAGCCTCAAAGTTTTCCCCTCTTATAATATTCAAATCCCAAAACAATACTTCGCGACAACTCCACAGAGACGGAGTTTCGTACATCCGCCGTCGTGCAACAAACGAACGCCTTTGAAAAACTTTTGTCAGCTCCAGAAAGGAGGGCCGGTGCAATCTTTCCGTATCGTCGTTAGCTGAAAATGTCTCTTTGTGTTGTTTGTGTGCATGTATTTTTTTTATGTTAACAATAAGTATATGTTAAAAATATGTTGCTAAGACCGTATCGTATATCAACTCCATTACATAAAGAGGTTTTTCTTGGATTATTTTGTTCTAGAACAGCGACTACCCATTGGCATTTTCATTATATCTGATTACTAGCTGTATCACGCGGCTTGACTCGCGTGAATCAGTATATTAAATACTCTATATCTTAAGTTAGGATATAACCTACCCGTGTACCTACCGTGTTCAAATGTTAGTATATTTTGCGTGAAAGAGTAACAAATCCATCAATGCCAATGCAATGAGCCAATGGATTTAATTAAACCGTTTCAGGAACATAGATCGCCCTACGAGAAGGTCTTTGTTTAAAGGCGGATAATTAATAACTTAAATAATAATACCACAAGTGTAAATGGACCCATAACTATAAGTTTGTGATAAATATGCGCTCATAAGGCAGGTCGTTTGCTTGCCTCCGATGGTAGCGATATCCGTGTATTGGCAAGGGCAATGTGAAAGTATCTGCGGCTAGTTGGAGCATGGACATATATAGGGTTCGATAGATAGAGCGCGAAGGTGGTGCTCAGTGCTTCGGATGGCTATTTCAGTACAGAAGATGATAATGATTATGTTTTTTTTATACCACTGAAGGTGGCAAACAAGCATACGGCTCACCGGATGGTAAGCGGTTACCGTAGCTTTTGAATGCCTGCAATACCAGGTGCATTACGCGAGCGTTGCCGACCTTGAAGACACCTCTTTACTCCCCTTTTGAAGAATCCCATGCTATAGTCTCTTGGGGAAACCTCGGCAGGGAGCTTATTCTATAACCTGACTGTTCGTGAGAGAAAACATCTCTGAAACCGCGTTGCACGCGACCATCTAGGCTGTAGGGTACGAGGGTCAACTCCCTGTCGATGGCGAGCCGTACGATCGTGGAAAGTAGCCGTGGGTATGATGACGCTGATGTCATGATATTTTATGCATTATTATATTATTTATAAATTGTTCAAAGTACATTTACTACAATTTATGGAACGATCCCCTTGATACATTTCAACCTAATCAAAGTAAGTAATATTAATATAGGTCTAGAAGTGTTATTATTTTTATATAGGGACATTATTGATTATCAATCAATTTTATTAATGTTACTATAATACTTATAAGTGCGTTTATACCTACCAAATAAATTATACGTAGAGTATCTCTATACAAATGCTTCGAAAGAGGCGGGTCAACATTTTTATACATGTGTGCGTGACAGGGTTACCAGATTAAAAATTATTACTTTAGATTAAGGTAATAAGGTGAGAATCGTAATTAAAATTTTTATTAGGATTCAATAATTATTTATAATATTTCATGCGGACTACCAGTCCTATTGCTGGCAATATAATGTATATCAAGTCGATTTCCGCGTGGTCTCCCTTCGAAACCATCGTGCTGAATTCCAGGTGGGCTAACTGACCTACCTTTTCATTCTCACCTGTCATTTCTTACTGGTGTCACGCCAGGGTATACCATTAGCGCAGGTGGGGTTACGATTCCATTGTCATCCATTAAAAAAAGTCGAATTAGATTATTCAACATGACCATACGACCACGGGATAACTACGAGATAAAACTAGCTCAAAATTTCATCGTCTCGTTTACAAGTTTGATTAAATTTATCGTATTAAGTTCGATGTCGTTGTTTCCTTGAATATAATACACAAAAGCTATTTACACTGGGAATAAGATTAAATAGTAGGTAGTGCAGTTTTATCTCCAATGGAGAAGATTTAAAAATAAAAGCAGCTTGCTCGATCCCAGAAAGTACTTTTACTAATCATGATAATGGATGGGTGCTTTTTTAAAATGCATTCCTTTTAAAATCAAAGACTACCTTTGTTTTTATTTTATTTACCGATTGGATTATATAAAGTAAACTTGTCATAAAATAATGAGTAATTTAAGATTATGTTTTATAAAAAAAAAAACAATTTTAATTATGGCAATACCAGATATTTTGATTTAAAAATTAAATTAGTGAATCGAGTTTTATAAAATTTATATAGGATTAATTTGTAAGTGAACATACTTAAATTTTTGGATAAAAATGTATTTTCCAAATCGGTTTATAATTGACGGAGTTACGAAGTTAAGTTATGAAAAATAAAATACAACCGAATTGAGATTCTTTTTTTTTAAGTCGGTTGATAATTTAAATAAAGTTCATTAACAATGAAATTATATTAACAAGGAAATTATAAAGTTTACGATTATAAAGATTATGGATTGTTCTATATATTTTTTCTGTGCTGGAACCTATTTATACTTTTGTCTTTAAAATGGTGTAAATTGTAATTTGTGCCAACACCGTGGGGTGAGGACCTGGTGATCTGTAACACAGGTTTATCTTTCTCCAGAAACCAGTTCTTCACAATACATTAACTTATGTAACCTTCAAAAATAAATCTCTTTTAAACTTCTAAACTTAAATTGGATATATTAGATGCACTACTGGTATTGGGAAGAAATAAAATATTATACCACGAAAACGAGTAGTTAGTTTTTAATACGATTTTAAAATGAATTAATACGAGGCAAAATATATTTAGGATATATTTCAGAAATTATCTGTTTTAGCACGTTTAATTTTATGTAGATGACATGGACTTCTACAATCATTGGATCGTAAACGACAGATGGCGGTCTATCAAAAGCTATTAGGCTTTTGATAGAACGCCATCTGTCGAGTTAGTTACTTTTTAATATATATATACCTGATCAATACGCATACCCAAAATCGCAAGTTACCTAATTAATTATTTATAATAGTCTCTTGTTTCAATTTATGTAAATATATTGTACCTAATCATCATCATCATTCATCATTTCGCCCATTATCTGTTCACTGCTGGACATAGGCCTTCCTCATAGACTGGCCATAAGGAATGGTCCTGAGCCACCTGCATCCACTTACTCCCTGAAATGCATTTGAGGTCGTCACTTCACCTAGTGAGGGTCGTGCGTTTGCTTGTACGGGGTCGCCACATAAGAACCTTTCTTATATTCGTTATTGTACCTCATAAAATAGTTTATTTTACTAGCTATCTCGTTAGCAGTGCAGCTATGTAAATCCGTTAAATAGCACACTTTTGATTTTGTCCGTTGCCAACTGCATTCCGTATCCATTCAGTAATTACAATGCACAATTTCGAACGCACTCGAACACTGAATGAACTACAGGTGGTACGCCGGCGGCATACGCGGAAAAATCTGCGCCACCCGCCTCCGTGGGTATACGTGATTCGTTCTAGAAATTTCCATTGCTGGCTGAATGATGAATTACGTATTAAAAAAATATATGTATTTTTTTTTTTTAAATTTTAATAGTAAAAAGTTGTTCTATTTAAAATAGTATTAAGCTGTTTGGATAAAAAAATACACCAGTGCAAAATAAGAGAAATAAAAAACCTACATTAATCACCCTGACAAGGTACATAGTAACAGACTCATCAATTTGCATAGATCTATATTTGTAAAAAGAAAATATCTTCTCTTTTCACAAATAGAGGAATAAATCACTTTTACGAGAAAGTCTTAAAGAAAGTTTTAAGTCTGCTATTGTACACACTTTTTCCACGAAAACTGTATATCTTAGATTATATAGACAGAGCATCGAGCCACAAAAACGGGTCAACTTTTTGTCAGCTAATTGTCAAATTAGCTGACTCGTTTTTTTTTTATCAGTTATCTATATGCTTACGCATAAAATGTATCTTGACATTTTATTTAATAAATAAAATGAAAAGATGCAGAATTTATAAGATAGAATAAATATAGAAGTTATAAAGGAATCATTCATAACTATATTCATCACGCAAAATTGTATGAAAAAGTTGAGCCGTTTTTCTCGAAGCATTTTTATGGAGACACTCTATCTATATAATCTAAGTTTATATACTGTACTGCATTGAAATGCAAAAGAATGTCACAGACAAACTATTTAGTGAACAAAAAACGGCGCGTAATGGATGACAAGTAATCGAATACAGTCGCATTTTGATTCACTGAATGGGGTTTGTATTTACTGTAGTGGCCGTGAACCGGACGCGACGTTACTTTATTCCTACATTCGGGAGCTGGTTTCGAAAGCGAGAGTGACCTGTTTTTGTTCATAGTAGATAGATTATAGGCACGCAAATTCACGCAACTATTAGCCCGAGGTTATGTAGTTCTGGCATAGAATAGGTCATCTCTTCCTTTCCCGTGGGTGTCGTAGGAAGCGATTAAGGAAAGGCGAGGAATGGGAAACAACGTCCCTCTTAGAACACCTCTAAAGCCTGACTGCGGTTGCCGATCCGCTTGCCAAGCGTGGCAAATACTGGTAAAACCCCCAAGGGAGGCTTATGTTGAGCGGTGGACAGTTAAAGGCTCATATGGTGATTAGCCCGAGGCAGAAGGTGGCTATGACACATTTTCTTTATATTTGGAATTAAACACGCAACTATTGGCTCTTACTAGATACTGTCCATCGTAAATTTTCTTCTTCTTTGGAATTTAATATGCAACTAATAGTGTAGACTGTAGACGATGGATAAAACAAATGTTATGTTTTATAATTTAATAGTTTGCACTTATTAAAACGATTAATTTATCTTTAAACGGTTTTGGCAAAAATTTCTTCACGTCCTTTAGGTGCTATGTCACATCTAGATTATTGTTTATTTGACGTATATACCTAATTATTTCTCGGTTCTCCTCTTAGTACTGCTATTCTTTTAAGATATTTTTTATGGTATCTATTTTATAAAGTAATCCAACAACTTTGTATTCTCAATTACTTGAATTTATCTACTTACCATATTATAAATGCACGTACTTTGTATATAAATTTTTGTATATAGGTTCAAAGTAATGTAGTTTTTTGTTAGAAATTTCGATTCATAATATTTAAATTCGTAGCAATTAAATAATTGTTAAAATGTCGGCTATTAACAACTTTGTAATTAGAATTATGGGAGATTTTCAGTTCTAAACTTAGGAAAATAAGTAGATACTAAGTACTTAATATACACTTACTTACTGCTTATGTTGTTTATTTCTTTGTTCCATGTTGCTAACCATTTGATAAATAAAATTAAGGTAAGTATGCCTCTTTTGTTTTATTATTTTGTACATGTGTTATATTTTATATAAATGTTGTTTAAAAATGTTTTGTTTCATAATTAATAGGTATCTACCGTTCTAGCTATTATAAATTAATTTGTCAAGAAACAGTTTTAGTAGTTAATAACATTAGTCAGCACAAACATTTGGTATGATAATGAAAGAAATGGAAGACAACAAGAAAGAAAGATGAGAAGGTAATGATGTACTCACGGGTGTTGTAGTCGAACGCCCTCTGCCGCGTCCTCGCCGAGACTCGCTCTTCACTGTCTGCAGAGTCCCGTCCGGCCCCAAAATAAGCTATAACAACACAGACACACCACAGACTTAACATAAAGCAAAATAAAGTAAGTAAAATAAAGAGAACGTTAACACAAAAAGGGAGAAATGAATAGACAAACATGCAATGGAATCAAGGTTAGATGGCGACAGATTAGTGTTTTAGTGATATTATACAAAATTCTAATTAGTCACGATTTAATGAGGAACGAATATAATAATTTGTTTACTTCTTGTAAAAATATCAAGTACGGATTAATATCATTGCAAAATCATCATCTTCCTACCCTTATCCCAATCATTTGGGGTCGGCGTGATATGGTTTTATCCATATTATAAAAAGATTTGGTTTTTTAGTTTTACGACCGGCCACCTGCCTGACGTCAACCTTCTTTGGGAAATATATATCATTGTAAAATAAAAATACTAATTACAAATGTCTGTGAAGCGCCATCTATACGAGTAAAAATTAAATAATATGTACAAGATTGCTTTTACTTTCAGGCGCGATGAATGTAGTTTCGCTATTCGACGATAGATGGCCATATTATTGAAGATGGCGTAGATGGCGTGACTTTCAATGTTGTGAGTGTGTTAGAAAAATGTCCCAGATCTCCAAAGTAATATACATAATTTATTTTTTACTTTTTATGTAAAAATTGATCAGTTTAACAACTTATATTTTTAATAAGTGGCTACATAAACATAGATATTTACATTAGTTATACCGGTAAGAACATTTTTAGGGTTGGTTTACACTATAGTGCATAATATAAACTTAAGTAATCTTTGGCTCTGTATATTCGTATGCAATGAATTATTAAAATAAAATATATTAATAATGTCCTGTAATGAAGTTACAATTTTGACATAATATGAAATTATATCTTTTTATCAAAATAGCAATTAACATCTTGTTAAAATCTAGGCAAGTAATATCATGATACAATATTGTTCTTTAAAATAATATAGGTATAAAATAAATCGACGAGTGGATACGTCACAAACAACTTTTGACTTAATTTATACATTAGAGTAATTATTTAAGATTTAATAGTGTAAAATACAAGATAGTCTAATGTCAACAGCCATCTGTTGTCTCTAATTCTAAAATCTAACCATTACATTTCCTAGCTCCGCTAATTAAATTGGAGAAATGTGTACATATTGAGCATGGAATAAATAAATATAGTTTCTGTTACTACGCACATGGCACGGCTCACACCTGGCGTTTTAGTTCGTTACTCCTGTTTTTGTGTTAGAACGAGCACGACATTTGTTCTGTTGCCGTTTCACTCGCACAATATTGTTGTCTCACTTCAACATTATCTATTCTTATTCAAATCGCAGGTTTTGTCATTATCTCTGCGTACAAGTTGGATAGAATAATTAATAAAAAATAAGTTTTTAAATAAGTCCGACTTTGCATCTTAATTCGTTTATACTGGTTTTATTTAGACCGTGGGGTTAGTCTGAGGAGCAGATTAATGTACGACGAATAGTAGAATAGAATAGAAGTCATAAAATTTTGGGACGTGTTGACTAATGTTGGTGAGAGATTTAATAAGACATTGAATACAACATGCGGCGGTTATTTTACAACACGCTATATAGCTGTACGTAGCTATCATATTTAACGTTTACACAACGACTTTATAATAGACAAAAAGTCCTCGGTATTTGTTTTTCATAATTTACAGTATAAGTGAAAAGAATCGTTCTCGATAGGTAGCTACTAAAAGGATTTTATATTTTTGTAATAATTGTCATAAACATGTTCCTGTAACATTTAGCAATATCTACGCTGTTAATTGTGGTGTGTATTTTATATATGTTTCGATATCATGGTAAGAATCCTAAAGATGTAAATCAAAATTTTGTATAATAATCAGATATTCAATTTAAAAAAATAGATTTAAATAACTCTGGAGAATATTGGAATACTTATAACATGATAATCTCATGAAGAATTATGAAGGTAAGATAAAAGAAAAAAGTGTAGGGTAACACCAAGATATAATTACATCAGGCAGATTAAGGAAATAAAGTCGCGTCGTATCAAGATCTACCTAAAGAGATTCTTTGAAAAGCGAAGTAAACTACAGGAGTTTTACTATTAAGAGAGCAGCTTCGAAATAATGAACTACTGAATTTATCATTACAAATAATATACTGCTCTATGAGATATATTAATCTTGTAGATAGGTGGTTATAATTAATATTACAAAGAGATATTAGTAATTATATACCTCTATTATACCTATTATACCTCTCTCATAAACCTACTTTAGATATTGAACTGTTTTTTTAACGCTTTCTGTTTTGCAAAATTTTTAATTAAAGTGACAAAACAGTGTAATAGTTAAAATTAGATTTGTAGAAAGTTTTAGTTTTTATGAATAAGTGGAAATGTCTTTATAATATTTAAAATAAATTTATAATATAATTAAGTTTGAATTGCTTTTAGTTTAGCAATTACTGGTAATATAATAAGAGTGGATAGGTATTATTGCTGGTAGCATTATTTGAAGGTGACACGAATAAATAAATACTTTTATTTTCATTGTCAAATAAGTAAATTACAGTAGATTTACTACTGAAAGTAGATAAAATCTACATAATATAGAATGGAGCTTAAGATTTATAACTTTGTTTTCCGTAGATGTAGACTAAAAGAAAGAACATTTAACTGATATAAAGTAATATATTCTTGCTGTTATGCTTTTCAAAGATAGTTTAAGTTTAAGCAATTATTTATCCTTTAGTTTTATGTTTTATCGTTTAGATATTTATGATTTGTTATAGGACTATCCATAATTATAATATTACATTGTTTTGTATTAATATTTCAATACAACATAGTTGTATAAATATTCTTGATTTTTTTCAATTGGTGTTGTTATTCTTATTGAACGAGGTAGTTAATGTATAATTTTATTCTGATATGATCTATAACCAAGATCTAAAACAAAAATAAACGGCAAACAGAGACTGAATTTATTGCGTTATAAATATGTCACACTGTTTCTTACGCAGTTACCTATTTACGTTAGTATGAAAACAAGCAGTTTCTATGTTATTTATATCTATAATGTCTTTGTAATAATTAAATAATTTTGAATTATATGTAGGCATAAAGCAAGGTTAAGTATATTATTAATCGAAAATAAAAGTAATTCAAATATACTGTAAAATGTCAAAAACGCACAGTTCAAGATTAATATGTAATTATTTGTTGTGTTGTGTGTTTAAGCTGTAACACATTGGACCTGTATATATAACAATTTTTTTATTGTGTGGTTCTGGCATAGAATAGGTCACTTATTCCTTTGCTATGGCTGTCTTAAGAGGCGACTAAGAGAATCTAATGGTCGAGGGATAGGCAGCAACTTCCCTCATAAAACATCACTAAAAGCTTACCTGCGGTTGTCAACCCGCCTACTAAGCGTGGCAACTACTGGCAAAATCCTCCTTTACAGGGGAAGCTTATGTCCAACAGTTAATGGCTGGTATGCTAATGATGATTATATAACTGGTATAATAATTTGATAAAAAATAATGATGAAATTCTTTATAACAAGAAAGAATTACCAACAATAATTATTTATAGAAGCCTTCACGGTCAGTTCGAATATGAATTTTGTAGTTTGACAGAAACAGAGACCCACTTTTTGGCTAATTTAATTTGATATTTTAGATTTTTGAAAATTATGTTTTAATTCAAGAATATGTCGTCCACAGAGATGAATAGGCAGCACGTGTTAAGTTTACGAGTGCGTACTGCGTACGGCGTGGGTGCGTAGAGGCGGGTGCTTGGATGCGTGGGCTGTTGAGGTAGGTCGCGGCTGTCACGCGATCGCCTTCACTCGATTGACCTGCCTTAATCTTATATATTAAAATTAACACTACCACATACATAAAATATATTATTCTTGTTGCAAAATCTATTCCATTTTTTATTTATTCAAACTGTTAATAGAGTACACAAAAATAGGCCAGCATCTCCTATCATGTATTTGACTTTAATTAAACGATTGAGCAGAGACAGTCACAGAGCAATAACTTATGTTTTTGATGAATTACATTCGTTGTATACTTTGTAAATTCATATTTATTTACTTTAATATGTTAATATTGTAATATAAAAAAGTTAAAATTATAATATTTATATTGAATAAAAAATAGAAGAATATCTCATTTAACGGAGCTACGATATTTAGTTGTGCCAGTAGGTACGTTTTCCATAAATGTAATGTATGTAAAAGAAATTTATTTTTCAATTTTGAAATATTATTAACGGCATGTATAGCTCATAAAAAGTCATTAAACAATTCTTCGAATGTATGTATCCATTGAAATTGTGTTGCCATGATGGATGTAAATGGCAGTTATTTAAAATCGGTTAAAGGCAGGTGCATCGCATCGCCAAAGATAATAAAGGAACGAGATAATCTCGAATGTTAATCTGTACAGTAAAAATAAAAATAACGAGGTTAATTGGATCGTATTTTGTTTAGTCTCGTGCGGTTCGTTTTTGCCCGCGAACCGTTAGTAAATTACAATGGGCTTGCGTATTTAGTGCCGCTATCCAACGACAGATGGCATGCAAAGTAATTTGCGGAACTACAGTTTGTAAGTACCTAATATATGGATGAACCAATGAAATTGTTAGTTTATTTTTATTAAAATTACTTTGATAATGACACCAATTTAAAAAATAATTCGATTCTTTAACTCTAAATTAAATCTGAGAATTATATTTACAAATTTTTAATACTTGCGTAGAAAATTTAAACTATAAATGAACTTACGAAAACTCTACAGCGATAATGTTTTCAAATAGTTATTGGAATCTCCATATGCAGATTACATTCTCGTAGTCACCATATTTTCAGTCCCCTGCCGTGAATGATTTATCGCGACGGTTTACCACGAAAATACATTTATAATTTGGAAAATAGGTTTGATATTTCTTTAGGATTCAATTTAATATTAACCCTTAAATACCTGAAGTTTCAAATTTGATACTGGGGTTATAAATCGCATTGGGCGCCTACAGTCGATTTTATTTTAATATTTGGCTGTTTACATGTTACCAAATGTTTTTTTTTAAATAAATATATAAAGATATCGTTTTGATTTTTATACTATTTTTCCCCATTAGTAAACACAGTAAAGGGTACACTTATATATTTTTTAATTTGATTTAAAAATCTGGCTTTTAAGGGTTAAAGATTTTAAGTTGTTGTAAATTTTAAGTGTAAAAGCAAATATTTGTCTATTGGTTACATGCCGATATTTTAGAATCTTCAACATAACCTTCAAGAAAAGAGTATATTCCTTTTAAAAGGCCGGCAGCACACCTGCAATGCCGCTGGTGTTGTGGGTGATCATGGGCGGCGGTAGTCACTTACCATCAGGTGAAAATGTGTTGTAAAAAAAAAAAAATTACAAGTAAAGATAACAAACCTATAATTAATATTAAAGTATATTATCTAATTTGATAACAATTTCTTACGAAATTCAAATCATCTTTATTTCAAATAGACTTGTTTACAAGCACTTTTAAATCATTACTTTTTAAATATACTGCAGGGTTCAGAAAGTTGTTACTTATTGAGAAAATCCCGAAAGAAACTCAACTCTTTTAAATCTCTGTTAACATTATGTGTATTTATTTAAATGTAATATGTCTAATTACATGGTCGTTAAAAGCCTGTGCATGATCGACTAACACCACGCACGTTTGTCATTCAAGTAATCCTTTAGTATATATTATAGGCTTTGTTCAATAAGAGTTTTTTAAATATAGTTTTAAACTTATTAAATAGCACATCCAAAACTGGTCAGACCAACAAAATGAATATCCATTGACCCATAGAATTCATTAAATAGTCCACTTAAAAATGACTCTGTCTACTCTATTACAGATTATAGTGGTGAGGATATTGAGTTCATATATTTAAATGTTATATTATACAATATATTGTATAAATTTTTGAAATTATAAGTATACAATACGGTCATCATGAATGAGTAATAACAATGACTACAGCATGGGGTTTTTCAAATAAGGGCGTAAAGAGATTTCTTCAGGATTGGCAATGTGAGCGTAATGCATCTGGTATTGCACGCGTTTATAGGTGTTTATGAAACAGAATGAATCACGAATTTATAAATCCGTCATTGTACAGCGTGATATATGTTATGTTATATGAAAACGGAGATCAAACGAGAATATATTGTACTAAATCAACATTACCAATTAATAAATATAGCCAATAAGCCCATTATGCTTTGATTCACGAGTCGACACGGCGACAAATTGTACAACATTTTTGTGAACAAACCCTTTCTTACTCCAACTCAAATATATCTAATGCTATAAATGTCAACGGAGCTTTTTATTAAGCGAGATTAAGTAATATAAGAATAATAGGTTTCCACCATGGTTTAACCGTAATCTGATAAAAATGTTAAAAGAAAAAAACAAATTGAGAGAACGTTATAATAAATATAAAAATCCTTTAGACGCGATAGAGTTAAAAATTGTGGCAAAACGAAGCGAAAAATTAATTAAATATTGTTATCGTAATTACACACAGAATATAGAGAGTAATCTAACCAGTAATCCAAAATTATTTTGGACTTATGTTAAGGCTAAGCGTGGCGGATCCAGTATATATCCAGCCAATATGACGGATGGTTCTTATACTACATCTGATCCAGGGCAAATATGCGAGTTGTTCGCTTCTTATTTCTCCTCCGTGTATGATTTAGATGATATAAATGAACATAATTCCATTCTTGTACAATTTAGAAACCAATAGTCAATGCATGATACTTCCAACCATTGAATATGATATCTTACTTAAAAAGTTATTGAACATTGACTGCAACAAGGGAATGGGACCAGATGAAATACCACCCTTATTTATCAAAGAATGCGCACGCGAGTTAGTGTACCCACTTATGTTGATTTATAGTAAATCTCTTACTACAGGAGTTTTCCCTACAAAATGGAAGATGGCAAAAGTAGTTCCAATACATAAATCGGGAGAGGATGACGCGGTAGGCAACTATCGGCCAATTTCCATTCTATCTTGGTTTGGTAAAATTTTCGAATCAATTATTTGCACTCATCTGCAGAATCATCTTGCCTTATATCTGAGTAATTGTCAACATGGTTTTACTGGTTCGCGGTCTACAAGTACAAACTTGGCATCGTTCACTGAACTCCTAATATTGATGCTGGAGAGCAGATTGATGTTATATACACAGACTTTTGCAAAGCTTTCGATAAGGTCTCTCACAAAATTATTATTTATAAACTGCGCGCCTATGGTATTACAGGATCTTTATTAGATTGGATGGCTTCATATTTAATGGAAAGGACTTTCTTTGTAGTAGTAAATGGGTTTCAATCGGCATCTTGTAAAATTACATCTGGAGTACCCCAGGGATCTCACCTGGGACCGATTCTTTTTAATCTTTTTGTAAATGATATCCTTGAGTGTTTTCTTTTCTCACAAGTATTTATGTACGCAGACGACTTAAAATTTGCTAGAATTATTAAATCCTATAACGATGTTACGCTCCTACAAAGTGATCTTGATAGGCTTATTAGTTGGTGTGATATCAATAACATGAATTTGAACCCTAAAAAATGTCGTATAATAAAATTTAGTAGAAAGCATAATTTAATATATTCACAATACCGAATCAAAAATGAAATAATTGAAGAGAGTAGAAGTATGCGTGATCTAGGTGTATTATACGACCAACAATTAACGTTTGTTCCTCACCTAAATAACATTATTAATAAAGCTTCAAGGATGCTTGGTTTTGTTATAAGAACCTGTAAAGTATTTCATAATAGTAACATTAAAATTATACTTTATAATAGCCTGGTGCGGAGTGTCTTGGAGTATTGCAGCGTGGTCTGGCGCCCACATTTTGCTACACATATATTGCGTATGGAACGTATCCAGAAGCGATTCCTATGGCACTTGGCATTTTCCACTGGCATTGCCAAAAAAATTAAATCCTACAAGGCCAGGCTGCAGTACTTTAGGATGATCTCATTAGAAAAACGCAGGAAAGTCTCTGACGCCATATTTATGTATAAACTTATAACATATAAATTACATTGTCCTCAGTTATTAAGCCTTGTAAAATTGCGAGTTTCTAGATTACCTCGTGGACCTATAACTCCGTAATACCTCCATTTAGAAGAACTGTTCTGGGTAGTAATTCTCCAATGGTAAGGTTCTGTAAGATTATAAATAGCTGCAGTGACCAGGTCGATATTAATTTTGATACTCCAATTGTTTTTGTACGAAATATCTATAAATATATAAAATGAGTCGTGCTGCTGGATCTGCTTATGGATATGGTGGCTTTAGTTGTTAGTTGTTAAGTATTTAATAATAGTTGTAAGCTATATATATTTCTCTGTACTTATTGTTATACATGTATTAATATATGCTGTGTTTGCCTATAAAAAATTGTTACACTTAGTTCTAAGCTCCATAATTGTATATATATTTACATTATTTTGTGGAAACAATTGTTGGTAAACCTAAATAAATAAATAAATAAATAAATAAATCATTTAGATTAGATTATATTGAAAATATTGCTCTGAGCCGTCCACGATCATTTTCTAGAACTTATTTCATGTTTCAAAAAAAAAAGAAATAGTTTCTGATTCTTTTTTTATAATCATTCATTTAATGTATATAATATCGAATGTTATGCAGAGCAGTTATTGGAGAGCAAATTTAATGCCGTTTTATGTAATAGGTATTTATTTTATAAATGTATTAATTTGTAATCTGTTGCCTTGCTATAAATAAATAAATAAATATATTTTTTTTTAAATTCGGAAGTATATTTTGTGACATTTTTTTTATTACATAGAGTAATTCAATTTATTAACACGTCTCTTTAGTTCAATATGAATTTTAAAAAAATAGTAGCAGAATTTATTTAAATAAGAAAATAGTAAAGAGTAAGGTTTGAACTACTCATCTGTCAGAACTTAGAACTAGGTAACGATAGTGTAGAAAACTTAATAGTTACCCAAAATAATCCTATTATAACTTATTGTAAATTAAAGCTTGTAATGTTGTATTCATATAACTTTACAAACATTCGTTTGTTACTCAATCAAACGGTTGAACCAGAGGGAGACTGTACAAAAGTCGATTGCTTGGGTACCTCTGTCCCATTCGTGTTTCAACCGTGAAGCAGTTGTGTTTGCATGGCTGTGTTTCGGTTTGAAGGGTGGGATATGGTGTGAATTTACTGGGTACAGAGGAATAACACCTGAGTCCTCAGGAATGGCAACGCATGGGGGCTATCACGGGCAAAACAGTATACTCTATTATGTCTATGGTACTGCTCATGTCTATAGGCGACGGTTACCACTTTCCATCAGGTGGGCCGTCAGCTTGTTTGCCATTCTAAATAGTATAAAAAAAAAGAACAAACTCGTTCGATATTTAATATATAAATAGAACTCCTGTCCTAGATTATCATAGAAATAACGTTATCTCAAGAAAATAGAAAGAAATATTTTTGTTCAAGTAAACATAGATTTAAGCATATATATATATATATATATATATATATATATATATATATATATATATATATATATATATATATGTATGTATGTATATATGCAGCGCCTGTTCACGAGTATGACGAATGAGCCAGCCATTATTTCGCTCAACCATGTTTTAGGTTAATAACTTGGACCATCACACTACTACCTGTTTGGACATTTTAGCAAGTATGACTTCTTTAAGGCCCCCAACCACGTCACAGCCAAATTATGTTCATTCAGTAGAATGTGTAGACACTTCAGTTACATACAGTGTTGCCTGCAGCAGGTAACGCAGCCCCAATCATTTGTTAAACATTAATCAAAGTAGGGGGCGTAGGCGACGACACGAATAAAAAGCGAACTAGATGGTACACGTCAGGGGGCGCATTTTCCCCACTACTAACATATTTTCCACGCGACATTTACACTTAAATGCATGATTTATGTGTAAACACTTTGATTTTGTATTTCATATCATGATTTTGTGACAAAATCACTAAAATAACAGTTTATGGCTGTCACATTTTATTTACTTTATTTCAAAAAGAAAAAAAATGATATTAAACTGAAATGTTTTTGCTCTAAGGACTGGTATAAACTAAATTTATGATAGACTTGGGTCTTTTTTTTTTTTGATGGGTGAAAATGGTATGGTAACCCCGCCTGCGCTAACGGGATACGCTGGTGGAGCACCAGTGAAGGGTGATAGATGAGAATGAAAACAGGCCAATTAGCCCATCATGATGAATTCATCAGGAATTAACCATGATAGTTTCCAGGGAGAACCGCGAGCGAGGAAGTCGACTTGGTTGGGTATATTGCTAGTAATAGGATTCTCAGTCTACATTACTAATAATCCCTTTCCCCCCGATGGACTTGGGTCAGAATTACAATATTTTTTAAACAATTGATTATTATATTATAATAGGTTAAGTTTTTAATGTAAAATTAAAATTTTTAAAGAAAACAATGAAATAAACAAACCTTACCGTTGGTTGGTGAGATATACCGTTACAATGTTAAGATTTGAAAATCGGCGCTAGATTTGTTCAAGCCACAACGGTTTTTACACGTCCCATTTGGGATTACAGTCGTGAACATAGTGTTATTAATATTTCTGTATTCGTTCCTTCAGAAATATAATCCAATTTACTGTGTGGAATTATTGTGTTTTTTTTTCCATTTTCACAGCGTTACTGTGCACGTTGATTAAATGTGTTCACGTGTTAAATTACTTGCCAAGTTCTCACTGGTAATTTATAGGTGAACTTGGTCGTTTCGTTTGTTAGACGACCTTAAGAGATAACCTTTTGTTTTCCTTTGTTATTTGTTAATAAAATTATTTATTAACAGAGCGTACTGAAACGGCAACGTCATTGTACAAAATGCGAATTTGTGAATTGAATTATTATTACAAAGGGTTTCCAGTTGATAAAAAAAATTCTCGGAATATTTATTCAGTTTTTTTTTTTATAAAATGTGCTTAATTTTATTTCTTTTCTATGTTATTATATAAGTGGGCATTCTTTTGTATACTACGGGAATCTTATTTTATTTATATATTTTGCAGTTAAAACTCTTAACCAGTCAAAAGTACTTTTGACTGAAAATTATTGGTTATTAGTACTTTTGACTGCAAATTTGCGATTAGGTTAGGTTTTTTTTTGATGGGTGAAAATGGTATAGTAACCCCGCCTGCCCTAACGGGATACGCTGGCGGAGCACCAGTGCAGGGTGATCGATGAGAATGAAAACAGGCCAGTTAGCCCATCATGATGAATTCATCAGGAATTAACCATGATAGTTTCCAGGGGCAACCGCGAGAAGGTCAACCTGGTTGGGTATATTGCTAGCAATGGGATTCTCAGTCTCCATTACTAACAATCCCTTCGCCCCGATTAGGTTAGGTTAGGTACTTTTAACTGTTATTTTAGTTAAAAGTACTATTGACTAGCAAAATCAGTCAAAAGTATTTTTGACTGATTTTGCTAGTCAATAGTACTTTTGACTGGTTAAGAATTTTGACTGCAATATATATAATTTTCATCTAAATTTAAGAATTTCTTAAAAATAACTTTTATCGACAATTTGTAATTCCAGTTATTGAATTGAACTTAATAAGTATTACAAGTTTTTGGCATCGCTTTTCTTCGTCTATTGGTACTTCAATAGGCATATAAAAGTCTCAATTTTAATTGATTTTCTTTACCTATCTCAATTATGAAGTACCGCGTTTGTGATTCACTGTTCATTCTAAAGATCGACTGATAGAGAATGCTACTAGCATTTTAAGTCTGCTTTTTGTACCATATTTTCTTTTGGTCAATGACCTTATTTAAATAAGATAAGATTGTGAATTATTCAAATAAATTTTCATTCATTCATTCAGTAAATAAGCCGATAAATTAGAGATAGATAAAGATCGAAAGAACAGTGGAAAGTTTTCAAATTTTTTGAAAAACTAGAAATCGAAATACTACATCATCTTCACCATTATTTTCCTACCCTTATCCCAATTTGTTTGGGATCGGAGTAATATATTTTTTTCTCAAACATGCTTGGAAATGTGAGCATTATTTTGACAATCTTTTTAGAGATAAATCAAAATTGCCGTACTGGCCAGATACATGCGGGCAGCGGCCGGCAAAAGTTGTATGAAAATCCATATCTGTCGTGTTTTGCGGCCAGATAAATTACTATGTAAACTCATATCTGTCCTGTAATTTAAATATGGAATGACCATTTACTTCGAAACATGGCTACCAAGGAGGTAACTAATAAAAGGTTTTATTTAAATTTCGAACTGGTTTGAGCCATGAGCCATGATAGCTTGGACACAACTAGGCATTGATGGACTCACGTATGTGTGCCTCGGTTACGCCTCGTCCCACATTTGCACGTTCGTCCACCAATGCCTCAGTTGCTGGCTGCTGCAGTAATGTACTATTATCCATATTACGAAAAGTTTTGGCTATATATTATACATATATACTAAAAGATTTGATTATATAGTTTAACGACGGGCCGCAATTGAAATACCACATATCTGTTGGAATATTAAATGCCGAAATAATATGGTGGTATTTTGAGTGACTTATCTGGACAGAGGTATAATATCATTCCCGTTGATTGGCAATGATTATGATTAACTATTTATTGTAAGATGCAGTGAGCCATTATCTAACTCATTATTCTTATCTCCTAATAAAATAATGTGCAAAATCAAGGATACTTAATAAAAAATCTGCCGTAGTAAGGCAATCCCTGTTAGGTAGTTGAAACCAAACCTCATTAACCCTAAATTGCTATCGATCTGCTATCACCCCAAGGTTACCTACAGGTGTTATTCGGTTAGATGTACCCCAGCGACACTCGCGGCGCGAGGGTGTCTGATAGGGAGCAAATTGGCCAGAAAAGCCTCGTTACGGTCGAATTTGATCAGATATATGCATGCTCTGTGGTTTTTTAGTGAATAAATAGTCGATAGTGTTCAAAGTTAGTAATTTATTAGCTGCGATATGTTAATCAATGTTTTTTTTTGGATGCGCGCTCGATTGGTAGACCATTAGTATTTTTAGCCATTATTCAGGCTCGCGTTTGCTTCACAGCCGCTCATGATTAAGGGTCACGAAATGATCTGGAAATTAGTCGAGCTTTCTCGATCTAATTAGACGTAAGTTTAATCGGTAGTTATTATATTAAAACTTTAGTTATTCTCTTTAATTTTTACTGCCTTATTAGTGTAGTGGTTTAACATATTCCCTTACTTTCTCTTTCTTTATCGATCTCCGCTCAACATAAACATTACGCCAGTGAGGTTCTAACAGTGTGTAAGTAATTTTTTTGTAGTTTTCATATTGTGACCGTTCGATTGTTAAGTGCGGATTACCTGAACTAATTAGATTTCTGGATGTTAAATAATTGCCCTATATTGAATCACAGCCTTAAAAAAAAATAGATAGACATTGGGGCCGATTCTGAGGCGTTAATTTTTCTAAACCTATTTCTTAACCTAATATTTCAATTTTATAATTAATTAATTAACCAATAATTTCACTATCATATACATATCATCATAGACATGAGCAGTACCGTGGACATAACAGAGTATACTGTTTCGCCCATGATAGCCCCCATGCGTTGCCATTCCTGAGGGCTCAGGTGTTATTCCTCTGTACCTACCCTGTAAATTCACGCCATATCCCACCCTTCAAACCGAAACACAGCCATGCAAACACAATTGCTTCACGGTAGAAACACGAATGGGACAGAGGTACCCATACAATCGACTTTTGTACAAAGTCTCCCTCTGGTAAGGAGACTTTGATACTTTTTTGAGTGCGTTACGTCATCATCATCATCATATCAGCTATTAACTGTCCACTGCTGAATATAGGCATCTATTTTGCCAATAGTTGCCATTTTTGGCAAGTGAGTTGGCAACCGTAGATTTGGTGATGTTGCCGCCGTTTGGAGGCTGCCCGTCACTCGACCATTTAATTTCCTTAGTCACCTCCTACGATACCCACGGGAAAGGAAGGAGTGTCTTATTCCATGTTGGGACTACACAGCAGTGCCTTACGTATTTCTGTAAAAAAGTATTTAATTTTTTTTTATCTAGTACTCTTTGTACAAGCTCTGTTTAGTGCAGGACAAGATGGCGGTATTTAATATATTTTACAATGGTATTTATTTATTATTCCTAATTACTTTACGCGGTAAACATCTACTAGCAATCGTTTAGTAAAATAACACAATTATTTGCACCTTGTAATTACTAGTTGGCGTAGTTTGCGCTATCTAATTATTTTATATACACAACTCATTATAGAAATAGCTAGTGTAATCATTCCGTATTGCCCATCGTAAAGCTATTTCACATTGCACATTTACTGGAAATTGTATCATAAAACTATGAGGCCAGAATAAACGAGAAATTAGTCAGAATAAAATGCGATAGCGTTTATATCAACAACTACATTGTCGGACATTCAATAAAACTCCAATCCAATTTGTTCGTTCAGTTGAACGGCTAAATGTAGTCAGAGCTCGATTGGCTATTGTTTAATGCGCTCGTCGAGGACGCGACCGGGTTTTTTATCCTGTCGCAACGGAAGCTCAATTCAGTGCAATCACGACCGATGCCGGCAAGCACACTCGTTGTTCGCGAAGATACTAGCGCTGCAGCGGCGAGTAGCGGAACCAAATGAAACTTTGCTCTAAACAGAGATGCGATAGCAGAACTTTGCATTAATCTAATTATATTTCTGTAAATACATTACTATGTCCAGCAGTGGACAGATAATGGCTGAAATGATGATGAAATACATTACTAGGTACTTTTTACGTTGAAGCACGATAAATGATACGGAACTAAGAGAATTAGTATGGGCAAGAAAGGTTCTTGAGACCTCAAATGCATTGCAGGGAGTTAGTGGATGCAGATGGCTTAGGACCGTTCTTTATGGCAGTCTATGGGGGAAGCCTATGTTATGATATTGTTGATATGATGACGAATTCTATGGAAGCGAAAGCGTCAACTAATAATTATTTATTATGTTGAAATTTAACATAATGTGTTTACGCGTTTTGCATACGCAATAAAACTAATAACAGAAATACAATTGATCATTTTTGTTTCTACAAAAGAAAATATTTACACATTCAAATTTCATCGCTCTAAAGTATATGTAAAGTAAAAATATATTTAATATCATAGTATGTTTGTATAAGAACAAAATTTATCATTGACTCCTACACTAGTCTGTGTCAGGTGGAAGGGATTGTTAGTAAATGAGATTAAGGGTCAAATTGCTAGCAATATACCCAACCAGGTTGACCTCCACGTGGTCCCCCCTGGAAACCATCGTGCTGAAATCCAAGTGTATGCATCACGATGGGCTAACTGACCTGCCTTTTCATCCTCACTTATCATCTCTCATCGGTGCATTGCCGATGTATACTGTAACCAAACGTGGGGTCTAACATTGTCAACTATTAGAAATAAAATAACTAGACTGTGCCTGTCCTGTAGGAAACAAGATTCGTATTATATAAATTATCATAGGCTTTCTAGAAGTACAGATAATTGTTTATTTACTAACTTATATATATATATTTCCCAAAGAGGGTTGACGTCAGACAGGTGGCCGGTCGTAAAACTAAAAAACCAAATCTTTTTATAATATGGATAAAATCATATTACGCCGACCCCAAATGATTGGGATAAGAGTAGGAAGATGATGATGAACTTATATATATATATATATATATATATATATATATATATATATATATATATATATATATATATATATATATATATAATAAGTGAATCTATGTAGATCTAGCTCGTCGTTTAATTCAGCAAATTGTACCGCCTTCCGTTGGTAAAGTGGCGGATTCTATCATGCGGCACTACTGACGCTCAGTGTAGCGTCGGATGAAAACAAAGCAGCCGATAATTCCATTTATTTATTTGATGATGTAGACGAGGATCGTATCAACCGTCGACTGACCGCTGCTGGAGACAATTCTCTGCCTATTTGAGGGGTTTAGTCGGTAGTCGCCACGCTTGGTAGGCGAGCTGGTAACTGCAGTTAGGCTTTGGTGATGTTTTAGGGACGCTGCTGCCTATCCCTCAAACGAAGTTTTCTTAGTCGCTTCTTACGATATCCACGGTAAAGGAAGGGGTGGCCTATTCTATGCCGGGACCATATGACAATTTATTTATTTATTTATTTATTTAAACGTTATTACCTATAAAAATAAAGGTTAAAAAAACTATTCTACAATCCTACTATTTGGAGGTGTAAAGGTACTTGAAGGAGTTACAGAATATTTTCTATTTTAAAAGATAATAAAGTTGATAATAGGAGTAAAACACTGTCGATTCTTCTTGTAAATTTAGGATGCTAATGGTTTTGTATTTTGAGAAATTTAAAGGAAAACTCACGATTTTTTATCCTATTAATATCATAAAAGCATAATATATTTATGTAAAGATCGATGGATGGAAGAATGGATGTTAGTTACTCTTTCACGTAAAAACTATTGAACGGGATTAAATAAAATTTGGTATGCGGGTAGGTTATATCCTAACTTAGCACATAGATTACTTTATATAGTGTTTTACGCGAGCAAAGCAGCGAGATACTGTTAGTTATGAATACTCTATTCTTCTGGATATAAGGATGCGTATATATATACGTTGCATGAATTAGTTGCACCGGCAAGAGGAAACTTAAATGAAAAGAAAATATCGTCATAGTCGTAGAATACTGACGGATCTATATATGTAATATTTGTCAGATCCGTCAGTATTCTACGACTATGACGATATACATATATACGTAAATATGAAAAAAAGTAATTTACTACTTTTTCTCATATTTATAGTTGCAACCATCATAGGTATATTGTTACTATGTATTCTCTGTGGATCTGTTTCTTGTTTCTTGTCTGTTTATTTTTTAATATTTCTTGTAATTTCTATTTCGAAGTAAATAATTGTTTACTCGTATCTATGTCAAATGACAGTGCACGTGTTTTTGTTTAAAAAAAAGTTAATCTGTACTAATAAAACAAAGAAACTCCAATAAATGGAACGTTCAAATGATTTAAATTTGGAATTCGCGTGAAAAGCTCGCGTTGATTGGCGGGTGAGTCAGTACATTGTCTCACAACTCACAATTCGATGTCTGACTCACTTGTATCCGCTACAACATAGTATTTACCGTGATTTTGTATGTACAAGAACAATAAAATTATCGCCAATATGCTAAACACACGGCGCAAACAAAATTGTATTAAATTAAAAAAAAAACTTTCAATCTTACTTTTGTAGCGTTAGTCATCGGGAAACATATTGTGAACATAGATTAAAAATAAGATATGTTGTGTCGACAGAAGTGACATCAAACAGTTTTGTACTACATTTTAGATTTATATAAATTTCAATGCTGCGAAATTAAAGCTGAAGATTTGATAGTTACCCGTAAATATGCGTGGAAGCGTATTTTTCACTAATAAATAAAAAAAGACTTATTATAATTCTATTAATATCTAATATATAAAATTCTCGTGTCGCGGTGTTTGTTACCAAACTACTCCGAAACGACTTTACCGATTTTTATGAAATTTTGTCTGAGAATCGGCCAACATCTATTTTTCATATCCCTCAATCATAAGGGTGATCCACCCCTAAATATTTATGTTTTTATTTTTTTGACAATTTTTTTATTTTTATTTGTTATGATTTAGTATTGTAAAATACATACAAATTCAAATTATCACGCTTTTACGATCAACCTCTGTTTTTAATCGCGATTTTTATATGCCGCTATAGGGTTACAAGATGGCAATCGAATATAATAATTGTAGTATGAGAAATTATCATGCATACTTCTCGAAATAATGTATATGGTAAAACAACGTTTGCCGAGTCATATTATAATATGTGAAAGTTTCTAAAAAATGGAAAGATGGTTAAATGTTTGTTATTTATTTTTTACACAAGAATTATTAAATGCATTTGATCGATAGTTAGTAGATTTTTTAATTAGTATAAAATAGCCTGCGCTATCGGTATATACTGGCGGGGCACCAGTGAGAGAAGATAGATGAGAATGAAGGCAGGTCAGTTGGCCCATCGTTCAGAATTCGACAAGAATTAACCAAGGACTAACTAAATATTGCGACTTTGCCCACATGAATCAGTACTAGTATTCTATGTGCTAAGTTAGGACCTAAACCATCCATATAAGGGGGAAAGGGGTTCTAACAGCCCCATTGCTAGCAATATACCTTATCACGTGGTCCCCTCTGGAAACCATCCTGCTGAATTCCAAGTGTATTCATCACGATGGGCTAACTGACCTGTGTTTTCATTCTCACCTATCATCCCTCACTGGTGCCCCGCCAGTGTTTACCGATAGCACAGGCGCGGTTACTATTCCATCATCACCCATTAAAAAAAAAAGTACCTCTGTCTCGCTCGTGTACATATCATGAAGCAGCTTTCATAGATATTATATGAATAGAATTATTTTCTTTAATTCCATTACCATAACAGAATTAAATAAATAAATTAATTAATTAATAATATAATTAAACAAATAATATAAATTTCAATTAGTCAATACTTAATGTTGGAAAGATTTGAAATATTTGATTGTTTGTAACGGATAAACTCGAAAACTTTCCAATCGATTTTAAAAAAATCTTTCATGTATAAAAAGCTACATTATCAGTGAATAATATAGGCTATATGTTATTTTCGAAAATTCTATTTAGACATGTGAAGCCGGGCCGGATCGCTAGTGTAAAATATTTTTTTTATAAACTGAAAATCTCTTTTTAAAGTCCTATTGCAATTTTAGACTAGAACACGTGTGCGAGTCGAACATAAACAGTTTTGAGTGAATCCTCACACGGCGAAGTTCAAGGGTCGCTCCTGACCTCGGTCACGGCCGGCCCCGGGTATTTGTGACCGTTTTATTCGGGGTCGGCGGGTCCCAGCAATTTTCCTTATACGATCTCTTTATTTTCACGCGAGGTAATGTTATGGGGACCGGGGTCGGCCGTTTTCTTTAAGGACATGACTTATGACTCTTGAACGATAATTGGAAAGTAACGATATATTCAAGTGTTCGCTTTTAAAATTTATTTTAATTATTTTAAACTGTACTACGTTTGTTATTATGTTTTTTTATTCAACTAGAATTGCAAATAACCTGACGGCCCACCTGATGGAAAGTGGTAGGTAACCGTTGCCTATAGACATGAGCAGTACTGTGACATAATAAGACACTGTTTTACCCATGATACTCCCCCATGCGTGAGAGGAAGAGAGACTGTTAGTAATATGGACTACCAGTCTCATTGCTAGCAATATACCCTGTCAGGTCGCCCTCCACGTGGCCGCCCTGGAAACTATTATACTGAATATATCTGGAATGTCTTCATCACGATAGGCTAAATGACCTACCTTTTCATTCTCACCTATCATCCCTCACTGTTGTCCCGCCAGTGCACGCCGTTAGCGCAGACTGGGCTAACATTCCATTAACATCAATAAAAAAAAACCCTCATGCGTTGCCATTTCTAAGGACTAAGGTGTAATACCTCTGTACCTTGTAAATAATTCCATTATCCAGATAACTAGATAATCAAATAGATTATAGCTTATTAAAATAACAAGAAAATAAGAGATCTGTTCATGATTCTAACTCCTAATATATTAGTTAGTTATTAGGAGGATTAGGGTAGTATATCAGTCTATGTGGAATTTTGTAATGATGAACGTAACACTAGATATTTCAAAATTTTAAGCATTTCGCTTCCTAATTCCTAAAGATCTCCTTTAAAAGAAAAACTGAACATATTTTCAAATAAATAAAAGCGAAAATGACACAAACAATTTTATATGGGGGTTTTAATTTTTTTTTTATTGTTTTTCACATCATATTTCATTGTTAAATGTGGTCAGTGCCATTGACAGAATAGCACCTTAAAAAGGATGCTAACCATTTCGACGCCAGCCTGTATATCATTCCCGCAGTCACTTTACATTTTACAATAAGACAAAGTTACAATGTAACGACACAGTTGTCGGCTGCTTACAATAGATATAAAATTACATAACCAACCGGGACAATGGCGGCGCTAAATCGCAAACTCGCAGATTTGTGGCGAAAATTACAGTAAATCAACCAACTTTATATTTAATTGTTGAAGTTGTAATAATTTTTCATTTTATACTTTACTTGTGTTTCATACAGTTAGGTGATAACGTCGCCATCGTCAGATTAGCTATTATCTGTTCACTGCTGAACTATACTGCTTATTAGGGGGGGCGGGGGCTAGTAGTTGCCTCGCTTTATAGGCGGGCTGGCAACTGACTGCAGTTTGGCTTTTAGCGACATTTTTAGACGCTGTTACTCATCCCTTTTTGGGGGCGGGGGAGAAAGTAAAGCGGACTACCAGTCCCATTGCTAACAATATATCCTGTCAGGTCGACCTCCACTGGTCTGGTCCCCCCTAGAAACCATCGTGCTGAAGTTCAGCCCCGCCAGCGTATACCGTTAGTGCAGGCGGGGTTACCATTCCATCATAAAAAACCCATCTCTTATTGTCAGAGGATCGAATCCCCTATCATCCGAAGGTAGTTTATTGAACCACTACACTATCGAAACCGTTAAAAAGTATGTATAAATACATATAATAATATACATAGTATACATATTATTTCTACAACTTATCATATATTAGTCAAGAACTAAGAGTGAATAACGTGTATGTATAATTTACATTAACATAATCATGAAAAGCAATTATTCGAAATGAGTATTTTTAATATATTATAATGTTAGTCCGAATGTCTAGACTTGGAGATAAAATTCGAGGTGAAGTATCATCGAATTCTCAGTCAATAATGTCATAGCTAATAACTCAGTCTAATATTCTATTAATAGACTGAGTTTTATGTATTGCACTGAGTTATTACGAGTAACTTTGGAAAATTAGAAATATTTGTGATCATTTGGTTTTTTAGAGTTTAATATTTTTCATTTATACTCAAATATATATATATATATATATATATATATATATATATATATATATATATTAGTAGTGTACTGAACGAGTTGGTTGCTAGGATACCAGTAAAAACTCGTGCGTCAATATTGCAAAAATTAATATTATATAGTGAAATGCAATATTTGTAAAATACATAACTGTAGTTTCATAATTAATATTAATATTATAATTTTATAAGGGTACAGTAATTATGTAGTAAATTATACGGTTTAAAACAAATTTGAAATTTATGTTTTAATTAATTCATAACATAGTGGCAACTATTGGCAAAACCTCCCTTATGGGCTTACATAATGATAGTAGATAGAGCCGTGGCTGATAGGTCCTAGCATAGAATAGGCTACCTTTTCCTTTCCTGTGGGTGTCGTAAGAGGCGACTAAGGGAGCTTATAGTGGAGGGATGGGCAGCATCGTCCTTTTTAAAACAACACCAAAAGCCAAACTGTAGTTGCCAATCCGCCTGCCAAGCGTGGCAACTACTGGTCACTCCCCTCCCCCCTTATTGGGGAGGCTATGTTTAGCAATAGATAGTTAGCGGTGGTACAACATGATGATAGTGGCGATACGTGAAAAAATATTCTAATAAATTTAAAAAACTAGGACCATCTTGTTTTCGTGGAATTTAGAGCTACGTATATAAAAGTTTAATTAGGATGTATTGTACATGGAAACATAAAAAAAATAGGTCTAAATTACAGCGAAACCCGTGTCAAATACAGTTGCGTGATTTAAAAGAAGTAAGATGGAATACAGACAGACGGAGAGAGCGACATTATTTTTTGACAAACGTCGTTCTGTCAAAATGTTTGAATGAACAGTTATTAATGGTTTGTATGGGAGAGGAAAATAGGGTTTCTATATTTTTCCGGGTATTCCTAATTTTTCTCTTCACAAGGACTTCTTTCCTTGCAAATAATCAATTAATTTAATAAATAAAACACATTTTTTTAAAAAATTATAAAGAGGAAATATTGTATTTTTTTGTTTGTAAAGGAAAAAAAATGCTTAACTGGGTTTAAAAATTCTTTTGCGTAGGCGAAAAGAAAGTTTATTTATTAGTAAGCAACATGGTCTAAATTTAATTGAAAAAAAGCCATAGAAGCCAAAGCAGATCGCTCGTATAGACTTTTTAAGATGCTCCCGATAATATACCTATAACCAATTAATTATTAGTAAATCGAACAAAGTAATGTATGTATCAATTAATTCTAGTTAATTGAAGTAACTCACTATTTATGGCCGTTCCCAACATATATCTCTGATCAATAATAGCCTATCGAGCTCTCCCTTATTTGATCGCTTTGAAGAGATAAGCATTGTTCCATATAGGTTTTTTTTATAGATTTAATACACTACATAACATGCCAATAGGGAGGAATGGGATTGTTGGTTATGAGATCTAACTGCCCCTTTGCTAGCAATACACCTTATCAGGTCGACTTCCACGCGGTTCTCCCTGGAAACCATCGTGGTTAATTCTAGTGGAGTTCGTTGCGATGGGCTAACTGACCTGCTTTCATCCTTACCTATAATCACCCAATTGCCAACAGGCAATGGAGTCTTTTTACTATTTAATAGATAAAGTGCAATTTAAATAGATAAACTTGAAATGATAACTGCGCTGTGGGTTTAAATTGGCAGGACACTAGTGGGGTATGATATAAGAGAAGCAGGTCAATTATCTCACTGTAACGAATACAAAATTAACCTCTATGGTTTCCGGGGCAAACCGCGTGATGGTCGACCTGCCAAGATATATTTTACCTAGTCAGGTAAGTGTATTATCGTTACCAACAATCTGTCCATAGGTTACCCATCCTCATTACTGCCGTGTCAATGTTTCCCACTATACATTTCAGTCTACATTTCTAATCATACACTTTTTGCTCCGTACACAGTCATTCCACTGGCAAACTCCACCGTCGCTATAATAAAACGTTCTATACTTAGAAGTAAATGAGGGGGTAAAACTTTCATGAGGAAAATTCGAAAAAGTTATGGAGCGCCGCGTCATTTCGAATACACCTTTCGTTGATTAAAAATCCTACTACATATATCGCGATAGCCGAATACTTTAGTCGGTCCGCTGAAATGTTTCCAAGTTCCTTCCCAGTAAAACGTACTAAGGAATAAGAAAAGAGTGTGTTACAGCGTGACAAATAGTTAAAAGCACTACAGAAAATGAAAGCTGTGGTTTGAATATATACCTATATAGTTAATGAACGTGTTAATTAGAGAGGTTTTAGGATTTCTATTTGTAACTAGCGGCGTACCGCGATTTCGTCTATGTGAATCAATACAGGAAGTATCTTATGTGTTATAACTACGATATAACCTACTCAAAAATCTAATTTCATTCAAATCAGCGGGTCTACAATGAAATGAAATTCCGAAATTTCGGACTCAATTCCGTGTTTTTGTTTAGACCAAAATCGGACCAATAAATGGAGTTAAACATTTCGTTCGTCATACATCCTATCATAAAAGTCCAAAGAAACAATATTTTAACATTTTTAATATTTCCAAACGGCATGTATTATGTAATTTTAACATCAAATTTCTGTTTCGTTTGGCTCCGAAATTTCGGAAAACATTTCATGGTAGGCCCTCAGTTCAGTTGTTTTTTGCGTGAAAGATTAACAAACATCCATCTATCCATTGTTACAAACTTCGTATTTATTATATTAACAGCATAAGAGATTTATCAAATATTATTATAAGTTCATTTTCTATAAAATGCGTGCTGGATTATCTTTGTGTTTCAAATATCCGATTAATTATTTAAAATTAAAAAATATATATTACTGCCGTGTAGGTCCTGACATGGAACGGGTTACCCCTTCCTTTTCCGTGGTTCCCGTAAGAGGCAACTAAGGGAGTTTATAATTGAGGCATGGGCAGCAGCGTTTTAAAACATCACTAAAAGCCACCGGGCAGCTTATGTTCAGCAATGGGATATACAAAAAAAAAAAAACTATTAGGATAAACACGTGATTAACTCTTTTCATTACTAAAGAATCATTAAACGTATTTGATTATTCTTTTGGTAATAAAAATAGTTGATAAAAATATATCTTTATATAGGTACATATAAAAATACAAACGAATCAAGATTCTAATTTCAAAAATCACATAAATATGTTAAGAAACAAATATATTGGAAATACGCATCAAACATGGCGACGATAAATAAAAATTTAAATAGAACGATTATTAGTTTCCAAGGTGAATCACTCGCAAAATCTCGCGTATTCCCGAAATACACAGGTAATATATTACACAAGGAAAAGTGTGCGAAAATTTTTCTATTTTCTTCGGAAAAAAATCCTAGCAGGCAAGTGATTTTCTCCGGTTAGAAGTGGATTGACAGCGGGAGGGGTGACATTTGCCTCTTCACATCCACTCGCACGCCGGCAGCGGAGCGGAGGGAACACCCGCGGCGACGATTACTTGTCCCTTCGCCCTATTTCCTACATATACGATCACTTCTCGATTTTTATGAGTCGCAACCCATAAAATCAGTATCTCTACAGATTTCGATTCAACAACATTTTCTATTGTTTTTTAATCTGTACAACACTTGTTAATATTTAAAAATAAAAATGTATTACAAATTATCCATAACAATAACACAATTGCCAAGAAATACATTTAAAAATAGAATAAAGACATATTTTGGACACCGTCCTTTTTACAACGTGACCGAATGCCTAAATGCCAATATTAAATAAATTATAACATATTATTTATTTATTTTTAATTGAAATAAGTGTGACAATTCTAATTTTAAATACAAACCATTCATCACCATTTTTATTTCATTGTAATTATCAAAATTATTTATATCATCATCAATCATTAAAATTTTAATAAACACGGGTAATGTGATTTTTTGGAATTTCTAAAAGGAGATAGTTCCAAATTTGATTGTAATTTTGTTATGTATTTCTTCTAATGTATATATTACATAATATTTTTACAAATGTAAATTGTTTACAAGTACATTTGTGTTAGACTCAAACTTATTCATTCGAGACTGAAGTCGGTTATTTAAAAAGAAGAAGTATGTTTTTTATGTTTACCTTATATCAGTTTTAAACAGTTATGTCAGTTTTAAAAAATTTTGAAAAATTCTTTTTTTTTTTTCTAAAAGATTATACTTACAGATTGAATTTGTAGAAATTTAATCAAAATCGATTATGTGTTTTAGATTTTAAATTAAAATAAATGGTTTAGCCACAATTGACGGTGATTTTTTTGTTAAACACTATGTTAAATTATTTATACTTATAATAAATCTATAGAGAGGTCAATTCTGTACATGAAATATATTTCTAAAACAACTATCAGGGGGTGATTAGTGATCGATACTGATGCAAAAAATGCAATCAGTAAAATTTTTGTCTGTCTGTCTGTATGTTCGTTATAGAAACAAAAACTACTCGACGGATTTTAACGGAACTTGGAACAATTATTCTTCATACTCCTGGGCAGGTTATAGTATACTTTTCATCACGCTACGATCAATAGGAGCAGAGCAGTGAAATGTTGGGAAAACGGGAGATGTTATTCCATTTTTAAACTTCCGTCGCGTGTGCAGCCTTAATGGCCACTTTTTAAAATGTAAAAATGTCTACCCGTGCGACGCAGGGACGCTAGTGTTGAATAAAATCCTATTAACCATACATAAATAACATTTTAAACAAACATGGCGGTAATTATTTACAATAGAGATCCTTCACATACGCAATATATAAATTTATTGAAGTAAGAATTTACAAAAAGCAGCGTTTACAACAAAACATAAAACGGAAGACACAATTCATAGAACAGCCACCGTAAACAAGTGTACTCCAAGGACCCGTGAAAATCTTGAACCTGACCCCGGGCCCGCGGGATTACGGACGATCCCGGAATTACGGGCGGTCCCGGGAATTACGGGCGGTCCCGGAATTACGGGACATAATGCGGGACGGCAGACGGCGAACAGACGTCACTAACACCTGCATGTACTGTATAACCGTTGTGAAAAATGTTACTGTTTTTTGCATGCTTTTTTTTTATGAGCCAATATGCAAAACTTTTTGTTTAACATTTAGCTTGTGCATATTATGGTCAAGTGTGAGTCAGATGTGCTTTTATGTGGCTGTATGCAGATGTATAAAACTTGCCATTCACAATACAATTTTGATTTTGTACGTTACATAATTCATTTTGTTACAAATAAATTAATAAAATCATATAAGTAAAAGGTTTACAGAGTTACTTTAAAGTGTAATGTATTTTTACACTATTTTACAACTTTTCTTACTGATTCGCTATATTGCCTACTTAGAAATATTTAATGAAAACAGCAAATAAAGAATTTGCTTTAATACGTATTTTTAACATCTAGTATTTTTATTAGTATCTCATTATATTTCAAAGCGCCCTAAGGGCTAGGCTGTAATAGCCTTAAAATTAAATAGAATTACCCAAAAGCAATTTGCTTACCATTACGTTACGGAGATTGCATTTTTATTGTGATTACAAATGCATCTATTTATTTGTGAATATCCAAAAGTATTTGTTAATATTTTTAATGTTGAACTCCGTATTTGGTAATTCTAAATTATAAATAGTGTGAAAAATATCTGAAAATATTTTAAATTTATAAAATCACGTGTTTGTAGTAACCAGACACGTGGTTTAAATCAATTGTACATGAATCGTGTGGAGGGTCGCGACCTTCATCCCTTCAGACCTCACCCGGGTCCGTGTATCCGGGTTTGTCCCTTCGGGTCCCGCCGTCTGGCGCGCGTCTGGGCGATGCTTTATCGAGATTAATGCTATGGTTATCTATCCCTTCAAGGTCGTAAATACACTTTGTGTGTAACTCAGGACTTTTTAGCCGATTGCCAAAAAAGGAAGTTTAAACTTTCGATGCGATGTGTAGCCTATATGGCTTGATGGATATTGATACATGGGGTGTCATTAGATTCGTCTTAATTATGGGAACGCTATAGGCATATAAAATGACAGTTTGAAATACATATGGCAGTAAATTGGCAGACAATAAAGTGTCAAAAACTTTTACAGATTTTTGTAGTTAATTTTGTCTTCGCTCCATTATTGCTGAAGTAGATAAAACATTATAATTTGACAGTGAAAATGGCCAGTATTTATTATATAGGATACAAAATATTTATGTCAAAAAAATGTCACATAATATTTTAATAATTTGTGCAAGATTTCAATCTATGTCCACTCTATTATTCTGTTACACAAATTCAATATGATTATAATTCCAAATTTAAAATATATTTTTTTCTTTTATAATTTTATAGATGTACAAGTATTTATATAATAGACTAACAGTTTGCCAGCTGCCAGTTTCTATAATAAAATGTTCCTAATTCAAATTCAAAATTAACATTTTCGTTTTATTATATTCATTTTAATATACGATAAATAAATTACAGTTTATCATTAATCGATGTTTAGTGCTTTAATATTAAATAGCAATTGGTATTAGGATAACATTTTAAGTAAGTAAATACGATATAACAGGAATCGAGACTTGTTTAAGACGAGGAAAATCGTAGCAACCGACTACGACGCGCGCGTAGCTACTTATGTATTATGGAGATATTAATACCGCCGCTAATGGATTTTAGCACTTTCATGCAATTTAATACGAAATAATAGTACCTGCCAATTGTGTATATATATAATATATGTTGTACAGTAATTTTCTCTTTATAATATAATAAGTTTTATTATTAAAATTTCGTAAGCACACATTGTATTTTAATGTAATATCTACCGGTTTGATTTACGTGTAATTAGATTGACTAGTTTTGGGATCAATTCGTGATCTTTAATCATGAACGGCGGTGACGCGATCGCGAGCTTGACTTAAACTAGCCTAGCTTCTCGATTTGATTAAATGTAAGTTAATTAAAGTAATCAGTTTTTAAAAAATATTAATATGTGTCCAAAGTCCTAGGTCGATAATCTCAATTTTTAACTTAATAAGTTTTTCTTAATGCAATGCTAAACAAGTTGACGGTCCAATTGATGTAAAGTGGTAACCATCGCCATGGGCAAACATCATACAAACAAAATACTGTACTGACTATGATATTCCTAATGCATTACCATTCTTGAGAAGTTTATTGTTATGTGTGTTATAGTAGAATCGATTATTTTAAAGTAAATTAAATTTATGTAACAATTTACAAGAACAAAACAAAATGTATAATTATATTTTAAACTTTCTCTTGTTAATACAACGTTGTCCCCAAGTAAGGGGTAATTTTGTTGCCCCATCGAATTTTATAGGCACTGCAATCTAATTATCAATACCATGGTAGCTTTAGGGGATGCTATAAAATAAAATGGAAATATTTACTAACCTACAGCCATTTAATACATTATGGAGAGTTCTATAATATTATGTAAAAGTCGAATAGAATAGACAATTTGTTTTTTTTTTTCTATATTAATATTTAGTAAGTTAACGATTTTTAACAAAAATTATTGTACATTATTGTAATGTATCGCTGTGTAGTCCCAGCATAGAATAGGCTACCTCTTCCAATGCCAATCCACCTGTCTATCATTGCAACTACTGGCAAAACCCCCTAAGGGGGAGGTTTATGTTCAGCAGTGGACAGTTAAAGGCTGATATGATGATGATGATGATTGTATGTTAATGTTGCCATATAAATAAACAATAATATTTTTATACCACTGTGGTGGCAAACAAGCATACGGCCCACCTGATGGTAAGCGGTTACCGTAGCCTATGAACGCCAGTATTCTGATTTTTTAAATTTATGTAATATAATCTTTTTTTACCTGATTATGATGGGTAAAATTATTGGCCAGGGAAAGGTCGCACGCAGAAAAAGCCTTGGCTTTTTAATATCCGGGAGTGGACGGGCATTGTGAGTGCAGCCGAATTATTCTATCTCGTAAGTGACAAAGACAGATTATGTGAACTGATGGCCAACCTTCACCAGTTTTTTTTTAATGGGTGATAATGAAATGGTAACCCCGCCGGCGCTATCGTGCTTAACTCCATCCCATCGTGACGAACTCCATTAGAATTATAATTATCACGATGATATCCAGAGGGAACCGCGCGGAGGTCGACCTGATAGGGTGTATTGCCAGCAATAGGTCAGTTCAGTCAGATCCCATTATTAACAATCCCTTTCCCCCCAACCTTCACTAGTTGGAGAGGCACTATAACAAGTCTTTTTTCGCTCTTATTCAGCGCTAAGTGAAGTAGCAGAAGCGTATGATACCGATGTATGAATTCGCTTATTATTTTAATTTTTATAATTATGCTAATTTATTTATTTTTATTTATTTATTCTTTATTGACTACTTTACAAAAAATGTCTGGTACAAAAGGCGGACTTAATACTATATAGCATTCTCTCCCAGTCAACCTTTGGCAAAACAGAAATTTAATTATGCGGTGAAAAAAATTACAACACTTACAATAGAGAACTACTGCACATTATGATTATATATATATATATATATATATATATATATATATATATATATATATATATATATATATATATATATATATTGTACAGCACTCATGAAAAAACAATAAAAAATTAGGTTAGAATTAGAATCGGTTTGTAATTGTTTGTTGAAATTATCACAGAAATATTCTCTAAATAAAAATTAGTAACAAATGAAAAAAAAATTACAATCAGTCAATTTTTTATTTGTACTGCTATTGAAAATCAGTAGATTGTCTTAAAGTTAGATTATTCATTCGTGTAAATTTTCATCAAGTTCTACATTAGTATCATTCATTTACCTGTCAAATTTAATAACATATAAATTAGGTGGTAATAGTATCTCCAAATAGATCGCGGAAGGCATGTATGGGGCGCGGGGGCTCGCAGGGGCGTCACTTTCACCCTCTCTCAAGGTCACACGGACACTGCAATAGCACATGTAAATGTGTTGGCAATACATAGGTAGTTACTGATTCGCTATTCGAATTTCGTATCTGTGTAGTGTCGTGTCAGTTGCCAGTGTTAGAGTAAAAGTACATTTATATGATGTTGGCAGTAAATCTTTGTCAGAACGTTACCTTAAATTCTACTCTTTGGCACTAGTTCTATTCTTTTAAATATAGAATATAGTCTACTACTAATCACACTAGTGAGGCAGTTTAGTAGGCGTTCTATTACGAGTTTTCCTTCTCTTATGAGAATAATGCACTTTGTTCCTTATTTTATAATGGAATAAACCACTTTGTTCAATAGTGGTGACACATTGTTCTTATTATATTTTATCATCAAAATGTAAGGTAACCGTTTTTAAGCGAAACCGTTATTTTATTTTATCTTTTTTTTTTATCTTTATTTGGTCTCCTAGCAATTGTTACGCTGATAAGATTTAATATTAAAATTACTGTCTATTTATACTTAGTGTACAATCGTTTTAAAGGAAACACAGCATGCTAATTAACAAATAAACAATAATATGGTATAACAATCTCTTGAGGTATTTAACATAGGTATTTTTTTTTTATTTAATAGTTATCTCCCTTTTCTATCAGAATGTTTTCTTAATGCTCATATATGATAAATATAAATTGATTTTTAAATCTTTCTTACTAAATCGATCATTTGACTGTGCGTATTGATTCCATTATCGTTAAATTAATATGAGATTTTGACTAAGCTTCTTGGGGGAAGTTTTATGGATAATATCCATCCTTTTGATGGTTTATGCATATGCATATGGTACTCGTGGTTCTGAAGGCAGACTTAATACTAAATAGCTTTCCCTCAAGCATCTAAGTCAATCATAGGATAAAAGACAAAACTTTGAATGTAGTATAAAACATCAATTATTGCCTCTCTCTCTCTCTCTCTGTGTGTATGTGTGTGTGTGTGTGTGTGTGTGCGCGTGTGTGTGTGTGTGTGTGTGTGTGTGTGTGTGTGTGTGTGTGTGTGTGTAAGTGTGTGTATGTTAGTGTGTGTCTTTGTAGTGTTTCCATTTACAACTAGTACTATTTATTATATCATATTATTCAGTATTAAAATAATCTAAGTACATTACTATAAGGTGTATTTTCAATTGATTAAAAGAAAAGGACATTCTCGATCCGGTTGCTTTTTATTAGTTTAGTTTTTAAATGGAAATAACTGGTTTTACCATAATTAAAGTCGTTTTATTGTGGAACAAAATCTTAAATTATAATATTTTACTATTAAATATAGGTGAATTCATTGAAATGTGAAAGGAGATAATATAAAAAAAAACATTTTATATTTCTAGCCGCTTAGAACAATGGCGAAGCAATATTTTTCTAATCTCGTATTTTATTAATGCTCCAGTAACTCGATATATCCAACGAATTCTTGGAAGAACACCGCGGGTTGTAAATTTTTTTTATAACTTGTGATAGACTACAAGAATTCATTTTATTACTCGTACCCACTTATTTGTGAAATGTTTTCAACGTTTCGTTTCATTGGAATATTTCAAATTTTCATAATGGAAACGATTATTTGCACGCGACGTGTGATGTCTATGTGATTTTCGTCCAATGTCTAGAATTAAAAAAAAATGTTTTTTTTTTAATATTCTATTGTGGTGTAGGAGGACAGTTAGGCTCTTGACTAAGTTTATTTCAAACAGGCACGAGTATAGTTCAGTTCCTACATAGAAAATAGGTAGTTAAATATACATATTTAGATTTTTTTAACCGACTTTGAAAAAAAGGGACAGGTTTTTATATCGGTGATATTCTTTCGTGTGTTTGTTACCTTATAACTCTATTAGTTATTTATCTGAAACAATATGTAACTTAGAGATTGGCTCCATAGAAATATCATAAAAATCGATCCAGTTGTTTAGTTTTTATATCAAAATACCTGGACTGCCATGATTGAAGTCGATTTTTTTTTGTACAATACAATTTTATTTAAAATTCTATTATTTATATAAATTGAGGAGTATTTATGTCTTTACATTTTTTAACTTAAAAAATTAAGCAAATACCATGTATGTGGAAATGTGAATCAATGGAACAATTTAATCCCATCATTTTTAAATGAGTTTTGAACGTTTTAAAAAATGGCTGATAAGGGAATGGTAACTCTGTTTGTACTGGGGGGAAAGATTACTAGATAGATGCTATTGCTAGATATACCTTGGGTCTGTGCACGCTGTTCTCCATAGAAACCATCGTGGTTAATTCTTGTATGTCAATTCTTGTTCGTATTGAGCCAACTGACCTGCTTTCATCCTCACATATCTCTCACTGGTGCCTCGCTTGTGTATACCGATAGTACCAGTGGGGTGGGGAAGGGTAACTGTTCCATCATCATTCATTAAAAAAAAATCACTGTTTGTACTAAAATTGAGACAGTCACGACATGAACTATCAGAGATGGAAAGACAGAGCAGAGGACTAAATTAGGAGAATTTAGGCTGAATAACAATTTCCTAAAAAAAAGCAGTTTCCCTTTAAACTTAATCTTGCTGTTTAAGTCATAGATTGTCATTTGCTTTTCTATTATAGTTAATTGTTTGATATAATATTTTATGTATTTTATATATATATATATATATATATATATATATATATATATTATGTGTAGTGTATGTGTTTATAATAGTCCAATTATTTATTTATTTATTCATTAGTACAAATATGTGTACATGGCGGACTTAATGCTAAAAGTATTCTCTCCCAGTCAACCATAGGGAAGTGTCAGAATACAAATTTATAATATATGAATAATTTATAATAATGCACCGCCTATTTATTTCTCGGTTTGTCCATTGGTTGATTGGTAGAGAACACACTCTGGTGTTATGTCCGCCAAATGTTAGTCAACATAGAATTTTACTGTGCATTAAAGTTTAAATAAATAATATCTAAAATATCTTATCTCCTATACATGTAATCTGTTGCCTTGCTATAAATAAATAAATAAATATTTAAATAATCCTAAATTTATTGAAAACGCAAAATTCTAGAACACTCGATTATAGACTAGACGCGTTCGCAATTTGTCGACTCGGCGTAATTTAGGCGGGAAATTGATTTTTTATGCCATTAAAGGCGGGAAGGCAGGAGCGGTGGGGGGAGTGAGTCACGGCGCGGGGAGGGAGGAGGTAGACACGAAAGTTATCGGATTTTCGCGCCTCACGCCGTAAGCTCTCCTATACAGCCGTCACTTTGAAGGTCAATGGCTTTATTCAGAGTTGCCAATTGCTAAATATGATACTTTTTTTTATAAAAAAAAAATAGTAAACTTTTTTCATGTGTTGTTTAAAGAAAGTTTATAACTTTGCCTTAAACAAGTAAATAAAAATTTTGTTACATTCTTGCTGTAGAATACTTTTTAGAATTAGTTGCCCCGACGAAAGGAAACATTAAATTAAAACATAAAAATAAAATAAAAACATTAAATGAAAGAAAAAAAATATTATTTTTACATGTCCTGTTCAAGACAAACTTACAATAAACAAATCGGAAGTTTTGTTATACTTTAGCTTTAAATTGTAGAAGTTTTATGAAAATTGTTAGTTTCAATACTGTTTCTATGAGCGATTCTATATTTATTCATATATGTAACTATTTATTAATTATTTAATATCTGTGTTAAAATTAAAGGTTTATCTATGTGTCTATATATGTATAACACAAGCTCGTTATCTGATATAAAGAAATTAAATAAATCTTATTTATATAGATATTTACGACATTTTAAAGATAAGATTAAAATTAAACTCAAGTTGCGTTGAGAGTAAAGTGCTAACGCTATCTTATTAAATATATATATATATATATATATATATATATACATATCGGTACTTAAAATCAAGTCCGATTGTATCGAGATAGAAGCTGTGTTCATTAGTGTTGAATGAAAAAATTTACCCTCCTATTCGTTTAATAACTTTAATTGTTCAGAATCACGAAGCTACCAACGTCTGTGTCTACGAAAGTCGATCGAATACGGAAGCGAAGCAACGAACGTAAATATACCTATATTGCAACGCTCATACAAATTCGTCTGACCCACACAACGAAACAACTACGTACAGTATTCATCAAAACAAACGCACACAACAAAGAGTCGTCTGCCGAATTACACGCACACAGTCCCAAAAGTTACGAGGAGTGAACTATCCTGAGTATGTGTTGGTGTGAGTGAATGAGAGGGAGAGTGTGACGAAATTTCACTTTCCGTTTTGGCAACGTCGCGCGTCGCGCCTCCCCGTCCACCGACATTTGAACAGGGGTGGTGCACGGCTAGTTCGTTCTGAAATCGAACTTTTACGTTTTTATAATGTTGGTAGAGATGTCGTAAATAAAGTTATGTACATTTAGGTTTAAATAAGAAAATGGATATAATATTTTATTTTTTATGGGTGTTATACTAGATATCATTCGACGAATCTAAATTTAAAATAGGTATTAAGCACAAAAAGTATTGGACAAAGTTACATTAAGTCAAGTTGTCTGCATAAAAACTAGACAATAGAAACCTCGGTATTCAAAGATTATTTAAACCCCGAACAATAAATTTTTTTGAGTACTTATATTTTGCACAATTCCTGGGGAAGGATAAATAACAAAAGAAGATAGTAGGCATGAAAAAATAAATGAAAAGTGGTTTGTAGTAAACTAACGGTACTATGTGTGGAGCATTTGAAATACTTCAAAAGCTCAGACGATTCTCGGAAGTGTCATCCTTGTGAGTGCGAGCAGTACAACACATTGTCCCGTCTTGCTCTCACGACTATCGACTCACAAAGGGACGCGAGTTGAATACTTCTCGGGCAATTTACAGTTTTATAATTCCGTCCCCGTCGCGTTAAAATTGAAACTTATTTTATGTATGATGACAATTTATCATCACATAAATTATGTGATCTATATAATAGATGCAATTGAAAATATACCTACTAAGTTGAAAATGTATCTTCCGACAGATATTAAGATTTTCAAAGGCAGGAATAACAATTAAATAATATAATTATTTTTTATTCTCTGAAAGTAACAAAACAAATACATTACTTACTAATAAAGAATTAAACACATAACTAGGCCGTATGATTCACGTTCTTTGCTTGTTTGATTTAGATAATTTTTTTTTTGTTTTAATGACAGTTCTACGCCAGTTCGCCAGCAGTCGACCGATTGAGGAAAAACCTTTTTACATTTACACTTTTAGAACAAAACGCCTTCATTACACTTGACAATGAGGTCGTGCTGAATAAATTGTTTACGATTGACTAGACAAGTCCTGAAAGTATTTGTGATGGCGAATCCATTAAGATAATGCCAAGGTCTTTGGTGAATGCGTAGTTTATAAACCTTAGAACTATACTCATAAATAGTTATGTTTCTTTGCCAAATTGCCGTACGTAACGCCATAGTTCCCGTCATAGGATGCTTTTGATATTCTAAACGTTATAAATAACAACGATTTTGTCGTAAATACAAAATCTTTAGTTACTTATTGTTATGTTAATGTTATTCAATGGATTGTTTTTTCCTTACATGACTTTTTTTAGATAATTTAAATACACGAAAAGTGTAGGTGTGTAGTATAAACGTTTTATATAAATGAAACCTATAGCAGGAAATTGGATCCCAATAGTTTACAATTCATTGTTTGCTTTTATATGTGTTAATAAATTTTACGTAGATTGTCTACAAGTTATTCAGTATCTACAGTACAAGCTCTGCTTATTTTGGAACTAGATAAATATTATATAAAAAATGTATGTAAAAAAAAAATCTTATCAACATTTCAATTTCTAGGTCTGGAAACATGAAATTTTGCACAAAGCTTAGCTTAGCTATGGTATAACGTAAGAGATGAAAACATTTAAAGTATTTTTTTTTATTGTTATAAGTTGTGGAAACAGCCAGTTTTATTATTAGTATTTATGTAACTAGAATAGTAAAGCTGATGTTAGTATTGCTAACTCTATTTACTGCAAAATTGTACAATGACTGTATGAATAACTGATACGTAATCAATGTTAATAGAAAATATATAGAGATCTATTTACTTAAGTCTTTAGTTAGAATCTATGGTTAATTAATTATCGATGAACTGATGTGTAAAAATTATGACTCAAAGATTAAATAGAATTATTTAAATCATCTATCCGTTGACTTCAAAATATATATCTAATTAAAAACCAACGAAAAGTTCTATTTTTTTTTATAAAAAATAACAAAAGAATGATATTCATTGTTTATAGTATAATTATTATTTCCTTAAAATAGGAGAATTACTGTAGGGTTGGCAACATTGGCTCTAGACTCTTATTAGGAGTATCCACGTATGAATTTTAGTATCTTGCTAGTCCTAAGTGATAGAATTCTTAATTGAATCAGATCCATCTTATTTATCAAGCAGCAACTTGCATTAAACTTTAATTTAGTGACTCTACCATTAAGGTTTATACTTCCCTATTATTTTATGAAACTTTTCAGTCGATTCTGTCGATTTTTAGTTTGAGGCTATAAGTTAATACATTTGAGTTTACGGTCTTGCTAAAATCGATTGGTTAAGCCTGCAGGCTGCGCAGGAGTCGAGTTACGGACGGATGCGGCCGCGGAAGTGGCTGGCAGGCGGACGCGCGCCATCTTGCTTTTGCTCTGCGCGCGCGCGGATGTCCCTTTGTGTTTTGAGTGCACGAGCCAGTTTTTATTGATAGCGTAAAAAAATTAATGACTCGATCAAGCTTACCCAACTTTAACTAATTTACTGTGTGCAAGTATGTCGACATTTAAATATATTTTTTACCTTATAATATCTTGTCGTTTATCTAATTTGATATACCGTATGAATTAAGAGTGAGAAAATTTTCTTTCAGTTACAACAATGAACACTTCGCACCATTACGTTTGATGCATCATACATCTGCGCAAAGGAATCACGGCAAAACAGACTCTACTGTGCAAATAATAAGATTTTTATAAGACTTTGCAAACGCTCAGTTGACATTTGACAGCTCGGATAACTGAATAAAGTTCATTGTTGCTGTGCTTATAAAAACATAAAGGGCCAGGTAAAGTTTCTTTTGTGCGCGCGCATTCGATTCGCGCAAGTTTTACGCAACAAAGGCCGTGATTTTGATGCAACCAGTATAATGTTTGATAAATTATTTGCTAATTTATTGTGCACCTGGAGATGGTATGTTAGCGAACACTTTATATAGGTGTATACTACGTAATCGGGGTTACCAGATGTGATTTTTAATGTCTCTTCAAATAAAGTTTTTTTTTTAAATTAATATGGTACTTTTACTTAAATATTTACATTACATTTTACATGATTGAACCATTTTCATTGCCTCTCCGTGGACGGATTTATATTTTCCAGTATACATAATAGCTGTGTTACGGATGACGCAACGAAACAATACACATACTAACCTTAATGTAACTTTACTGTGTAGATTGTTACATTTCGAATATGTATATCATTTTGGAAATACCTAAACTAATTTACTCAAAATTCACTATGACAATTTTTTCCCCAATATATTTACTACTTCAACTATGTATTCCATTTTTCAAACATTTTCCAAATGCCCAATTTTTATCTAGAACATTCGAAAAAATACTTAATCTGGCAACACTGAGCATATTTCTGACATTTGCAATTTTTTGCATGACATGATATTAGTCCGCAAAGTAGATGAAATTAAATTAAAACAGTAATAATATTTTTTATCTTGCAAGACCTCGTTATTTAAAGATCTGATAAAATCAGTATGTTTCACATCTCTCTCATAAACCTATGCTAAAACAACTATTATTATTAAAAAAAGCGAGTATTGTATAAACTTTATTATTTTTATGATTGGTAAATTATAATATAATACGAGTACATACTTGCTCATTACTATAAAAATAAATTAGTAAGGTTGCCTAAGACGGAACGTTTTTATGTCTAAAATGGGACTAATTATAAAAAAAGAAATTTCGTCCGGCAGTGGCGTAATTAAAGAAACGGCAACAGAGCGTTTAGCGGAGAGACGGAACGGAGAAAATGCAACGTCGCATTTTCACCCTCGACCGCTTTTCCTCGCGCGACCCTTACTTCAACCCGCGATGACTCATTCAACCTTTCAGGTTATGCTTGAGTTTGCGATACCGCGTCGTACTTTCTCGAATAATTCTAATTTTAAATTAAACAAACCAGTAACATTTTGTTATGTTTGAATTCTAAATTTGAAAATAATTTTGGTAGCTAAATACTACGCTATTAATAGTGTATTATAATAGATTAAAGATGTTTTTTCTACAAATAATTATAACTATTTTTTTTTTGAGAATTTATTTAGATTTTTTTATGACTACGTAGACTTTTTATAAAAGTTTTAATACATGTTTATTTATTATGTAAAATTTTAATTTTACTCTCCGTTTATATTTTAATGGTTTAATTAAGAGAAAGTCATCGTCGCATTAAAAAAAAATCAAATTAAAAATATTAAATTAAAAACACTGCTACACTTTTGTCTATCATTCTATTACCTTATCGTTGGTCGCCACACTGCATGTCTGTTGATTCTGAAATGGACTGTGACACTTACCTGAAACAAAGATTTATTATATTTATTTTCACATTCATCCATTCGTTATAGAAACTAATGTTGCTTTATGCAAATCATTATGTACCTATATTTAAATAATGGAATACATACTTGAAGTTATGTTGCATACTGGCCAGAGAGAATCTTATATTAGTTATGTAGGGAGACGATTCAAAAGGAAAGGTATATAAATAAATAAATTATATATAATAGTGGTATATAAACTACCTATATTTATTTATTACTGGACATATTAAAAATAAATATTTTCAGTGTAACTATAACATAATACAGGGAGTAAGTGATTTATCAACTCTGATAAGAAAATATCATGTCTTCGGGGTTGCGCAGGCGTATTGAAATGGCCAATTTTTAAAGTTACTCTATAATTAATGTTGTATAATGGAACAATTCGATAAATCCATCGTCAGGCCATAGAGCAGCTGACAAGAGCTAGCGGACGGACATATGGTATCTACTTCCTACTGATAACTTGTTACCTGCGCGCGCAGATGCGCGCCAGCCTAGCGCGTGCGCATACCCACACATACACACAAACATCATACACACATGCGCGCACTCATGTACGTCGTATATATAAAAGGTTACTTTAAAACACGTGGCAGAAAGGTCAATTAATCGATTTTCTAAATGTTGTCTCGGATGTTCACCTATACACAATAATTCGCTATAAGACATTGTAATTGACACGCGAGAGGAATAATTGAACCATAAATATGACAGCCCGTATATGAAATGTGATCAACATAATATATCAACTTTAATAGGCGTACATTTTTTTATCAATTATAGGGCTTATCAAGTTTATATTATGGATATATAAGGAAGGTCGTATTAGGTCAATGTGGTAAAACGGTATTATGGAACATTTTATATACCCGGCTTTGCACAGGGAGATAGACAGAAAGATTTAGTTTATGCATTGAGTTACTAATAATTGAATGTTTTTGAATGAAAAACGTGCATGGTGTTAATCGATCGTGCACGAGCTTTTAACGACCTTCATGCGGAATCTAGTGTTAATTGTTCGGTTCTTAAACTAGGGCTCAAACTGCGAAAACCAGTGATATGAACTTCCGCAACATAAAAGCTAGTCAAGTTAAATAATTACATTATAATTTATTTTCAAAATTTCATTACGTGATTTTTATATATATTTTTATACCATCGAGGTGGCAAACAAGCATACCGCAGCAATCAGGCCACCTGATGGTAATCAGTTACGGTAACCTATAAACGCCTGCAATACCAGGGGCATGCGGATTCTGAAGAAACCTCTTAGCCTTTTTTTTTAAAAACCTAATGCTGTAGTCTCTTGGAAAAACTTAAAAAACTATACGATTACTGAGTACTGGTCTTTTCATAAGGGAAGGATATTATTCTTAATCTAACTATAAAAATTGTATTATCTCTGAATGTGCTAATATGTACATAGCTGGTTTGCCTTAATAAATAAAAAAAAAAGTAGATTCGATAGATTGTATACTTTCGTGAAGTGGAAGTGATTGTTGGTTGGTTGGTTGGCTAACAGTTACTTCCATTCTATGAATATTCTCTGTCAAGTTCACGCTTCCTTTACGACGAACTGACTGAAATGTCTTCATCCTCACTTATCACCCTTATTGGACTTCAGAAGTGTATTGGGTATACACTACCATATAATACAATGGCATTTAAATATACTTTATATATATTGAAATACATGTATATTTTTTATGCATCTTAAAATGGCAAACAAGCTGACGGCCCACCTAATGGAAAGTGGTAACTGTTGCCTATAGACATTAGCAGTATCATGGAAATAATAGAGTATACTGTTTCGCCCATGATACCCCCCATGCGTTGCCATTCCTGAGGACTCGAGTGTTATTCCTCTGTACCCTGTAAATTCACTGTCATATCTCATACTTCAAACTGAAACACAGCCATGCAAACGTAACTGCTTCTCGGTTGAAACACGAATAGGTTAGAGGTGCCCAAGCAAACGACTTTTGTACAAAGTCTCCCTCTGGTAAATATCAATTAATTTTTAATTTTCATATTTCATATATTATTGTCACGTATATTATATATATATGAACTAGAAAACGATCATTAAAGAGACTTAATTAAGACGTCTGCCTGACGTGAAGTTACTTCATCAACTTAATCTAGATTAACACCCTCTGATATCGTACGTACCTAAGGCTCGAGACAAATCTCGAGGTTTCTAATAAAATTATTCCTCTTATCTAATTTTTAACACTTCCTTAGCGATTTTATATTATTAAATGTAGTATAAAAATATGTCTGTATAATTTTATATTTCGTCTCACAGTAAGCTTTATCTGCTCAGTTCGTAACAGTTATTAGTGAAAACTTTATCGTTTACTAACAAAGATTATACCTATATATGAGGGTCGCCATACAAATGCTTCGAAATATACATATTTCATACAATTTTGCGTGACACATAGTTATGAGTGATTCCTTTGTAACTTATATATTCATTTTGTCTTATAATTTTTAAATCTTTTTAATGCGCAATAACTAATTTTATTTATTTGATAATTAAATATAAATACGTCAAGATACATTGTGTGCGTAAGTATATAAAACACTAATAAAAAAAAACGGGGGGAAAGGGATTGTTAGCAATGGGTTTTGACAGCCCCATTGCTAGCAATATGCCCTATTAGGTCGACCTCCACGTGGTTCCCCCTGGAAACCATTGTGAACAATTCTTGTTGAATTCGTCACGTAGGTCAGTTAGACCTACTTCATCCTCAACTATCATCCTTTACTGGTGCCCCGCCGGTGTATACCGATAGCGCGGGTGGGGTTACCATTTCATTATCACCCATAAAAAAAAAAAAACGAGTCAGATAATTTATAGACATTGCTGACAAAAAGTTGACCCGTTTTTGAGACTCGAGGCTCTATCTATATAATCTAAGGTTACTATTTATTATGTAATATTTTTTTCTGTTAATTGTACTATTTGTTTCCTAAATAAAAAATGGAGATTTCAATTAAACGACAAAATTAAATCAAGAACCAATATGAGAGTAAGCCAAAATTGAATTATCAAAATCGGTTCAGAAACATCGAAGATACAGCATGACATATATATATATATATATATATATATATATATATATATATATATATATATATATATATATAAAATTTTGTTATCAAAGTATATTTTGAATAACTTAAAAATTTCACGATAAAAAATTGCATAGAATCATCAAATTCGATTTTGAATTGTCAAACTTGATAATTAAATAAAACACATTATTGAATTATGAATCTCTTTGAAGTCGTTAAAAATACATTTAAAATATAAAATGACAGAGTGCTTCATATATCGAAGACTAAAATTCGCGACGGGTGAAGTCACTCAGCGATGAAACTCCTTATAATGCAAGTCATGGAGTACCAAGGAACACAATAACTGTACTTATATATATCGACCATAGAGTTTATTTTCATATTTACGGATATTTATTTCAGAAAATTTGGCGGAGTAAAGTCGATAAATCGCATTCGTAATATATAGTGTGAGAGAGAGAGTTCGAGAGAAAGTCATGATGTAGAAATGGGACAGGGATCATTTATGTGAAAATGCCGGAAGACGAACTCATATCTTTCACATGTAGAGTACAAAAGTAGATGTTTTTATGCAACTTAGAATGGCGAACAAGCTGACGGCCCACCTGATGGAACGTGGGAACTGTCGCCTATAGACATGAGCAGTACCATGGACATAACAGAGAATACTGTTTCGCCCATGATAGCCCCCATGCGTTGCCATTCCTGAGGACTCAGGTGTTATTCCTCTGTACCCTGTAAATTCACTGGCCTATCCCACTCTTAAAAACGAAACACAGTCATACAAACACAATTGCTTCACGGTAGAAACACGAATGGGACAGAGGTGTCCAAACAAACGACTTTTGTACAAATAATAAACCTAGACTAACATATTCTGATAAAAAAATTGTATACTGTCTAGGAAGTAGTCAAGAATCTCTTGAATCGGGCTTCATGCTTGAGACGAGGTAATAAGTAGATAAAGCAAGAAATGTTAGTAAGGAGGCCGTAAGCACTTGGCATCCGATTTTCTTTGCCTAGTCCATTGTAATATTGTATTAAAAAAATAAACCCACGTAAGAATTGGATTTTTATGAAAAATAAAAAAGAGATTAATCGACTAAATCAACAAAAGATTTTATACTAAATAAAATACATTATTCAATATGATTTAAAAATTCTATAGTAGGCACATAGAACAAAGTCGCTACCTGGATGTGTTATAAAAAACAGGTCAACGAACCCGACCCAACAGCTGCTCCAATTCAATATGGCGGACATTTATGTCAAAAATTAATAAATGCAAGCCTGTTTTTGTGTGATGGATTGTGTAGAGTAGGTATAAAACAGACTTGGGCCGTTCTTCATGTTGTATGCATAGACTGGTTTAATAAAAAAAGCTTGTATTTTTTATATATAATTAAAGTATAAAACCGAATTATGCCTTTTTAATTTAGTTTATTGTATACATTGGATTACTAAAATTAGATTTTTTTTAAATGACAAATATGCATTGCTTTAGTCGAACATGTACGGGATTTCAACGACTATGTAATTTTAGATATAGTACATTTAAATAAATATACATAATGTTAATAGAGATTTAAAAGAGTAACTGTTGAGTTTCTTGCGGGCTCTTTTCAACAAATAAGAACTTTCCGAACTCTGGCATTCAAAATAAAATAATGATTTAAAAGTGCTTCTGAACAAGTTTATTTCAATAAAGATGATTTAAATTTGAATTTGGAAAAAATAAACATTAAATTCTGATATCTTTTATTTCTTCACAATACATTAACTTGTGTCACCTAGAAAAATAAATCTCTTGTAATAACTTACATTGGATACAATAAACGTACTACTGGTATTGTGAAGAAAATACCACTACTTTATTATTATTTATAATGACACAAAAAGATACTAAAAATAGGAAAAATGTTGATCGCCCATCTTATGTCGCCTATGTAGATATGAAAAATATCACGGGTAACATTTGGGTTGTTATTCCAAAAATTAAGATATATAATTATGACATGCTCTGATTTATGAGTATGCGAATTGTGAATAACCTTTCCCTTCATTATTTAAATTACTAGGTCAGTTCATATTTAAATAAGACAATGCAATTTTAAGAATGTTAACTAACTACAATTATTGTAGTTATTTTAACGATAAATTTAGTCTACGTGTAGTTATGTAACATTTAAAGGTTGTTGTCTGTGCACATTACTTTTAGATAATTTAGAAGGTAATTTAACAAAAGTTTATATGTATACTAGCGGCCCGGTACGTGCTTCGCTACGTATAAAGTGAAATAATAAAAAAAAAATTAACATCAAACTCATTTATTCAAACAAAAAAGTATTTTATTAATTGCTAGCTATTTTAAAACTTAATCCAAACATCAATAAATTAAAGTTAATATACAATTCCTTAAATACTAATTATAAGTAATCTTCCAACGCACCACACCGAGGCAGCGTACCCAAGATACTGGCAGCATTACCTTTTTGGATTGCCAAATTTATCTTTTGGGCAAAGTAGCTACTAGCTCTTGCTTCAATCCAAAACATGTAGATAAACAATATTTTTGTTTTTCCATTTTGAGCATGAATAAACACACGGCTGGGGGTACCGACTCTGGAACAGGCAACATAAAGTTGGCCATGTGAAAAACATGATTCCTCCAAATTCACACCACAAACGTTAAGTGTTTGCCCTTGGGCCTTGTTGATCATCTTCTTGGACATCACAAAATGATAAACGCCCAGGATATTACAGTCGTTTGAATTCAAATGGCGTGTCAGTTGGAATCATAGGGATATGCGGTATCAAACAAACTTCTCTTTTTGATTTATCAGTTAAGATCGTAGCTTCAATCAAATTTGGCAATATCTTTTTCACTGCCAATCTGGTGCCATTACACACTTTTGGTAGACTAATATTTCGCAATAATATAATCAAAGAACCGCACATATATACATAGTATACATTTGGACAATTCAAGACTCACCGTTTGTATGAATGCACTCAACAATATGTTTTAAAATATTAACACAAAGCAATAATTATCACTGGAAATTTGCTTTAATCGAAGCACGTCCAAAATGAAATGACCGCATGAATGACATAACAACATGCTTGTACCGTCAACATTGGATAAAAATTCAATTTGACAGTACAGTCTCCATCTTAAAAAAGTTTGAATTTGACACAAAAATCCCTATTAATAAAATGATTCGCCGTTTATTGAATTAATTTGTTACAAAAAATGTGATAAATGAAGAACCGCTAGATCGATTTTGTGCAAACTTCACATAAACTATCTACTAAATAGTCCGAACAAAGCCTAAACATTTGGTTTGGATAGGTGAGCCCGTTCTTGAGTTATAAAATTACAATGAAAAGTGGCATTAATTTATATATATATATATATATATATATATATATACATGCATACATACATACATATATATATATATACATACATACATACATACATACATACATACATATATATATATATATATATATATATATATATATATATATATATATATATATATATATATATATATATAGATGAATGCTTTTAATTTATAGTGAATTGTAGTTGAATTAATATTTATTTATTTATATTTATCTGTATGGTAAGTACGAGAGTGAGAGAGAGAGAGAGAAGTATGAGATATGTGATACCTCGTAGAGATATCGCAATTTATATAATATTGATATAATAGTTGTTAAGAAATGATTTTGCATGGGTAACGCTGTCCCATTCACATTTTTGCCGTCAAGGAATTATGCCCTGTTTCCTTCCAAGGGCTATGTTTTTCGTAAATTATAGCATATTGAGATTTAACATCATAGTTTTAAGGAATACCAATCGATGCGTGTACCATGGGTGTAGAGTGTATTCTAAATGTTCATAGACAATAAATGGAGGTATTACATATTTTCCATTAGGTGGATCACTATTCTAAGTTATATAAAAATAATCTTAAATAAAATACTAAAACTTAGCATACCATAAATAAAAAAAAAAGTTTTGTATCTATGGTTAAAAGGTTTTTTTTTAATCATATATAAAAGCGACAGATGTGTATCTAATGTCTACATCGCGCGCCCATGGTGCATATACGGTTGTAATAATTATAATTAAGTGGTGGTGTTAAAAAAAAATCCAATATGAAAATATGAGTCACTGGTTCATTGTCTATGCTGTTATTATTTATGGTACTGTATTCGTTACGGATATGCTTATTTATTATGGTCTAATGGTTTAACTTATTTGTAGATTGATGTCTAGTGATAAAAAAATAATATATTTATGGGCATATAGTTGTTATGTATTTTGACTTTTCTGATTTTGGCCTCAAAATTGTGTTAAAAGATCTATAAAAAAATATTTAAATAATATTTATATTTTAATAATATATATAAAGATTTACATATTGTATATTAAATTTAAATAAAAAAATAAAATCTAATCTAGAACCGCCTTTTTTCTAAAAAGTTAAAAATATTATAGGTTAGATTATAATACCTGTAAAAATAGTGATAAGTGTAGATATAACAACTCAAAGAAATTTTTTATCTTTAAATATACATATATATTTTTAAATTTTTTAATGTTATATTGGATTAAGTAATATTTTGTTATTATTTCTTCTTGTATCTAAGAATATAATATCTATAATTTTAAACTATTATTTTAAAATATAAAATATACTTCATAACTGTAATATAAATGTATATATATTATTCTTTAAATGATGCATTAAACAGTGAATACATATATAACAACTTAAAAAAATAAAAAAAATTGAGATTAATAAATAATGAAGACGAGAGTTTCGAATTGTGAAATATACAGTCTGTAACCAAGTGTTTCCCAGGGCATTGTCGATGAAAAAAAAAATACTCTATGGTATAAATCAAATAAAGGTGGTTCGGTATAGCATTACAATGTTTGAGCGAGGCGCAGCGGAAGCCCGCGCTGGGATCCGGACTGGAATCATAAATTATACTTTACAGTTCCCGCCGGTGTCTAGTTACTGCAGTTGTCACGTAATTACGATTATCGTTCGGGACGTGTCGATTTCTGAACGATGTTTCATAAGACATGACAGTTTTTGAACGGCTTCCAAAGTAGAGAACCTCCTAATTTTATTTTTCTGAGTCTTTTATTTTTTTGTGGCTATGTTTTATTTTTGTTAATGAGTTTTACGGCCCTGGATACAACATTTTTAAAGCCTATCTTCAACGTGTCTATGTGTATAGTAAGTCCTTTTTAAAAGATCGGCAGCACACCTGCAATGCCGTAGGTGTTGTGGGTGACCATGGGCGGCGGTAGTCACTTACCATCAGGTGAGCCGCATGCTCGTTTGCCTCCTGTGTTGTAAAAAAAAGAAAGAAAAAAAAGTATTTTTCTTTGCAGAGCATGAAAAAGAACATCGTAACCTTTTATTACAACATAATTTATGTTGTAAAGTAAAATGTATAAAACTAAATAATTTGCAAGATTAGATTTTGTTATAATTAAATTCGTTTTTTTTTTATAGAGCGAAATGTACTTGTGTTAAATATAAAGAATATTTTTAAACAAAGATGAATGGAACAGTCTTTGGTTGGTTTGAATGTTGATAAGATCCGGATAAACTCATATATATACATCACTATGTATATGAGCAAACATTTCGCTTGATTGCTTATTTAAAAACTTAGGATGTTGCGTGGTAATGAATTATCAATATAGAATATTAACAATAAATTTTTATATAAACGTATAAATTACATTATGTCCAGTCTCTAATTTTTCCGACTACTTGTAGTACTCAAAAGATAAATAACTACAATTACATTAATTTTAGATCATCGTCATCATCATCATATCAGCTCTTAACTGTCCACTGCTGAACATAAGCCTCCCCCTTAGGGGGTTTTGCCAGTACCACGCTCGGCAGGCGGATTGGCAACCGCAGTTAGGCTTTGTAGATGTTTTAAGAGAGACGCTGTTGCCCATCCCTCGCCCTCCCTTAGTCACCTCTTATGATACCCACGGGAAAGGAAGGGGTGGCCTAGTCTATGTAGGGTCCATATACAGCAAGTTATAAATGCCATCCTATAGTTTTGAAATCAATTAATCATAAGACCATTACATGTAGTATAACTCTTACTACATAGTTATTATATGTAGTATAACTATTTATGCAAACTAGTGCCTCCCGGCCCTATTGCATAAAAAACTGCAATTCACCTATCACTACTTAGGTCACACAATAAACTTGGCGAAACCCTCACCAGTTTAGCAAGGGCTCCTGCGTTTCTCAATTGCTCAGAAAAATTGCAATATATAGGGTAGTACTAGGAAACTTTGCAGGTCATAGAAGACTGGTTGCTCCTGAAAGGGTACGGGAAGGCTTGAAGCAGTGAGGTCGTTAGCCTGACGTTGATTGTTCGATGAGTGGCGCAATGAGTCACTTGTTCCTATATGTAAATAAACAGGGGAATATGTGGGGAAGCAGGATATAGCGCTTGGAATTAGCGCTGGATGGCGTTCGTTTCTTGGCCTGGAGACGTTGACAATTCTTTTATGAAATTGTGCAATACAGGCCACTACAATTTTGTTTATAAAAATATTATATATATATATATATATATATATATATTCTTTATTGCACTTGTAAGTTACATATACATATATTATGCTTACAAAATTGAAACTCTATTATTCCGTTCTGTTTACCCTTCACACATACCATAAGGATTTCAGTATACTTACTCCTTGTTGTATAAATACTTTAAAGAAATTAAAAAATACTGATTAAAAAATAAAATGAATTCATTATTAAATATTACTGATAGGTGATATAAATTAGTAATAATAACATTCTAAGTATATCTTAAAAGGTATTATGATTATAAATTTAAATTTATATATAAATAATATATACCTATCTAAGGTACCTATATAGAATAGAGAAATAGCATTGTTATGATAGATAATTGTTGCATTTTTTAGTCTTAGGTGTTTTTAAATCGTTAACTTTTATTTTTTGAGAAGATTTATGATAATTTTCCAAGTAAATACTAATCTTATTCATAAAAAGAAACCTCTATAAATCTATTTTAGCTATTGATGTGTTTTGTCTGTCTGTCTTTTTTGTACTAAATTCCCAATTTGAAAGTAAGTGATATAACAGTGTAATAAACAAAATAGGTTTGTAAAAGATTGTAGCTTTTATAAATAGAAAGGTAATATAAAATAAATAATATAATAATAATATAAATAGAAGATATATTAAAATGAAGACAGCAATTTAAGTAAAAATATAGGTACACAAATTATATAAAATTATTTAGAAATTTCATTGATAATTAAATTTTAATTTCTTCATTTAGAATGAGTCATATCGGTATTCCTTACAATATGTAGTTATTATCATTTAAAATTAGACTGCGGTTTTTATCGTCCACGAATATAAGTTAAAACTTCGCACCGTTTTTATATTTTTTTTCCCTTCCAATTAAAATCTTTATGGCTGTAAGTCAGTAGAGTGATATACATACATACAGTGTATGTGTATATTGCATTTTTCTAGCACATTTAAACTAGGGAATGCGTTCAGTAGGTTACGCGTTCCCGCCCCTAGGTTCGTTTACGCCTTCCACCTCCAGGTATATTATGTACTAATCCTAAACCTAGTTGCGTAACATGACTTCCAAAGGTTTTTTTTTTTATGTTTTTAATAATTATTATTATCCATTTTATGTGTACACGTTTTAAGAATTGAAATAAAAGATAAATGAGAAGATTAAATATATAAAATATGAAAACAATAACATTAGATTAGTAAAATAAAAAAAAATGTATAAATAAATATCCAAATAATATTATAAATACGAAAGTTTGTGAGGATGAATGTATGAATGTTTGTTACTTGTTTAAGCATAAACTACTGAGCGGATTAGATTGAAAATTGGTACACGGATAGATTATATACTTAGCGTACAGAATATTTTATTTACTAACTAGCGGCCCGTCCCGGCATCGCACGGGTGGACATCTTTACTTTTTAAAAAGTGCCTATTAAGGCTGCACACGCGACTAAAGCTTAAAAATGGAGTAATTTCTCCCGTTTTCCCAACATTTCCCTTTACTGCTCTGCTCCTATTGATCGTAGCGTGATGAAAAGTATACTATAACCTGCCCAGGATTATGAAGAATAATTTTACCAAGTTTCGTTAAAATCCGTCGAGTAGTTTTTGTTTCTATAACGAACATACAGACAGACAGAAAAAAAAATATACTGATTGCATTTTTAGCATCAGTATCGATCACTAATCACCCCCTGATAGTTATTTTGGAAATATATTTCATGTACAGAATTGACCTCTCTATAGATTTTTTATAAGTATAGATTTATGTGAGCGAAGCCGCGGATTACAGTTAGTAAATAATAAATCATATAAGCACAAGTTTTTTCATAATGAGATTTTTAAAATATTAATTTTTCTAATACTTTATTATAGTGTACAATATATTTACAATGCATTTATTATCTAATATTTGTACATTTATAAGAGATAGATTCATTTAGCTTACATTTATCATACAGTCTTAGTACAGAGTTTTGAGTTATCATTCTTTTGCATCGGTATATGTTATTGCCTTTATAAATATAATCCAATGTGTTGTGTGTTGGATTGAAATAGAAAATGAGTAGTGACATATTGTATTCTTACCTCGTCACAATAAATAAAGGAATACAGTACTATGATATATTTTATTTAGATGGAAAAAAAAGAACGGAGGTCGCGAAGAGTTCAGATTTGTAGGTTACGCGTACGATCGCGATCCGGCAGCGGCGGCATGTGGGCGGGGCGGGTGCCTCTCGTCACATAGACGCATATGAAGCTTAAACACGCTTATGTGTTATCCAGGAAAAGTCTACATTTAACTACCATCGGTATACCATATGTATCCATATAACTTACTTTTTTATTATTTACAGGTTAACTTTTTTATTATTGCGTGTGTGATTAGGGATACCAGAGGGCCTACCATGAAATTTTTTCGGAAATTTCGGGGACGAACGAAATAGAAAATTGATGTTAAAATTACATAATACATGCCGTTTAAAATATTAAAAAATATTAAAATATCGTTCCTCTGGTCTATTAGGATAGGATTTATGATGAATGAAACGTTAAGCTCCATTTACTGGGTCGATTTCGGTACGAACAATAACACGAAATTAAGCCCGAAAATTCGGAATTTTATTTCATGGTAGGCCCCCAGATCAGAAATATATGTAGTACGGTTCGATTGAAAAATAAAAATAACACAATATTGTTATGTGTATATTTTAAAAATTGAATAAGCGACGGAGGAGGGGGGGGGAAGGGAGCACCGTGATCCATAATCGATGCTAGTTTTCGCTGAATATTTTAATTGTTATTTAATAGTAAAATATTTTGTTTAACACATGTTTATTTAATGTAAAATATGTTTTTTTATTACATGAGAAAAGATAGTTATCAATTTATATATATTTTTATATTACTTGTAACACTGAAAGCAAACCCACTTTTAAAAAGATGCATAAATTAAAAGTTAGTATTGGCTCCATCTTGAAGTGTATGATCTAGATAAGAGAAGGAAGAGAATGTAAACAAAGTCATATTAAGTTGTCAAGAAACGTAGTACAATACGAAAGAGAAATAGAATTTTAGATTAGATAGATATAAAGAAGTCTAAAAAAAATTAACTAACTAACCTTAACAAATAGGAGGACGGCAAAGGGTCTCTCATATTGATTACAGTTACTTCAGAGCGGAAGACCCAAAAGATGGATGAACTGCGTGAAAGAACATCATAATCTTGTTTTATGCTTTCCCATCAATCTTGTTTGTGGCATGATAAGTGACTGAGTCAAGATTGGAATGGAATGCAAAAATATGCTGTGCCAACTCTGAATAAAGGGGAAACGTCTCCAAGTAACTCGAAAAACAATATTCAGCTTTTTGTGCTATTATCCACGAGCATATTCTATTATTAATTGTTCTTCTTGCAAAAATTTGTATAAAATCATGGCTGTATTTAAAAAAAAATGTCTTCATCTGTTAATGTCATTCGCCAGGTATATGTACGGCTTAATAAGGTATCATAACAACGCCAGTTATTCGAATATTTAATTTAATCATCGCTTTTGACGTCGTTTTCTGGATCAACTGTTTTTTAATCCAATTGATAGTGACTCCGTAATTTCTTTTTTCAGTCTTTTTTTGATAGGTGATAATGGAATGGTAACCCCGCCTGCGCTATCGGTATACGCTGGCGGGGTACCAGTGAGAGGTGATGGGTGAGGATGAAATATGTCAGTTAGCCCATAGTGACGAATTCATAAAGAATTAACCAATTTGGTTGCCAGAGAGTATCGCGTAACTATAATAAGTTTACTACTGTAATTTTGTGAAGGAAATAACAAATAGGATCTATCTATCTATCTATATATATATATAAGTAGCCTATGTCGTTCCTCATCTATGGGATGAGGAACGACATAGGCTACTTTTTATACCCGGTCAATAAACATATCCCGGTCGCACGGATGAAAATCTAGGTAGAAGCTAATAATGACTTGTAGAGTATGCTACTAGCATTATCATCCGCCTGTTGTATCTTATTTTATTTAGTCAATAAAGTTACTTAAATAAATAAAAATAAATAAATAAAAGCTAATTATTCTTAAAACTGCTTGTATCAATATATAATTTCTAAATAAAAAAAAATATGTAACAAAAATCACAAACTATTACTATAAGTTTTAAAGACCCATATTTTTATGAGGAAAATTGTAGCCTGCCTGAAACTCTGTTATTTTACTATTCCAATTCACGTTATGTACTGTAACGCGTGCAGAATTAGATCTCTCTGACGTAGGGTTGGAGGGAAGGGGCTGTGTGGTGGGCAAAAGGGGGCGCCGGGTGCTTTCACGCTGCACGACTCCGACGCGTGTCAGTGGGGAAGTCTCTAATGAACTGTATGAACTAGTGTACCTAGCAGTTGCGTAAATATGTACTCGTACTATACTTAGACTTAAAAGTTTATATATGCCTACACATTCTAGAAAGGATTAGTGAAGTTAGTGTTTGTTGATAAATATTACCCACGACTGTTTATAATCTTTGAGTAAAGTTTATTTCTTCTTGTCTTTGGATAGATCTAATAATTTACGTATTCATGTCGAGAATTCTACGTGATAAGCGTGATATGTATTCTGTTTCTAAAAGTACAGTTTGTAGTCACTAATAACATAAATATAAACAAAAATATTTTTTAATGAATGTAGTAGCGAGAGAGGTTTGCTTAGATCGAAGCATTTGGCGTTCTATTGTTTCTGCCTACCCTAATGGGGGACAGGCGTGACAGATATGTATGTATGTATGTATTTTTATTTCAAATAAACTTAATTATGGTATAATAAACTCTTGAGGTAGTTGACATATTTTTATATAAATGTATGAAATTAATTTTTAGGTGTATGAACTGAAAATTCTGAGGTATGATCTTTAAATTCCTGTAAAATAATATATGTAAACAATATATTCATTGTCAGGATTTCAGAGACATAGGACAAGTATTTTTACTATGCTGTCACCAAAGATCATTAAAACATTATTTGCAAATATACATATATATATATATATATATATATATATATATATATATATATATATATATATATATATATATATATTTTTTTTTTTATGAAATATTCACCTCAGAATTAACTGTGCTAATTTTCTGCACATGGTCAATTTTTTAGAAGTCATAAGAGCATGCCACTAAAAGGAGTACTAAAGTGACATATTGGCAGATTGGTCCAACTGAATTTTCATCGTGCAATTAAAAAAAAACTTTTTTTATATCTAGTTTTTGAAGCTGTAAAGAGAACTACGTATTATCAAAGTTCGCGATAAGATAAATGTCACGTACCAAATTGTAATAGTAGCAGTAACGGTTTTTCTACATGTGGAAAGGCAAAGGTAGAATGTCATACAGCCTAATTTTCTAGGTACCAAGTTGTTTTTTTTTTCATACTCGATATTTTTTTAAATAGTGTTAAAAGCTCTTAAGTCGCAGGTCGCAGCGCAAAGGGCTCAGGGCGCGGAACTTATGCGTGGGCACGCACGATTTTGCCGCCGCGTTGCTCCCGTGCCGTGCCACCCTACCGCACATCACACATTACGCATCATTATAGTTCTAGAGGTGGGATGTGGACAAATATTATTTTATGTTCGCCACAGTACAGAGTAACATGTCAAAATAATTGGGGCGTTCTTGAGGCACCTGTTACGTTTGAATGACATTTATTTTCTTCCGCACATTCGTTAGCTAGGCGTCAAGAGTGAGTATCCTTAGCGGGGTTTCTATTGTTTCTTTTATTTTTGGAATAATAGTACACGCTTGTATGGATTTATTTCTGATATAATCGGTATCTGAATTATGTCCCATTCGCGTTTTTGCCGTGAAGCAGTTGTATTTGCATGACTGCGTTCCGGTTTGAAGCATGGGATATGGCAGTGAAATTGTAGGGTACATAGATATAATAACTCAGTTCCTCAGGAACGGTAACGCATGAAGGATATTATAGATGACACAGTAAACTCTTCTATGTCCACGCTTTTGTTCATCTTGTCATTGTAAGTTGCATAAAAAATCTGTATTATGTATGGAGAAATGAAAGATGTATGTGAATTAGGATAAGATAATTTTTGGAGAAGCATATGATCAGTATTAGACAACAATAATGGCATTATCTAAATATTGTAAAATGATATATAAAAATATGTTTTATACACCTTTGTTTAAGATCGAAATTGCTAATTCTGTCGAAGCATGAAACATAACAATTGGTAACCAATTTCTTCAACAACATTCGGCACGAAAGCAATAAAAATAATATATTATTAGATCTGTCCCGAGCATACTCAAAAATTCCATTTTAATAATAATAAAATGCAATGCAAGTCCAGTTTCGTGTTTAATGCATGGCAAGGGTGCACGAACGCACCCCTCACGCACTTGCACACATACACACTCCACATACGCACCACATATACACATACACGTAGATACACCAAAATTGTGCCGCTATTGGTTAGGAAATCGCGCATGTGTGTGTAAGTGTTTGACTGTGGAAAGAGGTCGTATGTATGCAGTTATTTATACCTACCGCGCGGCCGCGTGTTCTAGGCTCTATGAATTAGTTGCGTGCAATGGGGTAGTCTTTACTAGGAAAAAGTATTGATTTGTTGCAGTGGCTCAGCGCGAAGCTTTCGCAAATGCGTTCTGAATCATGTTCTTAGAATAATTACGTGACTGTAGAATAAAAATATATAAGTACGTACATGACATTTGACGTTTAAACATTTTCGAACGATCTTACCATTGTCAGAATATAGTAGCCGCCATTTTGATTAACACATCTAATATTAATATGTATATATTGCACGCTGACAAAAAAACATTTATATTTATTTATTTCTTATAGCATTCCATAACGTGGGTAGATATTAAAACAACTCTAATTATGGACCCTGTTTTACAGCAAGTAGGAGAGAGGAGGACAATCTTTTTATAGTTTAGAAATAATTAATAAGTTTATTACAATATTAATTAATCATTAAAATTGTTTTTACGTATTGTACGTGTTTTCTGTATTATTCACTATTTAAATATTCGTATGTATTTTATTTCGTATATAATATATTCATGTAATTGTTTATTATCAATAACCTCTTTAAGTTTAAAACTATAAGTTTAAAGTTTAAGTTATTAAACTCCATATGTAAATAGTTAATTGAAAAAATTATAAATTGGATACTGAAAAAATTATACACTGGATCTGGGAAATTTGAATCAAATTACGTACATAATTGTAAAATATTGAAATATGGCATATTGTTTCTTAACTATTTTTTAGATTTGTTTGGTATTTGATATTCCTTTTATAGTATGTTCTATATTCTACAATATGTATGTAGATAAGTTATATACAAAATAGGTAAACGAAATCAGATATGGTAACTAAATAGGTAGGTAAGTTGATTATATTTTAAACGAATGATTTGCTTAGACGCACCAAACAATATTAGATGTTAATCCAAAAAATAAGCATATCATAAAAATTATAATAAGTATATTATTTAAATATCTTGATAATGTGTAAATGTCTCGTACAGATAAATGCACACATAAACCGGTCTTGTGTAACCGTCAACTTTTTTGTTACATCAATGAACGCGAGGCCTTTAATTCTCTATTATAAATTTTATTTATCAACGGTCCAAAGCTTTTTCATTTTGTTTGTACGGCGGCCATGTTTAAGTTCTTTTTATGGTCGTAATATTTAGCTTTAGCCATAAGTATAATTTTTATTTATTCTGTTATCATTCTTTATTTTTATTATTATTTAATCTATGACTAAGTATCCGAAAGTATTTTAAATTTTTTTTTATATAATGCCAGCTTGTTAGAATATTTAATATTCTATATTAATTAAAAACTTCAGTATCACTATGAATATAAAAAGCAACTTTATTGTCTATGTTCTGAATCTATTGTTGTATTGCTAAATAAATACAGTCGCTAAATGAAAGCACAATTCAGAAACAGCATAATGGGTTGTTGCGTTGTAAAAGTGGAAAAAAATATATATCTAAATTCTAAACATTATATTCATATGAAAAAGAGTTTTGATTATAAAAGGTTTGTGTACGGTTCGCAAAGCAAAATGTTCCGTCGTAGTTGTTTATAATTTAGTATTTTATTGTGCAAAATCTAAATAATAATATAATAAAATATAATTGTAGAACTGAGTCTAGTGATTGAATCGGAAACTTGTTCAAAGTAATCCTTATATTACCCTCATAGGGTTGAATTTAATAAAAGAAGATCGAAAAGCAGGTAGTCTTTATACAGACCGCAATACTGGTATGGGAGTCAAGTAATTTAGTTTTAAATTTATCTAATATTTATTATTGACTGACTAATTATGAGATCGCTGTTTTATTTGTCTATAATGTGAAACCAACCTTAAAACCTGGGGTAAGCTTGCTAGAAGGAAAGAAAAAAAGAAAGAAATATTTATATATCTAGTAGTAAATAACTATTGCTAGCAATGTAGGGTATATTGCTAGCAATGGTTGGGTTAACCTCTACACTGTCTCCCTGGAAATCATAGTTAATTTCTAGTGAATTTACCACGATGCTCTAACCGATGTTACCTTATAAGATAATTTGTCTTTGTTAGTTACGTTTAGTATATAATTATTATTATTGTAATATACTATATCTTATTATTATTATTAATTTAATAATTTTTAATATTAATTAATAGTAAAAGAAAATTAAAAGAATAACCGTCGAGTTTTTTCACAATATATAACAAGCCTGTGAAACTAACGTAGAATCATAAAAAGTTGTATAAATTTACTTAAATACTTTTTTTTTATTTTAAAATTTGATTAAAAATATAAAACAATAAAGTTTGTTACATATTTAGTGCACACACGTCATATCGAACAAGCGGCAAGGATACATCGTTTAATACGTCAATTCGTGTTGCCCGTTACATCAGCTGATAGCACAAAAAGCACGGCCTAACATCTGCCGGCCCGTGAATCACCGGCCCTTGGCGCGTGCCGCTCCGAAAAAAAAAAAGGAAAAAAAATCAAAAGTGTAAACTCCCGCCAACCGTTATAATCGCCGCCGCACTGTGGGTGGACGCAATGCTAAGGACCTCGTATATTTGGATTTATCCATAGATTTGCGGTTTCTTATACTGCTATTATATTTGTTACCTTTTTAAAAAAAAATATTTTGTTATACATGCTAAATGACATAAGACATTTTCGATTATATAGTTTTACTTATTCTCAATTTTAAACCGACATAAAAACGAAATAGAATCGCAATTCGGTTGTATTTTTTATGTTTATTACCTCACAACTCCGTCAGTTGTAAACCAATTTGGAAAAACCTTTTTTTACTTAAAGAGATATACTTACAGATTGGTTCCATAGAAATTTTATTAAAATCGGTTCAGCAGTTTAGTATTTATATTAAAATAACTGGTTTTTCCATAACTGAAGCCGATTCTTTTTATGGAACTCAATCTTAATTATATTAGATGATAAATATAACAATTTATTTTAATTTTTTTGACGTATTTAAGATTATTTTTAAGGAGGGCCTTGACCCTTAAAAATGTGCATGCATGTCTTTGAGCATATCTGATAACTTTACTCTCGTTCTGGGGTGGGCATAAAATAATTTTAGAGGGTGGGCACGGACCATCTGTCTCTCCTCCCCTTTAAATACGACCATGTTTCATTTATTACGTCAGAATTGGCGTAACATTCTATAATGTGGTTATGTAATTAAATGATGTATTGGAGAAGGGATTGTTAGTAATGGAGACTGAGAATCCCATTGCTAGCAATATACCCGATCAGGTCGACCTCCTCGCGGTTCTCCCTGGAAACTATCATGGTTAATTCCTAATGAATTCATCATGATGGGCTAACTAGCCTGTTTTCATTCTCATCTATCACCCTTCACTGGTGCTCGGCCAGCGTATCCCGTTAGCGCAAGCGGGGTTACCATACCATTTTCACCCATCAAAAAAAAAAAAAATATGTATCTATAAAAAATAATTTATTGAAAATGTTACCTACAATAAATAAAAAATAAATGCTGTTCTTTATATATTACTTGTGTACTTTTACTTATTCTTTGTGTATTACTTGAAAATTGATAAACCGATTTGTCCAAGGTCCATTTCCTAGAAATGGTATTTGAACAAAACGACTTTTATTTGGCTGTTTTCCTTACTAATATTATAAATGTGAAAGTGAATTTGTTTGTTACCATAAAGCGCTTTAGCGGCTTGATCAATTATTATAAAATTTGGTATACACGTACTCTACAGGCTGGAGAAGGATATAAGGTAATTTTTATCCCGGCAAGTAAACATATCCAAAATCTAAGAACTAGTATAATAATGACGATTCTCTATCTAAATCGTAAAGACATGAAGATTTTATAAAGGTATTGTTAGTTAAATAGGTAGCACAATAAAATGCTTGAAGTCATAAGTGGTTTGTATTTTTTGGTATAGAAAATTTTAAGAAGTAACAGCTATTCTATAGGATTGTTAGAGGCAGAGACTATGTGACAGTTTGAATTATACTTTTTAACTAGTTCAATTGTTGCCATGCTTAATAATTATATAATTATAAATAAAAAATACAAAATACTTTATGGTCAAATTGTCATGAACAGGTATTATACCTACTTCCATAGTTTAGTAGAGACTATAGATATAGACCAGAGGGAGACTTTGTACAAAAGTCGATTGCTGTCCCATTCATGTTTCAACCGTCAAGCAGTTTTTTTTTTTTTTTTTTTTTTTTTTATAGAACTTAGAATGGCAAACAAGCTGACGGCCCACCTGATGGAAAGTGGTAACCGCCGCCCATAGACACGAGCAGTACCATGGACATAACAGAGTATACTGTTTCGCCCATGATACCCCCCATGCGTTGCCATTCCTGAGGACTCAGGTGTTATTCCTCTGTACCCAGTAAATTCACGCCATATCCCACCCTTCAAACCGAAACACAGCCATGCAAACACAACTGCTTCACGGTTGAAACACGAATGGGACAGAGGTACCCAAGCAAGTTGCGTTTGCATGGCTGTGTTTCGGTTTGAAGGAAGAGATATGGCGTAAATTTACTGGGTACAGAGAAATAACACCTGAGTCCTCAGGAATGGTATCGCATGGGGGGTATCATGGGTGAAACAGTATACTCTGTTATGTCCATGGTACTGCTCATGTCTATAGGCGACGGTTACCACTTTACATCAGGTGGGCCGTCAGCTTGTTGGCCATTCTAAGTTGTATAAAAAAAAAAGATTGTACATATAGCAAGCTTTTTATTCAGCTTCTGGCTTGAAGTATTCATGTAGTTTTACATACAATTTGATAAGTATGCGAATTCCAGTCCGCAACAAGGTTGCTTTGTAAGTCCATAAATTTCCATTGTTATTCGTTTGTAAGCAACAATATAAAGTTTTTGTGGTACTGTATTACAATAAATATGTAGAAAAAATGTAATAACGCAGGTCGTAGACATGTAAAGACAGAACTATTGATAACGAGAACTCTGAGATAAATTATTACCTTAGCTAATAATTCATATGTACTTCAAGATTTGACTTTATTTCTTTTATACCACTGAGGTGGCAAACAAGCAGACGGCCCACCTGATGGTAATTGGTTACCATAGCCTATGAACACCTGCAATACTATTACGCGTGCGTTACCGACTTTGAAGAAACCTCTTTACCCCCCTTTTGAAGAACCCCATGCTGTAGTCTCTTGGGAAAACCTCGGCAGGGAGCTCATTCCATAACCTGAGTGTTCGTGGGAGGAAACATCTCTGAAACCGCGTTGTACGCGACCATTGACGCTGTAGGACATGAGGATTCATCCTCATGTCCTAGAGCCTCTTGACCCTGTCGATGGCGAGCTGTACGATGGTAGAAAGTGACTTCACACAGTTAAATTTTGCTCCAGACAAAAAAGGAACAATCAACTTCAAATGTAGCAAAATTAGTTATTCTGATTTAAAAACTAAACTACTGAAGTGATTTTATTAAAATTTCTATAAGACCAATCTGTAAGTATATCTTTTAAATTAATAAAAGTCCAAATTGCTTTACAATTGACACAGTTATATAACAAATACAAAAAAAAAATACAACCGAATTGAGAACCTTTTTCTTTTAAAGTCGGTTGAAAATAGCATTTTCTAATATAATGTTTTATGGCTCTGGATGCAAGTTCTTTATTTAAAAAAAAAACAACATCTTATGTAGTGTTGCCATATCGTAAAGTACTTACAAACTGCTTAATATTCTTTGTGTTAGCATAATAAATAGACGTTCAATACTATTTGAATAGTATTAATTATAACGAAAATTTTTTTTTTTTATACAACTTAGAATGGCAAACAAGCTGACGGGCCACCTGATGAAAAGTGGTAACCGTCGCCTATAGACATGAGCAGTACCATGGACATAACAGAGTATACTGTTTCGCCCATGATACCCCCCATGCGTTGCTTATGGGGAGTATTAAGTATAATATGGGGAGATTGTACAAAAATAATCATTAAAATTGATTTAGAACTGTCAGAGTTATCGTGTAATATATCTACTTACACAATAGCAAGATAATCTTCGATTCGTTTAAGAGTTTAATAAACGTAATAAATATTTTGTAGCCTTAATTGGCGTGGAAAAAAACACGATTAAAGTAAATATATTAAATGGTCGAAAACAAAAAAGCCATTGAAATCAGCGATAAAAGCAAGCGAGATTTATAATCGTGTTTCTTGGTAATGTTTATTGCTCGATTGTTTGCGAGAATTCAAAGGAAAACACTATTATTCCCTTAGCGAGACAATTTTTGGCATAGATTTCACTTTTCCGTGAGTGTGTCATGAAAAACTTATTTCTCTGGCGTTAATAAATAAGCATTTATGTTGACTCTTCTACTATTTGAACATTAGTAAATGTTTATACTTTTTTTAACCGACTTCGTAAAAGGAGGAAATTTTCAATTCGATTTAATTTGTTATGTTTGTTACTTCAGAATTCTGCCATTTATATATTGTTATGGACAATTTTTTTTTAATTTGAAGGACATATTTTAAAGGATAGATTAATTCCACAGAAATTTCATCAAAATCGGATTAATAGTTTGATTTTGAAACAAAATAACTGGTTCATGATAGTGATTATACGAAAAATATATATTAGTATTAGAATAGGTCAATAGAAATAGGTCAATGTTAATTTAGTTTTGCTACAATTGCAATCGATATTTTTTTTTGTGCGGTAAATCTTCTTGTATAGGGTATATAAATTCTGGCAAAAATAACCGTGTAGTATATTTACATATAATTTTAAACAGAAATCACACACCAGAACATAGTAAAGTTTGAAATATATTTTCTCTATATAATAAATACATATGTATCTTGAGAAGGAGAGCTTTAGTTATTTTTACTTTTTCTTCTTTTTTTTTTTAGATACTTGCAACATTAGAGAAATTGCAGATGAGTTGTTGGCCTTTTATGAAGGAACGGAATGCTCTTTTCAACCGACTTCAAAAAAAGGAGGTTCTCAATTCGGTTTCATTTTTTTATGTTTGTTACCTCATAACTATGTCAGTTATAAACCGATTTGGAAAAAACTTTTTTGTTCGAAAGGATGTACTGCAAGTAATTAGTCCTATTGCTTTTTTTTTTAAATTAGTTAAGTAGTTTAGTTTTTATATCCAAATAACCGGTTATGCAAAAAAATTAAGCCAGTTTCTTTCGTGGAACACAATTTTGAATTATATAATTTTTACTCTATGTTAAATTTTGTAGAAGTATGATTCGTTTGTTTGTAGGTATGTAAAACAACTAACTGCAATATTTTTCACGAACATTTTTGTATCACTGTCCGTGGTTTAGTCGGTTGAAACTTTTTTTAGGGGACACAGGGGTAAACGAGCATGCGGTCCACCTGATGGTAAGTGACTACCGCTACCCATGATTACCGCCAACACCAGAGGCCTTGCAGGTAAGCTGAATACATTTGTAGGACGTTATAGTTTGTATGAATAAGAGGGTTTATATTTTACTAAATATATTATTACCGTCTACCTACGTATCTTTTATTTTATACAACTTAGAATGGCAAACAAGCTGACGGCTCACCTGATGGAAAGTGGTAACCGTCGCCTATAGACATGAGCAGTACCATGGACATTACAGAGTATACTATATATACTCTGTAATGTCCATCCAATAGTTTAGTTTTTAGTTAAAAATAACTGGTTTTATCACAATTGAAGTAGATTTATTTTGTGGGAAACATTCTTTTTACTGATCAATAGACTCTTAGAACTATTAAACAATGATCCATATAAGTTATTTTGCTCATTGGCGTCCGAATGTTTTCGCATGAACTGTACAGTCATTGCTAAATAAAAATCTTTTCGTCATTCTAACATAAAATAGATTATGAATCAGATTCATACAAAGCTGTCTACTTATAAATTAGAACTTTCAATAGAATATAAATTACCACTTACCAGAGGGAGACTTTGTACAAAAGTCGTTTGCTTGGGTACCTCTGTCCCATTCGTGTTTCAACCGTAAAGTAGTTGTATTTGCATGGCTGTGTTTCGGTTTGAAGGGTGGGATATGGCGTGAATTTACTGGGTACAGAGGAATAACATCTGAGTCTTCAGGAATGGAAATGCATGGGGGGTATCATGGGCGAAACAATAGGTATGTTATGTCCATGGTACTGCTCATGTCTATAGGCGACGGTTGTCACTTTCCATCAGGTGGGCCGTCAGCTTCTTTGCCATTCTAAGTCGTATAAAAAAAGACTACAAATATTTGCTCTCACCAGTTTTTAAGTTAGACCTTCAGGAATACAAAAGTGGAAATCGTATTCAATTGGATTCAATAGTTTTTGCGTGATGCCATTAAAAACATACAGACAGACAGAATTTATTGTGCCTATTAAAACTCTTTACATTTATTATTTTAATATCTTCCATGTACATATATTATTCAGTTAAAATACTATTAATTATATTAGTAAGATGTCATTATAAATAATTACATGAACAGAATACGAAATTACAGTATTATTCACGTAGTAAGCCTTATATGAGCTTTAAATTAACTTTTTCATTGTATTAGGCCATATTTCTGAAATTAAAATTTACTGGCTGACGCATAGCGTTCCCTTATAGCTACCGGTATTTCCGGGTCTGTTTTATAACCCGGCAAGGTAAAAAAAAAGTAACATTTATCTAATTTGACTTATATTATCAAATTTATAGACATATAATGAACTAACTTTTGTTTTGTCGTTTGTACTTTTAGATTGTATATTAACATTTTACCGCACGGTTTTAATGTTTCACGTCAAACATCCAAATCTCTGCAGTAGTTTTCCGCCTTATTTGCACACGATTTATTTAAATATTTTGTTCTGTTTTGTAGATGTTGAGTTAATGTTATAAAAATATATATAATATATTTGTCTGGAAGAGATTGCTTAGAGTACTACGAGGTCAGTTAATTAATGTAGGTACACTGGCATATCTCATCTTTGGTAACAATATTTAGTCAATTTTATTTTTATTTTTATTAATTTGTATGGACTTTTTTCCTATTCGGATATGCCTTGAGCTAAAATACGAGTACATATAAATTTCTGGTCTAATTTGGCAGTAAAATAATGTGACAGTTACTAAGGCAAGTTTAGAGCCAAGTTAAAAATTAACTTTGTTTTATCTGTTGAACTCTGAACCCACATTGCCAAATAACGACCCGAGATATACACCTTTTACCTAACAATAGGCACAATCAGATCGATCGATAAAATCCTAGAGGCGTTGCTTTCGAGCAGCGCCCTCTGATTGGATCGTAAAACTCACGCAGCTGGCGCGCACGTTGCGTCGACTCGTGCGCAGATAATGTGGGCGACATATGAATCGTACAATATAAATAATGCCTTCGGTGGGGGAAAAAAATAAGAAAATAGTGACGGGTGTCCAAATAATAAAGGTTTCCTTTTCACGGACAGCTGAAATGAAGCCGGTAATATGTTTCATCGGTTAATACACATACTTGACCGTGAAACGTCATGTTTTCATGACGAGAATAAGAAATGTCACCTGTTTTTTTTTTAATAAATCATAATACACATGAATGCAAATTTATGTATACGCACTATAAAATATTATCAGAATATGTTACTGAATATAAAAATCAGTTAAATATTTGGATAAAATAATAAAAAATAAAGCTATTATACGTCTGCTCAATTCCTTTTTTCATATTTTCATTTTTTTTTTATATTTTCTTGGCATCTTAATATCACTACGACTAAATAACACTTCTAAATTATACAAGGATAATTATTACACGTTACAAGTTTGCATCACTGATATTATTATTTTTTGAAATTATTTTTTGTCTAAAACTGTTTCTTACTGACAAATGTTATTACAATTTTTATCAAGGTTAGTTTTATAGTTTATCAGAAGTCCGTGAATGAGGATCTATCTATCTATCCATTTAAGAGCTGCGCTCTTGTCGGTGGAGCTCTTGCCACTCACTACGATTTTCAGCGAGTCTCTTCACCTCTTGATACGACACGACACCAACTCCTTCCTTGAACTGCCTGATGTAACTATGTCTCGGTCTCCCTCTCCCCTTCTTCCTTCTATCTTACCTTCTATTATAATGTTCATAAGTTCGTCGTGTCGTATCAAGTGTCCTAACATTTTTTCCCTTCTGTCCTCAATAGTTTTAATAATTTGTCGTTTTGCCTTAACCCTAAGCAGGACCTCCTCATTGCAGTGAATGAGGATAATAAGACAGAAACCTTTTTTTTTTACAATTTACAGATTTTTATCTCTATTCTTAGATCTGACAATATGTTAATTAAGAAGTAGGTGTTATTACAAAATGAATATAATTTGAATAAAGAAATATATATTTTTAGTATCAAATTAATAGGTAAATCAAATTTACTTTTATTTTTAGTAACGAAAATAATATTTGCCTATACTACGGGTTCTATCAATATTATAATTGTTATAAATATTACGAAATCTAAAAATACAAGTAGATACCAAAGAACCGTGTGATATTTCCTTTAAAAAAAGTTAGAAAACTTTGGGAAGGTAGGTACTCGAGTTAATTTACGGTTACAACTTACCGGCTGCGAAGTAACTTGAGCAAATTAGTTTTAAAACAAGCACCGTAAAGCTTAGCTTAGGGGAATCGGGTGCTCTCCGTTTCAGCGTTCATGTTCAGGAGTTATCATTACTTAATAACCACTTTACCGTTCTTATTATGTAGATATAATCTGAAGTTGTAACAATGACCCGCACATAGAGGTTTGCTATGTTTATTGCCAACATTATAAATATAGTTCTAGATTTTTTTCATATGGCAACCTTCTTGTTATCTTGTGTAATTTTAAAATATAGTTTGACTTCATAGTTTTATCTCTACAAGTGGTATAGATTAATCAACAATTCACTGCAGCCTATTTCTACAATATTATCAAAGCTTATAGTTTAAAATCTACAAGTTATACGGATAGGTTATATCCTAGCATAGTACATAGGATACTTTATGTATTGGTAAAGTAATTATAGAGTATTAAATAAGTGGAAATAAAATAAAAATTGAGCACGAAATTTTATGTGTATATTTTTATTTTTATTTATCATCTCTCTCTATAAATCTTATAAAATACATAAAAACATAGAAGTAGTAATGTAAGTTTATTTAATATTAAAATTAAATAACTGTGCTAAATTTTAAGAGGCAATTAGATAGACAGACAATAGAAATAGGCCAGTTCCAGTCTTAGAGACATCGAGTAAACTGACTATAGGTTAGTAGTTAGTTAATATTAAAAATTATTCCTATCACGAGGATTATCATCTTTTAAATAACGATAAGCTATTATAAACTTTAGATACCTATTAACTAAGCTCAGTTTGATTTTTTTCTAAGTAGGTATAATAAGTATAAATGACAAATGACTTAGTAAAAAAATGTTGCTATTGTATAAAAAGAACTCAATTTTTTGTTTGTGGCAGTTAAAAAACCATTAGCTTATATCATCTTTCTCACATTTTATTCTAATTTTTACTTTCATATAATTATATTCGTCCTTGTCTTTCTCGATATAGATAATAGGGATATAGATATACAAAGCTGTAGAAACAGAAGAGTGCAAGCGATCTTTTCACGGGCTATTAAATTTGCTGTTATACTTTTTTATTACTATTTTATGGTAATCACTAGTCTTTCGTTTTGTTTTGGTATAGGAATTTGCGTATTTATAGGTGTGAATCTGTGTTTTCTGTTTATTTGCATTTATATAACGAATACTAGCAAATAAATTTAATAGTTACGAAGTGACATGAAATATGTATTTATGTATAAATAAAAAGGCGAGTACTGAATAAAATATGAAAGTAAAATAATATTATTTTATGATTTCACACAACTTTGTCACACAAAGGAAGTGATAACTTTATACATACATATATATCTGTCACGCCTGCGTCCCATTAGGGTAGGCAGAAACAATAGGACATCTAAACGTCAACAATAACTTCAAACGTGACAAAATTAATTTTAAATATACATTGAAGGTAAATATATCGTATGTAAAAAGAATTATGAAAATTGTTAATTGAAGTCGAATTACGCAAACACGAACTTTCCGAAGTCGGTTGTAAATTTGAAATCGGCTGATAAATATGAAGCAGTCACTTACAAGGAAGTTTCACGTAACCAGAAGTCAAAATATCACGACAACGCAACTCAACAAAATGGCGGTAATGTATGCGATAGAATAAATTAATGCAAATGACACATACATAAAGCAAAACGAGCTATTTGCGTCATTCACAAATCGATTCAAGATTTTTTTTTTTATACGAACACATCTGATTTTGTCTGTATATATAAAATATTATTCGAATGAAACTGAAAGGCGACATTCTTCTCACTCGCCGAGTTTATGCAAATAACTAAATTTGATATAAATTTTTAAGTTACAATAAAAAAGAAAAACGTGTCAAAAATACCATCACGTTTTTGCTTATGCGTATGTCTGAACCGATTTTGATAATGTTTTGTAATTTATAAGTGTTGTCTTAAATTAATTTTGTCATAATTTATAGCTGTTTTTTTTCGGTCAATCTTAAATGATAGAATATAAATAATAAGAATTATTACCGTTTTAAATTATTGAGGCATTTTTAAATTGAACATAAATATGATTGATTTATTTAACTTTGCTTTTACTGGTAAGCTACATTTAATTCATGTGTATTAGGTACCATTAAAAAGCAACCAACAGAAAGGATGACATTTTAAGGAAGTCTACTCGCTAAATTACTTCTAAAACTTCCATAACACGAAGCAAACATTTAAGTTACAGGGGAAAAGATAAGATAATAAAATAATTACATGCATAAAAGTAGAGAAAGTATGTATTGAACAGAGTCAATTGGAGGAAAATATCTATATTTTACTATTTAGTACTCACTACTTAAGATGGATGGATAGAATGTAAAATACTTTATGTACTGATGTACGCAAGCAAAGCCGCGGGAAGCAACCAGTGAAACACAATTTAGTTGGCTCTGAATCACGAGGTAAATTGAAAAGAAACTGAGTCCTTTCACCTCGTTTTTTATAACATTCAATAAAAAAATAATATATTATTTTTTTAATATAGAGAACTAAAGACAAACTCAGACAATATATGTGACTGGAATATTTATATGACGACATATTTCTGAATCTAGCTCGATATTTGCTTGTAGGCTGAAATTTAATTATACATATATATGCATACCATATTTACGTGTCTTTCTAGAATGTCTCCTTTTACTACTAACATTCGCCTGCGATTTCGCAGGTGTGGATTTTGGAAGCGGGGGATCTCTACCAGAAAATGGAATTCTAAATTCTCGGTTTCAATTTCGTGTTTTTCTTTATATCGAAATTGGCCCACTAAATGGAACTTAACATTTCGTTTGTCATAAATCTTACTGTACTAGTTCCAAGAACGTTATTTTAACTTATTAAACATTTTTAAACGGTATGTTTTATGTGATTTTAACATCAAATTTGTGTTTCGTTCGACCCCGAAATTTCGAAATTGAAAATATTTTATGGTAGGCCTTCTGTTACTAAAACATGTAATTAAGACCTTCGAATATACAAATGTGAAAACCGCATCTAATCTGTTGCAGTATTATTAGGTATATAGAAAATTAATAATACTGCAAAAAATAAATTTATAAATACATTTAAAATAATTGTTATGACTTCTATCACGTATCAATTTTGCTTAAATTATAATAACAGAGATGGTCAAGTTACAATTATATTATATGTATATATATACATATGTAGATACTAGAAAGTAAATAAAACATCAGAAGATATTTATATAACAAACAGTGGAAATTTCATTGAAATTTCCGTTGTTTGAATGAAATGAAATTGAATTGAAATTTAAATCACATTGTTAATGTCACGTGTGCCTACTGAATATATTTTGGTGATTTTATTCAGCAACAATTAATAATCGATTTAATTTTATATTAATAACTAATTTACATATTAATGTGTAAAATACATTCTTTAGTACTTTATATGTAAAGAGGCTAGTAATTTGGGTTCACCTGATAGCATAGGATGCTTTTCGACGGTTAGTCGTAAAAAATAATAATATTCTAAATAATATGGACAAAACATTACAGTAAATACAGAAAAGAGAGCCTAGTTTTTAGATTATTCCAAATACAATTAAAAAAGTAGTTGGTCATAAATTCTTAAGCATTGAGGTAAACAATGTTTATTTATGAAACAGAGTTAAAGAGATAGGTAAATTAGGGTAAGTAAAATAGGTAAATTCTATGATTGTGCAATGATCTTTATATAGCACAGTAAATTATTTTGTAGGAAGAAGTGTAATGCAGGGTTGGTAACTAATATATAAATATGAATCAATTGTTGTTCGTTAGTCTCGCTAAAACTCGAAAACGGCTTGAACGATTTGAATATGTTTTTTTTTCTGTTTTATTCACTATAATATAGAAGTGGTTTAAAAAAATTGGAGAGACCCTAAAGATCAGTCGAAAAATCTAAAAATCAAATAGGTATTTTATATGGGAATTGTTGTTTCAGATTACTTTTAATAGATGGCGTTGTAAGTGATACGAAGTTCACCGAGTCATCAAGTACTTATAAAAAAGTTATAATTCCAAACTTTTCAGTCAACAAAATAACGATATCACAATAAAATGTCTAATAAATTGCGCTACGTATGTAGTAGCCATTTTAACGTTTTTTGTATCAGATATTTAATATCTATAGTTTATGAAACACGAAATCGAAATTCGAATTCAATATAAAAAATTTAAAAATGGAATACTGTCAAAACGTACCTTTTTCTCGGTCAGTTTCTCACACCTCCTCTGTTTGCATATCTGATGCGACTTGTCGTTGCGACATGGCGCACAGTCTCCGCAATTATCCTTGCGCTGGCAGCCTATGCACTCGCCGCATCGCTTCCTCTTCTTTTTAGTCTGTGACGCAAAGAACTGGATTAAAGTTATTTTGTTAATTTAATAGCATCACAAAACGATACCCAAAAGTACCTAGTTTCCAATTTCAAAATTCATATTTAGACATTAACAAAATAATTTCACGCAATGTTTTTTTTTTCAAGATAAAAAGTAACGTAGCATGCATACGGTGAGATGTTTTATAGACACATTAGAGAGATATAGATATACTATTTATTGTTTTCTCCAAAAGATTATTATAAGAATACACCATTACTAGAAATAATCCGCTGAGAAAACAATTTAGATTTAAAATATTTAAATTTAAAATGTGAAATCCTGCATATATAAATAAATCTTTGCTTTTTACCAGATAATATTTTGCTGCACAAAGAAAAACAGCGTTAACATAGGAATTAATTGTTTAGAAAAACAATTATTAAATTCGATTCAAAGTTAAGAGATAGTGTCGATTCTGAGACGTATTTCTCTAAACATTTTTTTTTTAAATTAGATATTTAGTTTTGTATGAAAGCGGAATCTTAATTCTAAGAACTAAATTTTGTATATTAATGCCCATAGAATAGTATTATTATTATATATATATATATATATATATATATATATATATATATATATATATATATATATATATATATATATATATATATATCATCATCATCATATCCCTTAACTGCCCACTGTTGAACATAAGCCTCCCCCTTGTCGCTTCTTACGACACCCACGGGAAAGGAATGTGTGGCCCATTCTAGATAGCCCGTGCTGAAACCACACGGTAATATAAATATAAGCAAATTGAAGACCTGCGCTTTTTAGATGTTACTTAAATCATAAGAAATATCATAGCAGAATATAAACTAGCAAATTAAACAACAAAACAACTTCAACTAAAATTCGACTCGACTTTAAAGGTTCGTTCACGTTTTTATGTTCAAACTTTATTTTCTTATTAAATATTAAAAGAAAGATAATTTATATATTAAAAACTGTTTTTATAAAAGCTCTACTGAATACAATACTGAAGAATGATGAAGAGAATGACTGAAGATAATAACGAACTTTGTTAGTTATGAACGATGAAATAATGTTAATGGATTACTTTGTAGATTTATATGTACTATATTTTATACCATAAAGGTGGCAAACAAATATACAGCCCGTTTCATGGCGAAAGCTCACTGAAAAAACTTTAATACGCTTTTTTTAACAACTCCATACTGTAAGATACGTATTTGATTTTGGATTAGACAGCATTTAGTAGTAGCTTCGAAAGCTTTAAAAAATAAAACCCCATAATTGGATCAAAAGTACATGATTAGCTCCATTCATTTCTTACATCAGAAACTTCTAGAAACTCGCTATAAATGAGTGTTGAAAATAGCTTAACATTTTTTTTTCTAATTATAAATTTGAAATATTAAATTTCATCTGAATTTTTTAGGGTTTAAAACAATTTTAAAAGGTGCTATTAAAATTTTATTAATTGGTGATTTTTAGTTCCAAAGTTTGAATATTTATTATTTAATCAGGCATAATGCAGGAGAGGTTTGAATGTAATTTGACAATTTGAAGTACTATGTTCTTAATTAATACTGTTTTTTTTTTAAGTATTTCTAAGTGACTTCTTATGTATTATATTTCTTTTATAAATTAAAACTGTAGTGTAAGAGTATTGATCATAATAAAAACATTCAATTAACGGCCAGACAACAATTTGGGTACATACTGCAGTCATTTTAATGACTCGTCTCGGTTGTGCGCCGGCGCATTCAATCGGAGCGACTGACTGCATTCTACTTGCAACTCTTTGACTTGAACTCTTTCTTGTCCTTGACCATAATTGATGTAGTTGTAGTCGAATAAATAAGAATCGAGATTTCGTTTCCCTGCTTTCATTTTTTTTAATAAAAAAACTAACGTGCATGTTTCTATTGCACTAGTAGAATTTAAAACTTTAGTCTCCTAAGATACTAATGATTTATATTTCAACCGTAATTTCATTAATTTGTTTAAGGTCGTAACCATTTACCTTTAGGAATACAATTATGAAAATCACATCTAATTTAGTGCAATTTTGTTCTTATTAAGACGTACATTTTTCTTACATATTTCACATATACAGATATCGGTAAGTTATAATTTGTATTATAAGATGACAAGTATTTTCTAATTGCATTCAATAAAAATTTAGACGTGTAAATTACGAAGTTTACATACCTAAGTGAAAGATATTGTAACACGAATGTAACCATGCTATGTAACAAGTAAGGGAAAAGAGTTAATTTCATGCAAGCTTTTATATTTATGCATTATTTTACGGAATTTGAATAAGTTTCCGCCTGCAAAATGTGTAGGTAACAGCTGTGACGCAGCAAGAGGAGTGTTGTACTCGTACCGCCATTTTTATGGTGTAATTTCATTCGTGCATGCCTCGGTTATCTTCGGTTGCAATCGGAACCAACCGATCGTAGTCCCGGCCAACAGCTGACGAAAATTTTAAAACAGAACGTAAACTGTTTTTGTTTAGAAAAAAAAAGAGGATAGAAACATTTTTTAACGGCAGACGCGTTTTTTTGTCTATGCTAGCCTATTGCCTCTAAAAAACATACACATTTTTAAAGTTTGGTGTTAACTAGCTCTTATAATCTTTCTAATTTAATGAATTACTTTATCTACGAGACCTCTTAACAAATATTACAGATGGATGTATTATAGTTAATTCTTTTTTTTTAATAGCCATAGATTACAAATTAACTATGTTTCATACTTACAAAAAGTATTTAGTTTTAGTAAAGGTTTTCAACCCTTGCACGATGTAAAAAGGAGGGGTGTTATGTCTCTATGGGTATATTCTTTAGCATAGTAGATCGTATAACGAACCCATTTAGGTTCTTTTTATAGTGAATTGCAATTAGGATTGTAATCAGTATGTTGTAACATTAGTAGCATACCTCTTAGAAATTTGGCGATACGATAAATATTATTTAGCTAATCATTTAAAAAAAAAACAGTGTAAATATTATATTATTATTATTAAGTTTTAATTACTTATTATGTAAATTTCATGATTTTTTTTTTCATTTATATAGCACAAACAGTCATTACATTTATAATTAGGTATTTACTATATAAAAGTTAGGTGTATTTTTTAAATTATAAACAATTATAGTGATAGTAAAAAATACTTATCTGTAAAAATACATATAACTTGCTAATTATCATTACTTTTTCGTATAACACTACTTTACGATTCGATTGATCACTAAATAAAAAAGAATGTACAATTTATTTCTCGAATAAAATAAAACAAAAATTATATAAATATTTTTTACACAACTAAGAATGGCAAACAAGCTGATGGAAAATGGTTACCGTCGCCTTACACATGTACACACTAAATGTCACATTATTATATTTTATTGCAGTGTAGATTATAATATTCGTATCTATAGGTAATACTAATTATTAATTTTATACAACGATCTGATAAAAATACTGGTAATAAGTAACATAAGAAAAAAAAAAGAATCAAAATCTCTAAGCTTAAGCAGGCTCACAGATGTCTTTAATATCGACTAATGAAACTAATGAGAATGACATTCAAATATTTAAAAATAGAACACTTGATAAATTCCTGTAAAGGTGTACACGTATATTACCATCTGTGTAGTATGAAAAATAGTATTAGTGTTGAAACACAAGCATTTACTCTTAAATAGGCTATTATTATCCCGACAAAAAAATAACAGATAATTAGATAAGGTATGCTTAATTAAATAATACATTGGTCGCATTTGACTGTAATTATTTGGAATTATATTTACTAAAGGATTTTTTTTCAATTTAATCTTTAAGGGGTATAAAAATGTCGTGTCACGGTTTTTTGGTCGCACTTTTCCGAAATGCTGGCCATCTACTTAGGTACCTCTTCTCCATTCGTGTTTCTGGATGTATGGAAAAGATATAATGGTGTGATATATTATATATATTTTTTATAGTTTTACATATTAATATGATTTGTTATATGTGTCTACAGAAAATATTATTGAACTATAGTTTTGCCCACTTACCCTTGTTACATTGTTCTAGGAATTACCATGGTTTTCCCTAACGCTGACTCATTCGTATGGGTAGCTGGCATTATTATGTATATCATTAATCTATGACTATCAACACAGAATATATTTCAATGATTATTCTGTTTACATGTTACAAAAGGAATGAACCTACTCCATTTTATTACATGACACATGACAAGTAATCCATATTTTTAAATATTAATTAACTTATAATAAATATTGTATGTTTAAATGACTTCAATAAGAAAGTTTCCAGTTCATCAATATTTTTGTGTTTATCTTACGCAAAATCTACGACTATTAACATAGAATATACTTCAATGATTATTCTGTTTTAAGTATAATTCTTTGAAGGGAACAACAGTTTTCGTTCATTCATTCAACAATTATTCTGTTTATATGTTGCAAAAGGAATGAACCTACTCCATTACATGACACATGACAGATAATCGCTATTTCGAATTATTACTTATTTTATAATAAATATTGTATGTTTAACCGACTTTAATAAAGAGGTTTTCAGTTTAACAATATTTTTGTATTGATCTTGTACTAGTATTGTTAGAATTGATTACTTTTTTTTTATTGAATGCATTTATAAGTAACTTTAATTAAATATGTAACTTATATAAACATAATTTATGCCTTTACAAGGGAATACTGATTTTCTACAATTGATGTTTTTATTACTACATTATAAAATATTAAATCTAATATTTTTTTAATCAATAGATTTTTAATTAAACAGGCACTTACAATTAAATATGTAATTAAAATAAATATAATTTATAATTCACATAATTAAAGCTTGTTTTCCACAAAAAAAAACCGACTTTAATTGTGGCAAAATTAGTTATTTTGATTTCAACTCTGAACTACTGAAACGATTTCGATAAAATTTTCATGCGATTAATCTGTAAGTGTTTTCTTTCAAATAAAAAAAAGAAAAATATACAACCAAACTGAAAACGTCATTTATGTTGAAGTTAAGTAGTTGAAGAAAGTAAATTATTTAATATAATCAACATAGTTCGAACCATATTTCTTAGTGTAATTGTAGTTGTTCCGTTACTGTGACTAGAGTTGGACTATTTATATTGTTTCCGTTAAACATTATAGATATGCAATTCGTAGTTTAATCGATTTCAGCAATTATTTTTTTTTCAATTACCAACTCGATTAACTGATCGACATTTGCTTGTTTAATCAACTAATGTTAAAAATAGCCAATTTATCCACCACCACCGGCATCCTATCCACTGTTTTGAGTTATTTAAATTCAAAAGATCTTCGTAAATTGTAGAAGCCTAAATTGAAATTGAAATTTAGAAAATATCATTGCAAGTAAATATTTTATTAAGAACTACCTACTTATATTAAATTACTTTCATTATTTATTTTAATATTTACTTTTATCATTTATAAGATTAACCAATCAACTAAATTAATAAACAACAATCAAGATCATTAAACTCGGGAACTTTTTGTCGTAAAATATATGTAAATACAATATAAATAGAAAAAATCTAAAGCAATTTTTATTGAATTAATTCGATGTTGTTATAAGAACGCTATGACTCTGCCAACATTTTTATTTTTATTATATCTATTTTATTGTATTAATGAATAACAAAATAATAATACCAACTTCGTTTAAATTTTACAAATGTCGAGAAATTTATTTGATCTTTTCAAAGAGTATAAATTATTTTAAATTTACATAATTTTAAGTTTCTTTAAAGTTATTTTTTCTGTAATACATCAATATTAATATTAAAGAGAGTTTATATTTATAAAAAATATACCATAACGATTTATATAACGAGCTCGTAAGTTAAATACATTAAATTAATTCTTCTATAATATAAACACCTTTAACAAATCTAATTATTAATGAAGTTGAATTCAGATAAATATGTGGTGTATAACTTTAACTACTCTATCTAGGATTACAGTTGTCATTGACTTATTTTTTTCTTTCTTTTTTGTACGAGTATAACTTAGACTGTTAAACGAGCTAACGGCCCACCTAATGGAAGTGGTAACCATCGCCTATAGACATAAATATATGGACATAACAGACTATACTGTGCCACCCATGATACCCCTCCTGCGCTGTACTTTCTAAGGACTAAAGTGTTATGCCTCTGTATTCTGTTATTTGCGTGGCGACTAAGAGAGGGTGAGGGATAGGCAGCAGCGTTCCTCTTAATCTTCAAAGCATAACTGTGGTTGCCAATCTGTCTGCCAAGCGTGGCAACTACTGGCAAAACCCTCCTAGAGGGAACCATATGTAATGTGATGACAAATATGTGATATATAAAAATATGTGATGATGATGACCCTGTTATTTCATTGCCATATTCCACTCTTCGAACCGAAACACATATTATTATATTATCTTATGTTTTATTAATATTTTAAACGCTTGATAATTTAATTACATATTTTTTTTATTGCAACTGGCTGCAAAATGTCTTAGTGTCTAAACAATAGTAAAAATAACGTTGAAAGACGGTAATTAGAGAGGCGCGCATAGACACGTAGTGCCAGCTGCTCGCAAAGGTGTTCGCTCGTGTTATTAGACTAGGAAACGTTGACATTTATTGTACAAGAATGCTGTCCCAGTATGGACCTTTCCCAGGTCTTAGATGGGTTTTTTATCACAACCCGGTTACAATTATAAAGTATAGTATGAAAAATGCTACAAAGAAATACCTAGCATCACAAAATAGAGGCATTCTATTCAAGTTTGCCTATGGTTGGTGTTGTTTTTATAATCTTGTGTAATTAGATACAATTGACACTGGAGAGTGGAATAGTAACAGAAATTACATTATAACATCAAATAACGTGATCACTAATTAAACGAGAATAAACGATAATGTGGAAAGCTTCAAAACTGCCGCCTAATTGCACTCGCTGTTAAATTTGAATGAAAGTCATAAAATTTTCTAAGCAGGACACGCGTAAATCGCCCGACTTTAATTTGTGTTTTAAACGGGAGAGGAAGTTAATTTATTGGTGGAGCAAGAGAATCGGCTAACTATTAAATTTATAGCCGCGAAGACAGAGAGTTCGGCCATTTCGAAACTCGGGAGCGGGAATAAAAACTGCTCCCCGAATAATAAAAGGTGGAATTACGGCGAAAGTTTCTCTTTTTCGGGATTTCTCGTATATCCACTTTCTACGGGCTGTAGTCGGATGAAATTCTGAGAATTCTCATATCTTTCGTCGAATATTCAGTCAGCTTTTCACGATTCCCCGGAGTCTTGTTTACGCAATTCTCCGATTCGCAGAAAGGGAGATTAGTTGTTGTGTCTGATTTTATATTGTTGCTTTTGAGTGTGCTCCATTATACTGTGTGTTGTTTCAAAATTAATTCCAATTAATATATTACAATATAATATTAAAATGGACATCGCAGCAAGAAAGTCATTTATATGATTCATCAAGAGAAGTCGAGTCGAATTAATGAAAAGTAAAAACATCGTTATTCTAATAAATAAGGCCAATTAGTAAATACATAATGGAGATCTTACCTGTTTTTCACTGGATATGTCGTCGAGCTCCATGGGCCCGGTTGCCATGGGCGGTGCTCCGTGCATTGGTGATTTGAAGCCAGCTGTAGAAGACACCGCAGCAACCTGTCCACTGCTTTCTGAGCCTACTTCCATATTGGATCCATCTGACTCAGAACTATTTGCACGCATTTTCCGCCGTTCTTTCTTTCTAAAATCAGATCTCGTCGGCGAAGAACCGCTACCGAAACCGTTTTTCTTTTCATATCCGTTATCTATTAACATTGGATTCTGGAAATTGCTATGATGTAACCCATTAGGAGTGTACTTATCCTGTAAAGCTTTAACATCAAACGGTTCATTTTTTAACACGTGCACAACCGTCGGGCTTTGTATATTCTGTAATAAACTCCCATTCTGATGAATAATTGTCCCATTTTGGTGTAATATACCATTTTGTGTTGGAAATGCATTTATTGTGGCGATGTTTGGTTGGTACAGTTGTATATGTCTATCGTCGATATAAGTCTGACCGGCTGGAGCAAGTTCCCTCGCTTGAAGTGGCGCGGGGATAATTGGATAACTTCTAGCATTTACAGCCGTTAGAGTATGGAATGTGGTTGCATTGACAGGTGATAACGTTGTAAGTGTCGTTGACAAGGGAGTTACTTGCGCTAATGTTGTTAAATGCGCTGGTGACGACGGCGTGGTTAGTTGCGTGAGTTGGGTTAACTGACTAGGACTCGCGCTAGGCGTCGGACTGGCTGTGACCGGCACTGGGGTTACGCTTGGCAGACCCGTTTCGGGGATCACAGTTGTTTCTGGAAATGTTTGGAATTGGCTTTGGAAGGACGGCAGCTTGTTGGGTATTGGCTGCAATGTGACCGGTTGGTAGTCAAGTGAGGCGGAGAATCCCGCTCGTAGGATAGCGTCTTTTGAGTTCAGCGGCATCGACTCCCATGGTCTATATTGTGGTTGACTGGCTATAACAGAGACAGTGTCGCCTGTCCGTTCATAGTACTCCCAGCCTGGATCGAGGAGGCGGCCGTCAGCTGTCAGTATGCGTTGTTCGTTGTCTGCCATCTCGCCGAATGTGGAAAACGGCGGCAGGTGCGCGCTCTCCGCGCCTGCCTCGCTGCTGAGCGTTTCGCTCATGACGTTTTGCCACGACGATGCCTCATCGCGTTCATCTCTTATGCTTTATACAAAAATAAGCTCTACTAAGTCTATTGTTGTACTGAACACTCGGAACTGCACTGGAACTTATTAATTTGTACTCTATGACCTGGCTCCGACAATTTGTTATAGTCCGCGATACTTTATTATAGCACTTAATTTATGGTTATACGGCACACTGGTTTACACTACACTAATCACAATATCTTCGTTTGCCCACTAAGAAATAAATAATGTAAAAAATCCTTTATAACAGGCAGTTAAACTTACACAAGTCTTACGAACTATGGGTTTATAAAAATCTTTGGCTGACTTTTTAGAAAATGCTCGAGGAATTGTTTCGTTATCAATGTATGCAACGATCGATAAAATATTTTGTGCACTCGTTTAACGATTTCTATTATTTTGGAACGTTTAAATACTGGTCGTTGATAGATTTCTTAATCTTTCGCTCGTTTGAAGGCTTCTTTTTATTGTAAATACCGATCACTCAGACTTAAATTAATTTGTACTGTTTGGGAGTAGCGTATACTATTTACGATTTAGCTTTGTTAACGTTAAAAGGTTAAAAAAATAGTGCTTATATTTAGATTTTCGAAACGAAAGATATGACTGGAGGCTTTGGTTTGAGGATTTCGTGGCTTTTGGTTGTTTATTTTCTTCTTCAGTTGCGATGACTTGTGTGGAGGTCTCAGTAGATGTTATCCGTACGGCCTGGACCAATCTGTAAAAGAAAAATAAATATTAGAAAATATTTATAAATTGTCAAAAAAATCGAAAAATAAATCTTTGGGACTCAGTGGATAGGGCTTGTGTTCTTAATATTCAGTATATAATACAAAGATGCACTATGAATTTTAGAAATCCCTTTTTAAATCAATAGATAAACCTAGTTCTTATACAATTTATGGACACTATGTATACATTGTGCAAAGTTCAAGATCTGTACAATATTCTTGGCTGTCGTGAACTTTCTGTATAAGAAGAAAGGTAAAAGGGAAAGTGTAAGGAAATTGTAGAGTTATGGGTAGACTTGGACATGTTTACTGCGATGTCGGCGGCGCATGCGTACGCGAATGTTTTGAATCGAGCGCGAATCGATGGCGCAAATAATCGACCATCGCGAATTATTCGCATTTGTTTGTTGTTTTCGGTTTGCAAATGTATTATTGCATATTGTTTGCAAATGTAATGTGTTTTGCAATGTGAAACAAAATTGTTTTGTACAACAAAGAAATGTTTATGTGACTAATTATATTTTAATTTCACTATTTTAGTCACAACGGACGGTGAAGGAAATTGTTGGAGTGGAGGTCGTGTACAGACAAACGCTCTGTGGGTTGATTTCTCTCATGACAGATAGGTAGAGAAGTTTGAGAAGCAAAATGGATACAAAAAAAAAAAAAAAAAAAACAGAAGGCGGAATTGGATAATAATAAAAGTAATGTTGAAAGAAACCTTAACATTAGCAGTAGATCGGAATAGAAATAATGTAATAATGAATCTATTTTTATGTAACACTTTTGGTTGTCAGGCATTCGGTAAAAAATAGATAAAGTATCGTTCATGCATTTCCAAACTTAATGACTTGAAGCTTTCAGTTACATTACTCAGTAACTTGCCATATCAACATGCAAACAAGCTGTTTAGCAACAGAATTCATTGGTTACACACTGCTGGCTACCTGTACAAGCGACTTTACTGTTCTCGTTTGACTTTTAAATTTATATTTTTTTTTTATTATTAAGAAATTTAAAGATGTATCACATCATCAACATAAACATTGACATTCCGATTAAAATTAAATTAAAAAGGGAAATTATGGAGAAGTATAGTTTACGCAAAATAACCCATAATCTGCGGTCGCAAAATCCATTATCGCTTGATGCCGCATCCAATGCCAGTCGAGTAGGCATCGCAAATCGGTCGTGCCATTACAGGCAGTAGATAAAGAGTTCAGGCGATAATCACGTTGTTCATAACGTTGTGACGTCACGCCTACCTCGACCTGACCTGGTTATACTGTGCGTAGTATGTCTAGCTGGTTGGTTGGTTGTAAATTATATTTATAAGCGCAGAAAAAATTATATATTATTTATTTTTTATTGCACAATAAAATTTGTACAAATGCCGAGCTTAATGCCGCATGCAACATTCTCTACTAGCTGTTTGGTAAAAACAGAAAGCGTTTGAAGGCAGTGGCGGTGAAGATACATGACATAAAAATATATATTTATCTATTAATATAAATTAACATAATAATAAATATAATATCGAATAGTAATATGTTTAAATTCAAATCAACTTTAGTCAAATAAAATTGTTTACAAGCAATTTTAAATTGCCATTCTTTTTTTAAATTTACTGCAAGGTTTGGAACGTTGTTATCTGTTGAGAAGAGCCCGCAAGAAACTCAACAGTACTCTTTTTAAATAGTGTTTTTAAAAACAGTCTGCGGAATAGATAAAAAAAATACTCATACATAAAGGATACAATGAAATTAAGTTACATAATTAATAACTACAACTAAACAAATCTTAAAAACAATTACGGTATAAACCATCAAAATTGGGAAGCTTCAAAACTTGATGGCTACTCTAGATATTTTGATACTTCGTAACATGGTAGCAGCACGGATCATATACGAGAGTAAACATAGTCTATTATTAGAAAGGTACGCTAATAGTAAAGCTACGCTCTATTTCGGTTGTACTATTTTAGGGGTAACTATTTTTGTGATGTTACAATTTGAAACTGTGTCTTTTCCCATTGATCGATATGCGATAAGGCAGCTTTCATAGACAACATTTTTACTTAAAATTTTTTGTAGGTAAATAATGGGACTAGAAATAAATTTGATAATCCATTCCTATGCCCATTATTTTTACATATATATAATATTATAAAGAGCTAACATTAGATTATTTTATATATCTTTTATTATAGAAAGCAGTATTATCAGCATAAGTAACATAGGCCATATATTATTAAAAAAAAATTTGAGTTCTCTACGAAAAGTATAATAACTTAAAATGCCTATTAAAGTTAATATAAAATACTAATTTATCTTTCTATTTATTTGCTCATATGAAGCCGGGATGGATCGCTAGTCATATATATTTTGTTATTCTGTAGTATAGATGACATTATTGTCTATAAAAAGCCATGCTTGAAGCTTATCTAAAAATAATACAACAATTCCCCACAACAATAAATAGTAACTGTCTATCAAGGAATTTATATATATAACCTTCTTATTTATAGGTGAAACGAAACGTATCCAATGAAAAAGAAAATAAAAGATTCTATATTTAAATATTATTCATGAATGGAATGAATCACGTGTTTCTGCAGATATGATAGATCTAAATACGAATCTATTATTGAATTGACATTTTTTACCAGTCGTGTTCTTGTCATATTTTACCAAGTATAATTATAAATGCTAAGTATATTTTATTTATATCGAATCGATATCGTTTGCAGGACTTGTGACGTCAACACAGTGCTTTATTTAATAACACGGTTGGAATGTAGTCGTTTGTCAAAAAAGAATGTTTCAATTTCAGCTAAATTAAGAGCGTACGTACACAGCACTAATATATATATAATATACACAAAACATAAGTACAGATAGTATGATGATCCGTCTGCCAAGACCTTTTTCTTCGGAACGCGTGGAGGTATCATATACTCAGGTTTGCAATTTCTTAAAGTAATGAAAAACTCAAGCTTTTAAATCGACGCAATCAAAATACGACTGTTTATGTTCCATTTGTATCACATATTTTTACAATTGTAAAGGGAATTAAAACCTATAGGGTACTTCTCGTTGACTTAGAATTATAAAATTTAGCAAGAAGCAATTTGCAAAAGCACAAGTAAAGGAAAAAATCCGAAAACCATAAATTAGTAAAAAAAAAAATTACCTTGAATTAAAAAAAAAATAACAGGGTAACATAACACCTCAGTCCTGAGATGAATTTGACACTTTCTTTGAAATTGAACATAAGAGTAAGATATAAAACAGTTTAATAGCTAAAATACGTTTATGAGAGGGATATTCAAACATTATTAATATTAAAATTATAAATAACATCAGTGTTTATACATTTATTTTAAATGTATAAAAACTATATATTTTAAGTGTATATGGTTCCAGTGCTACTTCGCTACCAAAGGTTCTACCATGAAAAGTTTTTTTGAAATTTCCAGGCCGAACAAAAGAAAAATTTTATATACAAGTAAATGGAAATGTTAAAATCCGGTCTTTTAGACTTTTAGGGTTATAATGAACAAAACGTTAAGCTCCATTCACTAGGTCAATTTCGGTATAAACGAAAACACGTCAATGAATCCGAAAATTTAGAATTTCATGTCATGATCGACCCCCACTTGATCACTTCGACTCGATCGATCACTTTTAAATGATTATTGAGAGTTAGGTAAAATTTAATACTATGTTTGAAGTTTTTGACAGGCAATAATAACAGAGATTTCTAATTCGACTGAACGAAACTACTACAACATTTTTTAATTGTCACACTAAGGTAGAGGCATCCTGAATAATTACAATAAGACTTTTTTCATGAAGGTTTAAATAAAAAACGTATTTACCAATGTAACTCTTTTTTTCTGGAACGTATTGAATATTGAATTGAAAAATTATGCAATTACCGTCTACGAACACCTTACGAACGAACCTTATTCATAAAAACTAAGACGTTGCACAAACCTATTTAAACTATTAGAGTGTTTGGTCACTGTCTTTCAAATTGAGAAATTAACGCAAAAGAAAGGAGCAAAATATTTCAATAACTAAAATAAGTTTATAAGAGGTTTGACATTTTATGAATAGGGGGTAATTCTGCACAACAAAAACATTTACAATTGGAATGTTTTTATCACCACATTTATCCCTTTATTCATAAAAACGTCAATGTTTTCATAAAATCTATTTTAGTTATAGAATTATTTTGTATTATTTCTTTGTGCTAAATTCCCAATTTAAAAAGCGACAAAATTTTGGAATAGTTAAAATAGGTTTGTACAGTAGAATCTCAATTATCCGGATATTCGATTATCCGGACAAGACAGGACCAATCGGTTCTCATACAGTTGTGACAACCGAAGCGCATTAGGGACTTGGCCGCAATGAAAAGGTGTGATTCATTACGTTAAAAATTAATAACTAATTATTCCTAACCAAAATTTTAAATCACATTGGTATTATGTAATCTATTATTTCTATAGCTCGTATTTTTTATATACTATATTGTCTAAATGATACATGTACGATAAAACCCTTTACATAATAAAAAAAATATTAAAATTTAATTATTGTTTGATTTGACTTTGAAATTGATTATCCGGATTTTTTATTATACGGAATTCTTTTTTTATTCGAATAATTGAGATTCTACTCTAGAATGTTTTAATTTTTATGACTAAGGGTGTTAATATATAAAGATCATCCAAGTTCAAGGTTGCATAGGATTGATTGATATCCATAACGTCTGGCTCGACTCAACATCAAAAGATGTCTTTTGTTTAGTTTACAAACAGGGACTTTAATTGCAATGAGCTTGTTTTCATTTTTTTTTTTTTCTCGAATACCTTCACAGATTTTCGTTTCGAAAAAGTTTCAGAATCAGTAAATATGTTATGTCTTTTTTGGCAGCAAAACGTTTTTATTTAATATTATTTACATAAATAATATAGTAAAATTATAACTAGATGATGTTTAATAAATATTTAAGAAAAATTAAAAAGTGCCCTTAACAGGAGCAATCAAAGCTAAAACTGCATTTTTAAATCTTCGCTAGTCTGTCGGTCTTTTCCTTTTTGTTCATGCAAAAACTGCGACATCACATTGAATGTGATTTTTATAATTGTGTTCTTGAAGGTATAAATTAAAATATGATGTATGCTTTATTTTGATATGTCTGATCTTGATATGTAAGTCGGCAATTATCTCATTAAACTAACCCCATTACTAAGGATGTTAAAAGAAGATAGGTATTGTTTAATTATATAGTTATACATTTTGGCTACATTATATTTCGAGTTTTTACTTCTTGCAGTGATATACTGAGTGCTGTTCCTATACCAGTTTATTTCTTTGAATTAAAATAATATACCAATATCGACCATAAAAACTTCAAATCAACAATCACGGCGTAAAACTCTTTGTGGAGTTGCACAAAGAACGCCCGTAAAAAAATTAAAAAGCTTCGGAACGGAACGCAACTTCAACTCTTGTGTGCGTGGACTTAGCGCTTTGCGTATATGCATTGCAAGGATTCGTCTGAAGCATCAATGTGTTGGTGCAGTTGTGGGCGTGTGCGTGGAACGCGATTGTATCTGGGTCTCGGTTGTCAAGGGCAACCGTACAACCGCTGCAGCGAAAGCGTTGCGCTTTCAGCTCTGCGCTGTAATTATACGGCTTATTTTTAGAATCGGATGTTGTCGCTTTTTTGTGCAGAGAAGCTCGGTGCAGCGCGTTCTGTTTAGATGACGTTTGGAAATCTTTGAATTTTGTAAACTTGAATGAATGGAATTTAGTCCTTACGATTATTGTTATGAAAAATGTTCCTTTTTTCATTATGTGCTATTTATTAAGTGAAAACTATCACAAATAAAAGTCCCTTAGTGTAGTTTTTATTCGTATTGGAATTCATATTAAATTTAACATAAATTATATGGAACAGCCATAATAATCTATCGTTGTTACAAAAATTGATTATTTATTTATTTATTTATAGCAAGGCAACAGATTACAAATTAATACATTTATAAAATAAATATTACATAAAACGGCATTAAATTTGCACTCCAATAACTGCTCTGCATAACATTCGATATTATATACATTAAAAGAATGACGGCTATAAATTTAAAGTAACAAATTGACAGCCTTAATGTAACATTGCAAGGATTGTTGGATTATACTGGGCAAATTTTATAAACATTGTTGAAATAACCAGGGAAAGAACAAATTTTATTTATTTATTTATGGGTTTGGTAGGTTATAGCTTCTCACATATACAAATGTTTATATGAGTTTTCTTACCTTAAATTCTGAAATTTCGTAATAGTGTATTTTTTCATGTTTTCAAGTTCATTCATGCATTTTTTTTATTCAGTATTATGCATGAATAGTTAATTATTATTAAGTTATTATAGCTGTGACCTCTTTAAAAAAATAATAAATAAATAAATAAATAAATTTTCCTTTTACCAAATACCGTAGTAAGTAGTCTTGAGTTAAAATTTAGTAAATTTGCAGATAAATTTTTAATTTAAGTATACTTTTCTCATTTAATTCTGTATTATTGTCATTTGTCTGAATTCTGATTGGAATTGAATTTTATTCATTATTAATACCAATATATCTAATAACTGTATCCTCCTTATTATCAATCAACAATTTTGTTATTTTTTTATAGCCATACACAACTATTACATCCGGCGCCTAGGTATAATACCTGCCGGAAGCCGATATCTCTGTCGCGGTGATCACTCTGATAACAATCACTGATAACGTATCGATCACTTCGTGCGATACACTCAGAAGCTTTAAAGCATGCTATTGATTTGTATTTATATTTTAAGATGGAGGGAGACTTTGTACAAAAGTCGATTGCTTGGGTACCTCTGTCCCATTCGTGTTTCAACCGTGAAGCAGTTGTGTTTGCATGGCTGTGTTTCGGTTTGAAGGGTGGGATATGGCGTGAATTTACTGGGTACAGAGGAATAACACCTGAGTCCTCAGGAATGGCAACACATGGGGCGTAACATGGGTGAAACAGTATACTCTATTATGTCCATGGTACTGCTCATGTCTATAGGCGACGGTTACCACTTTCCATCGGGTGGGCCATCAGCTTGTTTACCATTCTAAGTTGTATAAAAAAAAAAATATTGAGGAAAATAAAGTATTAAATAAAATCTTCTACAGTGAATAAAAATCTTGATTAGAATAGGCATGGTAAATAAATTGATATGTTATTCATAGTTGCCATGTTAGTAATAATATTCAGAATACAGTAATGTACTTACAATACAAGTACTTTCAAAATGGCCGGGAGGACTATAGCGACATTGATGTTTTTATACGATCTGGCTCGAAAAACTATTATATTCATATACTCTCAGAGCAGCACCAGAGGTTCAGGTTTTCTATTGAATGCGCGCGTTGCGGTGTTTTTCCGTATGTGCTAAGTACAAATATAATACTGTAATTAATATATGTATATTATATATATATATATATATATATATATATATATATATATATATTGTTAATTATATTTATATAGTCATCAAATTTTTTTGCTAGTAAAAGTCTTTCAACTGTAATTAAATTGTATTTCAAACTATTATTTAATGATAATGTGTCTCCAAACCATATCATTAGAAGCATAATTATATTACCTGTCTCAAAATCCTAAATACACTTGATAAAAAAAAAATTAATTATAATTTGGAAATTGATTTATTGTTTTCCGCAGATCGTTTACAGATTTTCATCCATATCACTTTAAGCTCAAAGTCAAATAGACTCTATCTCATGATCAATAGGAATGAGATTGACGAAATCCGCTAATGGCATTAACACCGATGTTTTGTGTGAAATATTGATGATCAGTCCAGTAGTGTCGTGAGTATTGTTTTGAATAAAAATACTTCATACTCAAACGTACTCGACGTTTGTAATCGTCACAAAATTAGGTTTTGTCTGAGCACTCGAATTATACTTGATTATCCAAATGTAGTCAGTTTTTAATCTCAAATAAGATATTGGGTAGTTATTTAATTTATCAGATATTTTTGCACTAAGTCTCATGAACCAGCTATCATCGTGCTAGTATCGCTATATAGTACCATCGTGCGTAAGAGCATGATTAATCCAAATCTTCCGAGGCTATTCGCTCTCTTGCAGGCGAAAAGGCGGTCATGATTATTTTATAATCTACTTCCTTTGCTCTACCACGATCCCAAATTTATATTTGCGATTAAACTTGGTTTAATGGAGTGTTTATTTATTAAATTTTAAACATTGATTTGATTAAGGAAGGAATAGATACAATTGTTTCTAATCTTAATGTGTAATGGTAATTCTTTTCTTTTAACCCAGCAGTTTGAATTTATTATCTATTATAGAATATGGTACTTAAATAATAATTTTCTATTCATTTTAATTTCAAGCAATTATAAATTAGATTAAATTATCAAATTTTAGTCAGCCAATTATAACATGAACATTTCTGATTAATACAATAACACGACGGTTAGATTTTAGCACTATAATTATTCTTAAGCTAACTGGAGTTCAAAGTATTTATTTATATTTGCATAAGTTGGATACTGTATAAACTTGTATTTATCAAATAGTATACAAAACGTTTCTCACAGTTCTGCGTTCTAGATGACTGTAATGTTCAGCTTAATGATAACGTGCACAGGATACGTGCATCAGCGTGATTGCCGGTAAAGCGACTGATGCCGATTCAATTCCAGGCTATTATTTCATAAACTGTTAACCAATTGTTATTCCTATGTCTGTTATTTGAATTCATGTGAAATTACTAGATTTCTTTTTCTTCTTTTCTTTTCAATATTTAATTATACTTTTATTATATTAATAAAATGTAATATAATGTGAATTAATTTTATTATTAGTTTTACAAAAGTTTTAAAATATTTAAATATCGCAGTTAAAAAACAACAGCATAAATTTGATAAATCTAATATCAAAGTACATTAGAATGATAAGGTCTCGCGAGTATCCCGATATAGAGTTACGTCCCATCCTATTCAGGCACTCGAATCGAGTTGAATAGCGCCGCAGATGTGGCGTTTTTTACAACCATCTTTCCCACACTACCACTTTTTCTGATGCCTTAATACATCGACACAGGCCACGGTGCACTTTCTCGAAAGACTTGCCGCGCAATTTTATAACTTATATCTTGGTTATACGGCGTCTGTCTATGAAACAATATGGAGTTCAAAAGCAAATTTATGTTGGTCGATACAGTTTTGTAAAGATTTTTTGTGTACACGTCTGTCTGTGCTATCGGATGCGACATCGGAAATTGAATATTTTTTGTACTTGCACCTATGAGATAGAATTGTTTGAAGGAAGTCACATGTGTATAACGCTGATTGTATGATTTACTATTGTTTCCTCTTTAAACGCTCACTTTGCTTAACTACCAAGTTCACAACGCTCGGGAGCATCATTTGTTCATTGACTTTCATTTGACAAAGGACTATATGCATCAAAATCTCTATCAAAGGAAAACGAATATAAAACTTTATAAATACTCTTAAATCGATAAATTTTAAAGTTAAATTCTTCATACTTAATTTTCTATAAATTCATTATGTTGTTACCTGGAAGTTAAAATAGACTCTTGCAAAATCTCCGATTCAAATTTTAATAATATTCAAACATTTTCAGATTAGTAGAAAATAAGACGTGCATTGAAAGCGTGCATTCACCGGCGCGACTTTATTGAAGCTAAATAAAATATTCCCCACAATTAGATTTTCACCAAAACTTTATTCTTCTGCAGCGTAGGTATTTACTCTACTTTAAACTTTTACCTAGACGAAAGTAAGAGTTTGCACATACAGCTATTGACGTTATGAAAACTGTAAGCGTCTTTTGAGTTTACTTTGAAGCAATAAGAACGGGATTATCCCACAGAGAAAGTATGAATCAACTTAAGATATTACTTGCGGCAATAATAGGGATATTGGAAAGTACAGGCGGCTTAAACGTTAGATCTTCAGGTTTAGATTTAGGCGTCATATAAAATAAAAGCACAGATAAAAGTGGAATTGGATTTTAGAACTAATCTAACTTCTTAAGTGTCTGGAATCTGCTCATAATTCGTAAAAAGTTTCACAAGTCAATTTAAAATTCTCGAATTCCGGAAGAAGCGAAAATAAAATTTCTGTTACCAATTGAAAAAAAAAAAATTATTGTATTTAATCCAGTTAATAATGAGAAAAATAATATGCAAAATGTTACTAAACCAGAAAAAGAGGAAACGTAACTGGCCCGTTCAACTAAAAAGGAAGCGTATGGTATTGCACAATCCGTAGCGTTGCTCTCGTTATGTACCAACAGTTAGCTGGGATGAAATTGGCCAATTTGTTTATTTGTTTTCATTGGCCTCACTGAACTTGACTCCCCATTATCGCATTCACGGGAGGAAGGCGTATTATTTATTCGATTATTCCGTGGGACCGCGCCGGCTCGTCTTCGACATCAACTTGCCAAGTATTAATGTCAAATATTTGATTTCTGTAGAGCTAATCAAATTATAATATTTTAATAATTCTCAATGTGAAAGTTTATATTCATATTTCCTTATCTTGTTATCTTGACATTCGACTTCAAAAGTAAAGTTACAGCGATAATTGAAGCAATATTAAAATTACCAATCAACAAACTGAATTTGTTGATGTTTCTATTACAAGATTGAATTCTACGCAGTGGAAACAAATTGTAAAACATAACTTCTGTTTATATTTTTATTATTATTAGATTATAATTTGCGAATATAGGTTCTAAAATAGGCAAAAAATAATCAGGAATCAATACTGAAAAATTATAAATGCATTTTTTATACGACGCAAAGAAATTTATGTATATAATTACATAATTTTTCTTTATTTCTTATTGTATTTAACAATGTGGTTGGTAGATACCAAAATAACTTCAATTGTAAACCCTATTGGGCACAACAAGCAGGAGAGAAGAGGACAATCTTATTTTACTTTATAAATAGTTAATATATATAATGATATAACTTAGTAATCCATTGATTACATTTTCTTCTATTTATTTACATACATATATAGATATTTTAAACACGTTAGTTGGTAAATTAACATACCTAATGAATACAAAAGCTTCTTGATTATGGGTAAAGTTTAATTCGCAGACTGTGACAGAGTGAGTAAAATAATAACAACATGTTAGTATGTGGCATAAGATTATTAATACATGCTACATTATTATAATAAATGAATTATTGATGACGATTCTTCTGTAAATAATATTTATGTTTTCATAGAGACATATTACACTATTAACTCAAAAGAAACATACCGAAATCAATTAAGCACAATTGCATTTAATTTGCATGCCATTTTTTTACCATAAAGTAAGTGTAACAAAACTTAAACGATACAGTTTTTTTTTAATGGACGATAATGGAATGGTAACCTCGTCTGCGCTACGGTATACGCTGGCGAGGCACCAGTGAGGGACGATAGGTGAGAATGAATAGGCAGGTCAGTTAGCCCACCGTGATCAATACACCTGAAGTTCAGCACGATGATTTTCAGGGGGACCACGTGGAAGTGGACCTGACAAGATATTGGTAGTAATGGAACTAGTAGTTCTCATTACTAACAATACCTTCCCCCCAATGATACAGTTATTACATACCTATAGAAAATTAATATTAAAATGATATTAGAGAGTTCAGACAAAAGAAAACATTACAAGTGATATATTCGAGAAGATTTTGAACTTGGCAAGAGTTCGTTGTCAATAAATAATTTTTGTACTCTTAATATTATGTTGAGACTTTATTAAAAGTAAACGTTTTATCTTTATTACATTTAATAACTTTTTTCTCAAACATGCTTGGAAATGTGAGCATTATTTTGACAATCTTCTTCGAGATAAGTCAAAATTGCCGTACTGGCCAGCTACATGCGGGCAGCGGCCGGTAAAAGTTGTATGAAAATCCATATCTGTCGTGTTTTGCGGCCAGATAAATTACTATGTAAACTCATATCTGTCCTGTAATTTAAAAATGGAATGACCTTTTACTTCGAAACATGGCTACCAATGAGGTAACTAATAATTTAAGAATTCTCTAAAGAGCTTACTTTTCATTATAATCATTTTTGCTTATGGTCTCTCTTTATGTCTTTAGTACTTATATCCACATGATCTTATGTATTTAATAGTGTAATATACGCCTTATGAATACATTTTACAATTGAGTCCTATTTAGAATACAGTGATCAGAATATCCTTTTGTAATTCTCTTGTAGATTTACAATTATTATTTTTATAACAGTATTGTGCATACTCGAATTTTGTAATACTACAGTTGATATATGTAGTTAGATTTAGAAAACTATCGAGATTACATAAAAGATTTAAATAAACTATTAGATTACTAGAACTCCTGTTCGCGTTATATCTTTCGGCAGCTGTAACCAACAACATAATCCGTGTTGCAGTAAGTTTGGCCTATTTCTTCAGTATCGGGCAATAACTAATGCAACAATACAATGTAGAGCGTATTCACCTAATAATATAGAATATTACTCTCTATATTGGCTGAAATCCAAACCAATGTCAATTCTAAAGTACTAAACTTCGATTCGAACTCAGCGTTTGATATTTTAGTAACAATAAGTCAAGAATTTCGTCCGAGAATAATATTGAAGAAGTCAAATTCTTGTGAAGTACCGAAAAGCAGTTGTGTTTGCATGATTGTCTTTCGGTTTGAAGGGTGGAATATGACAGTGAATTTACAGGATACAGAATAACACCTGAGTCTTCAGGAATGACAATGCAGGAGGGGTATCAAAGGCGAAACAGTATACTCTGTTATGTCCATGGTACTGCTCATGTCTATAGGCGATGGTTACCACTTTCCATCAGGTGGGCCGTCAGCTTGTTTGCCGATGCTTGTTTGTTTTCAAATGCAATGAGGTGTTCATGAGGTATGGTTTCTAGTGTAATATTACAAAAGGTATCTAGCTGTAATAAATATTAAGTATGAGAATTTAGCTCTATCATCATAGCAAATGTAAGTACTTAGCTAACATATTGTATACAGGTCTCACATATTATGCAGTTACGATAGAACTGCAATTCGAACTGGAATGTTGAAACTGTAAAGTTTTCTGTATGTGCACGATCAGTAACATGTACACAGAGACAACTTTCAAATTCTTTTTTTGAAGTTATAAGTTACATAGGGGTCTGTAAGGTCCGTCCTCGCTTTTGGATACGGGCGACGAACCTGTCGACTTTAGTGGAAAGAATAGTGAATATTGAAGGAGCCAAACTAAACGTCAATAACAACAATCGAAAGATTTTCCTGTTATCTCATTGTATATATACTATATTTATCATTACAATTCGATCTGTAGAATGAATCGTAACATTTTATATTTACGTGAGGCCTGCGTGTTAGATAACAAGGTACAATACAAGGTACAGTAAAGACAGTTTTTTTTTTATACAACTTAGAATGGCAAACAAGCTGACGGCCCATTTGATAGAAAGTGGTAACCGTCGCCTATAGACATGACCAGTACCATGGACATAACAGAGTATACTGTTTCGCCCATGATACCCCCCATGCGTTGCCATTCCTGAGGACTCAGATGTTATTCCTCTGTACCCTGTAAATTCACGCAATATCCCACCCTTCAAACCGAAACACAGCCATGCAAACACAACTGCTTCGCGGTTTCAATTCTATAATTTGTATATTTACCTTTTAATTGACAAAGATATAGATATAATCGAACGTTCGATTCGTTACGAGTAAGATACACACTACAACAAATCGTTATATGCTGTACAATTCGAATTATGACTATAAACTAAGCGTAAAGTATGTAACAGAAAATTGTAAAATTTTCTATAAAAATACTTTACGATTCATCGCTGCATTACCAACTATACAGTTAAAAAGTTATGTTGTAGTGAATGTAACCAGCATTAGATATAATATAGAACATAGGAGCTTAACATAGCAGTTTAACCCCTTATTTACAATAACTACAAACTTGTTACCTATTTTAACTATTCAATTAGTTAGTCTCTTTTTTTAAAGGAAATTTCTAACATACAAAACATAGTTATAGTCAAAATTGGTTTGTAAACAACTTTAGTTTTCTTAAATAATGTAACTTTGGGATAGAAATTTGTAATAGACAAAAGAAAGCGCGAATGTTACGTTTCGTTTCACCAATGAAAATTGTGCTGTTTCCGTTTCGAATTCGCTCATATGTATAATTAAAGGGCTAAATTACGTGACATCATGCACATCACCGTCAATGGCAGGCCGATGCGTCATCGCGAAATGCCATCTCTTTGACGCTATCCCCTATTTCCCGCTCCACTTTGACACAGAAGAGTGACGTTCACGGAACGCGCCCTTCTCTTACTATCTGTCTATATAGTTCCTGTAATAGTTTCGTACGCTCGTACTTATCTGTACATCTGTATATCTATGGCCTCATCGTCAACACGATGTAGTTGTCATATGCGTAGCAGGAAAATGGGGATCGATTTGCGAAAGCTGCACACAACGAAAGCATTAGCGGAAGCACGCGAACGCACCGGACCTCGCTTCACGGTCTGCTGCCATCGCTCTATATCTATACCTCTAACAAAACAATCCACAAAAACCAAAAGCTTCCACTATTAACTGTACACTTGCACATACGAAAGCTCGCACGAAACTTTGGAATTGAGCCGCGAACTTGTACCTTCTCTGGTCGCTCGATCCATCCGCGCCTCCTTTTTTTCTTCGTACCGCTGCCTCGGAAACACAAAACGGTTCGAAGGACGCAAGCGAAAAATAAACAAAAAGGGAATAAGAGTTCGCGATCGCGTCAGTTGTGCGCGTGTCGCGTCGCGCGGTGCTAGGAGCGCGCGCGTAAAAACGCGACGGCGGTCGGCGGCTGACTGGCGCGCGCGTCGGCCGACGCAGCTGCCGCGGCGGCCAATGGCGGCCGGTCACGTGACGCGCCCCGCGCCCCGCGCCCGCACACGCTTGTTTACAAATAATAATAATAGAGCCGGTGGCGCCGCCTCTACACCGCGGCCGGCCGCCGCGCGGCTACGCGCTACGAGCTACGCACAGCTGTCGCTGCATTTGGCGGGATTCGATTCGAAGCACATTCGCTCAAAGCTTCGATCTGTTTTTGGTGCTTTCGCGTCGGCGTTCTATCGATCGGCACGCAACGCAACCTTGCAGCCGTCCGTTAGATTCTTTCGCTTTTGTAGTAATTAGTCGGAATTCATTTCCACATTATCTTCCGACTACCGTCATAATTTTATCTATCCGAATACGAGTACATTCGACAATTAACAAGTCTTATATTTGTGCTGTTAATTACTTGAAAATGATTAAAAAAGGGTTGACGGTAATAACTGGTAATGAAATTGTTTCGCAATTTTTGCGGAGGGTGCGACATTCCCCATTTGGCGACAGGTTGATGTTTCCGATTGTTTTGCGTTCAGGATGTAAGGTGCAAGAGGGTTTGAACCCCAGTTCATGTAGTACACCATAGCACACTCCCCTCGACCTAAATCTGTGATCTGAGGAGCCCCATGGACTCAGTACGGGCCGGGACACTTGACAGTCAGCTTTAATTGATCCCCTTTCCTATTAACTTCACACCTTAATATTGTCCCAGTTATAATGAAGGTGAACCACGAAAAGGTGCCTGTTTAAAATGGCCCAATATATTTTTTGACTTTTTTAAACGAACTTAAAATATTGTTATTTAGATACCTGTTTATATATAAATAAATAAATTTCAAATTCAAGTTATCTTTATGCAAATAGATTTATTTATATTTTTTTTTGTGAGTGGCGACCACGTACAGACAAAAGCAGTGTAGGACGACTGGCCACTCGATGTAGTGACGACCTCAAATGCATTGTAGGGAGTCAGTGGATGCAGGTGATAGTCTATGGGGAGGCCTATGTTCCGCGGTGGATAAATAATGAGATGATGACGAGATGATTATAAACTCTTTTAAATCATCATTTTTTATGTTTCTACCGCATAAAATAATTATGCTCACTGCTATTATCACGAATGAGGTAATAAGATGTATTAGTTGAACGTAACCTTGATTAGCCCATATTCCGTCGAGCATAACTTGAATCTAACTTGGAAAGGGGCGAGCCTACCGTCATTATAAGTGTTAATCAACGCTCAGTGAGAAAAATTTAAATTAACACATAAAGTTAAATCGTCGGTCTGCTTTCAACTCACGATCATGTTGGTACAATTGTGAATGTCATTTATTAACCGACTTCAAAAAGAATGAGATTATCATATTTTTTTTATGTTTGTTACCTCACAATTCCGTTATTTCTAAATCCATTTGGAAAATTCTTTTTTTATCTGATAGGATATTTTTACAAATTGGTCCCATAGAAGTTTTATGAAAATCGGTCCAGTAGTTTAGTTTTTAAATCATAATAACTGAGTATGTCACAATTAAAACCGGTTTCTTTTTTAAAATACAATCTCAGTTTTTTTTTTTCGGAAATAACAAATTATTATTAAGAGGGACCATACAGTCTAAATTATCGTATTGCTAATTTTGCATCACCTACTTACATATATTAAGTTTGTGTTCCATAAAAAAAGCTGATGTTTGGTCCCGGCATAGGGTGGCCACTTCTTCCTTTCTCGTGGGTGCTGTAAGAAGCGACTGGAACTTGACGGTCGAAGGACGAGCAGCTGCGTCTCTCTTAAAACATGACTAAAGCCTAACTGCGGTTGTCAACCAGTCTGCCAAGCGTGGCAAATACTGGCAAACCCCCCCATTAGAGGGAGGCCTGTGTTCAGCATGGGCTCGGTGTAGTGATATCAAAAATAAAAACTGTTCTTAACATATTTTTTAATTTCTGTTAAAAATCCGAATTGAAATTAAGTCGGAATCAGAGAGTTTAGATTTTATTTATTTATTTATTTATTCTTTATTGTACACAAAAAAATTACAACATATAATATATATAAAATAAAAATGTACAACTCTGTAAGAGTTCTCTTCCAGCAAACCCTGAGTGGAAAGGAGCATTAATTACTAGCGGGCAGTATGCGTACAATAATAATAGAAGGAAACATTATAGATGTTTCTATTAAAAAAAAATATATGTTGACATATATAAGTAACTCATACAATTAAAATCAAAATACATACATATCTGTATACAATAATACATATACATATATATGTTTTTATATAGATGATTCATTTCATATATATTGTTTTTTTTAATTCTTTGATATAAAATTTCTAGTAGCTAAGAAACTGGCACGATTAAATGTATAATATAGTACGGATAAAGTACAGTATGGACACAGTATATGGTAGAGTACCAGTATAGTATAGCATCTATACAAAATTTAATAGTCAGTAAGACGTAAAATTCAAATTAAATTAAAATAAAAACGTCCTTATGACGACTTCATAAACATCATATTACGACTTTTACTTGTTAGTACCAAAGATAGCGTTCCTTTTCATTATTTCTTTAGTTATATTAGTCCTTTTTTCTTTATCATATGCATTATTTATTCGAACTACATGATATTGCAAGTAAATAATTATGACAGAGGGAGACTTTGTACAAAAGTCGATTGCTTGGGTACCTCTGTCCCATTCGTGTTTCAACCGTGAAGCAACTGTGTTTGCATGGCTGTGTTTCGGTTTGAAGGGTGGGATATGGCGTGAATTTACTGGGTACAGAGGAATAACACCTGAGTCCTCGGGAATGGTAACACATGGGAGATATCATGGGCGAAACAGTATACTCTGTTATGTATATGGTACTGCTCGTGTCTATAGGCGACGGTTACCACTTTCCATCAGGTGGGCCGTTAGCTTGTTTGCCGTTCTAAGTTGTATAAAAAAAATAAAATAAATAATTAATTATACATAGAAACAGAACTTAATTCTAAATATAGTTACAGTACGATGTCACTGTAAAATTATCTTGTATATAAAAATTTGAAACGAGTAACTGTTGAGTTTCTTGCGGATTTTTTTCAATAGATAACAACATCCCGAATCCAGCAGTACAGTCATAAAAGAATTGACGTTTTAAAGGAGCTTGTAAACAAGTCAATTTGAGTATACGAGTAGATCTATTCTATTCTATTCTGTGCAATTATCTTCTAGAAGAAGAGTGTGGAATAAAAACAATTTTCGCCATATTAGTATTAATGGTATTGATCATGTAATTAAACATTATATATTACTATTTAGTTATGTAGTAATTGTATAGTAAATTTGGTATTTTTTTTTATATAATCTTTTACTTAATCTAACTTAGTCTTATCCCCTATTTGGCATTGTAATTTTACTGCAGCTTTGAAATTAGAACTGGACTAAAACGGATTCAATGACATAACATAGTGATACAGGGGAAAGGGATTATTAGTAATGGAGTCTAACTGACCCATTGCCAGCAATACACCCTATCAGGTCGACCTCCACGTGGTTCCACCTGGAAACTATCGTGGTTAGTTCTAGTGAAATTCGTTACGATGTGCTAACTGACCTGCTTTCATCGTCACCTATCATCGCTCACTGGTGCCCCGCCAGCGTATACCGATAGCGCAGGCGGGGTTACTATTCTATTATCATCCAATAAAAAAAAAACATAGTAATACGTTCCGTTACACACTTTTTCTTCTCCGCGCACGTTTTAACATAATCAAATATTATGCCTAATAAATGCAACATTTTGGTTGAAATTTAAGACAATATTATTCTTGATATAGCGTGTGTGATACGTGAAAGTGAAATGGAACGCCTGGCGGTTTTCTGAAATAGAAAAAGCAATTCTGAGAAAAACGAATATTTCATCCCGATCGCACCCCTTACCACTGTGACTCATCAGAATTTCACTGCCAGCGCCACCCAGTATTACTCATTCTCTGTTTAGTTGTAACATCATTATTTATCAAATTCATTATAATCGGACATCTGGCTCTATTATTATATTAATTACATTTTGAAACTTTTATAGTTATATATAATTATAGTTGTTTTGGATGATATATTAAATTTTTTGATAATAGAAAATCTCCTTCGAGATTAAAAATAAAAATTGAAAAGATTGCAATGCGTGCAAAACTGCAAACGGCGTTCTTGCATCGCACCGCGCCAATTTCATTGCTACAAAAGTGCGTAATATCGATTACTGGCTCCCTTACCCCATCCTCCGTCTCGCTCGCGCGACGCACACAGCCACCGCGGAAGTGAGAAAAGCGTAAATCGGAACGCACCGCGGATGCTACGACTTTACGCGGGGCCAGTAGACGCTATTTTAATGTTTTAGTTTGACATAGGCCATTTCGGTCGCGGCGTACGCGTCCCCCGCTGTCGTCGTCATGACAACCGATCTGTCACACGCACAGAACATAAAACGCAAGCATTGATTTTTTCCCTGCTTCCTCTTTTACTTTTACGCGTGTCGAGCGACTTTTTGCTTGAATTTTTATTTTTAAAAGCGCGAGTTTCGCCGCTTCTCCGTAAGTGCTCCCCGCTTTATTGACGACACTTTCAATTGTCCAATTGAAATTTAATTAACGAAAATATATATTTTTATATTTTATTTTATATGTCACTCTGTATTGTATTCTTAGTGATCAATAAAATAAGCAAGTGTTATATTTCGACAAATTAATTATGAGAAGTTGTAGAATAATTAAAAAGTTTTTTAATTTTTACTTTTGTTGACATTCTGTGGTCACCTATTTGAGATAGAATTGCTTTTATTTTTTATTTTTTTTTTTTTAATTTAGAATCGTATTTATTTTAATTTAAAAAAAAAACTAAATGAGTATTATGGATAATGACAATACAAACATTATTGTTGGTTACATAAAAAAGATCAAGTTTCAAGCCTAAGGGAAAATTTGTTAAGGTAGGCCCAGTAAGCCCAAGGGTGCGGGTCTAAGGGTTGAATTTTCTATCCCTCACAGATGTGGCGATTTTCACCCTCTCACTCTCTCGTTAACTCAATAAGAGGAAAATATGTTGTCTCGGAGGGCGCTATCGAGATTAATCGCGATTTTTGCAAAGATTTATTGCTTTCCGTACAAATTATATTATGTATTAAAAATATATTTTTTTTTTAAATGCGTCACTGGCCAAAGACAAAATATACAGTCAAGGAAAGACTATAGTATTTACATGTAACGATTCATATTTTCGTCCCATTACCGGGTAGTTGATATTGATTGACCAGGTCAAAATGCTAAATTCCCTATTTACTAAATGTATGCTTTGTATGATATAACAGTGAATTTACAGGGTACAAAGGAATAACACCTGAGTCCTCAGGCATAGCAACGCATGGGGGGTATCATGGGCGAAACAGTATACTCTGTTATGTCCATGGTACTGCTCATGTCTATAGGCGACGGTTACCACTTTCCATAAGGTGGGCCGTCAGCTTGTTTGCCATCCTAAGTTGTATAAAAAAAATTACCATCAATATTAGTGTTCCAGGGGTTTATTTTTTGTATTTTTTTTTATGAATGATAATATTGGGGTAATCCCCACTGCGCTATAGATTTATGTTGGCAGGACATCAAGTAGGGATGATAGGTAAGGATGAAGTGAGGACATTTGGCCCATCGTGACGAATTCACAATGAAGTAATGAGGAGAAACCACGAAGAGGGACATGGTACACCCTTTTTAGTGGACCTCTTTCTTCTCTATTGCAATCAATATTGATGATTGATGGCAAAGGAGTTGATGATCCTTATTCCTAATACTCCCTTCCCCCTAATGTTCCAGAGGGAATTGCGTAGATGTCAACCTGACGGAGTATATTGCTAGAAATAGGACTATGGGGTTTACCCGTGACTAAAAATCAGAGGGGGAAGGGATTGTTAGTAATGGGAGTCTAACGTCTCCATTACTACTAATATAGGGTATATTCAGGTCAGGTTAATCGTGATTTCCCCTGGAAGCCATCTTGGTAAATTCTTGTAGAATTCGTCACGATGGACTAACTGACTTGCTTTCATCCTCACCTATTATTCCTCACTGCTGTCACGCCAGTATATGCCAAGAGCGCAGGCGGGGTAACCATTGCATTATCACTCTTCAAAAAAAACTTTTTGAGGGGGTTATCCTGCGTCGTTTGTCGATACGAGGTCGCCACATTTATTGGGATCGGTGAAAATAAAAACGAATACAATAAATTATAATTTTCATCAATTTATTACTTTAGGAATAAACGTTACAATTATGTATTAAATAACTAACAACCACTTGTACCTAATATTTACATAGTCACAACTATACTAGTATTAATACTTGGTTAAATGTTTAGTGCCAAATCTAATTTTGTTACTTTACAATTATAATACTCTGCCTAGGACAATTGCGGTTAGCGTTATGTAGATACGAAACAATGTAGAGACACGTCGCCGGTGATTATAAAAAAAAAAAACTAAATATATTTTATGGTACTTTTTTGATTACGGTTTTTTTAAACTGAATGATACAAATTTATATCTTCATTTGCTTCGGGCTTCGGTGGCTGTAGTAAAGCAATGTTGGAGATCTTTGTAAATAACAACAACAACAAGGCATCTCATTGCCCACCAGATGGTGTGGGCGGGCGAGGTACGGGCCTCGGGGCGTACCCCACTACCCCGGCTTCAACTCCGGAGGCAACAACCTCCGGGTCACTGGGTATCAAGCCGACATATACTGCTGGTCTGTGTATGTCGGCGTGGCGCTTTTTTGTAAATAATAAAGGCGGTCTCTTGACATCAGAGGGTGACACAAGCAATAGTTCTGATTATAATAGGCAAATCATTGTTATCATCATCATCATAACGGGAATGACGTCGTGTCTCAACATTGTTGACAAAAAAGTATTTGTCTGATTTGCAATACCAGGCCCTTATGGAGAATAGCCATTAATTAATTTTAACTTAATTATCATTTCACACTACTTACTTCACCGTCATCACATTCTTGTACAGACATGTCATTAATCGTATATATTCACTATCAAAATAGACAGTCTCACACAATATGGATGAACTCTGAGCAATCATAGTCCATAGTACGAGATCTTTATTAAATTCTTAGCCTCGGTACAGTTTTACTACAGAGTGGCTGGTGTGAGTTGTACAAAGATTTACGTTACGATTGCTTTCCCATAAGTTGATACGAAAGGGAGAGGAGATAGATTCCTCGTCATTGCTAGAAGTCTTTAACAGATCGACTTCCACGCGGAGACGCCCGGAAAACGTCGTGGTTAATTCCTGGTAAATTCGTCACCATTGTATTATAATGGCGCAGTCAATATTACCTATTCATGTTTAGAAACCAAAGTTTCCGCAACTATCCGCTAGAGGCGCTGTTTTGTTGTCATTACAAATTATCGACAAAAAAGTAAGGCAGTTATATCGTAAATATTTGTACAAACTCATACTGCTCTCACACTGTATTCTAGTAGGATTAGGTATACTTTATAGTTTAACATTAGTTAGAGCTTGTGAAGTTGTGAGTTCAAGTTATGGATTGTAGTTCAGCAGTGTTTATTATGATAAACACAATAAACCTCGCGGTATGTACGGGGATGCTGCGGGGAAAGATACCTGTCCCGTGGGATCATGCATTTTAGATTTTTTTCATTCAATAAATATAATGATTCAGTATTTAGTTCATTGTAATATTGAATATTGTTTTCTTTTATTAAACCAAGTTTAATAAAAAGTTTAAAAATCAACAATTAATAAAGAAATCTCAGATACTTTTTTTTATGCATAGCATTATACAATGAAAAAATAATCCTATTTTGATTACGTATAAAAGAATTCTGCAATACGAAAAAGTGCCTGTTATTTTAAACATACATTATATTTTTGATAAATTCTCAGGCACTTAAATTTAATACTTAATAATTATACTTATAATTACAAAAATAAAAATAATGATATCACCCAGTGACGCCATCTATTATCGCATAGTAGGCACTAGCAGCCAAAAGTGAAAAATGATTTGTAGTTAGATATAATAAAATTTACTTATATTAATAGATTTAAAAAAAAAACGTCGCTGTATATAGCGACAACTTTGTTTTTGTCAGTAATATTTATTCTTTAATATCAATTAAATTCTTTACTAGCCTTATTAATGGCTAATGTAATAATTCGGAATATTATAAAAATAAACAAAGATCGCAAGTTAAAAGAATACGTTGAAATAAACAAAAAAATTTTTATAGAAAACAGAAATGTTATGACATCATGAATGTAAACTTAAAACTATGAAGGCAGTGTTATAAGGGGAAAAGCTGGCAAAATATAATGTTGTTTACTATTATAAGGTCTTTTTAATGTTTCTTGGTATTAAAGTCAATTATAGTAATATAGTGCCATCTAATGATTAATAGCATGAACATATAACAGTTTTATTTGTTTTAATACCTTATAATTCAATCACACATTATTCATTTATATAACAATATTAATTCATATTTAGTTATTAGCTATAATAGTGCATTGGCAACAGCTAGGTATCCAAAATATGTCAGTGTAAAGATTTTGTCCGCTTGCTTCTAGTGCCACCAAACGTTTTTGGATATATTTTTGTTCACATCTAGAACTGTATCCCGATGGTAGCGAGCACAAACCACTGCAATCTGTTGATCTGTATAATAAGAATGAAAAGTATATTAGAGTTATAATTAAAAATTTAACTTTTAGAACTAAATATCAGTATTAATAGTTATTCTATTCGACGCTAGATGGCGCACAGACAGATATCTTTAGTTTCGTGGATTTTAATTGTATTAAAATAAAATAAATATCTTTAATAAATAAAAATATACTCACGTGCAGATTTCAGCGCGCACCAGTTGCGTCATATTGTCGGGCATGTTGACGACGTAGCGCCAGTTGCCCTTGTTGTTGAGAGCTGCTCGGGGAGTGATGTATTCGGTCCGTACTCGGCATAGTTCTTGAGTATTTGCCGCTTGACGTCGGGGGCGCTCTGCTGAAGTCTCTGCACTAATACAAAATGATAATAGACATTTCAAGAAAGTTGAAATTTAAATATTTGACCTGAGTGCCTAGCGAGAGTTGCACAAAGATTTTCTGAAACATGATTGATTTTATTATTTAGTTGGTCACTGAATAAAATTGGACACGAAATACTAGATGGCGCTAGAATTCATTTTCTCCCGCGAATGCTCAGGCGCAGGTTTCCTTTCAACGTTTTCCTTACTGACTACAGTAGTGGGTTTTCATAAAGGGTATTTTAAGGTTTCTCCAAAATTGGCAACGCGCACTTGACACCTCTAGTGATGCAGAAGCCCATATGCTATAGTGAACGTTTATCATCAGACGGGCTGTATGCTTATTATGTAAGATAGCAAACCTATCTTCGTGGTATAAAAGAATATATTTCAGAGGTATTGTTACATGTGACCTAGTCACAATTATTGTTATTAATATACTGTTATAATTTACCTAGCCAACCCCAAAGCTATTCTGAGTGCTTCAGCTCCAGTGAGGGTCCTCTTCGCGGATTCTTTCACCAACTCAGCGTTGCGTCGCCGCCGTGTGCGGTGGACAGTCGACGAGCGGGTCGGAAAAGTCACGGAACGTTGCACTGTCACGTCTGAGCGAGACGGAGATATGTATCTGGATAGAAGCGAAAAGGAAAATAATCATGAGTCATAAAATATAAAAATAAATTATTTATTGACCGCATTACAAAAATGTTTGGTACAAAAGGCGGACTTTATGCTATATAGCATTCTCTCCCAGTCAACCTTTGGCAAAACAGAAATGTAATTATGCGGCGAATAAATTGAAAATTGTTAGAGATAATCACTTACAGACGTATATAGATTGACTTAATAATATAACAACACATACAATATGATTGAATCGAAGCATTTGGCATTCCATTGTTTCTGCCTACCCTAATGGGAGACAGACGTGACTGTAACATATGTATATATACAATATGGAACTACTGCATATTATGATTACATAAATATACTTACATGAATACATTAAACAAATATTATTTACATATAAAAATATATATTATAAAAACAAACAAACATCTTTATCGAATAAAACTTTGTACAAGTGGCCATATGGCATTTTGTATCAGCTAACCATTAGGTAAGAACAGAAAGCGTATGAAGGGCAGATGTGGTGCAAATATGTGACATAATTACATATATATAAATTTGACGTATGTATATTGGATGTAGACTCCCAGAGGGAGACTTTGTACAAAAGTCGATTGCTTGGGTACCTCTGTCCCATTCGTGTTTCAACCGTGAAGCAACTGTGTTTGCATGGCTGTGTTTCGGTTTGAAGGGTGGGATATGGCGTGAGTTTACTGGGTACGGAGGATAACATCTGAGTCCTCAGGAATGGCAACGCATGGGGGTATCATGGGCGAAACAGTATACTCTGTTATGTCCATGGCACTGCTCATGTCTATAAGCGACGGTTATCACCTTCCATCAGGTGGGCCGTCAGCTTGTTTGCCATTCTAAGTTGTATAAAAAAAATGTAGTTGGCAATATTGATTGTAAAATATATTTATTATTGTTATTCTAATATTGAATACTTCTAATATTGAATTTAGAACTTTTTTCTATGATCATGCATAATTTCAGACGCAATGTACATTGTTTATTTACTAGTATACTCACTTCCACCATTCGCTGGGGTTATAGTGTGTGACTCCGCTGGAAGCCTGCCGAAACCAATCGGTCGAGTCGTAATTCGGGTAAGCATTATTATTTGGAGTGCTATAGCCGTTTTGATTGAATCCGAAATTTTGATTAATAGCCGTCTGCCTGTAGACTTTCTTGTCGTAATTGTTCTCGAACTGGTTGTGAGTAGGGTTCCAGAACCCTGGTGATGAGGTGTGGTAGCCGTGGAACCCGAATTTCGTGAAGTTCGATGATTGGAATGTGTTGATGTTGTATGGGGAGGGGTCTGCCGGCGATGGTGGTTGCAGGGGTGTTTTTTGCGAGAAAATATCTGAAAAAAATATATTATAAATAAATTAATATAACTATTTAGTAGCTACAATTTCTGTTTTTTTTTAATTTTTATTATCGCTTGCTATAAAGAATATTGTATTCCACAAAAAAACCGATTTCAATTGTGACAAAACCAGTTATTTTGATTTGAAAACTAAATTACTGAACCGATTTTGATGAAATTTTTATGGGACAAATCTGTAAGTATTTTATTTCACATATAAAAGATTTTTTTCAATGTGAGGAGTTCTGAGGTAACAAATATAAAAAATACAAGCAAATTGAGAACCCCCTCTTTTTTGAAGTCGGTTGAAAAAGATAATGTTTATTTCTAGCTCATATTTCTGTTCCACTTGTATCCCTATCATGAAGAACTTTATTTATTTATAAAAAACAGGTTGTCGTGCAATTGTTCTTACATTTATCTAGGTTGGTTGAATGGATGATAATGGAATGATGACCCCGCCTGTGCTGTCGGTACACGCTGGCGAGGCACCAATGAGGGATGATTGGTGAAGATGAAAAGGCAGGTCAGTTAGCCCATCGTGACGAATTCAACGATAAATTAGTCACGATGGTTTCCAGGGGGAACAGCATGGAGGTCGACATGGTAGGGTACATTGATGACAATGGGAACTAACCTCCCCATTACTAACAATACCTTCCCCCCATTCATCTAACTTTGGAGGATAGTACATATTACAATAAAACTACAGAATTCGGAAGCGTAACACCATAGTCCTCAGCAATGGTAACACAACTAGAATGCACAGAGAAATAACAACTGAGTCCTCAGGAATGGCAAAGCATGGGGGGTATCATGGGCGAAACAGTACACGCTGTTATGTCCATGGTACTGCTCATGTCTATAGGCGACGGTTACCACTTTCCATCAGGTGGTTCTTTTAGCTTGTTTGTCATTCTAAGTTGTATAAAAAACGAGCATTTTAGTTTATTCTGTGAAGTGGATAGTGCTTTTCATTACTATAGGTGGCCGTTACCACTTTTTATCGAAAATTTTCTCATTGAGAACTTTGACTAATGCTTATTTAAACCTTTTTTCTGTAGACAAGTTTATTAAACTAACCATGGTTAAATCTGGTGTGATACTTCGTATTAAAATTCTTCTGGTATATCCCATCGTTGACCAACGAGATCTGGTCCACGTGTGGGAGCGAATTGGGCCCATAACCGTATGGGTAGTCAACTTTTTTATTAGAGTTGAAGTCATCGCGACTCTCGTCTGATAGAAGAGTCCGGATGTCATACTGTCCAGCTTCTATTAATTGCCGGATCACGTGTCTGAAAATAAATTGTATAATATGTTATTTGTATGATCCGTTAACTGTCCACTGCTGAACATAGCCTCCCCCATAAGGGGAGATTTGCCAGTTGCCACGCTTGGCAAGCGGGCTGGCAATTGCAGTTAGACTTTGATGATGTTTTAAGAGAAACGCTGCTGCCTATCTCTTTACCATTAAATTCCTATAGTCGCCTGTTAGGACACTCACGGAGAAGGAAGGGGTGGCCTAATCTATGTTGGGACCACACAGCAATATGTTAGTTATAACTACATTTGTGTAAGTACTTTATAATTATATGAGAATAAATAAGTGTATTAATATATAATGGGTGATAATGGAATGGTAAACCCACCTACACTACTGGGATACTTTGGCGGGGCACCAGTGGAGGATGATAGATAAGGATAGAAGAAGTTAGCTAGCCTATCCTGACAAATTTCACAAGAGTTAACCGATACAGTTTACAGGGGGAACTATATGAGGGTCGACTTGATAGATCCCCATTATTAACCATCCCATCCCCCAGTATAAATATATTTTATTAAATTTATTATTAATAGTATGTATCATAGCATGTTGCAATTTGAGGGATGGTATATGTCAGTGAAATTGCAGTGTACGGTGGCATAACATCATCATCATCATCACATCAGCCGTTAACTGTCTATTGTTGGACATGGGTCTCCTCCCATAGACTGTCTTGAAGAATGGTTTCAAGTTATCGACATTTATGCATTGCAATACATTTAAGTTCGTCGTTCCATGTAGTGGGGGTTGTCCTAAACTGCGTTTGCCTATACGATGTTGCCATTCAAGATCCTTTCTTCTACATCGGTTGTTTTTTTTTTATACCACTGAGGTGGCAAACAAGCATACGGCCCACCTGACGGTAAGTGGTTACCGTAGCCTATGAACGCCTGCAATACCAGAGGTATTCCGCGTGCTTTGCCGACCCTGAAGAAACCTCTTTTGAAGAACCTTCGAGCTATGTGATCAGCTTGTTGCCATCTCAGCTTATATATCTTATGGGCTATGTCGGTTTTTTGTATTTTTCGGTACCACATCGCACAAGTGTGGTATAGAAGTATAGAAGCCAATAGAAGCAAGTGGAAGGAAAGTCAATGGCACTCCATTGGCATCATAGTGTATTCTGTAATGTCCAAGTTACTGTTCATGTCTATAGGCGACAGTCACCGCTTTCCATGAGGTGGGCCGTCAGCTCGTTTCCTATTCTCGAATGTAATATAAGCTTCTTGTTTTTTTAGCGTTCTAATTTTGAGATAACTCACTCAGGGTACGGATCAGGATATAAGCAGTAGGTGAGGCCGGGCTGCGCGCACGCAGGCGCCCGGCCCGGTGGCGCAGGTTCAAACCCACAGTTTTGTCCGTAAGGGCAGCTGTATCCATCACCGCCACGTGTAGTAGTCCATATTAACTGAAATAAAAAAAATGATAAAATAATATAATACTATTTTTCTATGAGTATAACGCTTGATAGGAATCAATTAAGACATAATAAGAGAGAGGACATAGTAATAAGTAGAGTGAATTCCATTCGATGGATCGAACCTGCATTTAAATATCAGAGGAGTTAAAAGAAGTAGTAAAGAAGTGAAGTTATTAGCGATTCCGAATATGAGGTGTCAGAAGGCCGAAGAATTCATCATCTAGTGAAAATTATGAAAATTTGGAAATTTAACATGGCGGCCGAGCTAGGGGCGATTAAATTTTTGAACAAATTATCGGGATATTTTCAAATTTAATTAAGGGATACATGGCAATCCAGTAAACTCGAGCGCTAAGTATTGCCAGCATTAAAAAATCTTCCGATTTTTTTTGGAAGTTTGAAGAGATTCTCCAAAAGGTGAGAAAAAGATTTTTTTTCACATTTCAAATGAAATCAAGGACTAATGTGATTATATTTGAAGCTACCCCCTTTGGGTATATTTTTTTGACTGACTTGAAGATTTTAAAAGTAGGCTATAACAATTATAGAAATTGAATTTTATTTATTTATTTAACTTTTTATTACCCCAAAAAAATTACATATAAACAATTTAACTGAAATACAGTAGCATGGGGTACAGATCAAAATATACATATAAAGGTACAAAAAGCGGTCTATTATTAATTTATTATTAATTTTCCACATATTTCTATAATATAGAAAAGGAGATACGTAAGTTGTAAAAAGATTACAATAATTTTATAAATTTTGGTTAAGAGGAATTTGTTGTTAACCGTCGAGGTAATTGACATAATTATAATCTCTTTAAGACTAGTGTTACTGTATGTGCCTATTTTTATCTTTTAAGCCTACACTGTGTAAGGAAACAAACATACTGCCAATTTTCATTATTTTATCAACTACATAATTGTCTTATTGTTATTATTATACTGTCCATTCTTGTGCCATAGATAAATGTCACATAAAATTGGATTTAAAAAAAAAGTATCTAATTTATATATTATAATTACACCAATATAAAAATTCTATCTAAAAAATTTCTAATTAGCACACTGTTTTGCGTTTTTCCGAGACATTATTACAATTTTTCTCTTCATAAGAACGTTCCTCGGGCTTCAACAATTGTTAGTAAAAAAATTCTTAATTGGTTCTTAAGTTATGCATATATTTAGTATCATATTTATTTTTATTTATAAACATTGGATTGAAACGTCGGTATATAATTTCGTTTCGCATTTGCTGATTTGCATTTCGTAATAGGTACCTCTGCTACGTGGTTTCTCTATAAGTTTATTGCAGGACAAAATGTTCTATACATTTGGACGTTTGAGGTTGCTTCATCTAATGAATGGAAGGATTTATCACCAGCCATTCATAGCTAATGTTACATAATATGGTGTCGGTGGCTCAACTTATAATACCAAGTCATAAAACATTAATATTATCTTAGACATACAGCTAATCTGGTAGAATTACTAGAAGGAGACTTTGTACAAAAGTCGATTGCTTGGGTACCTCTGTCCCATTCGTGTTTCTACCGTGAAGCAGTTGTGTTTGCATGGCAGTGTTTCGGTTTGAAGGGTGGGATATGGCGTGAATTTACTGGGTACAGAGGAATAACATCCAAGTCCTCAGGAATGGTAACGTCCATAGTACTAACAATCCTTTCCTATTGTGAGTATATTTGATATTTGCTCAAGGCCCAAATTTATGACTAGTACTTAATAAATTATTCTGAATATTAAATGTAACAGATGGTATGAAACGTCGCGAACACAGCTCGCAGTGAGAATTTGAGCTGTTTAATCAATCATACTTGTTGTTAATGACTCTATTCAGATTGTGTTACAACATACATACATACACACAGGTTGTTATGCAAATAGTGATTATAATTTCTCTTTCACATCCTCTGCATAATCCTCTATGATGTTATCTATCCTGAGATTATGTAGATGGAGCAGCGAGTGTTAAAAAACGGGAGAGGGAAACATTATCAGAGGGAGACTTTGTACAAAAGTCGTTTGCTTGAGCACCTCTATCCTTTGCAGTTGTGTTTGCATGGCTGTGTTTCAGTTTGAAAGGTGAGATATGGCAGTGAATTTACAGGGTACAGAAGAATAGCACCTGAGTCAAGACTGGCAACACATGGGGGATATCATGGGCGAAACAGTATATTCTGTTATGTCCATGGTACTGCTCTTGTCTAAGTTACCACTTTCCATCAGGTGGGCCGTCAGCTTGTTTGCCATTCTAAGTTGTATAAAAAAAAAACAATCTGTCGTGTTCTTTGAGACAAAAAAATAATTTTCCAAATCAGTTTATAACTGACGAAGTTGAGGCGACAAACATAAAAAAGACACAACCGTAATTAGCACCTCCTTCTTTTGGAGTCGGTTAAAAATGAAACTAAGATAAAGACGTCAGCATAGAAATAAAAAGTACTATTTTATCCAATGACATCAGTAAACTCTTTTAGAATTTTTCACTTTTGCTTTTATTGTTACGTAAATGGATAATCGTGTAGCGTTCATGTCATAGTTTAGATGAATCAAACCGCCTCACTTGTAAGCGAAACACGTAATGGAAAGTGGCGGCCGCTAATCTAACTCGCTCGTGGAATCGAACGGGTACTCAGTATACAGTGGGAAAATTTGTTCTTTTACTGTTACGTAATGAAAGGAAGTTTAGAATATATTATAGGAGGAATTATATCGAAAAGTCTTAGATCGGTTCCTTCTAAAAATATGATGTCTATGTAAAATTATATTGTTTTCATTCTATGACGTCCATTTTATAAAAATATAAGAAAATATTAACATATGAAACAGATGTACCCAGTCAATTCACGCCATATCCAACCCTTCAAACCGATATACAGCCATGCAAACACAACTGCTTCACGGTTGAAACACGAATGGGACAGAGGCACCTAAGCAATCGACTTTTGTACAAAGTCTCCCTCTGGTCCCACAGAAATTTTATCAAAATCGGTTGAGTAGTTTAGATTTGAAAACAAAATAACTGGTTTTGTCTCAATTGAACTCAGTTTTTTTTTTTGTGTAATACAATTTTAAATTACATGATTTTCAATCTATGGTAAATCTTGTAGTAGTATGATTCGTTTGGATGTTTGAAGTACTAGTATATAATATTATATTCTCTGTGTTTGTAGATATGTGAGATGGTTAACTGTATTAGAGAGATACATATGGCAAGTAGAGATACATGACTTTGGAATACATGGAATTTTTATAGATTTATTTATTTATTTATTCCTTAGTACAAATATGTGTACATGGCGGACTTAATGCTAAAAGCATTCTCTCCCAGTCAACTATAGGGAAGTGTCAGAATACTCGAATGCGAATAATTAATTTTTATTTTTATATTTTATGCACGAAAAGTTATTAATTCACTCTTGCGCCACCTGCCCATTTCTATCTGTTCTCCTTTAACCAAAGGTTGTCTGTAAGAGATTACCCTAGCGATAAAATCGCGTTTTGTACCTTTATGTGTATATTTTAATCTGTATTTATGTTACTGTATTTCACTTGAATTATTCACTTGTCATTGTATATTTTTATTTATGGTGCAATAAAGAGTTAAATAAATAAATAAATCTTTATTTGTATAATTTTATTTTTTATTTTACTATAACAGGGAAACATACAATACCTAAAACATATAAATAGTAAACACAATCATAACATAAATCAGTGAAGTTTCCACAATAAACCAAACAAAATAAACGAGAACAGATGACTAACATAAAAAAGGAATATACAAAAAAAAATACAAAAAAAGGAAAAGAATTATTCAATAAGTATTAACAATTTAAACAAATTTTTTTCCTGTCCTTCTCAAACGAAGTTTGCCCGAAGTTCTTCTCTACCATGGTATAAAATAGACTATTCTATAGAGAATGAAACAAAAGTCTAAAAAAAGCATATTTATCGCAAACGTCAAACACACGAAACTGTGTCAACATCATCGTACTCATATTAATTGCCCATTGCTGAACATAAGCCTGCCTCTTGGGCGGTTTTTTTTTGATGGGTGAAAATGGTATGGTAACTCCGCCTGCGCTAACGGGTTACGCTGGCGGAGCACCAGTGAAGGGTGATAGATGAGAATGAAAACAGACCAGTTAGTCCATCATGATGAATTCATCAGGGATTAACCATGATAGTTTCCAGGGAGAACCGCGAGGAGGTCGACCTGGTTGGGTATATTGCTAGCAATGGGATTCTCAGTCTCCATTACTAACAATCCCTTTCCCCCACCTCTTGGGCGGTTTTGCCAGTAGGCGCCACGCTTGGCAGGCGGATTGGCAACCGCAATCAGGCTTTAGAGATATTTTAAGTGGGACGCTGCTGCTCATCTCTCGCCCTTACTTAGTCACCTCTTACGACACCCACGGGAAAAGAAGGGGTGGTCTATTCTATGCTGGGACCACATGGCTGTACAAAACTCTGTATAATTGTTTAATCTTGTATTTGGGATTAAAAAGGACATTTGTTGTAGACTATGAGTTACCTGCATAATTTTTTTTTGTAAAACAAATATTAAGTTATATTTTAATA